>NC_086447.1:727512435-728194578 GCF_028390025.1 Pseudophryne corroboree
GACATGCTCTGTACTATGACATTGGGCATCGGCCTTGGCAGACGACGTTGCTGGCATTTCATCGTCTCGGCCATGACTAGTGGCAGCAGCTTCAGCACGAGGTGGAAGTGGATCTTGATCTTTCCCTAATTTTGGAACCTCAACATTTTTATTCTCCATATTTTAATAGGCACAACTAAAAGGCACCTCAGGTAAACAATGGAGATGGATGGATACTAGTATACTTATGGATGGACTGCGGAGTGCCGACACAGAGGTAGCTACAGCCGTGGACTAACGTACTGTGTCTGCTGCTAATATAGACTGGATGATAATGATATGAAATCAATATATATATGTATGTATATATAATATCACTAGTACTGCAGCCGGACAGGTAGATAATATATTTATTAGGTAATGATGACTGATGACGGACCTGCTGGACACTGTCAGCTCAGCAGCACCGCAGACTGCTACAGTAAGCTACTATACTATAGTAGTATGTACAAAGAAGAAAGAAAAAAAAAAACCACGGTTAGGTGGTATACAATTATGGATGGACTGCCGAGTGCCGACACAGAGGTAGCTACAGCCGTGGACTACCGTACTGTGTCTGCTGCTAATATAGACTGGATGATAATGATATGAAATCAATATATATATGTATGTATATATAATATCACTAGTACTGCAGCCGGACAGGTAGATAATATATTTATTAGGTAATGATGACTGATGACGGACCTGCTGGACACTGTCAGCTCAGCAGCACCGCAGACTGCTACAGTAAGCTACTATACTATAGTAGTATGTACAAAGAAGAAAGAAAAAAAAAACCACGGGTAGGTGGTATACAATTATGGATGGACTGCCGAGTGCCGACACAGAGGTAGCTACAGCCGTGGACTAACGTACTGTGTCTGCTGCTAATATAGACTGGATGATAATGATATGAAATCAATATATATATGTATGTATATATAATATCACTAGTACTGCAGCCGGACAGGTAGATAATATATTTATTAGGTAATGATGACTGATGACGGACCTGCTGGACACTGTCAGCTCAGCAGCACCGCAGACTGCTACAGTAAGCTACTATACTATAGTAGTATGTACAAAGAAGAAAGAAAAAAAAAAAAACACGGGTAGATGGTATACAATTATGGATGGACTGCCGAGTGCCGACACAGAGGTAGCTACAGCCGTGGACTAACGTACTGTGTCTGCTGCTAATATAGAGTCTAGACTGGATGATAAATTATTGATAATGAGATGAAATCAATATAATATCACTAGTACTGCAGCCGGACAGGTACTATATATATTTATTATGTAATGACTGATGACGGACCTGCTGGACACTGTCAGGTCAGCAGCACCGCAGACTGCTACAGTAAGCTACTATAGTAGTATGTATAAAGAAGAATGAAAAAAAAAAACCACGGGTAGGTGGTATACAATATTATATATATATATATATATATATATATATTATATACAATTATATATATATATATATATTAAACTGGTGGTGATTGATTATTAAACTGGTGGTCAGGTCACTCACGTTGCAACTTGCAACTAGTACTCCGAGTCCTAAGCGGACAATCACAAAATATATTATTATACTGGTGGTCAGTGTGGTCACAACAATGGCAGTGTGGCACTGACTCTGGCAGCAAAAGTGTGCACTGTACGTTATATGTACTCCTGAGTCCTGCTCTCAGACTCTAACTGCTCCCCACTGTCAGTGTCTCCCCCACAAGTCAGATAATACAATACACTTACAGTCACACTATCTAATCTATATCACTTCAGCAAGTAGTATAGTAGTATAGTAGTACTCCTCCTAATAATGCTCCCCAAAATTACTACTACTGTGTCTCTCTCGTCTCTACTGTGTCTCTCTCTTCTCTAAACGGAGAGGACGCCAGCCACGTCCTCTCCCTATGACTCTCAATGCACGTGTGAAAATGGCGGCGACGCGCGGCTCCTTATATAGAATCCGAGTCTCGCGATAGAATCCGAGCCTCGCGAGAATCCGACAGCGGGATGATGACGTTCGGGCGCGCTCGGGTTAACCGAGCAAGGCGGGAAGATCCGAGTCGCTCGGACCCGTGAAAAAAAACATGAAGTTCGGGCGGGTTCAGATTCAGAGGAACCGAACCCGCTCATCTCTACTTCGATCCGGTATCCACCAATGCTTCGTTGAAGTCTTTTTATTGACTTCTGGTTGATTCAATTACTAAATTTACATCGGCTCCTGCTAAGGTGAAATTCAACTTGTCCAAAGCAGAGACTCAGGCTCTTAATGCCCTCGCATCTTATAATGATATCGTGATCAGGCCCGCCGACAAAGGCGGGGCAATTGTTGTGTTGGATGTACAGTACTATAGAGATGAGATATATTCTCAATTGGCTGATACGGAAGTGTGTACCAGAGGTTGTCAACTGACCCTACGTGCAGATTTCAGAAAGAACTTGAGGGGATTCTCAAAGTAGCTAAAGAGTCTGGTAAACTTCCTGATAAAGTATATAAAGCCTTAACCATTAAACATCCTAAAGTACCCATTCTATACACGCTTCCCAAGCTACATAAAAATCCTGACACCCCTCCTGGACGTCCGATCATTTCGGCCCCAGATTCTTTATACCGGTCGGTGGCCCAGTTACTGGACTCTATCCTTCAGCCTCTACTCATTCATCAGGTTACTTTTTTGAAAGACACTACTTCTTTTCTTAAAAGGATTCAAGATCTCCCAAACATCCCTGCTGGAACCCTACTATGTTGTTTAGACGTATGCAGTCTTTACACGGCGATTCCGCATGCCGAAGGCCTTGAAGCTATGAAGAAGTTCCTGATGACTGAACTTTCGCTGCATTTGTTTGATCATGATTTATTTTGTCTTTACTTGAGTTAAACCTTAAACGTAATTATTTTTTGTTTGATGGTTCCTTTTTTTTGCAGCGTAGAGGATGTGCGATGGGGTCCCCTGTGGCCCCGTCATATGCGAACATTTTCAAGTTCGACCAAGAACGTAATATTTTCTTTGAGAATTCGGATATTGGTGACAATATTTTGATGTATTGTCGCTATATAGACAATATTTTCTTATTATGGGGAGGTGGCAAGGATACTCTCGTGAATTATATTGATAAGATCAATGGTTCTGAGTCCTCTATTAAATTTACCTATGTTTGTAGCAATGAGGAAGTAAATTTTTTAGATGTAAAAGTTAAATTGCTTGAGGGTAAATTGTGTACTGAAGTTTTTCACAAGCCCACAGAACGTAACACTCTTCTGTTGGCTTCTAGTCATCATCCTGAAACGCTTAACACGGGATTACCGCGTTCTCAGATGATGCGAGTGGCGCGGATTGCTTCAAATCCGTCCACTATTCCTGCTGAGCTTGATCTACTGATTGACAAGTTTGTCTCTCGTAGATATGATCCCATTATTCTTGAAAGTCAGAAAGAGGAAGTGCTTAATATGTCTTGCCCATCTCTATTAGATCCTACTACTAAACACCTTACCAGTAGGATTCCGTTTTCTAGTGATTTCACAACTTCTAGTCCTATTATCAGGAGAGCAACTAAGGCCTTATGGCCAATTATCTCTTCTGATCCTGAACTTAAAGTTTTCCACAGATCTACTCCCTTGATGTCCTTCCGTCGTGGAAGGAACATAAGAGATAGAGTTGTTCGAACAGACATCACTGGCATGGGTCTAATCAATAATCCTAATGTGTGCTTTAAAGCACCTGGCTGCTATCGGTGCAGCGGGTGCACCACTTGTTGATACATGTTACATTGTAAATCGTTTAAACATCCTCACTGTAATAAACAGTATGATATTAGGTTTGTTCTGACATGCTCTACATCATATGTGGTGTATATTATTGTTTGCCCATGTGGCCTAAATTGTGTTGGCCAGACAATTCGCAAATTCTCTGAACGTATGGCGGCACATCGATCCGCCATCAAATTAATTCTGGAAGGAAAGAGTATAGACCAACCAGTTGCGAAACACTTTAAGCAGTCAGGCCATACCTTGGATTCCCTTCGCTATTTTATGATCGATCATGTCCCCGTTAGCTTGAGGGGGGGTGACAGAGCTAAACTCCTACTTGTGAAAGAAGCTAGATGGATCACTAGTCTCGGAACTAGCTTTCCGGGTGGTTTAAATGAAAAAATTAACTGGAATTCGTTAGTTTAATGTAGGGTGTGTTTCTGTTTATAACAATACTGTGTTGTACTTTATTATTTGCTTTGGGGGCTCTTGGTATGGTGTATGCTATGGATCCATGCTTTTTCTATATGTTTGCACCTTTATTGTACTTTTTACAATTATGCTTTAACCCTTGCTGCTTTCGTTTTAGCCCCCTGTATCCCTGAGATGTGGCTTCCGGCATCCTGGCGATCCTGAGACGCAAGCTGCTGCCGGGTGGAACGCATGCTGTGGTTTCCTTGGCGACGGCTGACGTAGGGACCGGAAGTGTATGTGCGGAAGTCAGCCAGGGAACAGGATTGCGGGCGCGAATACGGCGGGCTGTGTCGTAGGAGGTGGTACAGGTATTTATGGGGGTAAATGTTTGTATGTCTGTTACCTGGCTGTTATTATGATGTCCTGACGATGGAGTGTGTTACTCCGAAACAATTGTTGACACTTCAACATAAAATCTATTTTTCACCATTGTTGTCTCTGAGTGCCGTGCTCGTTTGGATCCTGCATGACTATTACTCTGGCACCTGAGCATGTTGTTTTGACTTTAGGAGTGCCTGCTGCTGCTGTATGGATATATATATATATATATATATATATATACATACACACACAGAGGTGTATCTAGAGAGGAGGGGACCCGTGTGCAGTCTCCGTGTGTGGGCCCCCTCCTCTCCCGTAGCTGGCAGTGCTGTTAGCGCACTGAGCACTAGAGACTACGGCGCAAGGGGCAGGTCTCTGAAAAAATATATATGTATATATATAAATTACAAGTGGATTGGCACTCACCCTTCCAAAAACAAGTTGCTCCGTTGCCCTCTGGAAACGATCATTTACAAAACACTCCTAGCAGGCAGCGGCACTCAGAGACTAACACAGGGATTATTTAAATAAATGGTGTGCTTTAATTCATCACATCGAAAGGAATCCAACGTTTCGGGGCATTAGCACCTCTTTCTCAAGGTGAACGAACAGAAAGTGTATATATATATATATATATATATATATATATATGGGTTATGGTTCGGTTTCAGGTTTCACTATTAACCCCAACTTACTTTAGCCCTATTCCGGGCTCATAGGTTTCTCCAATATTTGTGTACTCATTTACTGAGGTATGGACCTGATTCTGCATCAATTGCAATACTTCTTGTGCACACTTTATGGTTACCATATACACTCGCTCACTTCTCTTCTGGTAGAAGGCAAAACATAAGTGAAAGGAGAAGAAGCAGCGGTGACTTTCGGTGAGGCTGCATATATTTCAAACTATTTTTCTATACTCAAGCTATGGGAATCTAATCACTTTCTGAATTTTCTTTTTCTTTTTCTTGTGCATTCATGTTCTCAATTCTTTGTCTATATTTCTGAGCTCGCTCATCGGTGACCACTGTTGTAGCAGAACGTGTCCAGTACAATACCGAAAGCAGAAGCTCATCTGTACTATTTACCATTGAAACTCGCTCACTGGCCTTTGCATTGTGATGATTAGTGTGTAAAACTAAGATAAACCATCGACTCAGTAAAGATTCATAATATGAAGGTGAGAAGCAGCGGTGTGTAGTAATTCTGCTTTGTATTTGCTCTCCAGTGTCAAATGAATTATTATCCTTTTGCTATTAATTTCATATTGGCATTGGCCAATCAATGGTTGTTGAGAGTACACGATAAAATATATTTTACCAAGGGCATTTATCAGTATGCTGTATCTGTAAGAATTTTCTCTGCAATGACATACAACAATTGAAACTAAGTATACAATTGTTTGGCCACATCCTGTAGCATGTTACAATAAAATTCATTTGTAGCATTACTAGATAAGAGGCTGTTATGCCAATTCTCACCATGCTTTTGGAAAAATAATGTGCTTCTTTGTTTGCTTTTATAATATGGAATATACCTACTAGAATAATGTTAATGTAAGAAGAGCAATATAATGGAAGCATGCTAATTGATAACTGAGCAGTTTAAAAATATATTGATGGAAATCTGCTTAATTATTGTAAGGCATATAACATTGCTCTGAAATGAATAACTTATGTAAGAGGTGAGAATTCCAATAGGAAACTACAGGTCTCTGGCATTTTATTATATAAATGTTTTATGTATGTTTTGTCTTGCAGTGAGTCCACATATAAAAATTATATTTTAACAGTATTAATTGATAAGAGTGCCCCACCAAAAGAGTTTTCTTTTCTCGTTGTCTTATATGCGATTCATATTGAATAAGGCCCTATATTCATGATTTGTATAACCTTAAGAACACCCGGGTGATTACAGATGTGCTGGGATGACTAATTGGAAACATTTAATGTCATATGTGGGCAAAAAAAAAATACATTTGATTCAAATGTTGGCATTCCCATAACTTCTATATCCACTGCAGATGTCACCAATCCTGCTGTCCTCTGCGGATGAGAAACTTGTATACGTATGGTATGGTCAGGCTTGGACTGGCCCACAGGGGTTCAGGGAAAACCACCGGTGGGCCCTACTGCCCGGGGCCCACCTTCTGCTCTAAGGATCGGATTCCAGACTGTGCACTTGAATTATACATTATACATATGTTACCTTATACTGGACTGTGGTGTATTTTCTAATTTCTATAGTGCATTGCTGTTATTCATCTGTTATTGATCTGGTACATTATCATGCATGCATTAATGAAGGAACCCAGACTTTGCACTCTCTAATGGTTAGTCAAACCAATGAGGTAGCAGGTCACATACCCTCTGCAGACTAGCCACACCCCTAACATAGGCCCCTACCACTGCATTCCCCCGGTGGGCCCTACATGCCCTAGTCCGACACTGCGTATGGTGCCATTCGCAAATTACTTTGGCAAAATAAATATAGCTGAATTAGTCTATTTAAACTCCTGCAGCCTTCTGCTCATGGAAGTATTAACACCTCTAGCTGGAAACTATATAGCCATGCAGGTACAGTATATTTAAATATATTGGAGATTGGATATATCCTATTGACCTTTACACTAACTCACAAATAGTCTTTATTACATCACCAACATTTGCTTTCCTTTCTGCATTCCCATAAACAGGAACTTTCAGGTGAGATCCTCATAATCCTTAATTCATGGCGACCTGGAAAATACTGTATGACAGTGATTCTCAAACTTAGGGTTACTAAGCAGTAATAAAAGTGGAGAAGTGAGCCAGGGGAGAAGCTTCCCAAGGCAAACAATCAGCTGCTCTGTATACTTTTATAATATGCACATTTTAAATGTAATGTCAATGCTGATTGGTTGTCATGGGCAACTTCTCCACTGGCTCACTTTTCCACTTTTATCACTGCTTAGTACATGCGCCCCATTAGCCCTAGAGTATCATTATTTTTTTCATGGCACCCCTAGGCTAAAAGTTTCTTGTTGAGAAATTTAGAAAGAAATATTACATTTAGTAAATTGTGTTTATATGTCATCCTTAAGTTCAGTTGTGTGGTGAGGGACAAGATTTGCTTCTGTTTGCCTACATATTTTATGATTGACAGCCACCAGCACTGGTTTTGCCTATTACATTGACCATAAATAATTTTCTCTATCGTCCTAGTGGATGCTGGGGTTCCTGAAAGGACCATGGGGAATAGCGGCTCCGCAGGAGACAGGGCACAAAAAGTAAAGCTTTTCCAGATCAGGTGGTGTGCACTGGCTCCTCCCCCCATGACCCTCCTCCAGACTCCAGTTAGATTTTTGTGCCCGGCCGAGAAGGGTGCAATTCTAGGTGGCTCTCATAAAGAGCTGCTTAGAGAAAGTTTAGCTTAGGTTTTTTATTTTACAGTGATTCCTGCTGGCAACAGGATCACTGCAACGAGGGACAGAGGGGAGAAGAAGTGAACTCACCTGCGTGCAGGATGGATTGGCTTCTTGGCTACTGGACATCAGCTCCAGAGGGACGATCACAGGTACAGCCTGGATGGTCACCGGAGCCGCGCCGCCGGCCCCCTTGCAGATGCTGAAGTAAGAAGAGGTCCAGAATCGGCGGCTGAAGACTCCTGCAGTCTTCTAAAGGTAGCGCACAGCACTGCAGCTGTGCGCCATTTTCCTCTCAGCACACTTCACACGCAGTCACTGAGGGTGCAGGGCGCTGGGGGGGGGGCGCCCTGGGAGGCAAATGTAAACCTATATAACGGCTAAAAATACCTCACATATAGCCCCCAGAGGCTATATGGAGATATTTAACCCCTGCCTGTATTCACAAAATAGCGGGAGACGAGCCGGCCGAAAAAGGGGCGGGGCCTATCTCCTCAGCACACGGCGCCATTTCCTCTCACAGCTCCGCTGGTCAGGACGGCTCCCAGGTCTCTCCCCTGCACTGCACTACAGAAACAGGGTAAAACAGAGAGGGGGGGCAAATTTAATGGCAATATCTTGATATATATAAAGCAGCTATAAGGGAGCACTTATTATAAGGCTATCCCTGTCATATATAGCGCTTTTTGGTGTGTGCTGGCAGACTCTCCCTCTGTCTCCCCAAAGGGCTAGTGGGTCCTGTCTTCGTTTAGAGCATTCCCTGTGTGTCTGCTGTGTGTCGGTACGTGTGTGTCGACATGTATGAGGACGATATTGGTGTGGAGGCGGAGCAATTGCCAAATATGGGGATGTCACCTCCTAGGGGGTCGACACCAGAATGGATGCCTTTATTTATGGAATTACGGGATAGTGTCAACACGCTAAAGCAGTCGTTTGACGACATGAGGCGGCCGGACAATCAATTAGTGCCTGTCCAGGCGCCTCAAACACCGTCAGGGGCTGTAAAACGCCCTTTGCCTCAGTCGGTCGACACAGACCCAGACACAGGCACTGATTCCAGTGGTGACGGTGACGAATCAACCGTATTTTCCAGTAGGGCCACACGTTATATGATTTTGGCAATGAAGGAGGCGTTACATTTAGCTGATACTACAGGTACCACTAAACAGGGTATTATGTGGGGTGTGAAAAAACTACCTATAGTTTTTCCTGAATCAGAAGAATTAAATGACGTGTGTGATGAAGCGTGGGTTGCCCCTGATAAAAAGCTGATAATTTCAAAGAAATTATTGGCATTATACCCTTTCCCGCCAGAGGTTAGGGAGCGCTGGGAAACACCTCCTAGGGTGGACAAGGCGCTAACACGCTTATCAAAACAAGTGGCGTTACCTTCTCCTGAGACGGCCGCACTTAAAGATCCATCAGATAGGAGGATGGAAAATATCCAAAAAAGTATATACACACATGCAGGTGTTATACTACGACCAGCTATAGCGACTGCCTGGATGTGCAGTGCTGGGGTAGTTTGGTCAGAGTCCCTGATTGAAAATATTGATACCCTGGACAGGGACAATATTTTACTGTCGTTAGAACAAATAAAGGATGCATTTCTTTATATGCGTGATGCACAGAGGGATATCTGCACACTGGCATCACGGGTAAGTGCTATGTCCATTTCGGCCAGAAGAGCTTTATGGACGCGACAGTGGACAGGCGATGCGGATTCAAAACGGCATATGGAAGTTTTGCCGTATAAAGGGGAGGAGTTATTTGGAGTCGGTCTATCAGATTTGGTGGCCACGGCTACAGCCGGGAAATCCACCTTTCTACCTCAAGTCACTCCCCAACAGAAAAAGGCACCGACTTTTCAACCGCAGCCCTTTCGTTCCTTTAAAAATAAGAGAGCAAAGGGCTATTCATATCTGCCACGAGGCAGAGGTCGAGGGAAGAAACAGCAACAGGCAGCTCCTTCCCAGGAACAGAAGCCCTCCCCGGCTTCTACAAAAGCCTCAGCATGACGCTGGGGCTTCTCAAGCGGACTCGGGGACGGTGGGAGGTCGTCTCAAAAATTACAGCGCACAGTGGGCTCACTCGCAGGTAGATCCCTGGATCCTGCAGATAATATCTCAGGGGTACAGGTTGGAATTAGAGACAGATCCACCTCGCCGTTTCCTGAAGTCTGCTTTACCAACGTCCCCTTCCGAAAGGGAGACGGTTTTGGAAGCCATTCACAAGCTGTACTCTCAGCAGGTGATAGTCAAGGTACCTCTTCTACAACAAGGGAAGGGGTATTATTCCACTCTATTTGTGGTACCGAAGCCGGATGGCTCGGTAAGGCCTATTCTAAATCTGAAGTCCTTGAACCTGTACATAAAGAAGTTCAAGTTCAAGATGGAGTCACTCAGAGCAGTGATAGCGAACCTGGAAGAAGGGGACTTTATGGTATCCTTGGACATCAAGGATGCGTATCTCCACGTTCCAATTTACCCCTCACACCAGGGGTACCTCAGGTTCGTTGTACAAAACTGTCACTATCAGTTTCAGACGCTGCCGTTTGGTTTGTCCACGGCACCTCGGGTCTTTACAAAGGTAATGGCCGAGATGATGATTCTTCTTCGAAGAAAAGGCGTATTAATTATCCCATACTTGGACGATCTCCTAATAAGGGCAAGGTCCAGAGAACAGCTAGAGATGGGATTAGCAATATCTCAAGAGGTGCTAAAGCAGCACGGATGGATTCTGAATATTCCAAAATCCCAATTAATGCCGACAACTCGTCTGCTGTTCCTAGGGATGATTCTGGACACGGTTCAGAAAAAGGTTTTTCTTCCCGAGGAAAAAGCCAAGGAGTTATCCGACCTGGTCAGGAATCTCCTAAAACCAGGAAAGGTGTCTGTACATCAATGCACGCATCTTCAGATGCACCTGCGGATAACCCTGTCTCCAAGGACAAGGGTATCTCTTCTGTGGTGGTTGCAGAGGGCTCATCTATTGGAGGGCCGCAGATTCGGCATACAGAATTGGATCCTGGTGACCACGGACGCCAGCCTGAGAGGCTGGGGAGCAGTCACACAAGGAAGAAACTTCCAGGGAGTGTGGTCGAGCCTGGAAAAGTCTCTTCACATAAACATTCTGGAACTAAGAGCAATCTACAATGCTCTAAGCCAGGCGGAACCTCTGCTTCAAGGAAGACCGGTGTTGATCCAGTCGGACAACATCACGGCAGTCGCCCATGTAAACAGACAGGGCGGCACAAGAAGCAGGAGTGCAATGGAAGAAGCTGCCAGGATCCTTCGCTGGGCGGAGAATCACGTGATAGCACTGTCAGCAGTGTTCATCCCGGGAGTGGACAACTGGGAAGCAGACTTCCTCAGCAGACACGATCTTCACCCGGGAGAGTGGGGACTTCATCCAGAAGTTTTCCACATGCTAATAAACCGTTGGGAAAGACCAATGGTGGACATGATGGCGTCTCGCCTCAACAAAAAACTGGACAGGTATTGCGCCAGGTCAAGAGATCCGCAGGCAATAGCTGTGGACGCGCTGGTAACACCTTGGGTGTACCAGTCGGTGTATGTGTTTCCTCCTCTGCCTCTCATACCAAAGGTATTGAGAATCATACGGCAAAGCGGAGTAAGAACGATACTAGTGGCTCCGGATTGGCCAAGAAGGTCTTGGTACCCGGAACTTCAAGAGATGGTCACGGACGATCCGTGGCCTCTACCTCTAAGACAGGACCTGCTTCAGCAGGGACCGTGTCTATTCCAAGACTTACCGCGGCTGCGTTTGACGGCATGGCGGTTGAACGCCAGATCCTAAAAGGAAAAGGCATTCCAGAAGAAGTCATTCCTACCTTGATTAAGGCAAGAAAGGAAGTCACCGCGAAGCATTATCACCGCATTTGGCGGAAATATGTTGCGTGGTGCGAGGATCGGAGTGCTCCGACGGAGGAATTTCAACTGGGTCGTTTCCTACATTTCCTGCAATCAGGATTGTCTATGGGTCTCAAATTGGGATCTATTAAGGTTCAAATTTCGGCCCTGTCAATATTCTTCCAAAAAGAATTGGCCTCAGTTCCTGAGGTCCAGATTTTTGTCAAAGGAGTACTGCATATACAGCCTCCTGTGGTGCCTCCGGTGGCACCGTGGGATCTAAATGTAGTTTTAGATTTCCTCAAATCCCATTGGTTTGAACCACTAAAAAATGTGGATTTGAAATATCTCACATGGAAAGTGACTATGTTACTGGCCCTGGCGTCCGCCAGGAGAGTATCTGAACTGGCGGCTTTATCTTATAAAAGCCCTTATTTAATTTTCCATTCGGATAGGGCAGAGCTGCGGACGCGTCCGCATTTTCTCCCTAAGGTGGTATCAGCGTTTCACCTGAACCAGCCTATTGTAGTGCCTGCGGCTACAAGCGACTTGGAGGACTCCAAGTTGTTGGACGTTGTCAGAGCTTTAAAAATATACATTTCAAGGACGGCTGGAGTCAGAAAATCTGACTCGCTGTTTATACTGTATGCACCCAACAAGTTGGGTGCGCCTGCTTCTAAGCAGTCGATTGCTCGTTGGATTTGTAACACAATTCAACTTGCACATTCTGTGGCAGGCCTGCCACAGCCTAAATCTGTTAAGGCCCATTCCACAAGGAAGGTGGGCTCATCTTGGGCGGCTGCCCGAGGGGTCTCGGCATTACAACTCTGCCGAGCAGCTACGTGGTCAGGGGAGAACACGTTTGTAAAATTCTACAAATTTGATACCCTGGCAAAGGAGGACCTGGAGTTCTCTCATTCGGTGCTGCAGAGTCATCCGCACTCTCCCGCCCGTTTGGGAGCTTTGGTATAATCCCCATGGTCCTTTCAGGAACCCCAGCATCCACTAGGACGATAGAGAAAATAAGAATTTACTTACCGATAATTCTATTTCTCGGAGTCCGTAGTGGATGCTGGGCGCCCATCCCAAGTGCGGATTATCTGCAATACTTGTACATAGTTATTGTTAACTAATTCGGGTTATTGTTTAGGGAGCCATCTTTCAGAGGCTCCTCTGTTATCATACTGTTAACTGGGTTTAGATCACAAGTTGTACGGTGTGATTGGTGTGGCTGGTATGAGTCTTACCCGGGATTCAAAATCCTCCCTTATTGTGTACGCTCGTCCGGGCACAGTACCTAACTGGAGTCTGGAGGAGGGTCATGGGGGGAGGAGCCAGTGCACACCACCTGATCTGGAAAAGCTTTACTTTTTGTGCCCTGTCTCCTGCGGAGCCGCTATTCCCCATGGTCCTTTCAGGAACCCCAGCATCCACTACGGACTCCGAGAAATAGAATTATCGGTAAGTAAATTCTTATTTTAATTGGTCCTGGACCACCAACCCAGGGAACCCCTGCGAGTGCACTGAGGCACCCCAGGGTGCCACGGCACACAGTTTGAGAACCAATGCTGTATGTTATTACATACGGAACCAGTGGAATCTCACCAGCCACCACTCCCCATTACTAGTACCCACAGTGGATAATCCAGAATTTAAAAATCGCCACGCTACAGTACAGAGCCGTTTGAATATTGGAGGGAGATGTAACAAAGCTTAAAGAGATAAAGTGAAGATAGATAAAGTACTAACCAATCACCTTCCAGCTGTCATTTTAGAGGCTCTGTTTGAAAAATTGCAGTTGTTTGGTTGGTACTTTATCTCTCTCCACTATATCTCTCTCCAAACTTTGATACATCGCTCTCTTGGTCTCTAAAGGACTTTTATTGCTTCACATGTTGGTTGATGTTAAACATTAAAAAACCCTTCTTTGTATACAATCTCTCAAATGTACAGTAATATCCCAAACACCATGGGGGTAATTCCGAGTTGATCGCAGCAGGAATTTTTTTAGCAGTTGGGCAAAACCATGTGCAGTGCAGGGGAGGCAGATTTAATATGTGCAGAGAAAGTTAGATTTGGGTGTGGTGTGTTCAATCTGCAATCTAAATTGCAGTGTAAAAATAAAGCAGCCAGTATTTACCCTGCACAGAAACAAAATAACCCACCCAAATCTAACTCTTTCTGCACATGTTATATCTGCCCCCCCCCCCCCCCCCCCCCCTGCAGTGCACATGGTTTTGCCCAACTGCTAAAAAAATTCCTGCTGCGATCAACTCGGAATGAGGGCCTATGTCCTTGTCGTGTCCCTATTAAATGTATGCCCTTTTATGCTATGTAGTACCATGTTTGCTCCTGTAGTTCTGTTTTCTTTTTCCTTTTTGCTGTTGTTGTATGCTCCAATAAATAGAAACATTCAAAAAATGTAAATAAATACATTTTAATATGAGGCACCATTGGCGTCATTCAGCATTGGTAGTCATAGGGGCAGATTCAATTACAGTAAGTGTAGGGTTGAGGAGCCACATCCTAAGCCCCAGAGGGTGCACTTAAGGCAGATTTCTCCTTACAGTCTCAGGAGCTGTGGGGGGAAATCTGCAGTAAATGCCCCCTTTCAGGCTTAACCAACAGGTAAACCCATACATTCAAAATCTATGGGTTACAGCACATTAACTGTGGGTTTACCATGCAGGGAAAATGCAGACAAATTGAACATCTGTGGGTGTTAAACCTGGAGCTTTACCTATACAGTAAACACCGCAGGTAATTGAATGTGCCTCATAAAGTGCCAGCATATGATTCATGGCTCACAGAGCATACTGGCATTTGTAGAATAACAATCTCCAGCACGCCATGGCATCTTAGGCTTGCTGGTACTGCTATATAGTAAAGTACTATTTAAAAACAAAACGCAAAAATTAAGAAAATATAATTATTGGGGATGACCGGGTTCGGTTCCCTGAGAACTAAACCCGCCGAACTTGGGGATCCGAGCCCGGATCCGAGTCAGGCTTGGTTATGCGCGCCTGACTCGGATCCCCAATTGAGGCTTGGTTATGCGCGCCTGACTCGGATCCCCAATTGTTGGCAGTGATGGCGGTAGTGTAAGCAGTGCGGGCATTGGTGCAATTAGCGCTGTCGGGGCATCCATCTTGCCCATTGTAGCCTATGGGGAGACGCTGATTGACTGATCCTAATCAGCGGTGTTCCATAGGTTATTACTGAGACCAGTGTCCGAGTCAAAACCTCAGGATCCGACAGCAGGATCCTGAGGTTTTGACTCGGACACTGGTCTCAGTAATAACCTATGGAACACCGCTGATTAGCATCAGTCAATCAGCGTCTCCCCATAGGCTACAATGGGCAAGATGGATGCCCCGACAGCGCTAATAGCACCAATGCCCGCACTGCCTACACTATCGCCATCACTGCCGACACCCCTGCATTCGGGACATTACCGGCACCCCTGCACTCGGGACACTGCCGGCACTCCTGAACTGAGGACACTGCCGGCACTGCTGCATTGAGGACACCTCCGGTACTCCCGCACTGCCGACACCACTGCACTGAGGACATCGCTGGTACCCCTGCACTGCCAACACTGCGGGAACACCGCACTGAGGACACAGCTGCCATCACCACCAAATTGAGGACACCGCTGACACCCCTGCACTGCCACCACCACCGCACTGAGGACACAACTGACACCCCTGCACTGTCGACACTGCCAACACCACCGCACTGAGGACACTGCTGGCACCCCTGCATTGCCAACATTGCTGGCACCACCACACTGAGGACACTGCTGGCACCCCTGTACTGCTAACACTGCCGGCACCACCGCATTGAGGACACCGCTGACACCCCTGCACTGCTGACACGGGGGGTCATTCCGAGTTGATCGCTCGCTAGCAGTTTTTAGCAGCCGTGCAAATGCATAGTCGCTGCCCATGGGTGAGTGTATTTTTGCGTAGCAGGAGTGCAAACGCCTGTGCAGCAGAGCGCCTGCAAACACATTTTGTGCAAAACAAGACCAGCCCTGTAGTTACTTATCCTGTGCGATGATTGCTGCGACAAGTGACACGGTAATGTCATCAGATACCTGCCCAGCAAATGCCCGGCCATGTCTGCGTTTTTCCAAACACTCCCAGAAAACGGTCAGTTGACACCCATAAACGCCCTCTTCCTGTTAATCTCCTTGCAATCGGCTGTGCGATTGGAATCGTCGCTAGAACCAGTGCAAAACCACAATGGACTTCGTACCCGTACGACGCGCGTGCGCATTGCGGTGCATATGCATGCGCAGATTAGTCATTTTTTTCAATGATAGCTACGCAGCGAACAACGGCAGCTAGCGATCAACTCAGAATGACCCCCACTGTCGGCACCACCACACTGTGGACACCACTGGCACTCCAGCACTGCAGATACTGCCGGCACCACCACACTAAGGACATTGCGGCACCCTTTCACTGCCGGCACCACCATACTGAGGACACAGCTGGCACCATTGCACTGTTGGCACCACCGCAGTGAGGACACCATTGGCACCCCTGCACTGGCGACACTACCACACTGAGGACACCACTGACACCTCTGCACTGCCTACATTATCGCTCTAAGGACGGTAGGAATACTGATTTAGTGGGTGCTGGGAACATGGAATGACACTTATGGACTGGAAACTGACTTACGTTACCAACACCATGGAAGTTGCCCATGATCAACAGAATTTAAGTTAATCACGTTATCATGTCTGTTGCCAGATCTATGGCACAAACAAGCACTATTGTATGTAAGCCTCCCATTTTCGTCATGCTGTGGGCAGAGGTGGATATGGGGTCATGCTACTCCTAGACACAGCATTATTGCCCCCCCCCCCCTCCCGGAAAATATACCCAAAACATACAATTTCTGCCCCCCCCCATAGTATAGAGTATGTGCCTCCCTATAGAATAGAAGCCTCCCCTCCTTATAATAGAATATAGTGTGTCCTCCTATCATATAGAATAGTGTGCCCCCTACCTATAGTGTAGAATATAATGTGCCCCCCCTATAGTTTAGAATTTAATGTGTCCCCCTCCCTATAGTATATAATATATATTGCCCCTCCCTATAGTATATACTATAATGTGTCCCACTCCCTATAGTATACAATATAATATAATGTAATGTGGACCTCCCTATAGTATAGAATATAATATGTGTGTGTCCTATAGAAAAGATTAGAATCTGAAAATAACTTACTACAGACATGGGATATCACTTCTCCTGATGGTATAAGGTGTACACAACGTTCCCGGTCTCATAGTCACAGGTAATGCCCAGCACGATTGAGCATGGAGAGGAGCAGAGTGGGGGGACAGGGATGACGGACTGAAGGCAATACTGCCAGAGAACAGCAGCCCATAATGTAAGAAAGGGAGCTGGCAGGAGGCCTCCCCTGTCCCACCCAGCGGCCAACACAGATGGCGGTAACACAGACCTCCAGGCTGTGCTCCTGGCCAGCACAGATACCACCCAGAAACAAGAGACCCCACTGCCAGACTGTGGCCACTGCTCACAGCCCCAGACTGGAGTCCAGCAGCAGCAGCCCACCATCACCAGCCTGAAAGACTCCTGATTGGCTGCAGCAGCATTCATAATTTACATTAAGCTAAGGGCTAATTGTTACCTCCATACTCACCCTCATGCTGAAGTGCCATCCCCAGCAAGTGGCACCCCTAAACACGTGCCTAATGTGCCTAGTGGGAAATACACCACTGGCTGTGGGCATGCCCAACGATCCGTAAGGTACAGGACATGCCACAAGTCCCTCTCGTGTTCATGCGCATGTCATCACTTTCCACAGAGTAGCGGGTTAGGGGGAACCTTACCACCCTCCAACCACCTGGTTTACACTGGGGCCTGCATGTGGGACAGCGGGATAGTGCCCACAAAGCAGGATTGTTTCACCAAAATCAGGAGGTATGTTTATGGAACTGACTAGAAGATGATGCTAAAGGAATACATCATGTGCCCAGTAAGCTCTGTCACTGGTGAACGTTATCAAAGTAGAGGACAGTGTACAGTGATCCTTTCAGCACTTATTTATTACATGTTATCCTGTTATGAGTAACCAATAAAAGTATTGAATTGAATCTCATACTAACATATACTGTAATAAACACAACTGCTGGAATTATCAATGAACTACTTGACTGAAAATAAAAATTACCTTTAAGATCCTCCAGTGTTTAATTATTCAGTGTTAATTGATTCAGCGTTATGAAGTCTGTCATGACAAACCCCTTTAAGTCTGCTCTTTTATGGTATGAGAGCACAAGCTCTGCTTTACAGACGATTACTAATATACAGTGTTGGGTGTATTTCTATTCCTGCAAATCTGATTTTCTTATTTCTGATCGATTTTTAGTTCATATAACCCTAAATCCCACATTTACTTAATGATTTTTTTTAAATATTATTTTTAAGGATGTCAAAAATCATGTTAGTAAATGTGTGATTTAGACCCTGAAACACAAAATTGACCCAAAATCGACCAAAAATTAATCAACATTGACTTTTAGTAAATATACCCCCGAACCTTTAAAAACAGAAATATAAAAATGGGATTCTATTTTGCATGACAAATTATTCCGCTGAACTTTTAGGAAGTGGAGGGTATATATTGTTGTCTTCTGTCATATCAGTTTTGTAAAATTACCATATTTTGCACAACTTCACAGTTGGCATTAATCAGAACCTAGGCTGTACCTAACAAGACACCTTTTTGTTCCATCAGTTAATTTGTACAGTTAAACCAAGACAGATAAAAATCTAATTCTAGAGATCAACATTTCAGGGCCTATTCATCATTACCAAACACTGCGCAAACACGCTCACTTTAGCAAAGTTTAGTTTGAAGGCATCCACCCTTCCATCCCCATGGCTGGTCCAGGCCCCACCAGGCCCCACCTGGCCCCCCAGATATGCCTGTAATCAGTTATTGTTTCTGAATATCTCAAATAGTGAAGATCACCAGGCAGTGTGACGTTTTGGCCTTCTAAGATTCTCTCACCAAGATTTTTATATTGAAGAGGTCATTCATTCATCTCTTACGGCAATGTTACCAAAAGGGCACTAGCGCTCCAAGGAAAGAGATGAATATAGCAATACTACAGATGTATAATTAGTGCTTATCCACTACTAATTCAGGCTAACTTTATTTTAATGGATAAAAATCACAGGCACTGCAGACCTACCAACATTTGCGTGGTGGTGGTTGGGGGTATCGGGACATTCTGTGGACACCAAAGGACCGCCCCACCAAAATAGGGACAGTTTGTAGGTGCAACTAACATATTATTTTGTATCACTCATTATTGTAACACTGAGAGGCTGATGGCAGAGTTGCACTTACACTGTATCAATGAAAATAAATGCAGTTATTCACTTATTTAATGTATGCAGAGTTGCAGGTGTCTATACTGCCGCACTGATCCTATCCATCAGCTTGTCCAAGTAGCTGTCATCATTATTAGCACAATTTTTCATCAACCCTATGACTGGTGCAAGAGATGTAGGGGGTCATTCCGAGTTGATCGCTAGCTGCCGTTGTTCGCAGCGCAGCGATCAGGCAAAAAAATTGGCATTTCTCGTCGGTACAATGAGTATCGTGGGTTTGCACAGAGTCTAACGAACATTCCAGTCGTACGGCCGAACGCAGGAAGATTGACATGAAGTGGGCGTTTCTGGGTGGCAACTGACCATTTTCAGGGAGTGTTTGGTAAAATGCAGGCGTGGCTGGGCGTTCGCTGGGCGGGTGTGTGATGTCAAAAGCCGTCCCTCCATCGTTAGAATCAACCCACACGAAGAGTAACTACAGGGCTAGTCTTGTTTTGCACAAAAAGATTTTGCAGGCGCTCTGCTGCACAAGCGTTCGCACTTCTGCAAAGGGAAAATACACTCCCCAGTGGGCGGCAACAAAGCGTTTGCACGGCTGCTAAAAGTAGCCAGCATTCGAAGTCGGAATGAGGGCCGTAGACAGATCTCTGTGGACGCACAATCCAGCATAGCCCGCATTGCTGCCTACACACCCATAATACACCCTCACTACACTAAGCCGATGTGCGGACACCCCACTGCCACCCAGTTCCACTTCTTCAGCTGCAAGAGGTGATGCAACTAAGGCCCTCATTCCGAGTTGTTCGCTCTGTAATTTTCTTCGCATCGCAGCGATTTTCCACTAATTGCGCATGCGCAATGTTCGCACTGCGACTGTACCAAGTAAATTTGCTAAGAAGTTTGGTATTTTACTCACGGCATTACGAGGTTTTTTCTTCGTTCTGGTGATCGGAGTGTGATTGACAGGAAGTGGGTGTTTCTGGGCGGAAACAGGCCGTTTTATGGGTGTGTGTGAAAAAACGCTGCCGTTTCTGGGAAAAACGCGGGAGTGTCTGGAGAAACAGGGGAGTGTCTGGGCAAACGCTGGGTGTGTTTGTGACGTCAAACCAGGAACGACAAGCACTGAACTGATCGCACTGGAAGAGTAAGTCTCGAGCTACTCAGGAACTGCACAGAAAAATCTTTTCGCAATATTGCGAATACTTCATTCGCAATTCTGCTAAGCTAAGATACACTCCCAGAGGGCGGCGGCTTAGCCAGGGCCGTCTTTTCGTATGGGCTCAATGGGCTTTTGCCCAAGGGCCCCAGGAGTATAAGGGCCCTAGGCTGATAGCTGAGAGTCCCCTCTTTCCAAGGGTACCAGATTTTTGAAAATCGGCCCTGGGGAACCAGAGATATCCGACTTCAAAGCAGTGGTCCCCATCCAAGCCTATTAATTGCTCTTCCCAGCCAGATATCTCGGGTTCTGTATGACTTAAGAGTTTTTCTGAGGGTACATTTCAAAATCTGGGACTCTCCACTTTTGGTGGACACTGGCAGTTTGTCTCTACTATGCCCAGAACCAGAGATATCAGCCTTCAAGCAGCTGGTCCCTGCTCCAGCGCCACACGCCTAATATGCAGTTTTATATATTTGTTGGTGGATTGCTCTGGTTCCTGAACTGTGATACCCAAGTCCCAGTACCTCCTAACAGGTGGGACTCTCTAGTTTTTTTTTATCCCATTCAAAGCTAAGGAACTTGAGATATCTGCAGTCAAGTAAGCTACTCTCTCACCAGAAAATGATGAAAATTAAGCCCACTCCACTATCTACCCCTCCCATATGTATTAAACACCCCATACCACCCTGGAAGTCATGTACCGGGGCCCCTTCATTCAGCCCAATGCCTCCTTCTACAGTTTAGTGTTCTCTCTCCCGCCCCATATGTGCAGTAGAGGAGTAATTAGCAGAAATTACTGCTCCAGGTCCTACATGCTGTGCGGAAGATAGAACGCCCCCTACCACCCACGAGACATCAAAGCTGCTGCTGGTAGCACCCCCCACCCCTACCGCTGGAGGATGAGTAGGGGCCCCAGTGTATTGCTGTGCCCAGGGGCCCACACTGCTGTTAAGACGGCCCTGGGCTTAGCGTGTGTAATGCTGCGAAAAGCGGCTAGCGAGCGAACAACTCGGAATGAGGGCCTAAGTTGTGTGCAACTTAGAGTCCGCAGCAGTTGCTAATAGCTGCATATACCTGGCCACAGAGCATGCTCAATTCTAAATATCACAAGATCCATCCTTTACACAGGACTGCGTGCAACATTGCATCAGGCCCTGTATCTGTTCTGATATTATTTTTATACAGTATATATATAAAAGTTCCATGTTTTAATTAGAGATGAGCGCCTGAAATTTTTCGGGTTTTGTGTTTTGGTTTTGGGTTCGGTTCCGCGGCCGTGTTTTGGGTTCGAACGCGTTTTGGCAAAACCTCACCGAATTTTTTTTGTCGGATTCGGGTGTGTTTTGGATTCGGGTGTTTTTTTCAAAAAACACTAAAAAACAGCTTAAATCATAGAATTTGGGGGTCATTTTGATCCCAAAGTATTATTAACCTCAAAAACCATAATTTACACTCATTTTCAGTCTATTCTGAATACCTCACACCTCACAATATTATTTTTAGTACTAAAATTTGCACCGAGGTCGCTGTGTGAGTAAGATAAGCGACCCTAGTGGCCGACACAAACACCGGGCCCATCTAGGAGTGGCACTGCAGTGTCACGCAGGATGTCCCTTCCAAAAAACCCTCCCCAAACAGCACATGACGCAAAGAAAAAAAGAGGCGCAATGAGGTAGCTGTGTGAGTAAGATTAGCGACCCTAGTGGCCGACACAAACACCGGGCCCATCTAGGAGTGGCACTGTAGTGTCACGCAGGATGGCCCTTCCAAAAAACCCTCCCCAAACAGCACATGACGCAAAGAAAAAAAGAGGCGCAATGAGGTAGCTGTGTGAGTAAGATTAGCGACCCTAGTGGCCGACACAAACACCGGGCCCATCTAGGAGTGGCACTGCAGTGTCACGCAGGATGTCCCTTCCAAAAAACCCTCCCCAAACAGCACATGACGCAAAGAAAAAAAGAGGCGCAATGAGGTAGCTGACTGTGTGAGTAAGATTAGCGACCCTAGTGGCCGACACAAACACCGGGCCCATTTAGGAGTGGCACTGCAGTGTCACGCAGGATGTCCCTTCCAAAAAACCCTCCCCAAACAGCACATGACGCAAAGAAAAAAAGAGGCGCAATGAGGTAGCTGTGTGAGTAAGATTAGCGACCCTAGTGGCCGACACAAACACCGGGCCCATCTAGGAGTGGCACTGCAGTGTCACGCAGGATGTCCCTTCCAAAAAACCCTCCCCAAACAGCACATGACGCAAAGAAAAAAAGAGGCGCAATGAGGTAGCTGTGTGAGTAAGATTAGCGACCCTAGTGGCCGACACAAACACCGGGCCCATCTAGGAGTGGCACTGCAGTGTCACGCAGGATGTCCCTTCCAAAAAACCCTCCCCAAACAGCACATGACGCAAAGAAAAAAAGAGGCGCAATGAGGTAGCTGACTGTGTGAGTAAGATTAGCGACCCTAGTGGCCGACACAAACACCGGGCCCATTTAGGAGTGGCACTGCAGTGTCACGCAGGATGTCCCTTCCAAAAAACCCTCCCCAATCAGCACATGATGCAAAGAAAAAGAAAAGAAAAAAGAGGTGCAAGATGGAATTGTCCTTGGGCCCTCCCACCCACCCTTATGTTGTATAAACAAAACAGGACATGCACACTTTAACCAACCCATCATATCAGTGACAGGGTCTGCCACACGACTGTGACTGATATGACGGGTTGGTTTGGACCCCCCCCAAAAAAGAAGCAATTAATCTCTCCTTGCACAAACTGGCTCTACAGAGGCAAGATGTCCACCTCATCATCACCCTCCGATATATCACCGTGTACATCCCCCTCCTCACAGATTATCAATTCGTCCCCACTGGAATCCACCATCTCAGCTCCCTGTGTACTTTGTGGAGGCAATTGCTGCTGGTCAATGTCTCCGCGGAGGAATTGATTATAATTCATTTTAATGAACATCATCTTCTCCACATTTTCTGGATGTATCCTCGTACGCCGATTGCTGACAAGGTGAGCGGCGGCACTAAACACTCTTTCGGAGTACACACTTGTGGGAGGGCAACTTAGGTAGAATAAAGCCAGTTTGTGCAAGGGCCTCCAAATTGCCTCTTTTTCCTGCCAGTATAAGTACGGACTGTGTGACGTGCCTACTTGGATGCGGTCACTCATATAATCCTCCACCATTCTATCAATGTTGAGAGAATCATATGCAGTGACAGTAGACGACATGTCCGTAATCGTTGTCAGGTCCTTCAGTCCGGACCAGATGTCAGCATCAGCAGTCGCTCCAGACTGCCCTGCATCACCGCCAGCGGGTGGGCTCGGAATTCTGAGCCTTTTCCTCGCACCCCCAGTTGCGGGAGAATGTGAAGGAGGAGATGTTGACAGGTCGCGTTCCGCTTGACTTGACAATTTTGTCACCAGCAGGTCTTTCAACCCCAGCAGACTTGTGTCTGCCGGAAAGAGAGATCCAAGGTAGGCTTTAAATCTAGGATCGAGCACGGTGGCCAAAATGTAGTGCTCTGATTTCAACAGATTGACCACCCGTGAATCCTTGTTAAGCGAATTAAGGGCTCCATCCACAAGTCCCACATGCCTAGCGGAATCGCTCCGTGTTAGCTCCTCCTTCAATGTCTCCAGCTTCTTCTGCAAAAGCCTGATGAGGGGAATGACCTGACTCAGGCTGGCAGTGTCTGAACTGACTTCACGTGTGGCAAGTTCAAAGGGCATCAGAACCTTGCACAACGTTGAAATCATTCTCCACTGCGCTTGAGACAGGTGCATTCCACCTACTATATCGTGCTCAATTGTATAGGCTTGAATGGCCTTTTGCTGCTCCTCCAACCTCTGAAGCATATAGAGGGTTGAATTCCACCTCGTTACCACTTCTTGCTTCAGATGATGGCAGGGCAGGTTCAGTAGTTTTTGGTGGTGCTCCAGTCTTCTGTACGTGGTGCCTGTACGCCGAAAGTGTCCCGCAATTCTTCTGGCCACCGACAGCATCTCTTGCACGCCCCTGTCGTTTTTTAAAAAATTCTGCACCACCAAATTCAAGGTATGTGCAAAACATGGGACGTGCTGGAATTTGCCCATATTTAATGCACACACAATATTGCTGGCGTTGTCCGATGCCACAAATCCACAGGAGAGTCCAATTGGGGTAAGCCATTCCGCGATGATCTTCCTCAGTTGCCGTAAGAGGTTTTCAGCTGTGTGCGTATTCTGGAAAGCGGTGATACAAAGCGTAGCCTGCCTAGGAAAGAGTTGGCGTTTGCGAGATGCTGCTACTGGTGCCGCCGCTGCTGTTCTTGCGGCGGGAGTCCATACATCTACCCAGTGGGCTGTCACAGTCATATAGTCCTGACCCTGCCCTGCTCCACATGTCCGTGGTTAAGTGGACATTGGGTACAACTGCATTTTTTAGGACACTGGTGAGTCTTTTTCTGACGTCCGTGTACATTCTCGGTATCGCCTGCCTAGAGAAGTGGAACCTAGATGGTATTTGGTAACGGGGGCACACTGCCTCAATAAATTGTCTAGTTCCCTGTGAACTAACGGCGGATACCGGACGCACGTCTAACACCAACATAGTTGTCAAGGCCTCAGTTATCCGCTTTGCAGCAGGATGACTGCTGTGATATTTCATCTTCCTCGCAAAGGACTGTTGGACAGTCAATTGCTTACTGGAAGTAGTACAAGTGGGCTTACGACTTCCCCTCTGGGATGACCATCGACTCCCAGCAGCAACAACAGCAGCGCCAGCAGCAGTAGGCGTTACACGCAAGGATGCATCGGAGGAATCCCAGGCAGGAGAGGACTCGTCAGAATTGCCAGTGACATGGCCTGCAGGACTATTGGCATTCCTGGGGAAGGAGGAAATTGACACTGAGGGAGTTGGTGGGGTGGTTTGCGTGAGCTTGGTTACAAGAGGAAGGGATTTACTGGTCAGTGGACTGCTTCCGCTGTCGCCCAAAGTTTTTGAACTTGTCACTGACTTATTATGAATGCGCTGCAGGTGACGTATAAGGGAGGATGTTCCGAGGTGGTTAACGTCCTTACCCCTACTTATTACAGCTTGACAAAGGCAACACACGGCTTGACACCTGTTGTCCGCTTTTCTGTTGAAATACCTCCACACTGAAGAGCTGATTTTTTTGGTATTTTCACCAGGCATGTCAACGGCCATATTCCTCCCACGGACAACAGGTGTCTCCCCGGGTGCCTGACTTAAACAAATCACCTCACCATCAGAATCCTCCTGGTCAATTTCCTCCCCAGCGCCAGCAACACCCATATCCTCCTCATCCTGGTGTACTTCAACATCTTCATCTTCAATCTGACTATTAGGAACTGGACTGCGGGTGCTCCTTCCAGCACTTGCAGGGGGCGTGCAAATGGTGGAAGGCGCATGCTCTTCACGTCCAGTGTTGGGAAGGTCAGGCATCGCAACCGACACAATTGGACTCTCCTTGTGGATTTGGGATTTCGAAGAACGCACAGTTCTTTGCGGTGCTTTTGCCAGCTTGAGTCTTTTCAGTTTTCTAGCGAGAGGCTGAGTGCTTCCATCCTCATGTGAAGCTGAACCACTAGCCATGAACATAGGCCAGGGCCTCAGCCGTTCCTTGCCACTCCGTGTGGTAAATGGCATATTGGCAAGTTTACGCTTCTCCTCCGACAATTTTATTTTAGGTTTTGGAGTCCTTTTTTTACTGATATTTGGTGTTTTGGATTTGACATGCTCTGTACTATGACATTGGGCATCGGCCTTGGCAGACGACGTTGCTGGCATTTCATCGTCTCGGCCATGACTAGTGGCAGCAGCTTCAGCACGAGGTGGAAGTGGATCTTGATCTTTCCCTAATTTTGGAACCTCAACATTTTTGTTCTCCATATTTTAATAGGCACAACTAAAAGGCACCTCAGGTAAACAATGGAGATGGATACTAGTATACAATTATGGACTGCCTGCCGAGTGCAGACACAGAGGTAGCCACAGCCGTGAACTACCGTACTGTACTGTGTCTGCTGCTAATATAGACTGGTTGATAAAGAGATGTCTATGTAACTATGTATGTATAAAGAAGAAAGAAAAAAAAACCACGGTTAGGTGGTATACAATTATGGACGGACTGCCTGCCGAGTGCAGACACAGAGGTAGCCACAGCCGTGAACTACCGTACTGTACTGTGTCTGCTGCTAATAATATAGACTGGTTGATAAAGAGATGTCGTAGTAGTATGTATGTATAAAGAAGAAAGAAAAAAAAACCACGGTTAGGTGGTATACAATTATGGACGGACTGCCTGCCGAGTGCAGACACAGAGGTAGCCACAGCCGTGAACTACCGTACTGTACTGTGTCTGCTGCTAATATAGACTGGTTGATAAAGAGATGTCTATGTAACTATGTATGTATAAAGAAGAAAGAAAAAAAAACCATGGTTAGGTGGTATACAATTATGGACGGACTGCCTGCCGAGTGCAGACACAGAGGTAGCCACAGCCGTGAACTACCGTACTGTACTGTGTCTGCTGCTAATATAGACTGGTTGATAAAGAGATGTCTATGTAACAATGTATGTATAAAGAAGAAAGAAAAAAAAACCACGGTTAGGTGGTATACAATTATGGACGGACTGCCTGCCGAGTGCAGACACAGAGGTAGCCACAGCCGTGAACTACCGTACTGTACTGTGTCTGCTGCTAATATAGACTGGTTGATAAAGAGATGTCGTAGTAGTATGTATGTATAAAGAAGAAAAAAAAACCACGGTTAGGTGGTATACAATTATGGACGGACTGCCTGCCGAGTGCAGACACAGAGGTAGCCACAGCCGTGAACTACCGTACTGTGTCTGCTGCGACTGGATGATAAATGATATAAAAAATATATATATATCACTACTGCAGCCGGACAGGTATATATTATATATTATATAATGACGGACCTGCTGGACACTGTCTGTCAGCAGAATGAGTTTTATTTTTATAGAATAAAAAAAAAAACAACACACAAGTGAAGTCACACGACGAGTGTTTAACTTTTTCAGGCAATCACAATATAAGTATACTACTAACTATACTGGTGGTCAGTGTGGTCAGGTCACTGGTCAGTCACACTGGCAGTGGCACTCCTGCAGCAAAAGTGTGCACTGTTTAATTTTAATATAATATTATGTACTCCTGGCTCCTGCTATAACCTATAACTGGCACTGCAGTGCTCCCCAGTCTCCCCCACAATTATAAGCTGTGTGAGCTGAGCAGTCAGACAGATATATAATATATATAGATGATGCAGCACACTGGGCTGAGCCTGAGCAGTGCACACAGATATGGTATGTGACTGAGTCACTGTGTGTATCGCTTTTTTCAGGCAGAGAACGGATATATTAAATAAACTGCACTGTCTGGTGGTCACTCACTATATAATATTATGTACTCCTGGCTCCTGCTATAACCTATAACTGGCACTGCAGTGCTCCCCAGTCTCCCCCACAATTATAAGCTGTGTGAGCTGAGCAGTCAGACAGATATATGATATATATAGATGATGCAGCACACTGGGCTGAGCCTGAGCAGTGCACACAGATATGGTATGTGACTGAGTCACTGTGTGTATCGCTTTTTTCAGGCAGAGAACGGATATATTAAATAAACTGCACTGTCTGGTGGTCACTCACTAGTAAACTCTCTGCACTCTCTACACTTCTACAGTACTCCTCCTAGTCCTAAGCTCCAGTAAATCTCTCTCTCTTATAATCTAAATGGAGAGGACGCCAGCCACGTCCTCTCCCTATCAATCTCAATGCACGTGTGAAAATGGCCGCGACGCGCGGCTCCTTATATAGAATCCGAGTCTCGCGATAGAATCCGAGCCTCGCGAGAATCCGACAGCGTGATGATGACGTTCGGGCGCGCTCGGGTTAACCGAGCAAGGCGGGAAGATCCGAGTCGCTCGGACCCGTGTAAAAAAACATGAAGTTCGGGCGGGTTCGGATTCAGAGAAACCGAACCCGCTCATCTCTAGTTTTAATATTAATACCTGTAAACCAGTTATCTTACGCTGCTGTAATTAAAGTGCTAACAAATATTTCAGAATGTATTCAATTATTCCATCCGTTTTTTGTTTTATCCCAGCACTATTTTTCGCTTCTCTACTTTAATTTTTTTGTGGGTGTGACCAGACGTCTCTTGCTGCTCGAACGGCTGTTGTCTTGAAGGCAAGATGTTTATTGCTGAAAATAGGATTTTAATACCTACCGGTAAATCCTTTTCTCTTAGTCCGTAGAGGATGCTGGGGATGCTTCAATTACCATGGGGTATAGACGGGATCCGCAGGAGACATGGGCACACTATAAGACTTTGAATGGGTGTGAACTGGCTCCTCCCTCTATGCCCCTCCTCCAGACTCCAGTTATAGGACCTGTGCCCAGGGAGACGGACATTTCGAGGAAAAGGATTTATTTAATTATATTAAAACTAAGGTGAGATACAAACCAGCTCACACCTCCAACACGCCGTACAACATGGCATTCAACAAACAACGCATGCAACGGCATGACCAACAACAGTCACAGATTGACTGAACACAACGCAACATGAGCGTAACTATAACCAAACTGCAGATACAGCCCGCACTGGGACGGGCGCCCAGCATGCTCTACGGACTAAGAGAAAAGGATTTACCGGTAGGTATTAAAATCCTATTTTCTCATACGTTCTAGAGGATGCTGGGGATGCTTCAAGAACCATGGGGTTTATACCAAAGCTCTAGAATGGGTGGGAGAGTGCGGATGACTCTGCAGCACCGATTGACCAAACAAGAGGTCCTCCTCAGCCAGGGTATCAAACTTGTAAAACTTCGCAAAGGTGTTTGATCCCGACCAAGTAGCAGCTCGGCAAAGTTGTAACGCCGAGATTCCACGGGCAGCCGCCCAGGATGAGCCCACCTTTCTGGTAGAATGGGCTTTCACCGATTTCGGTAACGCCAATCCTGCCATAGAATGAGCCTGCTGGATCGTATTACAAATCCAGCGCTCAATAGTCTGCTTAGAAGCAGGAGCCCCAATCTTGTTGGGAGCCCACAGGACAAACAGAGCCTCTCTTTTCCTAATCTGAGCCGTTCTGGCGACATATATTTTCAAAGCTCTGACCACCTCAACAGACTTTTACTCCGCCAAGGCGTCAGTAGCCACTGGCACCACAATAGGCTGGTTTACGTGAAACGATGAAACCACTTTTGGTAGAAATTGCTGACGAGTTCTCAACTCCGCTCTATCTGCATGGAAGATTAAATAGGGGCTTTTGTGAGACAAAACCGCCAACTCAGACCAGGGCTGTTTCTAGCCAATTTGGCTCCCAGTGCGAGATTTAAAAATGCGCCCCTCCATGACATAAAAAAATGTGCCCCCCCCCCCCCCCCCCACACACACCTAGATAAAAAAAAGTGTGAGCGCTCCCGGCAAGGGGGCGTGGTCTCATCTAAATGGGTGTGGCTTCATTTAAATGGGCATGGCCTCGTCTGAAAAGACTACCTCACAATCCAGTTTTTGACCCTGCTCCAACAGATCACGACCACCACAGGAAAAAAAAATTCTACCATATTAAGCCCCACACAGTAATGCCCCCTGCACCATATTATGCCACACACCGCAATGCCCTTGATACATTAAATCCCCACACTACGGCAGGCAAGAGTCCCCATTTCCCACATTACGGCAGGTGTCCCCATTTTACACATTGAGAGAGAGAGAGAGAATACTTACAGAGGCGATTACCGCTCTTTGGCCCGCCTCACCAGTCGCTCCTCGCGCCAGCCTTTCCCTCTTCCTAACTTGGATCCCCCTCTGTACTCCGCTCGGAGGTGGGGGGGAGTTTCGCGGAGTGACGGGGTTGCGTCGTGACATAACGATGCAACTGCGTCATTCCGTGAAACTCCGCCCCCCGAGCAGGTTACTCGGGGAGAAATAGGAGGGGAAAGCAGGGAGCCACAGTTAGTGCCGCGGCGGGCGCCCAGTGCGGTTGCACTGCTCGCCTGCCCCAAGAAACGGCCCTGACTCAGACACCCTCCTTGCGGATGCCAAGGCCAAACAGCATGACCACTTTCCAAGTAAGGAATTTTAACTCAACCTTGCGCAAAGGTTCAAACCAATGTGATTGCAAGAATTGCAACACTACATTAAGGTCCCACGGTGCCACAGGAGGCACAAATGGAGGTTAAATGTGCAGCACGTTTTTCACGAAGGTCTGAACTTCTGGAAGAGAAGCCAATACTTTCTGAAAAAAGATCGACAAGGCCGAAATCTGTACTTTAATAGAGCCTAACTTTAGGCCCGCATCCACACCTGCTTGTAGGAAATGGAGCAAACGCCCCAGGTGAAATTCTTTCGTAGGAGCCTTCTTGGATTCACACCAAGACACATATTTCCTCCAAATACGGTGGTAATGCTTTGCCGTTACTTCTTTCCTAGCCTGAAGAAGTGTTGGAATGACTTCACTGGGAATACCTTTTCGGGCTAGGATTTGGCGTTTAACCGCCACGCCGTCAAACGCAGCCGCGGTAAGTCCTGATACACGCACGGCCCCTGTTGTAACAGGTCCTCCCGAAGAGGAAGAGGCCATGGATCTTCTATGAGCAACTTCTGAAGATCTGGATACCAGGCCCTTTTTGGCCAATCCGGAACAATGAGGATCGCCTGAACCCTTGTTCTTCTTATACTTTTTATAACCTTTGGAATGAGTGGAAGTGGAGGAGTGGAAGACAGAAACACCCACGGTGTCACTAGGGCGTCCACCGCTATCGCTTGAGGGTCCCTTGACCTGGGACAATATCTCTGAAGTTTCTTGTTGAGGCGGGATGCCATCATGTCTACTTGAGGAACTCCCCAACGACTTGTCACTTCTGCAAAGACCTCTTGATGAAGACCCCACTCTCCTGGATGGAGATCGTGTCTGCTGAGGAAGTCTGCTTCCCAGTTGTCCACTCCTGGAATGAAGACTGCTGACAGAGTGCTGGCATGTCTTTCCGCCCAGCGAAAAATCTTCGTGGCCTCGGCCATCGCCGCTCTGCTCCTTGTTCTGCCTTGGTGGTTTATGTACGCCACCGCTGTCACGTTGTCTGACTGAATCAAGACAGGCAGACCTCGAAGAAGATGTTCTGCTTGCAGTATACCGTTGTCAATGGCTCTTAATTCCAGAATGTTTATGTGTAGACAAGCTTCCTGGCTTGACCATTTTCCCTAAAAGTTTCTTCCCTGTGTGTCTGCTCCCCAGCCTCGGAGGCTTGCATCTGTGGTCACCAGGTTCCAATCCTGAATCCTGAACCTGCGTCCCTCCAGAAGGTGAGAACTGTGCAGCCACCACAGAAGGAAGATTCTGGTCCTGGGAGATAGAATTATTTTCCGGTGCATGTCCAGGTGAGACCCAGACCACTGGTCCAACAGGTTTTCACTGATACACCCTGGCATGGAACCTGCCATACGGAATGGCCTCGTAGGCCGCCACCATCTTCCCCAGCAAACAAGTGCATTGAAGAACTGACACCTTTGCCGGTTTCAGAATCTTTTTTACCATGTTCTGTATTTCCAGAGCTTTTTCCACTGGAAGAAAAACTCTCTGCAATTCTGTATCCAGAATCATACCCAGGAACGACAGCCGTGTCGTCGGATCCAACTGTGATTTCTGTAAATTTAGGAGCCAACCATGTTGTTGCAGAATCGTCAGTGAAAGGGCAACATTCTTCAGCAATTGCTCCTTGGACCTCGCCTTTACGAGGAGATCGTCCAAGTAGGGGATAATTGTTATTCCCTGCTTGCGCAGGAGAACTATCATTTCCGCCATTACTTTGGTGAAAATCCTCGGAGCCGTGGACAGACCAAACGGCAACGTCTGAAATTGGTAATGACAATCCTGCACAGCAAACCTCAGGTAAGCCTGATGTGGAGGATATATGGGGACACGCAAGTAGGCATCTTTTATGTCGACTGACACCATAAAATCCCCCTCTTCCAGACTGGAAATCACTGCTCGGAGAGATTCCATCTTGAATTTGAATTTTTTTAGAAAGAAATTGAGGGATTTTAGGTTCAGAATCGGTCTGACTGAGTCATCCGGCTTTGGGACCACGAGCAGGCTCGAATAAAAGCCTTCCCCCTGTTGTGACGGGGGCACTGTGACAATTACTTGATTTTAACACAACTTTAGTATTGCAGCGCTTACTATCTCGCTTTCTAGAAGAGAAGCTGGCAAGGCCGATTTGAAAAATCGGTGAGGGGGCACGTCTTGAAACTCGAACCTGTATCCTTGGGTTACTATTTCTACTATCCAAGGATCCAGGTCCGAGTGCACCCAGACCTGACCGAAGAGTTGGAGACGTGCCCCCACCGGTGCGGACTCCCGCAGAGGAGCCCCAGCGTCATGCAGTGGATTTGGTAGAAGCCGGAGAGGACTTCTGCTCTAGGGAACTTGCCACAGCCTGTGACCTTTTTCCAGACCCACGTCCTTTTTTGAATTTATTGGGCCGAAAGGACTGCATCTGATAGTGAGGCAATTTCTTCTGCTGTGCAGGAACATAAGGTAAAAATGAGGACTTACCCACGCTAGCCGTAGACACTAGGTCAGTGAGGCGATCACCAAACAAGACCCTACTGTTAAACGGTAGAGACTCCATCGCCTTCTTTGAGTCAGCATCAGCATTCCATTGATTAATCCACAATGCTCTCCTTGCTGAGACTGCCATGGCATTGGCCCTTGATCCCAAAAGGCCAATATCCCTTACTGCTTCTTTTAAATATGCTGCAGCGTCCCTGATGAAACCCAGAGTCAAAAGCACACTTATTCCTGTCTAGGGTATCTACCTCAGATGACAAGTTATCTGCCCACTTTTCAATAGCGCTACTCACACATGCCGAAGCAACGGCAGGCCTGAGTAGCGACCCTGTAGTGACATAAATGGATTTTAGTGTATTTTCCTGCTTACGATCCGCAGGATCCTTTAGGGCTGCCGTGTCAGGGGATGGAAGCGCCACCTTTTTGGACAGACACGATAAAGCTTTGTCTACTGTAGGGATTGACTCCCATTTTTCCCTGTCCCCCGAGGGGAACGGATATGCCACTGGAATTCTTTTGGGAACATGTATCTTCTTGTCAGGATTTTCCCAAGCCTTTTCAAAAAGTGTGTTCACTTTATGAGGGAGGAAACGTTGCCTCAGGTTTCTTTCCTTTAAATATACAGACCCTCGTATCAGGAACAGCAGGGTCCTCCGTAATATGTAATATGTCTTTTATCGCCAAAAATCATGTACTGAATACTCTTAGCCAGTATTGGATGTAATATGGCATCACTATAGTCGACACTGGAATCAGAGTCCGTGTCGGTATCTGTATCAGTTATCTGGGTAAATGCACGTTTCTGTGACCCCGAAGGGGTCTGGGTTTGTGACAAAGCATCCTCCATGGATTTCCTCCATGTCTGGTTCTTAGACTCAGATTTATCAAATCTCTTAGTCAACCTAGTCACATTTGCATTTAAAACACACAACATATTCACCCAATCATCCTTTGGCGGTGCCGACACGGCCACTCTCACAGTATTTTCTGTGCTCAATTGGATTCAGGTCTGGGGAACGGGCTGGCCAGTCCACAGCATCAATGCCTTCGTCTTGCAGGAACTGCTGACACACTCCAGCCACATGAGGTCTAGCATTGTCTTGCATTAGGAGGAACCCAGGGCCAACCGCACCAGCATATGTTCTCACAAGGGGTCTGAGGATCTCATCTCAGTACCTAATGGCAGTCGGGCTACCTCTGGCGAGCACATGGAGGGCTGTGCGGCCCCCCAAAGAAATGCCACCCCACACCATTACTGACCCACTGCCAAACCGGTCATGCTGGAGGATGTTGCAGGCAGCTGAACGTTCTCCTTGGCGTCTCCAGACTCTGTCACGTCTGTCACATGTGCTCAGTGAGAACCTGCTTTCATCTGCGAAGAGCACAGGGCGCCAGTGGCGAATTTGCCAATCTTGGTGTTCTCTGGCAAATGCCAAACGTCCTGCACGGTGTTGGGATGTAAGCACAACCCCCACCTGTGGACGTTGGGCCCTCATACCACCCTCATGGAGTCTGTTTCTGATCGTTTGAGTAGACACATGAAAATTTGTAAGCTAGCTGGAGGCCATTTTGCAGGGCTCTGGCAGTGCTCCTCCTGTTCCTCCTTGCACAAAGGCGGAGGTAGCGGTCTGGTTCTTAGACTCAGATTTATCAAATCTCTTAGTCAACCTAGTCACATTTGCATTTAAAACACACAACATATTCACCCAATCATCCGTCGGCGGTGCCGACACGGCCACTTTCACAGTATTTTCTGTCCCCACTCCAGCCTCCTCCTGGGAAGATCATTCAGCCTCAGACATGTTGACACACACGTACCGACACCCACAACCACACTGGGGCTATAGGAGACAGACCCACAACAAAGTCTGTAAGAGAGACACAGAGGGAGTTCTGCCAGCTCACACCCAGCGCCTATCCTGGTACTGAAACAAGTAAAAGACTGCCCAGACCTGTTAGCGCTTTCTATATACACTGCTCAAAAAAATAAAGGGAACACTAAAATAACACATCCTAGATCTGAATGACTGAAACATTGTTATTAAATACTTTGTTCTTTACATAGTTGAATGTGCTGACAACAAAATCACACAAAAATTATCAATGTAAATCAAATTTATTAATCCATGGAGGCCTGGATTTGGAGTCACACTCAAAATTAAAGTGGAAAAACACACTACAGGCTGATCCAACTTTGATGTAATGTCCTGATAAAGCTAAATATTTATCTTATATAACACCCTTTATGAGGCCTAAGAACACTGTACGCTATTCACGTATGGAGTACCGTAAGGGTACGCACGTTGCGTAACAATCGCTTAGCCGTGGTCGAGACGCTCAAGCGTCACGTTCGCTCACGGCCAAGAGATCACAGGCAGGCACGCTATTGGCTGCTGACTAACGTAATGGTTCGCTATAGCGTAGCGGACGCTCGGGACCACGAGGAGATCACCAGCGGCGCAGACGCTCACAATGTTAAACCTTTATATCTAAACCATAAACAATGTAATATGCAGTAAAACCTTAGTGTAGAGATAGGGTGTAGATGCAACACAGTGTAACCTTATTAACTTAAAAGCTGTTCGAGCGTCACCGACGCTCTGAGAATACTTAACACTATAAGAAATACACAGATACCGTGCTTAGGGTCTAACGCCTTATATGAATGTTATTACTTGCAAAAAGAATAATACAATACAAGTCACACACTACAATATAACATAGACTAACTAACCAGATAACTACACAGGAAATACAATATAATACAATTACGTTTGCAGGAAAATTAAGAGAGAAAGGGGAGAAGAGAGAGAGAGAGAAATGGCCCACAATAACAAGAAATACAATATGATTGCGGAGAAAAACTTACGCACAAAGGGGAACGATCGCATGCGCCTCTGGACATCCAGCTCCCGATTATCAGCAATGAGAACCGTTGAAGAGTGAGAGCTGGATGTGATCGGCTTGTCTATTTATGCCCCACACACAATACGATTCAATGGTCCCTACAATCTCATTGTTCATTGGACACAGGAATTCCTCCTCGCATTATAACAAAAGGTCATAGGTTGATTCATACAGGTGGGCTGTGACAATTTCCAACTGCTCAGGTGGGTGGGAAACTAGGTTTCCCGCCGCATGGATAAGTAAGTGCAAATAATAGTAAATGGACATAAACTTCTTATGTCCATAACTATTCGCACGAGCGATTAATTCGCTTCAAACCAACACCGGAATATTGCTAATTAAATACTCTTCCGATGGATACTAAACACCACTGTATTACTCCTGTCTGACCCTTCGTATCAAACAAAGAGGGATTTCTCTGTCCATGAACATTCTACATTACCCAACTTTCAGATTCTATCAAAGGGACCATAATCTACAAAATACATTATATGGTGAAAATATGTAACGAAAGAGTCGCCCGCTAGACGCATACAATCTCTACCGTAAATGCGCATACCGTGCGCCTGCGGGTGCCCGCAACAGCGAGTATGCGCACGCACGGGAGAGCGCACGCATGCGCAGCAGGGACACATATGAGGTGCAAATATGGCAGTGTGCATAGTGATATTTTTCTGACTTTGACAGTCCACCCTTTGGCAGTCAACAATAACTGCCACTTCCTAAAACATTTCAAAACGAGAAAAATATATGTCAGGGGTTAATACATTTCCATGGTTGGGTAAGGGAGGAGAGAGGAGAAGGTGTGAAGAGGGTATGACCTAGTGAGATAGCAGAAGCATGTGTGTATGAATCCGTGTTTGGGGGTCATGTATCATCGTGCCGTACGTGTTTTAAATCAAGCTTCGAGGTATTGCGAAGTATACATTTGAATTCCTTCTTATCCCGTGGTACGGGTCTGTGGATGGGCTGTCAAACTTTACCGAGCTCTTTTCGGATTTTGGTTGCAACAAAATGGGGAGCACATTTTAGTTGATGATACATGAATGGGGGAATATGTGATTGCTGATATCTGTGCCTGTATTCCCTATCGACTATGTGTGTAATTACCTGAAGGTTGTAGAGATGAAGAAAAGACATAATTACGGTAAATGCAGTGGTATTCTATGTCAGGTTAATGAACATTTGTCGGTTGAAGTCTTGTTCGGTGTCTGTTGAATGCAGTCTTCTTTGTGCTTTTGCCAAAAGGCGTGTGGGCAAAAAGCTTGGTCAATGTCCATAGGCTTACAAAAGTGTTGGGCTAGCGTAATTTTAAAATTTCTAGGGAAACTGGGGGTCTATGGCATTGTTCATCAAAAATCTGTGTATAAGGTTGTCAAAACTTCTTCTTTAATCCATCAGTTGTCTGTATACAGGATCATCAAATTCCTCGTCAAAAGTGGGTCTTTTTACCTTGGAAAAACCAGAAAAACAGGTGAAAGAAACGGACCGTAGAAATCGCATTTTCATCACATCATTGTTTCTACATTTGGGTCATAAATCAAATCCATTGGAATTACAATTTCTTCACTCCTTAAACTCATCACCCTGGTACTTCGTTTGCACTTCATTAAAGCCTGACCGCATCTAAATATCAAGCCAATGGATATGACAACACCTAAGATACATAGAAGAAACTTCCCAACATCCATTATGACTCCTTGAGCCCATTCTCCTAAACCAGAGAACCAATTTCGCGGGTTCAACCATGACACCCAACCAGTCAGCTTATTACCTACAGCAGCAAGAGTGAGATTGTGTCTCCTGCGAAATTCCCACTTCAATTGGAGAATATCGTCCATCTTTTGGTCTATGACCTCGACCGGGTCCTCGGTACTATTCGTTATATATGTGCAGCATTTCACGCCGTACTGCGTTGCCAGTGTGACACAATATCCGCCTGTTACTGCTGTGAGATAATTAAGAACCATTCTATGCTGGACCAGTTCTGTTTTATAAGCTTGAAGTTCTCTTCCAGTATACCTAAACGTGTCATCATACATTTCTGTGATATTGTCTAACAAATTTGCAAGCGCAGATATGTATTTATAATTCAACACTCCTCTGGCGGTGCGAGTGATGTCTAACGCGATTAGAAACTGGATCCCGGTGGATTCATGGATCATGTCAGAGGCCGGATGCTCTGTTCTTTCTATCAGGTGCCGTTTAACTACGTGCTCGTAGTGGGTATGAGTATAAGGAGCTTGGGCAACACGGTGAATATCTTTCATTTTGGCATGTGATACAGTCATTACCTCAGGCAGTACTTTTCCAATATAACACAATCCTTCAGAGTTTGGGGCAAGCCACTTATACGCCTTCCTCCCGCATATGAAATATGCATCATCGGGGAGAACATATGGGACGGAGTAGGACATAACCATATTACACATCTTCCATGTGAAATCTCCTAACCCTAATGCTCCCATCTGTTTAGTACACGTATCAGTTTGTACGATATGTGCGCAGTATCCTGGTGATACCTCTCCAACTCTCGTAATCCTACTTCCTAGGGTATACCTATATCGGAAAGATTTTTCTCTACTGGCTATGTGGCGTATAAGCTCTGTATCTGTCGGCATTCTATCTGCTCTATATGAAAAGGTCATGGTTTGGTTACTCCATGACACTTCCCAATTTCCCGGCTTTCGGGGATTGGTAATGTTAAAACATATTAGGGATCTATCCACATGATATTGGTGGAGCTTCAAACTAGGAGGACTGGAGATATTAAACCTCCTGTCCACCGGCCTCCCACCCTTTAGCTCAAGTACCTCCCCTATCGTTAAAGGAAATGGTACTAGTCCTGATTTGCTATGACCTTGAGGTACTTGAGAGCATACCCAACAATCTGTCTGATTTAACACACTACCCACTAAGGAGTGATAGTCACTCAAGGGGTGCCGGTCCATGTGGATATTAAAACTGGATTGGCATTTCTTAATGCACCCATCCTCAACCACATTGTCACAGAGCCTACAGATACAGTTTTCTTCAGCTAACAATCCTTCACAATTCCTTCTATTGTCAATGTTATCGGATCGTTTTCTGATACTCGCCTTTGCTTGTTGATTAGGTTGCTCTTGGAAAACTACGCCTCCATCTTTGTCATCAGAACCCATTCCAGAACCTTTCTCGACCTCCATGGTACTCTCGCCGGAACAGACTGCTCTGGTCAACATCATGGTCAACAGGAAAATCCGGATCACAGTCTCTTGGGGCAAGTCCATCTTATAGGAGGAAACAAAGAAGAATGAGAAGGGGGAAAAAAATAATTGAGGGAGAGGGGATGGGAAGTGGAGAAAAACAATAAAAGGGAACAGGGAATCGACAACTGCTTTTGATCTTGTGATTTTTCAATGCTCAGGTGCCGCCTCAGTCCTCCTGGAACAGACACTCCAGTGATACAACTTCCTCTACCGTCTGTTCCTTATCACGGGACCTCTCTGGATCAGCAACCTTCTTACAGTGGGACGAATGAACCCAAGTCTCTCTCTCGGCAACCTTCAATGCTGTAGTGCTAGTCAATAAGACTTGGTATGGTCCTTCCCATCTGTCAATAAGGCAACCTGAGCGTAGAAAATTCCGTATCATTACATAATCCCCAGGTTCAATGTCATGACAATTACTATCTGGTAAATCAGGAATCACCAACTTCAAATTATCATTTTGATTCCTTAACTGTTTACTCATGTTAATCAAGTATTTTACAGTCACTTCATTGTTACACTTCAAATCATCCTGAGGGTTAATCATAACATGCGGTTGTCGACCAAACAAGATTTCAAAGGGAGACAGATTAAGAGGGGACCTGGGAGTGGTTCTGATGCTGTACAGTACAATGGGTAAAGCTTCTGGCCATGTCAATCCTGTCTCTGCCATAACTTTGCTCAGTTTATTTTTAATAGTGCTGTTCACTCTTTCCACCTTCGCACTCGCCTGTGGACGGTATGGAGTGTGCAGCTTGCTATCAATTCCCATCAACTTACACATTCCTTGAAAGACATCACCTGTAAAATGGGTACCCCTATCACTTTCGATAATTCTAGGGATACCATATCTACATACAAATTCCTGCACAATTTTCTTAGCAGTAAACATAGCGGTATTTGTGGCCGCAGGAAATGCTTCGACCCAATTTGAAAAAACATCTATACAAACAAGTACATATTTCAAATTTCGACAAGGGGGTAATTGAATGAAGTCAATCTGTATTACCTGGAAAGGACCGCCTGTAGGTGGGATATGAGATGGTTCTGTTGGTATTGCCTTTCCGATATTCTTTCTCAAGCATGTAAGGCATGACATTGCTCTCTTACTTGCATGAGATGAAAATCCTGGGGCGCACCAATATGCTCTTACCAACTTGCACATTCCTTCCTTGCCCAGATGAGTCAGCCCGTGAGCTGCCTCAGCTAAACATGGGAGATATGCTCTGGGGGCCACCGGTTTACCATGTCCATCCGTCCAGAGTCCTGAGGACTCCTGGCCATATCCCTTTGCCTTCCAGACTGCCTTTTCCTGTGTGGAACACAAATTTTGCATTTCACACAACTTCTGTGTGTTGATGGTATTAAATACCATCAGTTGTGTGGTGTCTGTCTGTCTGGGGTACCAGCTGCTAACTTAGCTGCTTCGTCTGCTCGGCTGTTACCAAGTGATACTGGATCTTGACTATATGTGTGTGCTTTACACTTGATAACAGCCACTCTGTCGGGTTCCTGTATCGCTGTTAGAAGCCTTTTGATGTGAGCTGCATGCGCTACCGGTGTACCAGCTGCCGTCATGAAATTTCTGAGGCGCCATAGGGTTCCGAAATCATGGACTACCCCGAATGCGTATCTAGAGTCGGTGTAGATATTTGGCTGATTTGCCCTTAGCCAATTCACATGCTCTGGTTAGGGCGACCAGTTCAGCAACCTGGGCTGAGTGAGGTGGGCCTAGCGGTTCTGCTTCTATGGTGCCTTGGTCATCTACGACTGCGTATCCAGTACACAAGTCTCCCGAGTCTGACTGTCTGTGACAACTACCGTCCGTGTAGAAAGTTAGATCTACATCTTCCAGTGGGTTGTCACTGATGTCAGGCCTTGCGGTAAAATTTTGGGACAAATATTCCATACAATCATGTGTGTCCTCCTTTGTATTAAATCCTCCTTCCCCACCACTCTCATCCTCCACCCTTTGTGCCTGTCCAGGCACACCTGGGAGATATGTTGCAGGATTTAATGCACTGCATCTCCTTATGGTGATGTTTACGGGGGCCATTAGTGCCAATTCCCATCTTGTAAACCGCGCTGATGAGACGTGCCTGGTTTGGGCAGAATTTAGCAAGGCTGACACTGCATGTGGTGTATGAATTGTGAGGTTGTGACCTAGCACTACATCTTCGCTTTTCGTTACTAGCAATGCTATCGCAGCAACGCTTTGCAAGCATGTGGGGAGGGATCGTGCTACCGTATCTAGCTGAGCGCTATAGTATGCTACTGGCCTGCTGGCATCACCGTGCTTTTGGGTTAGGACGCCTGCCGCGCAACCAGCACTTTCTGTTCCGTACAGCTCAAAGGGTTTCCCATAGTCTGGCATACCTAATGCTGGTGCCTTCGTTAGGCACTGTTTAAGTCTCTCAAATGCCATCTCGGACTCGTCTGTATGCGAAATCCGATCAGGTTTGTTTGAGGAGACCATCTCCTGCAAAGGTAACGCTAGAATGGAAAATCCTGGGATCCAGTTACGGCAATACCCACACATTCCTAAAAATGTTCTGATCTGTTGCTGGGTTTGTGGCAGAGTCATGTCTCTAATTGCTTGAATTCTATCAGCGGTCAGGTGTCTCAGTCCTTGTGTTAGACAGTGTCCCAAATATTTTACCTTAGTTTGGCATAATTGCAACTTGTCTTTGGAAACCTTGTGTCCTGTGTCTGAAAGATGAAACAGGAGCTGTTTCGTATCCTTCAGGGATGCTTCCACTGAATCAGAACACAGTAGTAGATCATCCACGTACTGTATTAATACTGATCCACTCTCTGGTTGGAAAGACTGTAAACAATCATGCAAAGCCTGGGAAAATATACTTGGACTGTCTATGAAACCTTGTGGTAATCGAGTCCATGTATATTGGACTCCTCTGTATGTGAATGCAAACAAGTATTGGCTGTCAGGGTGCAGAGGTACCGAAAAGAAAGCGGAGCAGAGGTCAATAACAGTGAAAAATTTCGCAGTGGGAGGGATTTGCATAAGGATGACAGCTGGATTTGGCACTACGGGGAACTGACTCTCAACTATTTTGTTAATTCCCCTTAGATCCTGCACTAGCCTGTAACCCCTCCCCCCACTCTTTTTAACAGGGAAGATGGGACTATTGGCAGTGCTGGACGTTCTTACCAGAATGCCCTGTTGTAGCAAGCGCTCTATTACGGGATAAACTCCTAACTCCACCTCTGGCTTCAGAGGGTACTGTGGGATTTTTGGAGCTATCCTACCATCTTTTACTTGTACAACTACTGGAGCTACGTTTGCCATTAATCCAGTGTCCTGTCCATCTTTAGTCCAAAGTGACTCTGGTATCTGGGATGTCATTTCTTCTACTTGGGATGGAGTCCTATTTGTCATAATGGTATGTGACATTAATTTTGATGGGGAGTCTAATATGTCTCGCACTTCCTGAGCGTGATTCTCAGGTATGTCCAAGAATACACCTTCAGGAGTACAATAAATGACGCACCCCATTTTACACAATAAGTCTCTTCCCAGGAGATTAGTCGGTGCCGATGCAGCCAGCAAAAAGGAATGCTTGGTATGTAAAGGCCCTATTGTAATCTCGGCTGGTTTGCTAACAGGGTAGTGCTGGACTACTCCCGTTACTCCTATGGCTGGAATTGTCTTACCAGTGGTTCTCATGCCCACTGTCGAATTTATCACTGATTTGGCCGCCCCCGTATCTACAAGAAAGTTTAATGTTTTACCAGCTACATCAATTGCAATTTCGGGTTCACTTCCAAGATTTGCAATCAATTTTACTGGCTGGAGATTACAGGTATGGCCACACCCCTATTGGGTATGGTGACCTCCCTGAATCCCGCTGGCAGCAACTACTTGCGAGGGAGTTAGCTGGGAACTACCAGAGGCGTGCCAGTCTCTGTTCGGGGGGTATCTTTTTGTTTCCCCTGTATGTGGCTCATAACTCCGTCTCTGCGGACCTTGCTCCCAATGTCGTGTGTCGTGTCGTTGTCTAGGGGGTTGGTATGATCTTTGCGAATTTTTCGCTCTACAGTCTCGTGCTATGTGTCCCTGTTTATGACAAAAATAACATGTTACCACATTTGACTTACCCACAGGGTTTGGTGATATAAACACAGGCTGTTTTGTGGTCAGGGCCTGTATACTTACTGACATTAACTTATCACCTTGTGACTCCCTGTGTCTGGTGATATTCCGGTCGTGATCAATAGCAGCCTCTCTCAAAGTAGCCACCGACAGACCTCGCCAACATGGTTGTGTGGTCTGTACCCTGGTCTTTAATGCCTCTTTTAAACCATCCATTAGCACAGATACTGCTACTTCTTGATGGTTTGCATTGGTCCTAATGTCCTCTATGCCAGTGTACTTTGCCATTTCTAATAATGCCCGGTGAAAATAATCAGCAGCTGTTTCTGACTCTTTTTGTTTAATGGAAAAAATTCTATTCCATTTGGCTACAGCTGGGAAATACTCCTTTAACTGTAAATTTATTCTTTTTACATTGTCTTTGTTGTACACATCTGTAAGAGGTACATCCTGATCCAGTCCACAGTCAGCTAAAAATTGAGCTGCGTCGACATTGGAGGGTAAACAAGCCCTCAGCAATATCTGCCAATCTTTGTTATTGGGCTCTAAAGTGTTTCCTAGGTCTCTGATGTATTTTTGGCTAGCAACTAAATCTTTTCTAGGATCAGGGAATTCAGACACTATGGTTCTTAATTCCATTCGGGAAAACGGGCTGTACATGGCAATGTTCCTGATAGGAGTGACTCCTGTAGTGTCCGTTTTCCCATTTGGGACTGCTATTACCCTCACGGGAGCAAGTTTAACAACATCATTCTGTGTAGATTCTACAGTCTGTGGTGAAATGGTTTCAGCATAGTGTATGGTGCCGTACTTACCCGTTGATACGACCTCACCTGTACCTCCGCTAGGGGGCTTTGTTACTAATCTTATGGGTTGGGCCGTGCCTACTGTCGTTTCTGATATAGTGGCTGCTAGAGAGAGCGCCGATATTGTTGCCGATTCGTCCTCTTGATCACACTCCTGGGGAAAGTTCAAAACAGGGTACAACTTGCACGGGTTAATACTTGCATGGGTTAACTTATTAACATTATCCTTAACATTTATACAGTTGCTAAGTGCCTGTTTGTTACCCCCTGATGCGTCATTCTCCGCAACCACTTTCTCTCCTGATATGTATGGTGGCGGCGGGGCCGTGGCTATCAGTTTCCTGATAGGGCCAGATCCCGCCGCCTGAGCCAATCCTCTCTGTATTTCACCCTCCTGTTGCCATAACTGCAAATAATCATAATGTTGGATTCGTCTCTTTGCTGATTTAATGAGACATATCCTTCTCCTTAAATTTTGCAACACTTCTGGGCTGAAGCTGCCTACTCTTGGGAATTTCTCCCCGTCATGTACAGTCATTTTCTCCCATTCATCACATAAAATTTCTGTGTGTCTTCCGTATTTTTCACACATTACATACCTTGCCGACCCGACTGGTCGGTTTACAGAATCAACCCGAACCGAGGTTGATCGCCCCCTTCCTGAACAACTGGCCCCCATAATTTGCAGGTGTTGCTTGCTCTACCTCTGACCTTTATATCAGGGTCTTCAGCGAACCCTTACAAAAAACCAAAGTATTCAAAGATAGGTTGACGGTGAAGTTTACCGAGCACCTCACTCACTCGCCCACGCCGACCAATATGCCCACACACTGATATAGTGCTGGCGTACTCGACCCAGGGCCCCTATTAACCTTCGTTTACTGGAACATGTGAGTGTGATCCGAAGAGCATTAACCCTTTCCAGTAAAGGTGGGGTTGTCGGATAATTCCTGAGTGACCAGCGAACTTCCCTTTTTGAAAAAATAAAAAATGACACAAATCACGTTAGAATGTACAAGTAGCGTTTATGACCGGGTTTGTACACAAATGGTACTGGTCAGGTTACTAACTAATGCACACAATTACGTGCAGTACAATCGTTAAGTACATAAGCAACTAATCTTATGTACGGAGCGACCAGTGGAATCGACATTCAGCAGCTGCGAATTCCTTCAGCCTGAGCTTTATGGCCTTTATGGGTGTTGCACCAACCCTTCTTGGTGTTGTGCCTTGTCTCTATAGCGGACTTCTTTGTACCTAGACCTCCTGGTCTGTTATATGACCTCCTGGTCTGCTATACTCTAATGCTCAAATTTTATGTTTAACCAGAGATGCCTCCCTAGCCACCACGTGTGTCACTTACACGTATGTACCTTCACGAGAACTCGATGATTTCTGTGGTTCAATACCCAAAATTGTAAAAACAAACACTCACTCACCACATATACACTCTTGTTTCTATTTCTGCGCAGAAATTTTCTTTAGACCAGATGTGTTGTAAATTTGGAGAAGGATCTGTTAATTTAAATTTAGAATACTAAAATAAACTTGCGCTATTTATCGCCTGTTGCGCTACTTATCGCCTGTTGCGCTATTTATCGCCTGTTGCGCTATTTATCGCCTGTTGCGCTATTTATCGCCTTGCCACCTTTTCGCTTGTTAAAAATCAACACTATCGTGTGACTTGAGTTACGTGGGCGTACCCAGACGCTCCGTTGCGTAATTTACGCTGCGTGCGTCGGCCTTTGCGTACGCGAGTCTCAGCCCTTTGTTAGAGACACGTGTACACAAAACCAATGTCCACCGTAACACAATGTACACGTTTATCAATGTAGATGATCCTCGATCCTCTACTGAACCCCACACCAATCTCTCCTAGTACCTTTAGGTAGAGCTGCGTGTGTGCTTTACACTTTATCCCTTAATGCATTACTTTTACACTTTAACTATGAAATAGCGACAAATCTCTCTTAGCACGTTTTATCAATTTAAAATGGCAAACAGGAGAGTGATATATGAAAATACACGAAAAAGAAATGCAGATATGCGTGTGTGCGTACGCAAGATAGAAATAAACAGTTTTAAAAGACACTAGCGTGTTGTTCTTACCTCCGGTTCCGGATTCCCTCAGCACCCTCTACTAAGCGAAGCAGACGCTTATCCCGTCAGCACTGCGAAGAATATGATCTCCCGCCCTTTGCTGATGGATAATGTCTGCTGAAATTACCTAGCAGAGATATGTGAAGGACAGGACGAGCCGCCAATTGATAAAGCTAAATATTTATCTTATATAACACCCTTTATGAGGCCTAAGAACACTGTACGCTATTCACGTATGGAGTACCGTAAGGGTACGCACGTTGCGTAACAATCGCTTAGCCGTGGTCGAGACGCTCAAGCGTCACGTTCGCTCACGGCCAAGAGATCACAGGCAGGCACGCTATTGGCTGCTGACTAACGTAATGGTTCGCTTTAGCGTAGCGGCCGCTCGGGACCACGAGGAGATCACCAGCGGCGCAGACGCTCACAATGTTAAACCTTTATATCTAAACCATAAACAATGTAATATGCAGTAAAACCTTAGTGTAGAGATAGGGTGTAGATGCAACACAGTGTAACCTTATTAACTTAAAAGCTGTTCGAGCGTCACCGACGCTCTGAGAATACTTAACACTATAAGAAATACACAGATACCGTGCTTAGGGTCTAACGCCTTATATGAATGTTATTACTTGCAAAAAGAATAATACAATACAAGTCACACACTACAATATAACATAGACTAACTAACCAGATAACTACACAGGAAATACAATATAATACAATTACGTTTGCAGGAAAATTAAGAGAGAAAGGGGAGAAGAGAGAGAGAGAGAAATGGCCCACAATAACAAGAAATACAATATGATTGCGGAGAAAAACTTACGCACAAAGGGGAACGATCGCATGCGCCTCTGGACATCCAGCTCCCGATTATCAGCAATGAGAACCGTTGAAGAGTGAGAGCTGGATGTGATCGGCTTGTCTATTTATGCCCCACACACAATACGATTCAATGGTCCCTACAATCTCATTGTTCATTGGACACAGGAATTCCTCCTCGCATTATAACAAAAGGTCATAGGTTGATTCATACAGGTGGGCTGTGACAATTTCCAACTGCTCAGGTGGGTGGGAAACTAGGTTTCCCGCCGCATGGATAAGTAAGTGCAAATAATAGTAAATGGACATAAACTTCTTATGTCCATAACTATTCGCACGAGCGATTAATTCGCTTCAAACCAACACCGGAATATTGCTAATTAAATACTCTTCCGATGGATACTAAACACCACTGTATTACTCCTGTCTGACCCTTCGTATCAAACAAAGAGGGATTTCTCTGTCCATGAACATTCTACATTAACCAAACTTTCAGATTCTATCAAAGGGACCATAATCTACTAAATACATTATATGGTGAAAATATGTAACGAAAGAGTCGCCCGCTAGACACATACAATATCTACCGTAAATGCGCATACCGTGCGCCTGCGGGTGCCCGCAACAGCGAGTATGCGCACGCACGGGAGAGCGCACGCATGCGCAGCAGGGACACATATGAGGTGCAAATATGGCAGTGTGCATAGTGATATTTTTCTGACTTTGACAGTCCTTAAAACAAGTCACCTGTGGACGTTGGGCCCTCATACCACCCTCATGGAGTCTGTTTCTGATCGTTTCAGTAGACACATGAAAATTTGTAAGCTTGCTGGAGGTCATTTTGCAGGGCTATGGCAGTGCTCCTCCTGTTCCTCCTTGCACAAAGGCGGAGGTAGCGGTCCTGCTTCTGGGTTGTTGCCCTCCTCCACATCTCCTGATGTACTGGCCTGTCTCCTGGTAGCTCCTCCATGCTCTGGACACTACGCTGACAGACACAGGAAACCTTCTTGCCACAGCTCGCATTGATGTGCCATCTTGGATGAGCTGCACTACCTGAGCCACTTGTGTGGGTTGTAGACTTCGTCTCATGCTACCACTAGAGTGAAAGCACCGCCAGCTTTCAAAAGTGACCAAAACATCAGCCAGAAAGCATAGGAGCTGAGAAGTGGTCTGTGGTCACCACCAGCAGAACAACTCCTTTATTGGGGGTGTCTTGCTAATTGCATATAATTCCCACCTGTTGTCTATTCCATTTGCACAACAGCATGTGAAATTGATTGTCAATCAGTGTTGCTTCCTAAGTGGACAGGTGGACAGTTTGATTTCACAGAAGTGTGATTGACTTGGAGTTACATTGTGTTGGTTAAGTGTTCCCTTTATTTTTTTGAGCAGTGTATATAATTTAGCACCAAATCACTTGTGCCCCCCCCCCCCCCGTTTTGCACCCTGTTACTTGTACAGCAGTGTGGAGGTCAGGGCCAGCGTCTCTGCAGCTTCTGTGAAGAGAAAATGGCGCTGGTCAGAGCTGTGTGGGCTAAGCCCCGCCTACTACATGGCGCGCTTCAGTCCCGCTTAAATGTATCTTTATACTGGTGGGGGTCCCTTAACTAGTGCCTAGGCACTGTTATCACTTATGCCAGTGGCGTTTGTGGTGTACATGCTGCCCAGGGCGCCCCCCCTGCGCCCTGCACCCTGCAGTGCCGTGATCTTGTGGGAGCATGACGCGCTGCGCGGTACCTCAAACGCCATCTTCTGCCATCACTGAAGTCTTCTGATCTTCTCATACTCACCCGGCTTCTGTCTTCTGGCTCTGTGAGGGGGGTGACGGCGTGGCTCCGGGAACAAGCAGCTAGGCGTACCAAGTGATCGAACCCTCTGGAGCTAATGGTGTCCAGTAGCCTAAGAAGCAGAGCCTTTGAACTCATAAGAAGTAGGTCTGCTTCTCTCCCCTCAGTCCCACGATGCAGAGAGCCTGTTGCCAGCAGGTCTCCCTGAAAATAAGAAACCTAACAAAAGCCTTTTCTGAGAAACTCTGGAGAGCTCCTCAGTGTGCATCCAGTCTCACTGGGCACAGAATCTAACTGGAGTCTGGAGGAGGGGCATAGAGGGAGGAGCCAGTTCACACCCATTCAAAGTCTTATAGTGTGCCCATGTCTCCTGCGGATCCCGTCTATAACCCATGGTTCTTGAAGCACCCCCAGCATCCTCTAGGATGTATGAGAAATAGTATTAAAAAGACCTTCCCTTTTTCAAGGGCATACAGAATACAGAAGTTAATATCAGTTCCACACTTTTAGATGTCACAGAAGGTACATACATTCAGCAGGCCTCCTTTTTATCTCAATCCAACACACAATACCACAGGGAGTAGTTCCGTCCTATACTCTTTACCCAATCAAATGCATGTGTCTTGCATGCCCATGGCTCATCTGAGGTTACGAAAAAAGTTCCCTCCAAAATGATCTTCCAGGAATCTGTTAACGAACCCAGCTCACCATCTCTATCCTGAATCCAAGCTTCAGAGATGGGCAACCAAGGTCCCCAGGCAGAGTCTCCTGGCCATGGGACGTGGCCAAAGGACCGAACAGCACCCAGATTGCTCCAGACTCCGCCTAGACCACCAGGGGAAAAAGGCAAGTGCATTTTTATACTTTAAAATACATTTTTAAATACACTGTAGAAACTGTATACTTTGTGTGCACCAGGCTTTAACCACAGCACAGCGCTGCAGTTGGGGATCTGCTTTCCCCAGCTCAATGCTGCACATACACTTTTACAATACAGTTCATTATTTTAAACACATTTATACATTATGTTTTTTTACACTTTGTCCAGCTCTCAGCGTCGGGCATACTGACACAGCCCCACAGCCTGGGACTGCCGGGGCTCTCCCCTGGTGCAACAGGGGTAACAGTATGGATCGCTGCAGCCACTGCCTCAGTCCCAGCTGCAGCACTCAGCTGCTTTTCTGTAGCGCACTAGGGGTTAACGTACTATGGGTCTGCCTGAGTCCCACAGCCACAGAACTCAGTTTGGCTGCAGGCGCTCCATACTGTCCCCTCTAAGTGTCAGGCTCCTTACATCTAGTCCCCTACAGTGCATTGGGAATTAACATACAGTGCTAGGGGCGCCAGGAGCTGAGCTCCTGATTCCCTGTGTGGAGCACTTAGCCCTGCAGCTGCTATTTGTGCTGGAGGTCCGGGGAGCTGACTCTCCCTGTCCCCCAGCATGCATCCTTGAAGCTCAGCGAGCCTGTAGTGCTTGGGAGCCAGGAGCTAGCTCCCGGACCCTTGCGGTAAGCACAGACTGAAGCTCTGTGATGCTGGAGCTCCGTGAAAGAAACTCCCAGTCCCCAGTAGTTTGCACTCACAGCCATGCAGCTCCAGAACTATGCCCCACTACAACGGCTTGTTGTGCAGTCCTCCAATGCTGTGCACCGGGGGTTAACGCTCTGCCTCTCCGCAGCCTCAGGAGGGGATCCAGGGCCTGTGGCATATAGCATAGCCCTGCATCACCACTGCCGTTGGAGAGGGTCAAAGAAATATTCATGTAGTCCTTATTGTACATATGGCACTTAGCGCCCAAAATGCATTTGGTCCCTTTAAAGATGGTGCCGCAGCACTGGATTGAACCCCATTCAATTTTGCAGCATTCATCAGCCATGTGGGTTGGGGGTCTCTGGCCACAGTGGGGGCATACAGTAACAATACCGACTATAGAAGTGATAAAAACTAGCACCAAATTAAATTTCAGAAAACTCATAAATGACTTGCAATAGGGTAACATTATTAGTATTATTATTATTATTAGTTGGGATCAGAGCTGAGGACTAAAAATTATATGATATGTAGATAAGATCAGTGTCCTGCTCTGGAAACCATCAGGGGACCAAAAGATTGAACGAGTATTGATTAAATCAGAGTCATTATCACACCCTAGCATCATACAGAATAATAAATGCTGCATCATGAGGAGAAGATTGTAGATTATCACTCAGTACCACCTAATGTATTAGTACTGCCTTGCTTACTAAATGAACAACTGCGCCACACCATGTACTCCACAACATTATGCAATTACCAGAACTCTTCACAATTGGAAGTAAGCACTCAGGGCTTTAAGAATGCACCATGTGTGCAGTTGTTCGAGTGTCAAGTACATAATGAAGAATCATTAATCTAAACATATTGCCATTCTCCACTGCTTGATAGTCCATGTTTCCACCACTGTACTTTGCCAGGTGTGATGAGCCGTTTATGTACTGCAGCCCAACTGTGATATCCTGCAGACTATGATATGAATCTGACTCATACTTGCCTACCCTCCCGCATCCAGGGGAAGGCTCAAGGTTCAATGTACAGTCTCCTGCTGCCCCGGAAAATTACACAAATACCTCGGAATCCCAGACCATTGAGACCAAAGTATGCCATCTGTACTGATAATTTCCAGCCAATCTTAAGGCTGTTTTTATATAAGAGACTGGGTACCGCTTCCTGTGCGAGCGCACATAGCACCAGCACAGCAGTTATCGTATCTGTCCACTAGCTCACTGCCTACCCACCACCAGCACACTGTCGGCCCACTACCAGGGTACTGCCTACCCACCACCAGCACACTGCCTACCCACCACCAGCACACTGCCTGCCCACTACCAGGGTACTGCTTGCCCACCGCCAGCACACTGCCTACCCACCACCAGCACACTGCCTGCCCACTACCAGGGTACTGCCTGCCCACCGCCAGCACACTGCCTACCAGGGCACTGCTTGCCCATAACTTTCTGGATGGGGTTCCCAGAGGAACCCAGACTTCCTCTGGGTTCTCATCGTGCAGTCAGGTGATGCTGATCAGAGTCAAAATATTTAAATTTTATCCTTTAGCAGGGTTACTGTTAGGTGCCGCGGTCCGCGGCGCCGCTCGGTCTGCTTCCGAGCGACGCTCACGGCCGCCGCCCTTTCTCTCCCTGCCCGCCCGGGGCGCCTAGCAACGCCAGGACGCCGTGCGAACTGTAGCCGCCGGGTCCCTGGCAACGCTAGGACGCCGGGCGTCCACAGCCGCTGGGTCCATAGCAACGGGGACGCCATTGGCGGACCGCGTTCCCCGTTGCCAGATAAAGATTGATTAGTTGCTCGTGCAGCAGGGCAGCTGCACGGCAACTAGTAATTAGGGTCTGGGGGCTGGTCTTGCTGGCCCTCCTGTCATTGGCCAGCAGGGCCTTTTTATGGGAGCCAGCACACTACAGCCTCGCCGGTGATAGCTTCCTGTATGCTGTTCCTGCCTTGCAACGTCTGTTCCTGGTCAGCTGTATCTGGTCGATCCTGCTCCCTGCGCTCCTGAGTCCTGGAGTTCTGAAGCCGGTCCTGGGAATCCTTCCTGTCCAAGTGAACCTGTTGCAGTCATCTGGGGGTTCTCGCTTGTTGGGGTTCTCTCCCGGTTTCGTGAGTAGCGGCTTCTGCCGCGGGTTGCGGCCTAGGCCGCTTAAGTCCTTGTGTTAATTTTGTATTGGTGGTTTTTGCGGAGGTTCCGCTTTTCACTGTCCTCCCCGGTACAAGGCGGTGCCGTGTGGGGGTGTGGACAGTGGTGTCTTTTGTTGTTCTTTTCCTTTGGCGGCGTGCCGCACATATATTTAGTTTTAGGGCAGTTAGTAGCCCCTAGCATTCTGTTTGCTTTAGTTAGAGGTCCCCTTGTTATTATCCTGTCTCGGCTCACGCCTTGTCTCACTCTAAGACCTGGGGGCATCGGAGTTGGGCAGACCTAATCCGCCCTTCAAACGCGGCTGCCGTGGGCCCAAGAAACCACAGTCACTCAGGCGTGAACCGACCACACGGGTAAAACAATGGAGGTAGGGTGCTAGGGGCTATTCCCGTACCAACCCTTATTTCAGCGTCACGTCCTGGTGCTCTGGACTTACTACGCAACATCTCTCTATTTCTGAGCATCAGGAACGTAACATTATCACCGGCCCAAAAAAAAATAAGAAAAAAATATATATATAAAGAGTTATTTGTTTTTGGTGGGCCTTGAATTTCGGCTAATGAATCCGGCAGTATTAGGACCGAATCCCAGCCAGCTTTTGGCCAACCAGATTCAGGAACTAACTCAGATGGTTCAGGATCTTACTCTTCGGGTGAGATCGCAGGAAGATCTTTTGCGAGCCTCCCCGAGTATGATTCCAGAACCAAAGATGCACTTTCCTGACCGTTTTTCAGGTAACCGAAAGGATTTTTTTAATTTCAAGGAAGCTTGTAAGCTTTATTTTCGTTTAAGGCCCCGATCCTCTAATACTGAGTCTCAACGGGTCGGGATTGTGATGTCATTACTACTAAAAGCCGATGATGTTGCCTTGCTTTCTGTAGATGCCTTTTTTAAGTCCCTAGGCCTTTTGTACGATGACCCTGATAGGAAAGCGTCGGCTGAGAGCCACCTGCATGCACTTAAGCAAGGGAAAAATCCAGCAGAGGCGTATTGTACCGAGTTTCGCCGTTGGTCGAACGACTGTGGCTGGAATGACCCGGCCCTGCGCAGTCAGTTTCGCCTCGGTTTGTCTGAAGTTATTAAAGACAGTCTCCTTCAGTAGCCCGCTCCAGAGACTTTAGACAAACTCATGGAGCTTGCTATTAAAATTGATCGTCGTCTCCGGGAGCGGAGGGCTGAAAGAGGAGCTAGCTTCAGGCCTAGTCCATGTGTGTATACTTTCCCTGAGGACGTCGAGGAGCCCATGCAAATAGGTCTCTCCCGGCTGTCCCCAGAGGAAAGAACCAGAAGGCTAAATTCTGGTCTTTGCTTGTATTGTGGTGGCAAGGGACATATCGCGCGTAATTGCCTGAATAAGCAGGGAAACGCTCTGACCAAGTGAATTGTGAGGGGGTTCACTTGGGTCTGCAACTGATCTCCTCTAATGATTCCTTATTAGTTCCTGTAAAAATTTCCTTTGGTAGTCTCAGTTCATTGGTGTCGGCCTCTGTCGACAGTGGAGCTGCAGGAAATTTCATGGATCTTGGTTGGGCTCAGGCTTTGGGCGTTCCACAGATACCTTTGGATAAACGTATCACCATGCACGGTTTGGATGGTGGTCCGCTTTCTAATGGGGTAATCACTCACCGCACACCTCTAGTACAACTGACAGTGGGGGCCCTACATTCGGAGAAAAACCTTACCCATTGTCCGGCTGTCCCCGTAGTGTTGGGTCACCCCTGGCTTGCCTTTCATAATCCCACCATAGATTGGCGGTCTGGGGAGATTTCCCGATGGGGTCCCTTTTGTGTTAAGGAATGTATTTCCCGTCCGGTCTGGGTTGCGGCAGTCACCCCAGAACTTATTCCTTTGGAATATCAGGACTTTGCCGATGTTTTCTCCAAGGGTAATGCAGATATTCTGCCCCCTCATCGGTCCTATGACTGCGCTATTGACTTAGTTCCCGGTGCCTCTTTGCCTAAAGGGAGACTATATGCCCTGTCTGGGCCGGAAACTATGACAATGAATGATTATGTACAGGAGAGCCTGAAAAAAGGCTTCATTAGGCCCTCGAAATCTCCCTTGAGTGCAGGGTTCTTTTTTGTTGAGAAAAAAGATGAGTCGCTCAGACCATGTATTGATTATCGGGCTCTGAATAAAATTTCTGTTAAAAACACCTACCCCTTGCCACTGATTTCACTACTTTTTGATCAGCTCCGGACTGCCGTAATCTTTTCCAAGATCGATCTTAGAGGGGCTTACAATCTCATCCGAATAAGATCTGGGGATGAGTGGAAGACGGCTTTCGGCACACAGTCGGGATATTATGAATACCTGGTGATGCCGTTTGGGCTGTCTAATGCTCCTGCTGTATTTCAAGATCTCATTAACGATGTCCTTCGCGACTTCCTAGGAAAGTTCGTAGTCGTTTATTTAGATGACATTTTGATTTACTCTGAGTCTTTTGAACAACATATTACCCATGTGCGACTGGTCCTGCAGAAGTTACGGGAGAATCATTTGTACGCCAAACTGGAGAAATGTGATTTCCACATCACAGAAGTGTCCTTCCTGGGGTATATTATTTCTCCTAAGGGGTTTTTCATGGAACCAAAAAAACTCCAGGCCATCCTAAATTGGGCACAACCCAAACTTAAAAGCAATTCAGCGCTTTTTAGGGTTTGCAAATTACTATAGGCGTTTTATTCATACCTTCTCAGATTTGGTTGCTCCTATTGTGGCATTGACTAAAAAAGGAGCGGACCCTTCCAATTGGTCGCCTGAAGCCAAGTCTGCCTTCCTGGCCTTAAAGCAGGCCTTTGTCTCAGCTCCAGTACTCAGACACCCTAACCCGGATCTCCCCTTTATTGTCGAGGTAGATGCCTCAGAGGTTGGAGTGGGGGCTATCCTTTCTCAGGAAGACCCGGAGTCTCAGGAATTACACCCATGTGCCTTCATGTCCAGAAAATTCTCCTCCGCACAATCCAACTATGATGTTGGTAATCGAGAATTGTTGGCAGTTAAATGGGCTTTCGAGGAGTGGAGGCACTGGTTGGAAGGAGCAAGGCATACCATTACGGTGTTTACTGACTACAAGAACCTGCAGTATATTGAGTCAGCTAAACGGCTTAATGCTCGACAGGCACGTTGGGCGCTGTTTTTTACTCGTTTCAGGTTTATAATCACCTTCAGGCCTGGTTCCAAGAATACAAAAGCCGATGCCCTGTCACGTTGTTTTCTTCCGGTTCACAATAACCACCCGGCTACTACCCCCATAGTCCCATCGTCTGTCATCCGGGCTGGCCTCACACAGGATTTATTTACACAGCTAGTCCAGCTTCAGCAGCAGGCTCCCAAAGTCACTCCTGCAGATCGTCTCTTTGTCCCTGAATTTCTGAGGGGAACTGTTCTAGCTGAGTTTCATGATAATAAGATTTCTGGTCATCCGGGTATCACTAAGACCTTGGAGTTAATCTCTCGCTCAGTGTGGTGGCCTAATCTTTCTAAAGATGTAAGGGAATTTGTCCGTTCCTGTCAGGTTTGTGCTCAGTACAAGGTATCTCGATCGTTGCCGGTCGGGCAACTCATGCCTCTAGCCGTTCCTCTCAGGCCATGGTCACATATATCCATGGATTTCGTGGTGGACCTTCCTCTTTCAGCTGGGTTTCGGGTCATTTGGGTGGTAGTAGACCGTTTTAGTAAGATGGCCCACTTCATTGCTCTCCCCCGATTACCCTCTGCTCAAGGGTTGGCGGTTTTGTTTCTCCGCCATGTGTTCAGGCTCCATGGTTTACCCAGGGATATTGTCTCTGATCGGGTACCGCAATTCAACGCCCGTTTCTGGAAACGTTTTTGTGCCTCATTAAATATGAAACTCTCTTTAACATCTGGGTGCCATCCACAGTCTAACGGACAAAATGAACGTGTTAATCAGTCGTTAAAACAGTATTTACGGCTATATTCGGCCAAACTTCAGAATGATTGGTCTGAATTTCTTCCTTTGGCTGAGTTTGCCTATAATAACTCTTGTCATTTTTCCACCAAGGAGTCCCCATTCTTTTCGGTCTTGGGCTTTCATCCTAGAGCCAATTCTTTTTACCCTCATTCTCCAGTCTCCTCGTTGACCTTAACTTCCCGTCTCAGAATGATTTGGAAAAAGGTGCACCTTGCCCTTAAGAAGGCTGCCTTCCGAGAAAAAAAAATTTCTGATAGGTTCTGACGCCCATGCACTTTTAAGGTGGGAGATAAGGTGTGGTTGTCAACCCGCAACATCAAGCTCCGACAACCCTCGGCTAGATTGGGACCCAAATTTATTGGACCGTTCCTTATCGTTAAGAAGGTCAACCCAGTTGCTTTTCGGCTACGCTTGCCTAAATCACTCAAAATTGGCAATACTTTTCACTGTTCCCTTCTGAAGCAGTATATTTCTTCCAGGAGATTCCCTCGGAAGACTTCCCAGGGTAGACCTCCGGTGGATGTTCAGGGGCAACAAGAGTTCTTGGTGGAGAAAGTTTTAGATTCCAAAGTTTCTCGGGGCCGGCTTTATTTTTTGGTTCACTGGAAAGGTTATGGCCCGGAAGAAAGGTCTTGGGTCCTGGATAACAATTTACATGCCCCTAAACTTAAGAGATTATTCTTTCAGGAATTTCCTCAGAAACCCGGCTTTAGGGGTTCTTTAACCCCTCCTCAAGGGGGGGGGTACTGTTAGGTGCCGCGGTCCGCGGCGCGGCTCGGTCTGCTTCCGAGCGACGCTCACGGCCGCCGCACCTCTCTCCCTGCCCGCCCGGCGCCTAGCAACGCCAGGACGCCGTGCGTACTGTAGCCGCCGGGTCCCTGGCAACGCTAGGACGCCGGGCGTCCACAGCCGCTGGGTCCATAGCAACGGGGACGCCATTGGCGGACCGCATTCCCCGTTGCCAGATAAAGATTGATTAGTTGCTCGTGCAGCAGGGCAGCGGCACGGCAACTAGTAATTAGGGTCTGGTGGCTGGTCTTGCTGGCCCTCCTGTCATTGGCCAGCACACTACAGCCTCGCCGGTGATAGCTTCCTGTATGCTGTTCCTGCCTTGCAACGTCTGTTCCTGGTCAGCTGTATCTGGTCGATCCTGCTCCCTGCGCTCCTGAGTCCTGGAGTTCTGAAGCCGGTCCTGGGAATCCTTCCTGTCCAAGTGAACCTGTTTCAGTAATCTGGGGGTTCTCGCTTGTTGGGGTTCTCTCCCGGTTTCGTGAGTAGCGGCTTCTGCCGCGGGTTGCGGCCTAGGCTGCTTAAGTCCTTGTGTTAATTTTGTATTGGTGGTTTTTGCGGAGGTTCCGCTTTTCACTGTCCTCCCCGGTACACGGCGGTGCCGTGTGGGGGTGTGTACAGTGGTGTCTTTTGTTGTTCTTTTCCTTTGGCGGCATGCCGCACATATATTTAGTTTTAGGGCAGTTAGTAGCCCCTAGCTTTCTGTTTGCTTTAGTTAGAGGTCCCCTTGTTATTATCCTGTCTCGGCTCACGCCTTGTCTCACTCTAAGACCTGGGGGCATCGGAGTTGGGCAGACCTAATCCGCCCTTCAAACGCAGCTGCCGTGGGCCCAAGAAACTATAGTCACTCAGGCGTGAACCGACCACACGGGTAAAACAATGGAGGTAGGGTGCTAGGGGCTATTCCCGTACCACCCCTTATTTCAGCATCACGTCCTGGTGCTCTGGACTTACTACGCAACATCTCTCTAGTTCTGAGCATCAGGAAAGTAACAGTTACTTGTCATGTGTAAGTAACACAGGAGCTGCACCATATGTGCACATACAGTATGGTGCCTTGCTTGCTCAGTGAGACTCCCATATAGACTGCTTTATAGCAGGAGGGGATGCCCATTACCAGGGCCATCTTAACATGAAGGCATACTGGGCAGGTTTTAGGTTTTTCACACCTGTCCACAGGAAATAATTAGTACAGATGTCACTGTTTTTCTGTATAAATGAGCCATGGTATTTAAAAGGGCAATAACATTAAATACAAAACACTTCTAGTTTTGCATTTAATATTAATAACTTTTTACGACCCAAAGTCAACAGATGGCAATAGGTGGCTTTGAATAGTCATCCTTTAGTAAAGCTACGCCTTAATGTCCTGCATGCTGTAATAAAATTCAATATGATGAGTACTGTAACAAAAACCGCCAAGACAGTGCTATGCCCGGTGCTTTTTATCTGATGATAACGGTACCGGGAGCTTTTTAAAAAAGATTCTTAGAACTAATTTGGTAAACAGGAAACCAGTAACTTTAGGTGAGTACCGTTACCTACTTTCTGAGCTCAGTTACATTAACAAGTGAATGTTTTCAAACACTTAAATATCCTGTTCTCTAGCCCCATCTTTGCCTCAGCACCCATCACATTTTCTAAACATTATATTTGAATTTATATTATACCTTTCATTTGTTGTCACTGATCTGGTACAGTACATTCTATAAAATTATAGCTTGAATCTGACTGGTTGCAATGAGGAACACTTCCACTTGTGATCTTTAGAAGATTTGATACTACTCCCCCTAAAAGAACTGAAGAATTTGCTTAGCCATAGTACAAAGGCTGAAAGTTCTGTAAACGAAAAGAATATTCTATGATTGCCACTAACTGAAAGATTGACAAAAGCAGGCCTTAAAGTGGTCCTGTAGAGGTGGTGGTACCCATTTAACCTGCCACCTCCCTCCCCTCCCTCACATAAGCGGAGCCGAGGCCAGTGCTAGTGTTTTCGTTAACCCCCTGCTAACTGTAAATTAGGGCCCTATTTCCCATACTTTATAAAGAGACATTGATTTCACAAAGAAGCAGCGTGGTCACATGATAGTACCCCCAATTAAAATTACACCACACAGTAGCATAATCTTATTCACATTACACTGCATGTAGTGCCCCTGATTCATATTACACCACATAGTAATGCCCCTTATTATGGTTACGTCACTCAGAAGTGCCCTTTATTCATGATGCATTACATAATGGTACCCTTTATACACGTTATGCCACACAGTAGTGCCTGGTATATACAATGCCCACAGTAGTGTTCCTTATACACAATTGCCACAATAGTAGTGCCCCTTATACAAAATGCCCACAGTTGTAGTGCCCCTTACACATAATGACCAACAGAGACAGTGTGTGTGAGTACCAGGAGGAGTGGGCGGTAGATGGAAGAGGACCATGGATTCAGCAGGACCTGAGGAACGGGGAGGTGGTTGCAGCTCATCAGTAACACTAGCGCCGCCTGCAACATCGATTGACGTAGTTGATGGGAAGGGCTTTTCTGTTGGAATTACTATGCAGGGCAATGGAGGAGGTGGAACTAGCCCCCCCTATCATTACAGGTGGTGGAACTCAGTTCCACCTCGTTTCCCCCCACTTTAACCCCTGGACAAAAGTCATATAATAGAGATACATACAAAGAGACAAAATGAATGGATCATTTACAAATATTTATATTTCAGTGTTAGGGAAGGTGTCAAGTGATGGACAATGATTTATACACAACGGACATTCCAGCAAAGGGAGGGTAACATATTACAGTGATACAAGGCAAAAAGGTTAGCCACAATATACACAAATGACAGACAGCTCTTCTGAATTAGACAAACAGCACTAAATACACATACACCATGATGAAACATCAGTCATTTTTTTTTCTTTTTTGTAATATATAACCTTTTGTATATGACTTTTTTTCTTAGAAATCGTAGTTTGCAAATCACAACATACGTCAGGCAGCATGCAGGAAAAAAAGTCATTTATTTTGTTTGTACCCATTGTACTGTACAACAGACTTTGCAACAAGTTTCAATCACTTATGGGTAGCAGTATCAGAAGATATAATCCTTTGTACTTTAATCAGCACATTTTATTACAGGGTCATCTTCTAATAAATTAATAGCAAAATGCACAGTGATTAATACGTTCAATTTATCTGATGCACAACGACAGCTTTATCATTCTTCCATGTTGCTCATACAAGCTGTGCTATTTGGAAAGTAAAGCACCTGCTTATGCATTGTAACAAATGTTTATCAGGGTTGAAGTTCCCATGGTTACAGTAGGCAGTCATCAACCATAACATATCAAATTTTCGTGTTCAGAAAATTTCGAAGAAATCCGTTAACAGTACATTCTTCACATGTAGAAATTACATATCATGCAAATGCATTCATACCCACTTTGCTGGTTTCTGTAAAACTGTGAATCTATGTCTCCATAGTAGTCAGTTGTCATAACAACCTTTTAACCATATAAGTCCATGGTAGACAAATCATTAAATAAATTTCACCCCGTGTTTGCATTTCAAACATGTCATATACATTAAGCAAAATGATTTTGGCAGTACAGTATGTATACAGAATAGCTGTATCAAGCTATATATTTATACACGTTTGGAAAAAAACCACACACATACCATTTCAACAAGCGAATTGCATCACATTTACATTTCTGACATTTTACAATCCTCTGTAAATATCAGTAACCAAAACCTCTTTCAAAACTGTAGAGTACTTGGTGTTAAAAATCACAAACTTGTTTAATACATCCATTTATCAGTATCTCAGCTAAGTACAGGTAAGAAGAACGTTCATAAGTAATTCTGAATGGAGGGCAAAGTGGCTTTGTAAAAAAACCAGTCCCCACTTGCTATATACTGGGTGATCATTGCCAATAATACAAGCATCAATTGTTTAAGAAATTACCAAAAACATTTGTCTTCACAATAGACAAATATCCATGTTTTCATTTGAAATCACAAAGACTTTAATATATTTTTTTATTTCTACAGAATATGAAATATTTTGGTACATACTTGTTTTAGCGCACATCCAGTTATTAGGGCATATAAATAGATTTTGTACATAATAAAACCTAGAAAATGTGTTATTCCTTTACTATGCGGGAACATGCCAATAATGTGATGGGTGTCAGGAATGCCCTGATCATAAAGCACCCCTACAATTTGAGGATCACCTGAAATGATTTGTGTCTGCTGTTAGAAAATGTTATAAGCGTGATCAGTGCATGGAGGTTTGGAAGCTACAATTAATCACTGCGACTCATATACTGCAAGGAGCAATGATACTGTAACCAACAGCAAACTAAAAGTTAGCTACACTATTGCTAAAAGTCAGTATCTGAATTGCTGCTGTGGGTTATAGGAATCAACCTTACTCTTTCTGCTTGGATATTAAATACTGCAAGCCCTCTTGTGTTATTGTGAGTGCTATGGAATAAAGTATTCATGTACATGAGTTTGTCATAATATTCAGTTTCATTCCATTTCCTCCCCTTAATGAGCTAGGTACAGTACTGTACCTTTTACATTTTTATATGTGTGACAGAATGTGAATCTAGAGTCTTTATTTCATGGGTAAGATTAGAAAGCCATGATACATTATAAGTACTTCGCTTTTGAACTGGTCGCTGCTTTTCCAGTATGTATTAAAGGTGCTTCTCAAAATGTTTAGGGAGAAAACTGATTAAAGCAGAGGTTCTCAAACGCAGTCCTCAAGGCACCCCAAAGGTCCAGGTTTTAAGTATATACATGCTTGGCCACAGGTGACTTAATTAGTACCTCATTTAATTTGATTTAACTATCTGTGCTGAGCTATGGATATACCTAAAACCTGAGCCATTGGGGTGCCTTGAGGATCGCGTTTGAGAACCTCTGGATTAAAGGATAATTCTATAAAAAAAAATAACATTGCCTAATTAAGATTATTAGGCTGATCACTACAATTTACTGAACTAATCCCTGATATTTGAAAGAGGACTTCTATTTAATATTGCCTATATTAAATAAATAGATAAATAAATAAAAATTAAATAAATAAATGAGAACCTACTGTTGTTGCTATTTCACAGGTGTTTTGTGACTAACTGATTTCATTTTCAACAACGGTAAGCTTGGAAGAAATCAGAGCAGTTCATAAATTGTCAAATAGCAAGAACAGTATGCTTTGAAGTTTCAGTGAGGCAATTTCGGGCAAAAGTACTATTTTGAGTATTACGAGTTATTCCAGTATGTCATAGTATAACGCCTTAAGGGGTCTATTTACTAAGCCCTGGACGGAGATAAAGTCTAACCAATCGGCTCCTAACTGACATTTTTCAAACCCAGTCTGTGACATGGCAGTTAGGAGCTGATTGGCTGGTACTTTATCTCCAGCGACTTTATCTCCATGCAGTGGCGTAAGTTCATCCCCGTCGCCCGGAGGCAAGTTACAGTTAGGTGCCCCCAACCCTCGAAAAAAGTGCCAGGACAGAGGTGTCAGGGACAGTACTGAGATGAAAGGGAAAGTCCAGTGGGGCCAGGACAGACTAAGACAGAGAGTACAGGCACAGGGCAGAGGTGACAGGACCAGGACGGAATAGAGTGCCAGGAAAGATGGGTGACAGAACCACGACAGAGGGGACAGGGAGAGTACAGGGATGACAGAGCCATGACAGAATAGAGGGGACAGGAGAGAAGGGTGTCAGGGACAGGACAGAGGTGACAGGGACAGTACAGAACAGAGGGGACAGGAGAGAATGGTCTCAGGAACAGGACAGAGGTGACAGGGCCAATACAGCGATGACAGGGACAGTCCAGTGGGGAAGAACAAAAATGACAGGACCAAGACAGAGGTGACAGGGACAAGAGAGAGGTGATAGGACCATGACATAGGTGACACGACCAGGACAGAGGGGAATGGGACAGGAAAGGGGTGACATGGGCAGAACCAGGACAGAGATACCAGGACAGAACTGAAGGGATAGGAGAGAGGGTTAACAGGGACAGGACAGAGTTAGCAGGGTCAGGACAGGGACAGGGGTGGCAGGGACTGGACAGAGGGGACAGGGACAGAACAGAAGTGTCAGCTGAGAGAGATGACAGGGCCGGTAAGAGGTGACAAGGACAAGACAGGGTGACAGGAGAGAGGGGAGGCAGGGCCAGCACAGAGGTGACAGGGATGGGAAAGGACAGGGTGACAGAGACGGGACAGGCGTGATAGCCCAGCACAGAGGTGACAGGTACAGGACAATGGTGACAGGAGAGAGGGTAGGCAGGGCAAGCACATAGGTGCAGGAAGAAGGACAGGGGTGAGAGGGACAGGAGAGAGGGGAGACAGGGCCAGGCTTAGGCTTAGTTAAACTACCCTGTGACTTGAGCGGTGACAACAGCAGGTGTTCTGTCTTCCCCCTCACATGTTCCCCCTCTCCCAAAAGGGCTTACACTTACATAGGGTTCAGTTTTCAGGAGTCCATGCTCCTGCCTGGAACAGCCTCACTTTCCCGCACTGCACACTCTCTCCTGGCGGCTGCTGCTGCTACAGTACGTGTCCTGGCGGGCAGCGGCTCTGGGTCGCGGAAGGATATCACGTGACACCCGCGACCCAGGCCAGAGCACAGCAGCAGAGAGCACAAAGAGGATGGGCGAGCGCCGCTGATGTTGATAGGCGATGCGCTCGCTCGTCGGCTCTTCTAGCAGCGCCTGCTGCACTACAGAAATGAATCATTCATGTGTGGACGGACGGGGGACAACGGAGCAGTTGCCGTGCCCCCTTCAGGGCCAGGAGCCCGGCGGCAAAGGACTCCGCTGTCTCCGGGAGTTCCGCCCCTGTCTCCATCCAAGGCTTAGTAAATAGACCCCTAAATCTTAGTTAGCCAAAGCAAATATTTATTGGAGCACCCCTTTCAGACAGCAAGAAAAAAGCCACCCTCTTCAATTAAATCAGCTATCACTGTTTGATTCATAGTTTCCTAACTATTCATTTGATTATCGTCCATCTTGCACAGTTTTGACCAGCAGACAAACAATTACATTACAAAATTGGTTGGTTGGCAGGTTTTACACAGTGAATTTCCTTATGCAATAAATGAATCTTTTTCATGTGTTATGCGCTTGGTGCTTAAATATTAATGCAGAACACTTTTAATCAGATTGCTTGCTTATATAGGCCCTCATTCCGAGTTGTTTGCTCGCAAGCTGCTTTTAGCAGCATTGCACACGCTAAGCCGCCGCCTACTGGGAGTGAATCTTAGCTTAGCAAAATTGCGAACGAAAGATTCTCAAAATTGCGAATAGAAATTTCTAAGCAGTTTCTGAGTAGCTCAACACTTACTCTGCCACTGCGATCAGTTCAGTCAGTTTCGTTCCTGGTTTGACGTCACAAACACACCCAGCGTTCGCCCAGACACTCCCCCGTTTCTCCAGCCACTCCCGCGTTTTTCCCAGAAACGGCAGCGTTTTTTCGCACACGCCCAGAAAACGGCCAGTTTCCGCCCAGAAACACCCACTTCCTGTCAATCAAACTCCGATCACCAGAACGAAGAAAAAACCTCGTAATGCCGTGAGTAAATTACCAAACTTCTTAGCAAATTTACTTGGCGCAGCCGCAGTGCGAACATTGCGCATGCGCAGTTTTCGGAAAATCGCTGCGATGCGATGAAAAAGAACGAGCTAACAACTCGGAATGAGGGCAATAGTGTATTTTGTTTATGCATATACTTTTTTCTCTAATCTGTCTTGGATAATACTAGTAAATTAATAATCTATGAAACAATGCTTGTAGAAATAATAACCATATTTCTCCATTACTTTATTTAAAAACCTGTTCATTTGTACTTTATTCTTAAATAAAGCACAATCTGATGTTCCCAACTGGTCTGTTCGGTCCATACAGTATATGTGAGTTGAACAGAGTACTGTTAAAAACACAATTTTCATTTAATAAATTGCCTCTCGTTTTCTTGTTTGATAGCTGATATGATTTACCACAAAGCCTACATATACAATCAACTGATTACTGAAATCGAAATCACTTTAATGAAATCATTTTACAAACACTTTAAGGGTCTTACCAAAATGAGGCCAACACGGCTGACTGAAATCAACACTACCATAATATATTATACATTATTAAGCATATATCTGTGTTTATGCTATTTAAAGTGTACCCTTGTTAGGTCACAGAGGACTTAACCAATTTAATTCCTGCTAATATAATAAAAATAAGATTATGGCTTTTGTTTTATTATACAGATACAGAAAAAAAGACATCAATCAGAGTTACAGCATATAGCAATAAGCAAATGTTCTAAATACAGTATGTACACATATCTAAATAAAATTTTATTTTAACCTCTTCAGTGCCGAAAGCCAAAAGATAATTTGTAGACTTGGAACACAAGAGGTTGTCATTTTCTCTTTATCCCTGAAAAAATAATATATACATGTTGTAACTGGACATTTACTGTATACATCTGGTGTATTGTTTTGAGAAATGGACTGTATATGGAAGATGAGGAAATGAAACAGCACAGTCATTGGCTGGTTGCTGAGCATGACATGGAATTACGTAACCGTACTAATACAGACAGCTGGGCGAAAGAAGTATGGTTTATGGTAATACTAACAACTAAACAGCAAGCAAATACAGAGTGCCACCCATTCAGTTTCTTTGCACACACAGTCAAGCAGTTTCCCTGTAAGAAAACCCCCCACACTTTAATACATGGCATTACCTTATTAGAGCTCATTTGTTGAGCTGGGTACACATTGAACAACATTATTTGTTGTGCAATTATGGTACAGGTACTTGTGAACTTACTATTGTCATGTAGTGTGTGCAAACAATTCGTTGTGTGATGAATTGTGTGGTCGCATCTTCTTATCTGATGTTCTGTACAACAGGTGACATGATGCGGTGTACGATACAGAGCAGTAGCATTCCTGATATATTGCGCCATTGTGCGGCGGATTGTGCAATGTTTACACTGATTCAATATATTGCTGTATCGCTCCAAGCTGTCAGAAGATTGTCTGATCTTTCAAGTGTGTACCCAGCTTTATTGTACATCTGAGCCATCCAAATGCAGCCTGTTTATATCATACACGTCTTGGTATTAAATTGATGACCTGGAAAGCCGGCATAACCATTTGGCACAAAAGTCTCAGGAAAAGTAAAAATTAAAATAGTAATGTTCATCAAAAAATAATAAATCATAAATAACTGCCAAACGTCAAATGAGGATGGCAGGCGGGCAATGCATTTTTGCCATTTCTTTGTATATTTTTTAAACATTACACATGTTTTATAATAGCTGTAAGTACAGGAAACGGGAGCCGTCTGATCATCATAATATTACATTCTGTAGGTTGAGTTGCAGAGCAATGTATACTTTGTAGTCTGTTTATGGCATACTTTTCCGTTATATAGTGGCAATGCAGACCAACTTATACTCATGGGGACATTCTAAAATACATATTATTATAGGGTGTTTATTCTGCACAGCTACAAATTCCATAGACCCAACCTACACTTGTAGGTGCTAATAGTGTAAACGGAGAGACTTAGGCAGAAAATTACAGTGGGTGAAAAAGGGTAATAGCCTCGGGCTTTAAGACCCTTTTTCGTCATCCAGTAAATTAACGTGTTAATGGAAGTTAGCCCATAGTATCTGGGATGAGTTCCCGGACCTATAGGTTAACACGGTCTTGGCACCCGAAAACAGGCTATTTAGCGTGATTTTTTTTTTATAGCCTGAGCTTGTTAACTGCAGGATCCCTTTGAGACTAATTGAATAATTCCACTGCTTCAATTAGCCCACGGTAAATTACTGCAACTAATTGAATCCCCCATTTTGAACATTTAGTGATGCAGCACATACTGTATGTTTATCCATCAAGGATTATACTGCACAATAATGAGGGACTATTTAAAGGGAAAGTTATACCTGCCTGGGCCATATTAGTAGTTGGTACTCCCTAATTTAGTGATTTTGCATATGCTCCATTGGTCAAAACAGCTCTTTAATTATTTTTACTATGAAAATAGGTTGATTCAACCTATTAAATTCAATAATAAATAAAATTAACCTAAGTCTTTTCTAATTTCCCTCTGGGCAATTCTACCCCAGGCAAAAGCATAGTTGGTTTATATACTGTAATAATGCACAGCCCGCAATACTACTTTGTGCAACAATACAACTGTCTTGTTCTTGTCAGTATCACAAGAGAAATAATTAGCTCTACAAGTTGATCTTTTAAAACATGTCAGCCAGTAATGAATACACCTGTGCACCAACTAGGAGATCTGTAAAACATGCACTGAGGGGTCCCCGAGCACTGGAGTAGGGAAACACTTGTGTACAGCACAGCTTTCTGGTGTCATAAAGGGTTAAGTATGCTGAAAACTGGGAAGAACTTTCCAGCTCAAATGGTTTGAAAATCTCTTCTCTTAACAAAGCATAATCACTGCAAATAAGTAGTCACTACACAATATATATGTCCCTCAAGACTACTTTGTACTGAGCACCAGTAACAGTCATCAGGAAATTGTGCACTTATCACTGACAATCAGAAAGTCACCATCTTTGACTAACGTGCACTAAATCGATCAACGCTAATAGACTACTCTGACTATTGTTTACTCTGTCAGTAAACATCCCTCTATGGTTGATATTTATTTTACTATAGTAATGCAAGTATATATACTGTATTTATATATATATATATATATATATCGTATCATTTTGTATTTTGATTTTTAATTTTTAGAAATAGCTTCAGGAAAAAAAAAAACGCAAAATTTCAGAAATGAGTAAAATGACCATCAAAAGAATTATCGAGAATATGAAAGCCACTATAAATCTTGTATCGACTTTTATAAAAAAAAATTACGTATTATTTCTATATTCAGTTATTTCCCCTATAAACAAATTTCCAATCTTCTTTGCATTTCCTTGCAAAAAGTGTGTGAATTCTTTCATTTACATTATGTATGTGTAGCAGTAAGTGGCACATTTTTGTTAATAGCTGCCAACATTTAAAAATAATTTCCAGGGACACATTGTTGCTGGATTACAATACTGTTTGGAGAACTACAAGACCCTACATCATCATTATTGCACTGGTGCAACTGTAGGGGAAAATCATAATGCCCAATTATCAAGCACAATGGAAATAAGTCTGGACTCTTGCTAGCAAAGTTATTAGCATGGCAATAGCTCCATCTCCGTATTTAACATGTCTACACCTTTACCCACCTCAAATGTTAAACTATGACATACATATGGGCCATAAACTGAAAGCAAAAAAGGTGCAAGAGCACAGAACTGGAGAAATCGCTCAATCTGACAATTACTAATATAGAAGCAATAATCCAATGTAGCTTTGAAATGGGAATCCTAGACATGTAATGCTCTTCCTCCACATTATAAAGTGGTACAAGTGTCATGAGTGTGAGATGGATGGAGAAGGCTCCATAAATAATCAGCTAAACAACAATACAGTCCTCCTCACCATTCAACAAACCACCGCAAACATCACAAAAACTCTAAATTATAACTATAACTGGATAACTATATAATAAAATATAATTTGCATTAATATAACGATATGTCTTTATTTCCTATTACCCCCTATTCTTACCCAAATGCTGTACAGCCACCCCGCCCCGTACCATTTTGCCTAAATTTTGAAAAAGATTCAATAAAAACTATTAATGATTTAAACTATAAAACTTGTGATTGGCCCAGGAAATGTAAGATACATGATAACTATATCAGCTTGCTTGCAGAGACTGCTACCTCTCCAGGGTGTAACAAATCAGAGCAGAGGGTGATGATCTGCTTCTTGTGCTGTTATTCTCTGCACTGTAACATCATAAAGGCACATCATGGAGCTAACAGATGGAAGAAACTGAAGCCCATATTCATTTTAATCTGCTCCTAAGGGATTAACTAAGGACTCCAGTAACAACATTTAATTACAACTCCACGTCTATTTGATTGATAGCCTGGCATGGGTTATTGGAACACAACTTAAGTTCTAAGAAAGGGCAAAGAATAGCAATAGCTACAGTAAGAGTGTTTGACACTGTATTAAAGATTCACAAGGTACATAAATAGCAATTGATGCTTTTATTTGTACAACACAAGCTTTCTTATCAGATTGGCAGGCTCCGAATTTCCATTATAATTATTAAAGGGTCCTTCGTGGGCCTAAGACTAATCGGGCCCCTAGTGAATGTTTACTACAAGGAAATCATTGTGAATTTACTACTTTCTAATTTAACAGTTTTACATTTAAAATGTGTCACGAAAGTAGGTCGCATCCTCAACATGGGCAAAAGGCATGATCACCTGTTTGGTATGCCACAAATTTACATATCTGTCACAAAGATACCACAAATTACCATATTTCTTCCTTGTAAAAAGGCTAAATTTAAATATATTCAATTTATCTCAACTATAATGATGTGTAGGAATCTGTTAAAAAAAACAAAAACAAACAAACAAAATAACTCCATAAAATTAACTTGGAAATTATTTTATCACATTTTTACATTTACAGTATAATTTCACATGCTGCACAAAATTCTCATATTTTCCAATTAAATTAAAATGTTTCCTATTTAACAAAAATCCTGCATTACGAATATAAAAATGCAAATGCTTGGAAACAGAAGCGCATTCTTCAATGTATTTCATTTTAAGGAGGAATTTTGTAAGACATGAAATTATATGGAATGATATCCTTTCGTTTCAACCAGTCTATTAATATGGGTTAGCAGTCGTAAATGCATGGGGGAGTTTATTTATCATGTTGTAGTGGTATCAATATTATTACTTATTAGGCTATATATATGTTAAGTATATATAATATATACTGTATATCCTTACGAAAATAAATATACAGATTGCCTTTCCAATATCCAAAATTCCAAAATACAGAATATTCCAAAATACAGATTTTTTTGAGCGTGAATAAGATAGTGAAACCTTTGATTTCTGAAACTTTAAATACTCACAATTATTAAAAATAAAATTATCTTCAGGCTATGTACATAAGGTGTAATGTAATTTTTTCTGTGTTTAGAATTGGATCCTATCCCCAAGATACAGTATTTCATTATAACTTGCAAATAATCCAAGAATATGGAAAAATACGATATCCAATATACTTCTTGTCCCAAGTATTTTGGATCTGGGAGACTCAATCTGTATATATATATTTCTAATTATCTATCTATCTATCTATCTATCTATCTATCTATCTATCTAATAAAGTTGTAATGTTTCTTGGTCTGTTCCAGCATCACACAAAAACTACTGGATGAATTTGGATTGTGTTTTTACTATTGGATAGCTTAGCAACCTTGAAAGAAACTGAAGTATGTACTGTATGATCTCCGTGCGACATCAGGGAGAGGAGCAATACAGGGAAAAAAGATGCTTGACACTCAGTGTGGAGGCTTCCCAAGTCCAAAAATGACTAAATGTATCTACCTATACATTTTTGGGGAGAAATATACCTCTAAGGACTGCTTGTGAGCTATGGAGCCAATTTTGGTTTTCTGGCCAAACGCTTCATATATATATATATATATATATATATATATATATGTGTGTGTGTGTGTGTCCTGCACTCACATCCAAATAAAAGTAAATTTTCGGGGTGCTCCCAGTGCAGTGGATCCCACTATAATTGGTGGGTCCACATAAATTCACCAAAGTCCAGTAGTCTGGGGGGCACTCTCCTCAAATAATAGTCCAAAAGAGATGTAGTAGTTCAACTATTCATGGCTTTATTCAGTCGACGTTTCGATTCAAAAACACAAATCTTTATCAACACAAGCCTCATTGATATTCAACCATAATGAATCCAAGTAACAATGGGGAATAGCTCCAAAACATATACAATATTAGATTCAAGGCACAAAGTAGCAGCATTGAATGGATCCCATTAATGTCAGTGTCTGGACCGATTAAGTTTCCAGGTGGTAGTAAATGCAAAATCATAAACCACCCAACAGGGCATAGACATCATGTATGCATTCTGAAAAGCTGACTTTATAATTATTTATATTTATAATAGGGTCACAAAGCCAACACTCTATTGGTTTCAGATGCAGATCTTACACCAGACAGTCTCTGGCCTGGCCAAATAGTGAATTTCCCTCAATAGCCAACATCCTAAGGCACATACACAGAGTCAGAAGGTGCAATATGGTTCCACAAACACCCAACAGGTGTATTTCACATAGCACTGCACACTATTTGTTTGTTTGTTTGTTTATTTGTTTTGGTTAAAAGCCTAATCAGGGTTGGGTATGTGTGACCGGTGGTCAGGAGACTGCCGGTCACAATACTGACGGCGGGATCCCAGCAGTTACTTGGCCGGCGGGGGGGGGGGGGGGTCGCAACAAAGCCCCTTGCGGGCTCAGTGGCTCGCTGCACTCGCCACAGGTTCTATTCCCTCTCTATGGGCGTCGTGGACACCCACAAGTGGGAATAGTCTCTATTGGTTGGCATAACCACATCCCCCTATTCATATAAGCATATACTGTAAGTTGCATTTTAGGATTAACGATTGTCTCAATAGGATCAAACAGAATAGAAAAGCAAACAGAAACACTGAGATGAGAAACACTGGGATATTTTATTTGTTAAAAGTCTATAAAAAAAGACATTTGTCTAAAAGTATTTACATCATTTTTTTCTGATTAAATTGCAAAGTCTTTTTTTCCCTCAGTGTCAGAAATGAAAAACCTATATTGGTGTAAGGTCAGTAAAATTATTTATTTTCAAATATATAAGTTTCCAAAAGGCTTCTATCATGACTGTGGAAACCTCACTGTCCAAAATATTTGTCTCCTCCCTATATATCTGATAAATTCATTAAGACCACAGAAATTCATGTTAATTTCTTTGCCGTTTTCGGCATTACATTACAGTGACTATTAACTGTATTTCTGAATGGATAGCATAGAGCATTTCTGTAAAAAAAAAAAAAAAAGCTACTGTATATTACCTACAAATCTCATTTTTGGAATTGATTGAGGGTTTACTACTATTTGCAAATGACATCACTATTTAAATGCCTATTTGTATCTAGTTGTAAACTGAATAACTTTTTATTGGAAATAAGAAAAAAGTAAGAAAAAATAAAACAGATTAGAGACTAAAATTCTTACATTCTTGAATGGAACCCAGTTTGTTATGCAAGTCCTATTAGGAAAGAGGATAGTTCAAGAGAGTTATATTCACATCATCTGATTTTTTTGTGGCCTAATTTGATCTTTCATAGGCTCCTTTATTACATAATTACAATATTTTCTTAATATGACTCACATATATATATTTTTTACATTTTATAACTGTACGCACAACTCCTCTAGACTTTTCAAAGCTAATATGTTAATATTTATGTGTTACTCCATAGAAAATGAAATTGTCATGGCACATTGTTTGGGCAGGTCATGGGCTCTATTCCAACTAGTATACAGCACAACAAAGAAGGCCTTTAAGACTTCACGTGTGTGACAAATAGTGCACCCTAAGTAAATAAAATTCAGAATATATTAACATAGTTTTCCATGAAACATAAACAATTGTATAGCTTGATAAGTTTTCTTTCATTTCTAATATTCGGCCAAAACTATTTCAGTCACTGTAAAAGCACTTAGGATTTTATATAGCCAACTTTTGCATTCTACACAGGATCAAAACTGTAACTTTTAGTAATATCCCAATTATATTGATATTACAATTAACACAGATGAATGAATCACTATTAACACAATATATTGGAAACTTTATAGGTAAGTGACTACCTTGACTGTACTTTAACCTAGATTAGAGTCTTAATTTTCTTCTGATATTAAAAAAGTGCTTTGCCACTCCTGGGACAATAACAATATATAGACAGGGCAGTATAAAATACAAAAAGAAATGTTATATAAAATTCTTGGCGTATATTTCTTCTTGTATTCAGTATTTAAGTTCATGCTGCAATCACATTAAAATGTCTATAATATTTTTTTAAATCCTACCCTGGCATGTCAAACTACAGTTTTTTCCACTTACATCTAGCCTCCCTGCACATTAAACAGCCCTTCTAGTCACTCCGTGCTGTGGCGTGACTTGGTAGCGCCGAGCATCTTTTTGTGCAACTTTTTCCATCAAAATGCGTCTTATTTGCAAAATGAATTTCCTAGAAAACACTGTAACACTGCATTTTGTATACACATATAGGCACAGCTACACACAGAATATAGGCATGCTGCATATCCATTTAATCAGCAGAGTCTGTTTGTTCTTCTTATTCTCATAGCGTTGGGTGTCTTTTTTTGCAGAAAATGTGTCTTATTGTGAATAAGATGCATTTTCTGCAAAAAAAAGTCACCCAACACTAACAGAGTTGCACGGAACTTGTCAGCTCACTCAAGCCAGGTATCTCCCAACAGTTGAACAAACATTGAAAAACATTGGAAAGCAGGTAAATCTACCATTTTACTAACATTTTCCATAAGCACCTTCCTATCTATACTTTTCTCTTTAAAAACACCATGTTCCACAAACTGTTTTTCCTCATAGCACTTCATGGTATCCTCTATAAAATGACATCGTCCTTCACTATTCCTGTTATGTATCGCTCTGTACACATTGCATCCTCATTAATCCACTCCCCTCTTATTAACACTCATGAGCTTTTAACCTATCTATGTACACTAACTGTCCCATCCTCAACCTGTCACCATACGAAACTATCACACACCTCCCCCAACTATACCTATCTCTCTCTTCTTCTGCTTCTACTAGCTGGTGACATATTCCCAAATCCAGGTCCCATCCACATACCACGCTCAAATTCAGCTGATTCACAACGGAATATAAAACCAACAAACCTTATCAACATCACATGTCTCCCATCTACCTCCAAGTCACTAAAATGTGCTTTATGGTATGCACGCTCTGTTTGCAACAAATTAACAGCTATTCATGACCTTTTCATAGCAAAAAAATTCAATATGCTAGCCATAACAGAAACATGGCTCACACAATCAGACACTGCCTCCCCTGCAGCACTGTCACATGGTGGCCTCCACTTCACACACACCCCCAGGCCTGGTAACATTAAAGGAGGTGGTGTTGGAATATTACTGTCCAAATCTTACACACACATCGTTTTACCACCTGTTCCCTCACTCACATTTACATCCTTTGAAGTACACTCTATTAGGATTTTCACCCCTTTCTCTCTGCGTGTTGCAGCTATCTATCGCCCACCTGGGCAACCCAAGAAGTTTCTGGAAGATTTTTCTGCTTGGCTCCCTCACTTTCTATCCTCTGACATCTCCACCATCATTATGGGCGATTTCAATCTCTCTATTGACAGTCCACAATCTCCCCCATGCCTCTAAACTACTCTCTCTAACCTCCTCTCTTGGCCTCTCCCAATGGACTGACTCCCCTACTCATCAGGAGGGCCACTGCCTTGATCTTGTATTCACCAGACTATGCTCTGTTTCTGAACTTACTAACACTCCTTTCCCTCTCTCAGATCACAACCTTATCACCTGCATGCTCTCCTCCATTACTTCAAACTCAATGTCCATAAAGTCTACAAGGACACCTCTTACCCGCAGAAATATTAATGCTATTAATTTTCAACAACTATCTACCTTTCTGCAACCACTGCTCTCACCAATTTCTACATTCACCTCTCCAGAGACTGCTGTGTCACACCTTAACCAAACTCTAGAAACAGCACTTGATGAAGTGGCTCCAGCTACCCATCACACTCCACGTAGACTTAGATGTCAACCGTAGCACTCTAAATACACTAGACACTTACAAAAACTCTCACGTAAAGTTGAACGCCAGTGGCGTAAATCTCGTAGTTCAAGTGACTTTCTCACATATAAGACCACCTACCACTCTTATCGTAATGCTCTGGACACTGCCAAACAAACATATTTTCAATCTCTCATCTCTGCTCAAGCCTCTAACCCCAAGCGACTTTTTAATACATTTAAATCACTTCTTGTCCTTCCCTCACCTAACCCACCAGCCACTGTCAGTGTGCAAGATCTTGCTTCCTATTTCAAGGACAAGATTGACAAGATCCGAAATGAAATGGTATGCTCTTCCACAGCAAGTGACCTGCTCAATTCCCTGCCTGAACCCTCTAAAACCTTCTCTTCCTTTGATCCTACAAATGAAGATGAAGTATCTGCACTTTTTTCATCTGCCTACTCTAATACCTCTCCCCTTGACTCTATACCCTCACAAATTAGTAAAGCTCTGTCTACTGTGCTCATCCCAGCCTTAATGAAAATCTGTAATCTCTCCCTGTCTACTGGTATCTTTCCCTCTCTATACAAGCATGCAGTGATTACTCCCATTCTGAAAAAACAAAACTCTGACCCGAACTCTCTCTCTAACTATCGTCCCATCTCTCAGCTCCCATGCCCCTCCAAGCTACTTGAGAGACTAGCCTACACTCGCCTCACACACTTTCTTAACTCACACAGCCTACTGGACCCACTTCAGTGAGGATTTCGTGACCAACACTCCACAGAGACAGCACTGACTAAGGTAGTGAATGATTTGGTCACTGCTAAATCTAAAGGACATTACTCTCTACTTATTCTCCTTGATCTCTCTGCTGCTTTTGACACCGTTGACCACTCTCTTCTCATACAAACACTACAATCCCTAGGTATTCAGGGCACAGCCCTTTCTTGGTTCTCATCCTACCTATCTAATCGCTCCTTCAGTGTTCGTTTCTCTGATTCCACCTCTCCTTCATTACCTCTCTCAGTTGGAGTATCGCAAGGCTCAGTCCTAGGTCCTCTGCTTTTCTCTATCTATACCACATCTCTTGGCAAACTAATCAACTCTTTCGGATTTCAGTACCATCTGTATGCGGATGATACTCAAATCTACCTATCCTCCCCTGATTTGTCACCATCTGTATTGGGCCGTGTCACTGAATGCCTTTCTGCCATTTCATCTTGGATGACATCTCGCCACCTCAAACTTAATATTTCCAAAACAGAATTAATTATATTTCCACCAGCCAATAGTAGTTTCCAACCTGATATCTCTATCACTGTTGAGAACTCGGCAATCATCCCTACCCCACAAGCTTGCTGCCTAGGTGTCATTCTTGACTCTGAACTGTCCTTTGTTACCCACATTCAATCTGTCTCAAGATCATGTTACATACATCTAAGAAACATATCCAAAATACGACCATATCTTACACAAGACACAGCAAAAACTCTAATCCATGCTCTCATTATCTCCCGCATTGATTATTGTAATAGTCTCCTGACCGGTCTTCCCAAACATAGGCTCTCACCACTACAATCCATTTTGAATGCAGCTGTGAGGCTAATCTTCCTTGCCAGACGTTCATCGTCTGCAGATCCGCTCTGTCAGTCCCTCCATTGGTTACCGGTATTCTACCGTATTAAATATAAAATACTTTTACTCACATACAAGGCTATTAACCAAACTGCACCAACATACATCTCTTCACTCATCTCAAAATATCTCCCTACCCGACCTCTCCGCTCTGCACAAGATCTACGTCTCTCATCCACACGCATTACTTGTTCACACTCAAAATTACAGGACTTTATCCGGGCTTCACCCACTCTGTGGAATGCCCTCCCACGCACAATAAGACTCGCCTCTAGTCTCCAAACCTTTAAATGTTCCCTGTCCCTGAAAACTCACCTCTTCAGACAAGCCTATCAAATTCCAGACCCACCCACATAACCTTCAGTGCTTCCCTATCTAATAACATCCTCTGTAGAGTATTCATAACATCACATATCTTGTCTTTCTTTAGTCTCACACCCTCCTGACACTTGGCCAACTTTGTGGGGTATCGTCATACAACACATTAAGAACCTAGCAATCTGGTGGACCATTATGCAATAGGTAGCATCAATCCTTGTGTATCTATGCCTATTTCCCTATAGATTGTAAGCTTGCGAGCAGGGCCTTCCTACCTCTATATCTGTTTGTTTTTACCCAGTTTTGTTCTATTACTGTTGTTCTAATTGTAAAGCGCAACGGAATATGCTGCGCTATATAAGAAACTGTTAATAAATAAATAAATAAATAATCTCCCACTGCATGGCATATTGAGGCAAAATGTATGAGGACATATCTGTATGACTGGTCATCAGCAAGAGCTTTGGGTAACTAGCTGTTGAATTTTCAGCTAAAATTCTCAAGACACAAATCACTTTGTATGTATTAAGCATTAGAAAGTGATAAAGTGGAGATGGATAAACAGTGATACATGACCAGCCAAACAGCTCCTGTAATTTTTCAAACACATTCTGTTACATGGCAGTTAGAAAGCTGATTGGCTGGTAATTTTTCCCTCTTTATCCGTCTCCATCTTATCACTTTTTAAGGTTAAAAACATTTGGGCCTTACTACTAATATAACACCACTAGTTACCATCCCGTCAAAATGACGGAACAACATAACAGTAATGTCAGCGCCGGCGGCTGTGCATGCCCGAACAGAGCAACACTTGAATTGCTCCATCGGGCACCATCTAGTGGCTTACGGTGCGCAAAACACTTTAATTCCCCCCAGAGGTGAGGAGCAGCTTTAGTGTTTTATTATATAGGATAACAGGTGGCACCTATTGGACATTAATATTAGTGTAATACAAGGTTATATAAAATGTTTGTCAGGATTGTAGGAAACACCATGGTTGCAGATCAGACTGTTATCTCCACAGCTACCAATGGTTTAGACTACAGGCAGAAATCTGTGACTATCTACAGTTGTGGAACTATAAATGTCAGTATACTTCTAAATGGAAGGCAATGCAGAGCCAAATAAGTATGCAGTCAAAAGCAAGGGCAAGACATAAAATGCCCTATTGAGACTGATCAAACACTTTTAAGTTAAAATGTTTCCATCAGAAGAATAAAACTTAGTTTTCTGCATTGGCACAAGCTAATGCATTATACACTTAATCCTTATTTTTTCCGAACATAAACTGTCTCCAATCTTTCATATAAGCAGTAACCATGGACTTGATTAATAATCCCTTTAGATAGAAATATACTATTATGTGTTGTTTTCTATTTGTGTTTGATATTTTTTGCTCTGTTAACCCATCAGCCCAGGCCCCTCTAACAGGCCCTTAGTAGCTAGCCCAGGCTCCTCCAATTGGCTAAGGTAATAATTACTGACTCCCCCTCCTCTCTATGCCCCTAAAACAATACAAGTACTCTCCTGCTTCCCTGTTATCCACTATAGGGCAATATCCAATTGCCGGTGCTAATTTACCACATGGCAAAAACTGGCTTTTTAGCCCAGGAGTATTATCGGGCTATTCAATTAAAGTCCGTTTGTACTATGTAATACATGACCCATCTTCAGGTGATAACACATGAAATCTGGGCTAAGGTCCCATGCATTATTGCTGAAAAACAGGTCTCTCAGTGCCGCTTATTGGGGATTCTGCTCCGCGTGCCTCAGGCGCACAAAGCCTGGTCCTCGATAAGTGCCAGCGGTCATGGCTATTTGGATAGCGCCGGGGGGTCCATTCACTGCGGTAATTTACAGCAGCTACAAGGTTTACCCCCAATAAACCAGTAGGGGAGACTTTACATTACCTTTACTAATAATCATGGTACTCACCTTTGCAAAATGTTAAACTGAACACATTAGTATTTTTAAAGTTTATCATATTTAGGGAATTTCATTTTACAATTTTCTTATTTGTATGACTTTAAAATTGAGCACAGGTTTGTTAAATACGCTGTGTTCAACTGAACTGATTAGAAGGCTTGTAATGAAATAAATTTTCATTGCATAAATATCCACAGACTTATTGTAATTAATATTACAAAATATATGCAGAATATCAGTAACAAGCCTTTATAATGACAGCAATCCAAGCTGTCTTTCCAAAGCATCTACTACTTCAAGGGATGAGCTGGAAAGCATCTGTCATGTATAAATAAAGCAATTGTTTGTAGACATATCCTATATAAAATATATGAATTTGTGTCTTTAACTTAATGTGGTGCAATATATTCTTATACTATTATTATTATTATTTTTTACAATTCATTCGTTTAAACTGTGTATATATTTTATTATTCTTTATTATTCTTTATATTTCTGAAGCTGACTAGTAGACAGGCACCTCAATGTTATAATATGCCCGTTTTGCACTATTTAAATGAGAGCAAGGACACACTAATTAGCTAATAATCTATCTGTTAACCGTTTGCTATGGTTATATAACAATATTGACATAATAGAATGGTAATGCATCCCAATTAAGGGAGATTAAGAGTTAATATATATTATCCAATAGGGAGCCCCCTGAGGGGATAAAAAGAGACCATGGTAATGAGCCTATTATCCTCTGATGAAATCGCCATTGTTGTGGGCGGAGAAACGCGTCAGATGACTCATTTCCTGTGAACCGCAAGTGGAACGCAAAGTCCGGAAGCCCGAACCCAGAAGTCGCGGGACGCGACACGTGCAGACGGTCCACTCTCCCACAGTCTGTGGCCGTGCAAGAATCCCGTAGATTCAGCTACGAGTCCCCCATCCCCTGCATCTGATACCAAGATTCCAGCTACTGTGGACCAGGCAGGAGGAAACACTAGGAGGACATACGGGCTTGCACAACCCAGGAGCGCTCCTGACACTAACGGATGGGTGAAGTATTAATATACAAACACCCCATATATGAACAGCATCCTTTTTAAAGTGGCATGTAACCATTTATGATTGTTTTCTTGCACGATTTAACAGTCAGTCTGCTTGGAGCTAAAATCTTTCCAAATCATTGGTGCATGATACTACATCTACTCAGCCGAAGGAGAGTTAATTTCTAACTACCTAAACCGCATAAGTGCATGCAACTAATTAATCCCTTTGTGAATTAACAACTATTCTGCTTGGAACAAATACTAACTTTGCTTATTTATGTGCAAGTACTATTTCGGCTGAAGGAGAATTCTTCCCTAATTGGTTTAACCTCTGTAGGTGCATGCAATTAAGCTTTTAAAAGGGAGCATTACCAATCAAAGCGCAATCTGTGTGGAGTTTACACTTACTTGCTCATGGAGTAATTTACCAAATCACTGTTTCATGGTTTTACGCTAATAATACTGCTTTACTATTTGTATGTAAGATTAAGATTTTAATCAGTAATTTGAAATAAATCAGTAATTTGTATCAAAACAGCAGTCGGTTAACATATTGTGCGCCTTCACTTATATTTCTTTTATTCTTATACTGTCCTTGGAAATGAAATAATGTCATTCTTTATTATTTAATATTACTTTGTATGTTATAATCCAAGTATTAATAATACAGGTTCCCACATTATAACTCATCGGAGTTGAAGGAACCACTGTTCCACTGGTCGAAATCTCAAGTTACTTGGTTTTTAACTTCGGCAATTACATTACATTGCATTAATTTTAACTATGCTTTTTTCAGGCTCACCAGCCTGCTGTTGCAGATCACAGCTTGAGTCTGAAACAATGGTTCTGATGAGTTAAAAGTGGTTGCAAGTACCCCAAGTACAGAGAAAACAAAACAAATAATGCTATAGCCAATAGTACGAGCAACTATGCAAAAGTGTTTAATTTAAATCCAAATAAGAGTAACAATTACAAAAATCATATCATGCATGCAGATGCAGGAAAACATAGGATGAAGCAGAAGAACAAACATAAATGGGAAGTGTTAGTAAAATTCTACTCATTTGGAGATTTCAGGAGCACTATATAGCATTTATGTACCAGAAAGTAAAGTGGTGAGCCCACATTTCCCAGATAGAGCATTCACAAAGCTGTAGCTCCTAGAAAACAATCAATAAGAATAAAAACACTTTACTATGATATGGATATAATTTACCATATCTACAAAGTAGGCTTTTGCCTGTGGGGGGAACTATCCAAAATCCGTAAGAAAATAGTTGATGTATGTTTACTATTTTATACTCCTTAACCAAAACAATCATCTATTTCTCTTTGTAAAATAATATTAATGATAGTGGGGTGCACATATTTTTGGGTGTATTCGCTAGAAATTACTAGGACAGCATTAATTCTAAATCTAACATTATTTTAACATTTTTTTCACTATTACATTCCCATTTAGCAAATTATAGCTTCTAAAGCATTTTTGATATAAGTATTAATAACAGTTCAGCAGTTTATGCTTATTATTTATCATGTAAATGAAAACTTAATTCCCATTAAGACACACTGATATCATGGATGTTTTGTGTTGTTTCTAGACAGACTTTCCAATATTTTTTTTCAACATAACTGATGCAGATATATGTCTATGAATTATGAAAAATGTTTCTCACAACAATTTCTTTTTTTTATTTTTTATTTTTTATAAGCATGAAAGCAAAAAAATTAAATAAAATAAAAGTGCCAATTGACAAAGAAATAGATAATACATTATATGTACAATTTCATATGTCATCAATAAACCTCAGAGTTGCCGTTTATAATGTGATGAATGTCATTTGAACGTGAACCACAACAATTATCACAGTATATGTGCTTAATCTTACATTGGTGCACAAAACACACAAATAAAAATAAAAGGAAAATAAAAAGGTTAAATCCCTTATATTAACCCTGTACAACTCAAAGACAAGAAACCTTATATAATGAGATACATTTCATTATATTTGTTTTAATTCCAGAACATCAAGCAGGGCAATTTAGAATTGACTTGCTTCCTAGTCCCCAAATTTATTTATTTTTATTCCTGTTGCTATAAGCATGCATTATTAGCAGTGGACTCTGTGCTCATAATATGAACACAATATTTGCAAGCAAAAAGTGAAAACCAAAACAAATATTTTAAAACAACAAAAATGCATAAATTTTTAAATCACTAAAAGTGTAAAATTATATTTTTATACAGTTTTAATTTTTCAAAGCAGTACATTCATAATATATACCTTACCAAAAACTTTCATTAGCATATATTTATTGTCTTGTTTTCTTTTCCGCTACTATTCAAAAAGACGTGTACAACAAAATGCTATGTTAACATTTCTGGTGGTATGTGTGAATAAATTACATTTTTTACACTAATTTTTTTATTTATTTTATTTAAACCACAAGAAAGAAAACAAAACTGGTGGCACAGTATTTCAAGCTAGGATACTAAAATCTCTGCCAATACATAGTAAAACTTTTAACCAGTATGTATTGTCATCTGGATTTTTTCTGTATTACAGCTTTGATGATATATGCTGTCATAAAAGGAGTGTTAAATCAAAGAAAAATTGCTGGTACTGAATTATTATGTTTACCAATGTTTACCAATTTACACTGAAAATATATTCTGCTATATTTTAGAATATTTATTTTTATTTTTAATGAAAGTTGTTAAGTATAAATATTATTATGGCTGCAATGACAAAGGGAGTTGAGTGGCACATCTAATTAAAAATAGTATTTTTTCTTTATCATATATCACTATTAATTAAATTCAGACAATAGTTAACTGACTGGCATTACAGAATTAATTTAAATCAACAAATGAATGTGTTAAATTGCAAAACAATGTATTTTACATTAATATAATTTACTTATCAAACAAATTATTTTTGTGAATTCTAATCTATTTCTTAAAACGTATATTGTCTTTTTTGAAGAAAAAAAGAAAATAAAAATCAATTTCTGATTATCTTTGAAAAGGAAGCAAACTGTCATCTCCATAAACCCAAGCTATATAGTTTTACAAATCAATATATAGAGAAAATAATGTACAGTATTTTAAATATTTATTTCAAGAATCTAATAGATCACACAGTCAAATATGACATTTTAATTTTGCCTGTTGGGTTCATTTTTTCTTCTTGTGAATAATACTAAAATTAAGTTAACTGTGTGATAGTGTTTAATTACTTATTGTATGACCATTAATTTTAAAAACTCCAGATGACTTGCCAAGGCAGAAGCACAGCAATAAATATCTTGTTTTTTTAAATAATGATGAAATTAACAATGTGTGTATTGTGTTAACTGTTTAATATGTATGTAGCTTTTACAGACAAATATTTTTAGTTGAATAAAACAAAATACTGTACATACTAAAATGCTTTGGTATTTGTATAAACTGAACTTCCTGAAAAAAAGTTGGAAAGCAGTATGGAACTGCATCACCATTGCTGTAAAATAAAAATATGAAGTCCATGCCATCATATGTTTCTTTCAATTTGTGCGTAACAAGCTGTCAAATGTGGAATTCCATTGAAATAACATTTGTCCTATTTGTTATGGAAATTGTATTCAATAGTGTAAAAGCTACAATAACAATGGTCTGTATGCACATATAGTGTTCAGAATACTGACACATCAATGTCACTTAATTCTCCACTGCCACAAAGTAGTAAAGAAAATAGTAGGGAATATTAGCTAGAAATCATACCAAGGGGGAAATTAATTGGGAATGTTGAAGAATATTTGTAAAAAAAAAAAAAATTAAGTTGTTTAACATTTCTTGGATGGGCTAGGATATTAACTTTTGCCTGAGAACATAAATTCTAAAATTGGTGTAAAGTAACAGAACTATAGAAGTATTCCTCAGCAAAATTAGTCATGAAGGCATTATTAGTGAGACAAAAATGTTACTGTTTTTTTTACCAGTCATTGATACTGAATAAAAAGTCAACAAAGATTTTTATGGTTACAATGGGGAGCAGGTAAAACATTCAAGCATGTTTACAAATAACCACATCTGTAACTGTCCTTGAAAATAGTTTCAGACTGCTGGTGCAGTCACTTAATAATATTTCAGACATGTAAGCAAGACTGGAATGGACATGGTCAAAAGAGTTCACATGGTGTTATTTAGTGGTGTTGATCTGTGTTTATTATCTTCAATGCAAAGTTTCTGTTTAAAGTTTAAATCTGTTATTATAATGGTATCTATATACTAAGGACCACCCAAGTACAGTTTTTATTTCTGCAAAAAGATTATGTTCCAAACATGTATTTTGACTTTGGTTGATTTTAATTCTCACTTACATTTACATTTATATAGGTAAATATATTTTCCCATTAGAATTATTTAGAAAGCATTGAGCCTTAAAAAAATACAAACTATTTTGTATATATCTGTATCTTTTTGCTATTTTTTTCAAATGTTTTCTGTTGCTTACATTTCTCTCAATTTACTGATCAAAGACAATATTGGCATCCAGTAAATAGAATTTGCGGTCCTTTTTTAAACACTCTACAACACATTATTTCCAAAAATGTTTATAGATTAAAGAGATTTAGTTGAGCAGCATTTGTAGAGTACCAACATTTAAATAGCTAATGCCTGTTAATTTTCATTGTTGCAAAATTGGACTGTGGCAATTTTGGATGTTTAGTTGAACAATATCATTTAACACAATGTGACTAATCAATATTCTGCAAAGCAATTCAATAATGCACTGTAAATAACATTTTAAATGTGTTGCACTGGTATTTCATGCTAATCTAATAGAAATCAAACATTATGGGAAATGTTGCATACTAATTTGAATGAAATAATAGGTTTCCATGAATTAAGGCCTCTACTGTTTACGGGTAAAAACCTGCAGGTTTGTACTAAGAAAATTGAGACCACAGGATATGTAAAATCAGAACAAATATGAACTTTAGATCCACTTATTCCCTTCAGAAACACTATAAAAATCCAGTTTTGACTACAAGGCATTACTGCTCTTTTAAAAAAAAAAGTATGAACGTAAAAAAATGCTTATAATAATGATGGGTGATATGTTAAATATATAACCCACTAGTAGCTATCCATAAGCCTCATTGTTGCTTACAGCTGAAGATTTAAGGTCAAAGAAATACTGTACTTTCTTAAATAATGCTTTAATTTCCTAGGCACATTTTTGGTATTTAATTATTAGCATTTGACCAATATTTGACCCTTTAATGAGCAAAGAAAAAAAATTAGAGGTTTGACAGTCCTTCATTAAGTTGATGTTCTCCCACCTTTGTACAGACCTATGCTGATTGTATTGAGGTTGTCTATATTACCCAAATACTAATATTATTTAAAAAAAATCCCCTCCCCCAAAAAAGCAAATTAAAAAAATCCCTAAACAGAAAAACACATCCAAGTCTTTTACATTCAATCAACATTAGTAAAAGGATTATCGCTAGGCTATAACATACACCAATACTTTTCATCCATGCACAAGAGTACACAGCACAAAGACATTCCAAAACATGACTATGGTTATGAATGGGAAGTGCCCAGAAATCACCTACACATATAGCTCTGGAGGTGGTCTTAATGACAACAAAGACAAACAATGTGTCTAGACCAGAATGGGGCTCTGTATACAGTACAGTGATGAAGCTATGTAGGCAATGAACAAACAGGAGACACTCAATGTAGTTTGGTGACCTAGAACAGGGAGAAACACATGCTAATTACAATGCAACAGTTAGTTGGAGAAGAGAAGGCTTCTTTTTTGGTTGCTTTCATTTATCCATTTCTTATCCACAATGAATTTAATAGAACATAGCAAAGTGAACCATCCTGGAAATACACTGAAGAATAATATTTTGAAACCTTGAGTGTGTTCCTGGCAACTAATCCACCATTTACCACTTGGGCCAATAAGCTTTTGGACTTCTAATGTCTGAAATTCGATTACAATTCTTATCCAGGCACTCACCCTTCTCACTCCCCAACAACAACAAAAAATAGTTACTAGTAATTCCGGCATCTTTACATTTTAACAAAAAAAGGCCCAAGTAGCATTCAGATTAGTCATTTCAAAAATAAAAGTAGTCAGGTACAGTTTAGGTACAGTTGCAAAGATGTCCCTGCATCCATGCCTAGTTCAACATGATGACCCCCCCATCCCCCCGGGTAAGAAACCTTAAATTCTTGTTCCTACCCATTAAAAGGAATGCTTTACAGTTGCATCCCATCAGCAGGTAAGTGGAAATGGCAATGTCTTTTCTTTTCCTCTGTTCATTCTACATATATTTATATATATTTATATATTTACTATGTTGGAGTGTTTCTTTAGAAGCCTGGTATGTGGCAGTAGGCTTCCAGAGATGAGAAGAAAATGTACAAGAGCCACAGGAGGGTAAAGAGGGCTGTTGTAAGAAGTTTGGCAGTCCGTGGGCCACCCAGCTCACCACCGATCTCAGGTCGCCGTCTGTAGAGAAGGACACCAACACTTACGAATGCAAATATGGTGAAAAGAGTGACGGAGAAAGCCAGTGTGCCAGGTTCAACTCTAAACACCTCTCCACGGGCTGTATGGTAAATTGCAGCAATGGACCAAGCTACGCCAATTCCCAGGAAAACATTCACAGCGTTGCTACCAGTGACATTACCTATGGAGGCATCAGCATACTGATCCTGGATAGCTGCCACTTTACTTGCAAATGTATCTGCGGAGACATAAAAGGAAGCTCATTAAACAACGCGAACAAACGTCCTGCAATGAACAAATCATACCAACAGCTGAGTGTAGAGCTGAATATTACTATGCACATACTGTACCTGCAGAACATACAATAAGTACTACATTTTACCCTATCAAAATAAACCACTAAATAAGCACTTATAATTAAAAATCTCTGTCAATATGTAGGCTATAGCATGTCTAAGCCATTTGTAAATTCTACATTTAAATATAAATCTAATAGTCAGTTTATAGCAGATATCTGTTGTTACTGCATCTCAAGGTTGCAGACTATATTATTGACTTTTCTGACTAAGGTCTGATCACCTTGATCCCTCTACATTGACAATACCTTTCATGTCTTCTCTAAATTTGATGTCTAGGTGTCAACCTTGACACTGCACTCTTTCCCCAGTTCTGTCATTTCCATGATCAGGTCCTTTTTCCTGGATCTGGTCACCAAAACTGTCATCCATGCCCTTATCATCAACTGCCTAGATTACTGTAATATACACCTCACTGTCCTTCCTATATTCCACATGGCCCCACTTCAGTCAAATTTGAACTATGTTGGAAGTTGTGAACTTGTTTGTAACTGTCTAGTCTGATCACCCATGTACTATGTAATTTTGCTGATTGTTTCATCCATTATGTATGGCGCAATGGTACCCTCGTAAAACTATATAATAATAATAATAATAATGTTTATGACATACCATTACTACAAGTGTACCCACCGTTTACATACAGAGAAACGGCATGTATCACTGATGCCACCATTTCCTATTTTCATGAATACTGTTTCAGTCCACAACCTGTGGCCTCCACTATGCATAGGCAAAAAAACTTTTTCATTGAACCAGTATTGAATATTTTTATAATATATATTTGATTTACTCATGGCTTTAACTATAACTGTAGCAGCAGTTAGCAGCAGCATAAAAGTCCCTGACCCCACAGGGAAATAAGCTTCTCCCGATGGCATTAGCATATCTCCCAACTTTTTCAAATTAGAAAGAGGGACCTTGGCGCGTGCACCCCAGAAAAGGGGGCCTGGCCTACGTGAAAGGGGGCATGGCCTTGCGGCAGAGCTACAATCACGAGTCACGCCCCCCTTTTACCATCACTGAGGGAGCATGCCCAGCCCTCTGTGACCTGCTGGCATGCCCCCTCTCCCTCTGACACATGTGAATAGATGCTGTGTGCATGCGCACAGGGCAGCGAGTGCAGGAGCCTCCCAACTGCCCCCCCACCACTACCACTTCGGGACACTGCGGCCCGCGGAAGGTACAGCGGGACAGTCCCCAAAAAACTGGACTATCCCGCAAAAATCGGGACAATTGGGAGGTATGCATTGGCAATATATGATTTATTTAGACCATTATGTAATTGGGGAAATAAAATGGTCAGTTTACAACTCATCTTAGCAAAGGAGCAAAACCGAGAATGGGGTGGGTGTCATATCTTTGCTATTGAGTCCAGTATTTAATTATACACAGAATCTAATGAAGGCTAAAAGCCTCTTTATATGTGACCCCAAATCTCTTTCCCCAATTGTCTATAAAAGTAATATTACACACTGAGAGTGCATTCATTATTGTTATATAATATAACATACTCTTGGTACATATATTTTAGTTGCCTTTTTTTACATAACTTCAAAAGCAAATTAGGGTTTGCTTTGTTCTTTTCCTGACTCAGTAATAAACTTGCCTACAGGTTATCTTTATGCTATATGGAAAGGCAAACCATATAATTGTGCTGTATTTTCATGTTTACTTCAGAAATCACGATGCTTTTCATGGTACAACCAGACTGAATATGTATTTTCATTGGGACGGGCTCATCTGGTGTTTCGCCTGATTTAATACACTCCATGGCTACTGCATTTTCCACTTATTTGCTCTAAATTAAATCCAATATGAAATAAATGTGTATGATAAAAACAGCCACTTTACAAGTTTAGTACCTTTGTCATCCTTCAAGGCTGCACAAGAATAAACCTTTCAATTGCTTTATCATTTTTCCTTGAATTACCATTACTTGTATTGTAGTTTTGTGAATAGTTTTGTGAAGTGTTGGCTTTGGTCAAGCTGATTTTAAATATACTGTGAAGCATGGGGTTCAGGGACTCTGCATATCTCTTATAGGAAAGATCATAACGCTGTCAAGTCCAGGGTCCGCCAACCTCCAAAATTGTTTGAGCCCTGTCGGGATTTTATTTAAGAAGATACAGTATTATTATTTAGGAATGCTCTTTAGGCTGTGGATAGCTGAGGAAGGTAACAAGATTTAAAGTATGGTATTGTCTAGTTGCTGTGGGTCAGACTGCTCAGGTGGGAGGTTACTGTATATAGAAATTCCTACAAGAGGTGGTATATAGTTAATATGTTTTTGTTTTATACCTCTAGAACCCTTTGAAGCTATATAATCATTTCTCTCTTCAGAGTATAGGTCCAAAAATACACAGTGATCCTTTGGTTGTGACCAGCCTCAGGGATTGCTCTTCTGCACAGAAGAAGAATGTTAAAGAACTGAAAGGTTTATTTTTTAGCTGCCTAATTAATCTCCATATTTTCAAGAAAAATAGCTGGAGCTAAAACAGTTTGTGATAGCAGTGATATGGCATAAAAATCCAGGGCCATATTTCTTATCTGCGTGTTGCGGCCATAGAAAATCAGCTCTCATCATAATATACCAAGTAAATATTGCCGGAGCAGATGAGCAAGACTCTCCGTACTCCACCAGGCCAGACTTGCTGGATAATACAAGAGCCCTGGAAAATTTCACTATTTCAGAAATATTTGCCAATGTCCGTGCCACATGACAAAATTCTCTAATAAATTTCCTATATGCACCTCTTTGCTTCTAAGGGCCCCATACACTAGGACGATTTTACACGATTTCATACAATTCCGATATATCCATCTGATATATTGTATGAAATTGTGTACAATCGTATGTGTTTTAGATCGTATCCAATCTGATGCGCGTCCCCGTGGCTGTCGGAAAGGATCCCCTAGGTTGTTGGTGCTACACTTATGATATATCGGAATTGGATGGAATCGGATGAAAAAGAGTGTTTATTGTGCATGTGATATATCGCATGCGATGTATCACAGGGAAGTTTGACTGGCATTCTCAGGACACTCCCAGCCCCCGTAGCCCTCTATCCAGCCCATCAGATATCTCATGGTACAATTGTATGCCGTACGATATATTGCATGCGATGTATAGCGGCTTCATCAATCGCATGCGATAAATCTTATGCAAAAATAGCACAAAAGTACCAAATCGTATGGAATCACTCCCGGGAAGGTCCCGGGGGAGTTCAAGGAAATTACATCCGGCTTCAGCCGCAGACATATCGTTGTAGTGTATTGGGCCCTACTTTGCTACTAAAAATTTCACACGCAGCATACAGTAATAACCAGTTCATTTCAAATGTTTGTGACCTCAACACACACACACACATATTCAGTCAAAACACAATGGCAGACATTGGCCAGCATTAAGTACATGTAATGGGAGGCATTTGATATGCCGGCTGTCGGGATCCCGGCGCTCACCATACCGACGCCAGAATCCCGACAGCCGGCATACTGACAACTATTCTCCCTCTTGCGATGTCCACGACACCCCTGGAGGGAGAATAAATAGTGGCGCGCATCACCGTGCCCGCAGTGTGGCGAGCGCAGTGAGCACGCAAGGGGTCTTTTGCGCTTACCCCGCTGCCTGCATGCCGGTGGTCGGGATCCCGGCGCCGCGGTCCCATGCACTGGCATAACATACTACACCCCACGTAATGGCTAGGCCAACTCATAGGAAACAGCTTAAAAAACATTGTCACGCATGTTTAATGTACGTTAAATGAAAAAGAATATGCAGAAATGTTATATATCAATATACAATATCTACCACAATACAAGGCCAAGGGGCTGGATCTGAAGAAGCACACAAAGTGGCTGTAGCTGCTGCAGCCACGGAAGCCACACTAAGGGGCCCATTTATCAATGAGTGATAAAACTCGTTTTACCAGGGCTATTCGCACTCGAGGATGCCCATGACAGTCATAGAGTGGGAATTGATCCTGTGGCAAGCGCAGTGAGCCACCGAGCCAGCAGCGTGGTGAGTGCAGCGAGCCCACAAGGGGACTCTTAGCACTCACCCTGCTGCCAGCATTCTGGCGGGTGGGATGCCGAGGTCAGGATATTCACAGCCTTCATCCCGTCTGCCGGTAAAACATACTGAATCCATTCTATGTGAAAGAAAGATAAATAAAATAAGGTGTGTTTTAGATCAGCTTTTCCAACTTCAGTCCTTGAGTACCGTTAAGAGCTCAGCTTTTTAAGACTTCTGAGCAGATGACGCAAACCCTGAAAAATATATATAACTCATCTGTGCATAACGGAGAAATCTTGGGGCTGTTATTCAATATCACAGCCCCTTACTAAACATTTCCCAAATGACCTTTCAACCCTGGATCTCGGAAAGAGCCCTGTCTCCTTCTGTGTGTCGTTGGTAGCCTCTGGAAAAGGGGTGTGCATTTCTTTTGTAGCCCTACTTTTAGGTGAACCAGTACTATGCTGAGTATCCTAAGGCTGGTATTTAGTACTTCAGGGTAGCCCCACACACAGGGAGCATGGTACTCATTTTTAAAGTTCCCAATGTTTAAAATTCTTTAATTATAGAATGCACTGTATAATGGGAATTAGTGATTTCAAAGAAAGATTTATAACAGCGAAAAAAGTCACAAATTTCGTGGCCTAATGTGAAAACAAGGCTGATACAGTATTTTTTGGAACGGTTCTGAAAATGTCACCCATCTCTATTTCTATGTGACTCTCCCTGGACCAATTGCACCATTAATGTTACTGTGTGCTGCATATTGTGTTAAAGTTGTGCTGCTCATTTAGATGCTGATGTGGGGAATATTTTGATCCTTGTTACACTGTTTCAAACGTTGGCAGTTTCATAAAGAACTTTTACTTTTTATTTTTATGCGTGAAAAGCATTTTGGAAGCTTCATCAAAGACAATATTAATATTTAAAAAAAAAAGAACATTGAGGCACACGTTATGTGTCTTGTATCAAATTTTACAATATGCCTTATGAGATCATTCAATTCATTTTTGTCCATATAAATGACTTAGTGTAAACGTACTGTATCTAGCCAACATCTTACGATATAATAGTTTTACAGGTATTAAATAATGAGTTGAATAAGCAGCAGTGTTTACCCAGTAATCCCTTATTTATTGGAGTTTTAACTTGTGGGCAGATAAATACCTTTCCCATATTTGCACAGACTTACAGACAGCAGACTCTAGGCTTCATCTTGTAAATTTCAGCTTCAGATGTCAAAGCTATTTGAACGTGTTGGCCCAATTTCCTACTGCATAACATATGCTCTGTGATTGCTGATAGTTATAAACTATCTCTGAAAGATAATTAACTCATTGGGGATCCAACCGGCTTAAATGTTAGCAGATTTTAGGTTTTGGCCTTAAAATGTCATTAAAGTGTTTCCCATGGCAAACCACTCCATGACCGACTTGAGAGCTTGACGCGTTGAATATAAAGATGTCTCATATTTATTAGTATTTCCTGGCTGCCTCAAAACTGAACTGCCAATCTATTAGGTCATGCTAGCAGGTGACACGTTTGAGCACAAACCACCCAATTTGTTAGTTCCAGTAAAACACTTTAACTGTTATATGAAAGCAGTTAAAATCTGTGGAACACAACTTTACAATTATTAGTCTACAGTCCAATGAAACATCTGAAAAGTTCTAAACAAATAATCTAACATGTATACAAGGCTGTTTATAAATGTTCATTACTGAAAGAATGGTACACTTATATAAGTTCCTCAAGTACTGCTACCATAATAACAGTAAAATAATGCCTGAATATGATATTGTTGATCTAATAAAAGAAAAGTTTAGAGCCAACAGGGAAAAAAACGAATGTCATGTGATCATCCTACTATCGCATGGCTACTATTAACTTCCACAACCCTTGGAGGATAGCCAGACCCTGTCTCCTGCTTTTAAGCTAGGAATCACCTGGCACTTCTAGGCTGATTGCTTGGAATGGAGAACGTATGCAACGGACCACATGGTTTTATACTGTGCCCACTTTATGTAGGCAGCAATAAACTCTCCTACACCACTAATAGCTTCATGTCTTGAAAAATGAGTTCATGTCTTGAAAACTCCAGCATGACCTGCAAATTGGGAACAATGTACCCACTGGAGAAGTTTCTTGTAAAATTGTGGGTCAATGAAGGAGGAACAGAGGTGGAGATCAAGGAAGTGGCTAGTAGGCCTTTATAATTGATAATTGTCTGGTACTGTATAGGCTCCATGCCGGAAAAGTACATACCATAGACTTGTGGGGAAGACATGGATTGAAAAATTGTGCTGTTTGTAAATATAAAATAATTTTGCAAGCTGTATAAATGGTTACTTGGAGATGAGCAATTTCAAGTTAATACCTCCATTCCTCAAGTTCCAGATGTATAGCTAGAAGTTCCTGAATGGTGAAATTAATTTTGGCATGTAGAAATTTCTTTTAAAAAAGCCACATGGATGTAATTTCTTTTCTGACGATGTCTGGGAGAGTACCGCTCCAACCTTCACTGACAAAGCATCTGTTCCAAATAAAAAGGCAATGACATGTCTGGTTGTCTAAACACAGGAGCCAAGGGGAAGACTTTCTTTAAAGCCAGGAAAGTCTCATATTATATGCACCTTGAAGACCAAGTGTTTGATCGGGTCAAATAACTACTACTACTAACTGCAAAGAAAAATCTAGCTCCAACTGGACGAATGAAGCTTCTAATTGATATACTATAATCTGACATTGCCTGAGTCTCTGGGAGAGAGGGGGGATGTACTCACCCACAAGGATCCTGTAACTAGATTGATAGGGCAGCCCAAGATTTTATGAAGAGGTAAAACAGCTGCTTTATATTTGCAAAAGATAGACATCCTGAAATTTCAGATAAGAGAAGGTTCGGCATTTGAGGCAACAGAGAATGCAGACCGGATAGGGATTACTCTGCTAAAGCAATAATAAAAATGGGACTGACTCCAAAATATAATCTGAGGAGAGACTGTTCCTACAGAAATAGATGTGATTATCCCAACTTCATAGTTCTTTGGAAAGTGGAGTCAGTGCCTGAAAAAAGCAAGTCTCATTGATTTTAGTCTGGTCTACCCTGCGCTTCTCCTCAGACCTTTCTCAAAAGGCATAGGGCAATGATGTTGCATAGGGAATTCAGATTGTCAAGGGAAGTGGGTAATTCAGGAGCAGTCAATTATTGCTGACTTCCACATGTTGAAGTACAAACAGACTTTCCCTCCAGATTCAAACATGGGCACTGCCATGTTTGATTTCACCACATGACATTTGCTCTGGACTCTGCCTGATTATCCAGCCAATGTCTGCTCCCCAGCTGGTATAAATATCCTGCATCTAGGCTGCCTCAATCGTCAGTGCTTTGGTTGTCTAACCCTGTACACATGTCCTTCCTGTTTATGGATTCTTCAGCTTATGCTTCCAGGTATTCCAGCTCCTGTGATCTTGCTCCACTAAGAGACCCGCACCAGTTACCATCCTGCGGTGCAGCCTGACTTCTGTAGTGTTCCAGCATTGCTCCCTGTTATCTGCTGCAATCTGACACCGGCCTCCAGCTTACAGCGTTGGTCCTGCTCCGCTTCCAGCCTCCAGCAGTGTCCTGGTATCGCTCCCTGCTTCTATTGTCTGCAGCATCGCTCTCTATGCTCCATAGTGAATTTGTCACTGGCTTCCAGCTTCCAGCATTGCACCAACATCGCTTCCAGCTTCCAGCAGTGCTCCTGTGTCACTATCAGCCTTCAAGCGGTGTTCTTCATCATCTCCAGTACCACTCTCTGTCACCAGCGGTATTCCAATATCGCTCTGCATCTTCTACCACACAACATCGAACCACAGTTTCTATTGATACTCACCATCGGACTCTAACTTCAGCGGTGAGTTCAGCACATCTTTCGTTTGCACCGGTTCCATTTGGTAGTCTCGGACAGTTCTTCCAAGTACCACTTCAACCCCTGTGTACCTGTGTTTATCCCAGCCTCCCGTGCATCACCTGCTGAGCAGTACCAGCTCGGTTCTCATCACAGCGGTTAGCTGTGGCCTACGGACTTACCAACTCCGGGTCTTACAAGGACTTTGTCATCTTGTTCTGCATAGCAACACCACTTATTACGTCTGCGCTTCTAGGAACTGTACTGCTATATCCTTCTGCACATCTACTGTTGAAGTCATTGCATTACCAATGTGTTCATACTGTGTGTTAAATAAATTGACTTTGTTGTGGTCACGCCTTCGGGCCAACGGTGCTAGATCTCCTGTATGTCCAGGAACCCTATTCTACCTTCACGGTTCACATACATGCCAGCCCCTACACCTGAGGCTTCCCCAGGTCAGCCTCAGCCCTCAGTTGTGACATCCTGTAATGTCTAGGAGACTCTTGAATGTCAGGGAGCCCTCCTATACTTCCGAGATAGTTGACCAGCCTTCCAGATCCCACCCACTTAGCCAGTGAAGTGTGCAACATGTGGGTTTGATGAAGCGATTCACAGTGAATTGCATTATTGTCCCTCTCACTCTGCACAAAGCTCTATTATTCAGCTTAGAATAAGGCCATGAAGATGCGATTCACAGCACTACGCAGTAGGCACTCCGCTCCTCCCACAATGACATCACCCCCTGAGATCTCTCGGAATCAAAATTAAAATAGTTGCCAAATATGAAATTAAGTAATCTGCTCTACTGTGACATAAATGTATTGCTTTCACATGACCTCCTGCATACTTTTTCTATAAAGAATGCATTGGTTTTTTTCTGACTTATTTCTATGATATGATTTTCAAATAGGCCTTTATACTTTATATGAAGTGAATAACATTGCTTGTCTCATTACAATGGCACCTGTCAAGGAATGGATATATAAGGCAGCAAGTAAACAGTCAGTTCTTGAAGTTGATGTGTTGGAGGCAGGAAAAATACGCAAGCATGAGAATTTGAGCGACTTTGACAATGGACAAATTTCCACGGCTAAATGACTTAGTCAGAGCATCTCCAAAATGGCAGGTCTTGTGGGGAGTTCCTGGTACGCAGTGGTTAGTGTCTCCCAAAAGTGGTCCAAGGAAGGACAACCTGTGAACCAGTGACAGGGTCATGTGTGCCCAAGGCTCATTGATGCATGTGAGGAGCAAAGCCTGGCCTGTATGGTCCAATCTCGCAGAAGAGCTACTGTAGTATAAATGTCTGAATGCTGGCTATGATAGAAATATGTCCCACCGTGCATGGCAGCTTGCTGCATAATGCTCAGACCAGATAGAGTGCCCATGCAGACTTCTGGTCACTGCCGAAAATGCCTACAATGTGCATATGAATGTCAGAACTGGACCATGGAGCAATAAAAGGTGGCCTGATCTGATAAATCATGGTTTCTTTTACATCATGTGGATGAACGTGGGCATGTGCCGCGTTTAACTGGGGAAGAGATGACTCCAAGATGCATGATGGGAAAAAGGCAAGCTGGTAGAAGCAGCGTGATGGATACTCTAGGCAATGTTCTGACGGCATTCATGTGGATGTTACTTTGACTCGTACCACCAGCAGATGGGTCCTCAAACACCGAGCCTCAATATGCCATGCAAGCGGTGTTGCGTAGTGACTCTTACTTTAACTTTGCATCTTCTTCAAACTTACAAAGTCGCAGATGAATTACAATAGAACTTGGTGTGAAAAAAGCTCCTGCCACTGCATCATAGCACTTTGTGTACAGATCGACTCATTCGCAGACAGATGTACAATTGTCACATATCAAATGAATCAGTGTAGTCTCGTGTAGCAGTTTTGATGCATCCAACTGTTTAATTTGTACGACTAAGATGCATAGTCAAACAAAAAAGATGCTCCTCACCAGCTGAGTTGCACGGAACCTGGCATGTTGATAAGGGCTGTTTGGCGTAACTGAAGCAAGAAAGTATGAGGACACACACTGTATAATGTACCTAAGCATTGTTGCAGACCAAGCACCCCTTCATAGCAAAGATATTCCCTGATGGCAGTGGCCTCTTTCAGCAGGGTAATACGCCATGCCACACAGCAAACAATTTTCAGAAATGACATGACAAGCAGTTCTAAGTGTTGACTTGGCCTTCAAATTCCCCAGATCTCAATCCGATCGAGCATCTGTGGGATGTTCCAAAAAAAACCCACAGGACTTAAATGATCTGCTGCTAACATCTTGGTGCCAGGTACCACAGGACACATTCATAATTCCCATGGATTCCATGCCCTGGCGGATCTCAGAGGGCCCAGTCTGCCCGCCGACAGGGCTGTTTAATTGAGTGCATTTCTACTTCCAGGCTGTCAGTGCATTGACTGGAGTGTCAGTGACCAACAAGCACCAATTACCATCTGGGGGGATGACCAACAATCGCATTCCACTATGAGGAGGTATTTGGGTTTTGCAGTGAACAGCCACTGGCCAACAGACACCTGTCACTATCTGGGGACGGGGGAGTAGTGTTATGGATTGTTTGAAGAAGGGGGGACCCACGTCGGTGTCTTGCTTAGGGCCACGAGATCTAGATCCATTGTTGATGGGTATTTGTAATAACAATAAAGTACATAACACTACCTGCATTATATAGAGACCTTGCTAAATTATGCTGGAGGAAGCCAAAACATAAAGCAATAGATGTCATTTAAGAGAAATGGACAAATTGTATGGATTAATAATTATTCGGTTCCTTAGACCTTATATTTTATGTATCCTGGAAAGTGAAACAAATGTGGTTTTACAGTAGGCAGTAGCACATTAACATAGAAGTCCAGCTACTGTAAGTACAAAAATGGCAATTTTATTTGCATGCAAATGATACTGTGCCCAGTGATGCAGTAAATGCAAATATGTATTTTTCAAAGAAAGACTGTATTTGTAATATCATTGTGTCTGGCTCCCACCTATGACCAATATAAAAACAATACAAAAGTCAAAAGTAATTTACATAAGGTATTACAATTGTACTTTGACTTTCAAACACAATGTAATGTTTATTGCATATAATATGATGTTAGACATTATGGGGGAGATTCAAATGTTAGAAAAGTCAGTTGGGAGACTATTTTCTACTATCTAATAGACAGGAAAAAACAGACACCCAGCCGACTTTTCAAACATTTGAATCTCCCCCTATACCTATAAGACAATGGCCCTCATTCCGAGTTGATCGCTCGTTATTTTTCATCGCATCGCAGTGAAATTTCGCTTAGTGCGCATGCGCAATAGTCGCACTGCGACTGCGCCAAGTAACTTTGCTATGAAGATAGTTTTTTTACTCACGGCTTTTTCTTCACTCCGGCGATCGTAGTGTGATTGACAGGAAATGGGTGTTACTGGGCGGAAACACGGCGTTTTAGGGGCGTGTGGATGAAAACGCTACCGTTTCCGGAAAAAACGCAGGAGTGGCCGGAGAAACGGGGGAGTGTCTGAGCGAACGCTGGGTGTGTTTCTGACGTCAATCCAGGAACGACAAGCACTGAACTGATCGCACAGGCAGAGTAAGTGTGGAGCTACTCTAAAACTGCTAAGTAGTTTTTGATCGCAATAATGCGAATACATCGGTCGCAATTTTAGGATGCTAAGATACACTCCCAGTAGGCGTAGGCTTAGCGTGTGTAACTCTGCTAAATTCGCCTTGCGACCGATCAACTCGGAATGAGGGCCAATATACTGAAAGAAAAGAATAAAACTGTTGATGCTAAGAAATGCAGGTGGAAAACAAGAGAATAGAATGACAGTGGAGATGGGAAGCTCTTTACATGTCTTAATGATAAAGTACGTTATAATACAAGAAGACATGGAAGCATTCATCCATATAACCTTCACACGACTTTGTCTCTGCTTGCGAAAGTTTAAAACAACCAATATTAAGTTAATAAAATGCAGCACAGTGTAAGAGTTTTTACACTGAATCTGAAAAATAACATTGGCTTGTCAAAGAACTGACAAGTATGCTCTGTAAAGCTGGCATCTGTTATCTTGGGTGGTGATTGATATTTTGCTAGCTTGTGTCTGCCATTATTTTAATAATTGAATGTTTGTCATCAATTGGCCAAAATATAAATACTACTGCAGTGGGTGATTCTGTCTGTAAAAGTTAAGAAAGTGTTAAAAAAGTAAAAAAAAATAAAAAAGAGGTGCAATCATATTTTTAAAACCAGCACCGTGCTCCACTAGCCAGGGAGGTGATCCCGCAGCTGGAGGACACTTTTATACAGGTCCCTGCGGCCTGCAGTAGACCGCAAGGTTAATTAAGGTCACCCACAAGAGTGACCTTAATTAACCTTGAGGTCTACCGCAGACCGCAAAGTTCCCACCGTTGACTATAATGGAGGACTGCTATACTCTATTATAGCTTGCACGCTCCACCTGATTGACAGGCCAGGAATGCAGAGCCAATCAAGAGAGCACTATGACGTGGCACTCACTGATTGGCTGGCGGATTCTCTAGTCACAGGAGCCACGAGGGGTCCCGGCATTCGGGGAAAGGAGATCCATGTGTAAACATGGATCCCCTTTAGCGCGTTAGACCGGGTTTTTTTTATATATATATATATATATATATATTTTTTTTAACCCCTGGGATTCCTACATGGACAGAAGAGGACCGATCTTCACAGGATATTAGGTGAGTATGTATTTTTAATTTTACATGGATTCTACATGACAAGTGGACCTGAACGGTGGCATGGGATGTAGGTAAGTATGTGTGAGTGTGTGTAAATAAAATTTCACTATCACGGTGTGTGAGTCTTGTTTTTTTTTTGGGGGGGAGGGTATTTCTTTTGTTGTGGAACTACAGGTACCAGCATGCAGGGGAGGCTTGCTGGGACCTGTAGTTCCACAGCTAAAGACAATATTCTTTTTTTTACACAATTGACAGCTATCAGCCTGCCATCCATAGCCCACAGATAGCAGGGACAGCCTCGGGCTTCATCCCTGGCCCTTGGGCGCCTGTAGGGGGGTCAGGGGTAACTAGTTGGGGTGTGTGATGCTGCGGCTGTAGAGACCTGTATAAAAGTGTCCCCCGGCTGCGGCATCACCTTCCTGGCTAGTGTAGACTGGTGCTGGTAGATGCAAAAAGGAACCCAAACCAAGCACTGAGTACATATGCATGATTATACTTTTCAGAGGGCCGACATTTCTGTATTTAAAATACTTTTTTTATTGATTTTACGTAATATTCTAATTTTCAGAGATTTGGGGATTTCTTAAACTGTAAGCCACAATCATCAAAATTATAACAAATATAAAATATCTCACTCTGCATGTAATGAGTCTATATAATATATTAGTTTCACCTTTTAAGTCGAATTACTGAAATAAATGAACTTTTGCACAATATTCTAATTTTTATTAGTTTCACCTGCATAGATGGTAGCATTTAACAAAAATGGCTGCCTAGACAAACACTAAAGTAAACTAAGTTAATGGCAGTTTTTTTTAAGATTTATAAAGTTGAAAAGTTCTGTACTAAAATAGCTAAGAAGGAATAATGGAAAGAATAATATAATGGAATGAGGGTCATTACCATTTCTATCTGAATGCAAGGCATGCAACAAAAATTCCCTTAGTGGCTCGCGCTATCTGCCAAGATATAATTACCTGAAATTAAGCAGCCAGAAGACTGTGACTTATGTTATTTCACAACTCCAAACCTTCCCCATTTCCAACAGAGTGTACTGCTGGCGAGACGAAGTCAGAGCCGGCCCTAACCAATATGATGCCCTAGGCAAGATTTTGGCTGGTGCCCCCTAGCACCACCTCTGGTTCTGCCTCTCACCTTGCACCCCTTTCCCAGCACCATCACCCCTCACCCATAGCAGTCCTTGTACCCACTATATTTTAAATAGGAACAGTTCGTACATTTGACGCACAGCCCAAAAAGGGGCATCTTCTTGCTAGGAAGGGGCATGGCCACACAATATTAACCCCAATTCCAATTACGCCACACAGTACTGCAACTTTATTCACATTTTATCTTGCGATAGTGTCCATAATTCATATTTCATCCCACAGTAGTATCACTTTACCTTATAAACGTTACTCCTCACAGTAGAGCCCCTTATTCACATTACATCACACTGAATTGCTCCTTATTCACATTACACCACACCTTATTGCTCTTTATTCACATTAGATGACACAGTAGTGCCCTTTCTATATGCAAAGCCACATAGTAGAGCACCTCATACAGATAATGCCACACATTAGTAATGCATTTATACACAATTCCACACAGTAATGCCCCTTACACATATGAGACACATTAATGTCCTTATAACCATAATGCACCGTACACATTATGACAACCTTTATTAATGCCCTTTTACACATAATGTCCCTTACACATATGCCACACATTATTAATGCCCTTATACACATAATGACACATAGTGCCCCCTACACATTTGCTGCACATTATTAGTGCCCCTATACACATAATGACACACATACAGTAGTACCCTGTTACACATATACCGCACATTATTAATGCCCTTATTAATGCCCTTATACACATAATGACACACATAGTGGCCCTTTACACATATGTTGCACATTATTAATGCATTTTTACATGACACACATAATGCTCCTTACACATATTCTGAACACTACTGCACCAACCCACTCACATGCACACAGCACTCACACATCCACTAACACTGTGACCTCTGCCTCTGCTTGGATACAGATGTGTCCTCATAAATCTTGCATCAATGCTAATGTCGGGCACCTTTTTTTAGTGAAAATACATCTTATTTGGATCGCTATGTGGCTAGGATGCACAAGCAGCTTCTGCTGATGAAACTGATATGCAGCATGCCTATATACTGTGTGAGACTGTGGCTGTATCTGCATATGAAATGCTACATACAGAATATAGGCATGCCGCATATCATTTTAATCAGCAGAAGCTGATGATGCCCCTAGGCATATCAAATGCCCTAGGCAATTGCCTAGTTTGCCTATGCCTATGGCCGGCTCTGGACGAAGTGGTCATATTGAGAAGATGATGGCCATTCGAGCACATGTGGAACTATTACTGCAGCTTGCAAATTACAGCACACACCCATTGATAGCGGTCACCAGTTTGCATTGGATCATTTTTAGTGGTTATGCCGATCATATTTCGGTCACACATCCCTACATATGCACAGTGCTTGTGGTGCCAGCTCAGACATCACAATATTGGCAAACTGCAATAAAAGACTTCATCTAGCATCCTGACAAATGCCAGTATACACTGTCTAGCAGGGCATGCTGCAGAGAGTTCTTCTCAACTTAAAGAGAATTTATACTAAAATATTTATTATATACATTATATTTATTGGAGAACTTAGGGAAACTGGAAAAAAAACCTAATATATGTTTTCTTTTTTTTATAGGCCCTTTAGCAGTACTGTCCTTAATAGTTAGAGACTAATAAATATAAAAAGATAAACATATAAGTCTAAAACTGTAATATGTAATTAAAGATGTAACAATAATACGTGCTACTATAATTATGTTTTCTTGAATTATCCAAGCCTGAGATTAACACTTCACACGTGAGCTCTCAAAGCTTTAGCCATAGGCTGGCAATTGGGAAATTGCTATAAGAGGAAGTCTATTAAGATGTTTATAACGTTAAATCAGTATGGTGAATAATTTATCGGATGAGGAAAATTCAATCTCCTGCCGTACTCGGAGCTGATGATAAAAACAGATGCATGTTTTATGTGCTTGGATGCTTTAATATTTTTCCTATGACCTGCTTTAAAAATACAAGAGCATTAAAAGTGCTAGCTGGTTATTTGACATTTATCATGAATATTGAATAATGCTAAGTCAGGCTATTGGTTTCTTAGGCTGTTCATACCCTCCTAACAGGAATTACAGTATACTGTATATCTACTGTACACACATTATTTACAGTATATTGCTTATAACAATTTTTATATTTCAGATTTCTATTTCAGAATAATATCTTTAACCATTTTCAGTACAAGATATTTATAGGTGTCAATGTAAAATTTTACATCAATGGACTACTTACATTCCTGGTGGAATCCTGTTTTGACTATGCTATATAACCTGGTGAATGTCATATTTACTATTTGGCAAAAAGAATGGTTTTGCTTGGAAGCATATTAGAATAAGTATTTTTACTGTATTTAAGTTATGAAAAAAAGCAGAAAAAATAAGAATTTACTTACCGATAATTCTATTTCTCGTAGTCCGTAGTGGATGCTGGGAACTCCGTAAGGACCATGGGGAATAGCGGCTCCGCAGGAGACTGGGCACAAAAGTAAAGCTTTAGGACTACCTGGTGTGCACTGGCTCCTCCCCCTATGACCCTCCTCCAAGCCTCAGTGAGGATACTGTGCCCGGACGAGCGTACACAATAAGGAAGGATTTATGAATCCCGGGTAAGACTCATACCAGCCACACCAATCACACCGTACAACCTGTGATCTGAACCCAGTTAACAGCATGATAACAGAGGAGCCTCTGGATAGATGGCTCACAACAACAATAACCCGATTTAGTTAACAATAACTATGTACAAGTATTGCAGACAATCCGCACTTGGGATGGGCGCCCAGCATCCACTACGGACTACGAGAAATAGAATTATCGGTAAGTAAATTCTTATTTTCTCTGACGTCCTAGTGGATGCTGGGAACTCCGTAAGGACCATGGGGATTATACCAAAGCTCCCAAACGGGCGGGAGAGTGCGGATGACTCTGCAGCACCGAATGAGAGAACTCCAGGTCCTCCTCAGCCAGGGTATCAAATTTGTAGAATTTAGCAAACGTGTTTGCCCCTGACCAAATAGCTGCTCGGCAAAGTTGTAAAGCCGAGACCCCTCGGGCAGCCGCCCAAGATGAGCCCACCTTCCTTGTGGAATGGGCTTTTACAGATTTTGGCTGTGGCAGGCCTGCCACAGAATGTGCAAGCTGAATTGTATTACTAATCCAACGAGCAATAGTCTGCTTAGAAGCAGGAGCACCCAGCTTGTTGGGTGCATACAGGATAAACAGCGAGTCAGATTTTCTGACTCCAGCCGTCCTGGAAACATATATTTTCAGGGCCCTGACTATGTCCAACAACTTGGAGTCCTCTAAGTCACTAGTAGCCACAGGTACCACAATAGGTTGGTCCAGATGAAACGCTGAAACCACCTTAGGGAGAAAATGAGGACGAGTCCTCAATTCCGCCCTGTCTGAATGGAAAATCAGATAAGGGCTTTTACAGGATAAAGCCGCCAATTCTGACACGCGCCTGGCCTAGGCCAGGGCCAACAGCATGACCACTTTCCATGTGAGATATTTTAACTCCACAGATTCAAGTGGTTCAAACCATTGTGACTTTAGGAACCCCAAAACTACATTGAGATCCCAAGGTGCCACTGGAGGCACAAAAGGAGACTGTATATGCAGTACCCCTTTTACAAACGTCTGAACTTCAGGAACTGAAGCTAGTTCTTTCTGGAAGAAAATTGACAGGGCCGATATTTGAACCTTAATGGACCCCAATTTTAGGCCCATAGACACTCCTGTTTGCAGGAAATGCAGGAATCGACCTAGTTGAAATTCCTCCATCGGGGCCTTACTGGCCTCGCACCACGCAACATATTTTCGCCTAATGCGGTGATAATGCTTTGCGGTTACATCCTTCCTGGCTTTGATCAGGGTAGGGATGACTTCATCCGGAATGCCTTTTTCCTTCAGGATCCGGTGTTCAACCGCCCTGCCGTCAAACGCAGCCGCGGTAAGTCTTGGAATAGATAGGGTTCTTGATGGAGCAGGTCCCTTCTTAGAGGTAGAGGCCACGGGTCCTCCGTGAGCATCTCTTGAAGTTCCGGGTACCAAGTCCTTCTTGGCCAATCCGGAGCCACGAGTATAGTTCTTACTCCCCTCCGTCTTATAATTCTCAATACTTTTGGTAAGAGAGGAAGAGGAGGGAACCCATACACTGACTGGTACACCCACGGTGTTACCAGAGCGTCCACAGCTATTGCCTGAGGGTCCCTTGACCTGGCGTAATACCTGTCCAATTTTTTGTTTAGGCGGGACGCCATCATGTCCACCTTTGGTTTTTCCCAACGGTTTACAATCATGTGGAAGACTTCTGCTGAGGAAGTCTGTTTCCCAGTTGTCCACTCCCGGAATGAACACTGCTGACAATGCTATCACATGATTTTCCGCCCAGTGAAAAATCCTTGCAGCTTCTCTACGTGGGCGACTGCCGTGATGTTGTCCGACTGGATCAGCACCGGCTGACCTTGAAGCAGAGGTCTTGCTTGGCTTAGGGCATTGTAAATGGCCCTTAGCTCCAAGATATTTATGTGAAGTGATGTCTCCAGGCTTGACCACAAGCCCTGGAAATTTCTTCCCTGTGTGACTGCTCCCCAGCCTCGCAGGCTGGCATCCGTGGTCACCAGGACCCAGTCCTGAATGCCGAATCTGCGCCCTCTAGAAGATGAGCACTCTGCAACCACCACAGGAGAGACACCCTGATGCTGATGCATCTGAAGATGCGATCCGGACCACTTTCCAGCAGGTCCCACTGGAAAGTTCTTGCGTGGAATCTGCCGAATGGAATTGCTTCGTAGGAAGCCACCATTTTTCCCAGGACCCTTGTGCACTGCTGCACTGACACTTGGCCTGGTTTTAGGAGGTTTCTGACTAGTTCGGATAACTCCCTGGCTTTCTCCTCCTGGAGAAACACCTTTTTCTGGACTGTGTCCAGGATCATCCTTAGGAATAGAAGACGTGTCGTCGGGATCAGCTGCGATTTTGGAATATTAAGAATCCAACCGTGCTGCCGCAACACTACTTGAGATAGTGCTACCCCGACTACCAACCGTTCCCTGGATCTTGCCCTTATCCGGAGATCGTCCAAGTAAGGGATAATTAAAACTCCCTTCCTTCGAAGGAGTATCATCATTTCGGCCATTACTTTGGTAAAGACCCGGGGTGCCGTGGACAAACCAAACGGCAGCGTCTGAAACTGATAGTGACAGTTCTGTACCACAAACCTGAGGTACCCTTGGTGAGAAGGGTAAATTGGGACATGGAGATAAGCATCCTTGATGTCCAGAGACACCATATAATCCCCTTCTTCCAGGTTTGCCATCACCGCTCTGAGTGACTCCATCTTGAATTTGAACCTTTGTATGTAAGTGTTCAAGGATTTCAGATTTAAATTAGGTCTCACCGAGCCGTCCGGCTTCGGTACCACAAACAGCGTGGAATAATACCCCTTTCCCTGTTGTAGGAGGGGTACCTTGATTATCACCTGCTGGGAATACAGCTTGTGAATGGCTTCCCATACCGCCTCCCTGTCAGAGGGAGACGTCGGTAAAGCAGACTTTAGGAAAACGGCGAAGGGGAGACGTCTCGAATTCCAATTTGTACCCCTGAGATACCACCTGAAGGATCCAGGGGTCCCTTGTGAGTGAGCCCACTGCACGCTGAAATTTTTGAGACGGGCCCCCACCGTGCCTGAGTCCGCTTGTAAAGCCCCAGCGTCATGCTGAGGACTTGGCAGAAAACGGGAGAGGGCTTCTGTTCCTGGGAACTGGCTGTTTGCTGCAGCCTTTTTCCTCTCCCTCTGCCACGGGGCAGAAATGAGGAGCCTTTTGCCCACTTGCCCTTATGGGGCCCAAAGGACTGCGCCTGATAATACGGCGTCTTCTTATGTTGAGAGGCTACCTGGGGTAAAAATGTGGATTTTCCAGCCGTTGCCGTGGCCACCAGGTCTGTTAGACCTACCCCAAATAACTCCTCCCTTTTATAAGGCGATACTTCCATATGCCTTTTGGAATCAGCATCACCTGACCACTGTCTTGTCCATAACCCTCTTCTGGCAGAAATGGACAGCGCACTTACTCTTGATGCCAGTCGGCAAATATCCCTCTGTGCATCACGCATATATAGAAATGCATCTTTTAAATGCTCTATAGTCAGTAATATACTGTCCCTATCTAGGGTATCAATATTGTCAGTCAGGGAATCCGACCAAGCCACCCCAGCACTGCACATCCAGGCTGAGGCGATTGCTGGTCGCAGTATCACACCCGTGTGAGTGTATATACATTTTAGGATATTTTACTGCTTTCTGTCAGCAGGTTCCTTAAGGGCGGCCGTATCCGGGGACGGTAGTGCCACCTGTTTAGACAAGCGTGTGAGCGCTTTATTCACCCTAGGGGGTGTTTCCCAACGTGCCCTATCCTCTGGCGGGAAGGGGTATGATGCTAATAACTTTTTAGGAATTAACAGTTTTTATCGGGGGAAACCCACGCATCATCACACACTTCATTTAATTCCTCAGATGCAGGAAAAACTACAGGCAGTTTTTTCTCACCCAACATAATACCCTTTTTAGTGGTACTGGTATTATCAGAAATGTGTAAAAACATTTTCCATAGCCTCAATCATGTAACGTGTGGCCCTACTGGAAGTCACATTCGTCTCTTAATCGTCGACACTGGAGTCAGTATCCGTGTCGGCGTCTGTATCTGCCATCTGCGGTAACGGGCGTTTTAGAGCCCCTGATGGCTTTTGAGACACCTGGACAGGCACAGGCTGAGTCGCCGGCTGTCTCATGTCATCAATCTTTTGTAAAGAGCTGACTCACATAATTCCTTCCATAAGCTCATCCACTCAGATGTCGACTCCCTAGGGGGTGACATCTCTGTTACAGGCAATTGCTCCGCCTCCACCTCATTTTCCTCCTCATACATGTCGACACAACGTACCGACACACAGCACACACACAGGGAATGCTCTGATAGAGGACAGGACCCCACTAGCCCTTTGGGGAGACAGAGGGAGAGTATGCCAGCACACACCAGAGCGCTATATATATATACAGGGATAACCTTATATAAGTGTTTTTCCCCTTATAGCTGCTGTATTGTTATACTGCGCCTAATTAGTGCCCCCCTCTCTTTTTTAACCCCTTTCTGTAGTGTAGTAACTGCAGGGGAGAGCCAGGGAGCTTCCCTCCAACGGAGCTGTGAGAGAAAATGGCGCCAGTGTGCTGAGGAGATAGGCTCCGCCCCCTTCTCTGCGGCCTTTTCTCCCGTTTTTCTGTGGAATCTGGCAGGGGTTAAAATTCATCCATATAGCCCTGGGGGCTATATGTGATGTATTTTCGCCAGCCAAGGTGTTTTTATTGCTGCTCAGGGCGCCCCCCCCTAGCGCCCTGCACCCTCAGTGACCGAAGTGTGAAGTGTGCTGAGGAGCAATGGCGCACAGCTGCAGTGCTGTGCGCTACCTTGGTGAAGACAGGATGTCTTCTGCCGCCGATTTTCCGGACCTCTTCTTGCTTCTGGCTCTGTAAGGGGGCCGGCAGCGCGGCTCTGGGACCGGACTCCGAGGCTGGGCCTGTGTTCGGTCCCTCTGGAGCTAATGGTGTCCAGTAGCCTAAGAAGCCCAATCCACTCTGCACGCAGGTGAGTTCGCTTCTTCTCCCCTTAGTCCCTCGATGCAGTGAGCCTGTTGCCAGCAGGTCTCACTGAAAATAAAAAACCTAAAACTAAACTTTCACTAAGAAGCTCAGGAGAGCCCCTAGTGTGCACCCTTCTCGGCCGGGCACAAAAATCTAACTGGGGCTTGGAGGAGGGTCATAGGGGGAGGAGCCAGTGCACACCAGGTAGTCCTAAAGCTTTACTTTTGTGCCCAGTCTCCTGCGGAGCCGCTATTCCCCATGGTCCTTACGGAGTTCCCAGCATCCACTAGGACGTCAGAGAAACAAATGATTTTTGCTACATTTACAACGATTGTTATTGTAATTCCTCTAAGTTGTACCATTTACACTTCAATGGGCCCTACACACTTGGCGATATCTTTGAAAGATATGAAAGATATTGGCCCTCATTCCGAGTTGATCGGTCGCAAGGCGAATTTAGCAGAGTTACACACGCTTAGTCTACGCCTACTGGGAGTGTATCTTAGCATCTTAAAAGTGCGAACGAAGTTTACGCAATATTGCGAACAAAAAAAACTTAGCAGTTTTAGAGTAGCTCCAGACTTACTCTGCCTGTGCGATCAGTTCAGTGCTTGTCGTTCCTGGTTTGACGTCACAAACACTCCCAGCGTTCGCCCAGACACTCCCCCGTTTCTCCGGCCACTCCTGCGTTTTTTCCGGAAACGGTAGCGTTTTCAGCCACACGCCCATAAAACGCCGTGTTTCCGCCCAGTAACACCCATTTCCTGTCAATCACACTACGTTCGCCGGTGCGAACAAAAAGCCGTGAGTAAAAATCCTTTCTTCATAGCAGAATTACTTAGCGCAGTTGCAGTGCGAAAATTGCGCATGCGCTCTAAGCTGATTTTCACTGCGATGCGAAAAAAAAGAACGAGCGAACGACTCGGAATGAGGGCCATTGTTAAAAAATTAACGATGTATTGTTCATATCTTTCAGTGTGTATGCAACAACGATGAACGATGCATGTCGCCGCAATTGTTCATCGTTGATCGATCTTCGTTTAAACATGCAAGCCAATTTGGACGATATTGATGTGTGTAATGTCATATCATCCAAATCGGCCATAGATATCGTCCAGTGTGTATCGCTGAAGAAAAATCAGACAACGATAATATCGAAAAAGTGTGTAGGGCCCTTTACCCAGGAGGTTAGCTAGCCTTACTGTAAGCACACACCTCCTGCAACTTTATACTGTGACCAAATGCCCATGTTAAATTGTTTGCTGGGTGATCCCCTATTACAGTGTTCAGGGCCGGATTAAGCCTTGGGGGTGCCCGGGGCACTTAAGACAGGGGGGCCCCAGTGGAAGGTAGGGGATGTATATTAAAATAGGATTTTAAATACCTACCGGTAAATCCTTTTCTCATAGTCCATAAGGGATATTGGGGACACATTAGTTTGATGGGTATAGACGGGGTCCAAAGGAGCCAGTGCACTTGAAATTTCTTCCACTGGGTGTGCTGGCTCCTCCCCTCTATGCCCTCTTCCACAGGCAGGTATAGGTAAAACAGTGCCCGAAGGAAAAATGACATACTTGAGAGAAGGAACAACAGCGAGAAGTGTGGTGAGATTTATACTCCAGCACACCATAACATAACTGGGCCAGCAACATCTGGCAACATAAACAGCAACGGCTGAACAGGTAACACCTAACAGAGAACCTGCAGAAAGTCACCGCACAGAAGTGGGCACCCAATATCCCTTATGGACTACGAGAAAAGGATTTACCGGTAGGTATTTAAAATCCTATTTTCTCTAGCATCCATAAGGGATATTGGGGACACATTAGTACGATGGGGATGTCCCAAAGCTTCTAGAACGTGCGGGAACATGCGGAGACATCTGCAGCACCGCCTGCCCAAACTGGGTATCCTCTTTGGCCAGGGTATCAAACTTGTTGGACTTCACAAAGGTGTTCTTCCCCGACCAGGTAGCGGCTCGGCATAGTTGCAAGGCCGAGACTCCACGGGCAGCCGCCCAGGAAGAGCCCACCGATCTAGTAGAGTGAGCCTTTAAAGACTTAGGAACAGGTAAGGCTGCCGACACATAGGCCTGTTGGATAGTAAGTCGAATCCAACGAGCTATGGACTGCTTTGAAGCAGGGCAACCCTTCTTCTGCTCATCATAGAGCACGAACAAGGAATCCGTCTTTCTGATTCGAGCTGTACGCTTGACATAGATCTTCAAGGCACACACAGCATCCAATTTATTTATAAATGTTGATCATGTCCCCTCTTAATCTCCTCTTTTCTAGTGTGAACATGTGTAGCCTTGCAAGTCTTTCCTGGTATTCCAGCGTCTCTATCCCCCTAATTAGTTTGGTCGCCCGCCTCTGAACCTTTTCTAGTTCCAGGATATCCTTTTTATAGTAGGGTGCCCAAAATTGTGCGCAGTATTCCAGATGGGGCCTCACTAAGGCTTTATATAATGGGAGTATAACACTCTCATCCCTTGCATCAATACCCCTCTTTATACATGCTAGTACTTTGTTTGCCTTTTTTGCCACTATCCTGCATTGGGTGCTGATGCTAAGTTTGTTATCTATATGAACACCTAAATCTTTTTCCAGTACAGAGTCCCCTAAAATCACCTCATTAAGTATCTAGGTGTAATTTTTGTTCTTGCTACCCAGGTGCATTACCTTACACTTGTCTGTATTAAACCTCGTTCTCCATTTTGCTGCCCATGATTCCAGTTTAAATAGGTCGTTCTGGAGAGACTCAATGTCTCCCTCCGAATTTATAACCTTACATAGTTTGGTATCGTCTGCAAAAATTGACACCATGCTCTCTAGACCTTCCACTCAGTAGCGGATCTTGCCACGGGGAAGCAGGACTTTTGCCCGGGGTGCCGCCTTCTGGAGGGCACCGGCGCCATCCGGAGGGTGCCGCACCATGGCAAGATCCGCTACTGTGCCCCCCGCTGTGTCCACTGTCCCCTGCTGTGAAGGGAACTAGACGCTACCCGTCTAGTTTCCCTTCGTAGAGAGGACCTTTGCTGTGTGGTGCACGATGATGTCATCATGCACAGCACAGCATTGTGGGACTGACACAGACGCTAGGGGTCATAATTGACCTCTAGTGTCTATCTGTCCCATAGATCTGAGGAGAGGAGCGGCGCCGGCAGAGGTCTGCAGCGGTCGGGAATCAGGAGCGGGGATAGAAAGTATTAATTTTTTTGTGTAAGTGGCACTACTCCTACAGGGGGCACAAATGGGGGCACAACTCTACAGGGGGCGTAATTGACCATGCCCCCTGTATGAAGCCACCCCCTATTTTCCGCCCGGGGCGCCAAAAGGGCTAGAACCGGCCCTGCTTCCGCTAGATCATTAATGAAAATGTTGAACAATAGCGGTCCGAGAACAGGCCCTTGTGGCACCCCACTTAGAACTTTAGTCCAATTTGGAAAAGTTCCATTTACAGTACAACTCGCTGCTCCCTATTATTTAACCAGTTACTAACCCAAGTGCATATTGTGCTCCCTAGCCCTAGTTCATGTAACTTATAAATAAGTCTCATGTGTGGCACTGTGTCAAAAGCTTTAGCAAAGTCTAAACAGATTACATCCATCGCCTTTCCCTGATCAAGGTTTGCACTAACTGTTTCATAAAAGCCTAGTAGGTTCGTTTGACATGATCTATCCTTCACAAATCCGTGTTGGTTCCTAATACAATATTTTTTTGGGCTTTGAGGATCTTCTGTACACTATCCCTCAGAATGCTTTCTAGGGCTTTCCCCACTATAGATGTAAGACTAACTGATCTATAATTGCCTGGTTCAGCTTTACTTTCCTTTTTGAAGATTGGTACTACTTCTGCTATACGCCAGTCTTTGGGAACCATGCCTGAAGTAAGTGAGTCATTAAAGATTAAAAATAGAGGTTTTGCTAATTCGGAGTGTAGCTCCATGAGAACCCTTGGATGAATACCGTCTGGACCAGGTGACTTATTAATTTAAATTTTTTTCAATCGGTCGCGGACTGCCTCCTCACTTAAATAAGCACTAAGTAGTGGGACATTATTCTTATTGGGGTTGGGTGTTAGTTTGTGCATCTGGTCCTCTATTGTAAATACGATGAGAAAAATGTATTTAATGGATCTGCTATGTCGTTATCATTTTTTTTATTAAGTCTCCCAGTTTGTCCTTTAAAGGGCCTATACTCTCCTTTAGTCTTTTGCTGTTGATATATTTAAATAATTTTTTAGGGTTTGATTTATTTTCCCTTGCTACTAGCTTTTCAGTTCCTACTTTAGCCGTTCTTATTTCTTTTTTGCATAATTTGTTGCAAACCTTATAGTACTCGAATGACTCCACCTTTCTGTCTGATTTGTATTTTCTGAATGCTCGCCTTTTTCTGCCCATTAATTCCTTAATATTTTTATTAAGCCACATTGGTTTGGAGTTTTTAGTCCTTTGTTTGCTGCCCATGGGAATAAATTTACGAGTAATCTTATCGAGCAGTGATTTTAATGCCTCACATTTTTCCATAGTGTTTTTCCCTTGAAACAAAATTTCCCATTCAGTGTCCCTTAAAGCTTCTCTCATCATGTCAAAGTTGGCTTTGCTGAAGTTCAGAGTCCTAGTTGAACCTATATAGGACTGCTTATGAAAATTGATATTGAATGTAACCATATTGTGGTCGCTGTTTCCTATGGGCTCCTTTACTATAATATATGATATCAAATCCCCATTGTTAGTCAACAACAGGTCTAAGATTGCATTGTACCTAGTTGGTTCCTCGATTAGTTGAATTAAGTAATTTATGATAGTGTTTTGATGTCGCAGGTTTTCTGGCTTGCACTATAGTGGCACTGACCTTTTTGAAAGTCCCTTGTGAGCTAGGATGTTCCGCTCAACTTCCATACCGTCAAACGAAGCCGCCGTTAGTCTGGGTAGACGAACGGTCCTTGTTGAAGTTCTCTTCTGAATGGTAGAGGCCAAGGGTCTTCGATGGACATGTCAAGAAGATCCGCGTACCACGCTCCCCGGGGCCAATCCGGGGCAAGCAGAATTGCTTGTACACCTTGATGCCGGATCCTCGTGAGCACCTTTGGGATCAACGGATTCGGAGGAAATATGTAGACCAGCTTGTAAGGTCAAGGCGACGTCGGTGCATCCACTGCGCACGCCTGAGGGTCTATGGTTCGCGAGCAATAGGAACAAAGTTTCTTGTTGAGGCGAGACGCCATGTCGATCTGGGGGCAACCCCACAGGTCGATGATCTGTTGAAACACTTGAGGATGTAGGCACCACTCCCCTGGGTGGAGATCGTGGCGACTCAGGAAGTCCGCTTCCCAGTTGTCCACGCCCGGAATGAAGATTGCAGACAGTGCTAGTGCATTTCTTTCCACCCAGAGGAGTATTCTTGATACTTCTTGCATGCAGGCCCTGCTTTTTGTCCCTCCTTGTAGACTGATGCACGCCACAGCCGTGGCGTTGTCCGACTGCACCTGGATTGCTTGATCCCGGAGCAGAAGGGAGGCCTAAATCAGGGCATTGTAGATAGCCCAAAATTCCAGGATGTTGATTAGAAGTAGGGCCTCTTGGGCAGACCACCTGCCCTGAAACTGCACCCCTTGGGTGACAGCTACCCATCCTCTCAGACTCACTTCCGTCGTGACAAGAATCCAATCCTGAATTCCGAAGCGTTGACCTTCCTGGAGATTGGAAAACTGCAGCCACCACAGGAGTGAAATTCTGGCCTGGGGTGACAGTTGAATCATCCGGTGCATCTGAAGATGGGAACTGGACCACTTGTGCAGGATGTCTAGTTGAAAGGTCTGGCATGGAACCATCCATACTGGATGGCCTCATATGAGGCTACCATCATTCCCAACTATCTTATGCAAAGATGAATGGAAACTCGAGTCGGACGGAGAACCATGCACACCATTTCCCGGAGAGCTCTCACTTTGTCCTCTGGGAGGAACACTTTCTGTGCTACAGTATCCAGTAGCATTCCCAGAAACAGGAGCCGCTGAGATGGCTCCAGGTGGGAATTCTGTAGCTTGAGGATCCACCCGTGGTGTGACAGAAGGTGTATAGTGCAATCTATATGGAGCAGTAGGAGCTCCCTGGAACTCGCTTTTATCAGGATATCGTCCAGGTAAGGGACCACCTTGACCCCCTGGACTCTGAGCTGGAACATCATTTCCGCCATAACCTTCGTGAACACCCTCGGAGCTGTAGACAGGCCAAAGGGCAACGCCTGGAACTGTTATTGTTCAGCAGGGCGAACATCAGATAGGCCTGATGAGGAGGCCAAATTGGGATGTGGAGGTAGGCGTCCTTGATATCCAGGGACACTAGGAATTCCTGATGTTCCAGGCCTGCGATCACTGCTCTCAAAGATTCCATCTTGAATTTGAAAACCTTTAGGTAAGGATTCAAGGACTTCAGATTCAAATTGGGCCTCACAGACCCGTCTAGTTTTGGCATAACGAACAGACTGGAGTAGTAACCTTCTCCTCGCTGTTACAGGGGTACTGGAACAATGACTTGGGACTGGACCAACTTTGTGATGGCCTGTAGTAGCGTAACACGCATATTTTCCAAAGCTGGTAAGCTTGATTTGAAAAATCGTTGGGGAGGAGCACCATCGAACTCCAGCTTGCAACCCCGAGAAATAAGGTCCCTTACCCAGGCGTCCTGGCAGAAACTTTCCCAGATGAGGATGAAGTGATGTAACCGGGCTCCCACCTCGAGATCCTCCACACCGTCATGCTGAGGTTTTTGCGGAAGCTGAACTGGTGCTCTGTTCTTGAGATCCAGCAATGGCTGGTTTCCCAGGTTTACCTCTGGTGCCTCTAGCTGCATTAGATGCACCTCTGGCCCTAGATCGAAATCTGGTGAACCGAAAGGACTGAGTAGACGGTCCCGGGCAGGTACGTCTAGCAGGCGGAGCCCCCGAGGGAAGAAACGCGGATTTCCCAGAGGTTGCTTTGGAGATCCATGTGTCCAATTCGCCTCCAAAGAGCCATTCACCTGTAAAGGGAAGAGATTCCACATTGCGTTTGGAGTCAACGTCTGCAATCCACTGACGTAACCATATAGCTCTGCGTGCTGACACAGCCATAGCAGTGGTCCTAGCATTAATATTGCCAATCTCTTTTAGGGAGTCACAGAGGACTCTTGCCGTGTCCTGAATGTGTTTTAGGAAAGTCAGTGCAGTAACTAGGGTCATGTCACCTGAGAGACCCTCCTGAATTTGAGTAGCCCAGGAGTGAATTACATGTGTCATCCAGCAACCTGCAATGACCGGTCTTTGAGATATACCTGCAACAATGCAGATAGATTTCAGTGTGGCCTCAATTTTCCTCTTCCCCGGGTCCTTCACCGTAAAGGAGCCCGGAGCCGGGAGTACCGCCTTCTTAGAGAGAAGAGAAACCAAGACGTCTACAGCCAGAGATTCTTCCCAGAAATTTCAGGGGCAATGGGAAATGTATGCAAAAAAACGTTTTGACACCTGATATTTCTTATCTGGATTCTTCCAGGCTAGCTTAAATAAATCATCTGATTCTTTAGAATCAGGAAATGTGACATTCAGTTTGTCTTGAGGGAGGAAAAACGACTGCTGATTTGCAGCGTCCTCTCGGGGGAGCTTTAGCACATCCCTTGTAGATAAAATAAGGGGTTCAATACCCTGTGTAGGAGTGGAATCCCCACCTATGGGATCCACATCGTCCCCATCATCCTATATACCACCATCAGTATCTAATAGAAGTGCAGGTAAAGCATGTTTATGTGGACCTGCAGTAGAGAGGGGGGGATGGGGAACATCAGCCCTGGCAGCTAGATCTGCTACTGCTTTTTGCAGTTCCTGTGTTTTGTTGGCATTTGCAGTGAGCTGAGATGACATATCAGACATCATAGTTTTGATGCCAGGTGGGCTCGTGACTCTCCCTCTCATTGTCTTTTGGGAGGACTGACTACACTGCTCACATGATATGGAACCAGATGAAAGAGGGGAGAATCTGGTGTTACATACACTGCGTAACTTTTACCATAATAAAAACATAATACACACACAACACAGACTGATTACAATGTAAGCCTGCCCTATTGCTTGTGAGAGGAGACGCAGAGGAAGAGAGGACCCCCCCCCCCATAATGGTGCTGGAGCTACATATATATATTAATACTGGCCCTGTCTCCTAACCATGCTGTAGCTTCACATGAATGTTTAGTACAGCCATCGCTAGCCAGTCTCACACAGGGGCTATAGCGGGTCCCCGCCAAGAGGGACCCGTATGCCTCACCCGTGCTTCTGCCGCACCAAGAACCGAGGTACCCCCCTAGCGGGGTTGCTGGTGTGTACTCACCACCGACGATCACCTTCAGGCAGTGTTAGGGGTGTGCGGCGTGCTGCGGTTGCGACAGCCAGGGCGCAGTGCCCCGCTGAACAAACAACCCCTCAGGACGGTGGTCCTGCAGTGGGTAAGCGGCTCTGCACCTAGCGAGGCCAGTGACCGTCCCCTCCCTTAACTCCCACGGCGCAGGTATGCTGTTGCCCAAACAGCATACCGAAACAAACAAAAGTTTAAAATAAAATGAAGAAAAACTTTGGAGCTAGCAGAGTGTGCAACCTCTCCTGAGGGCACTTTTTTCTAAACTGCCTGTGGGAGGGGTCATAGAGGGGAGGAGCTAGCACACCCAGTGGAAGAAATTTAAAGTGCACTGGCTCCTTTGGACCCCGTCTATACCCATCGTACTAATGTGCCCCCAATATCCCTTATGGATGCTAGAGAAATTGTGCATACTGTACCTCCCAACATGACCCATTCCAGGAGGGATAAAATGCTCTCTACTTGGACTTCCCACTTAATATATGATTGGCGTCACCTGTGTTGAACTATTTAATTGATAAGGAAGTTACTTCAACACAGGTGATTGCAATAATAAAGAAGGAAGTCCATGTAGAGAGAATTGTTGTCCCTCCTGGAATGGGTCTTGGTGGGAGGTATAGATTGTGTCTATTAAATTTAAACCAATGGCGTACATTAGTTTTAACTAATAGTTTCATAATGGCTGAGCACTCTTTATAGCTCCACCTAATTGAAAGAAAACTACTTTATAAACTTTTCTGTTAGTGGAACAAAGATAACTTAACTTTAAAATATACATAGGAAAATAAAATAATTTATATTGTCACATGCAAGAATAGCAGCAGCCTCTGTACTACTTACACACTGGGACAGTACTCAGGAGGACGTTCTGTGCGTGTCTCTATCACTAGACCCAAATGGTTTAGTTGCATAACAGTTTACACAGGATTTAGACATCAAAGTGGAGGAGGAGAAGCTGGGATCCCTGTGTCACTTACAGCTCTCTCCACCCTCCTACCTCTCCTCTGGTCAGAAAGCTCTGTCTGTAGCTCATGAAACATGATATTCCTGTGTCTCTGCCTGTACTGCATACTGTCCTGCTTGCATTTAGGATGCTGGTTCTACTGCTGCTTAAGAGGGAAAGCTAGTGATATCAGTGTGCTCTGGCTGGGGTGCCCCCTGACAAAGGGGGGCCCGGGGGTACAGTATGCCCTGCATGCCCCCCTGAATCGGGCTATGACAGTGTTGCATATGGAAGTGAGGGTAGTGCACATGTAGGCTGCGTCTTCATTTATCAAGAAACAGAATCCTAAACTATTTGGAGTATCCTTCCAATGCTGCACGCCATTCTCTTGTAGATATCACATAACCAATTTGAGACTAAAGGGGGGTACACACGGAGAGATCAGTGCTTAAATTCTAAGCAATCTCACTAGACTGCTTAGAACCTAAGCACGGACCTCCCCGTGTGTATGCCCCACAGCGATAGCGATGCGCGGCCCCACACGTCGCTATCGCCCGTGCTAGATTGGCATGAGCGCCCTCCCCATCGGGGGGGGGGGGGGGGGAGATGTGTGCTGAGTGGTCACTGATAGATTGCTCAGCACACATCTTTCCCCATGTGTACGCGGCTTTAAATGTGTGTTATTGCTTGGCTTTGTATACCACCTATTGCCGCAAGTACAATATTACTGTGGTAGCTGCCCCCAGAGCAGTAACTGCAAGCATTAGTTGACTAGTTGAATTTTTTTTTAACTATCTACATTTTTACATATTGAAAAAATGCTTTATTCAAATAAAGCATTTTTCTGTAATGTTTTGTTTTTCCCCATTCTGAGATGGAAACAACAGAAGAATTAGGGCAGTTCTCGTATCACCACAATCATTGTTAAATAGACATCCCCACACACAGAGCCGGCCCTAACCAATATGATGCCTTAGGCAAGATTTGGCTGGTGCCCCCAAGCATCACCGCTGGTTCCGCCTATGACCCAGCACCTCTTTCCCAGCACCATCACTCCTCAGCCATAGCAGTCCTCATTTTGGTATTTGTACCCCCTATATTTTAAACAGGAACAGTTTGCACATTTGGCGCACAGCCCAAAAAGGGGTGTGTTTTTGCTGGCAAGGGGTATGGCCGCACAATAGTAACCCCAATTCCAATTACGCCACACAGTACTGCAACTTCATTCACATTTGATCATGCGATAGTGTCCATAATTCATATTACATCCCACAGTAGTATCACTTTACCTTATAAACGTTACTACTCACAGCAGAGCCCCTTATTCCCATTACATCACACTGAATTGCTCCTTATTCACATTACACCACACCCTATTGCTCTTTATTCACATTAGACGACACAGTAGTGCCCTTTCTATACGCAACGCCACATAGTAGAGCACCTTATACACCTAATGCCACACAATAGTAATACCTTTATACACATAATACCACACAGTAATGCCCCTTACACATATGAGACACATTATTAATGTCCTTATAAACATAATGCGCCTTACACATTATGACAACCTTTATTAATGCCCTTTTACACATAATGTCCCTTACACATATGGCGCACATTATTAATGCCCTTATACACATAATGACACACATAGTGCCCCCTACACATTTGCTGCACATTATTAGTGCCCCTATAGACATAATAACACACATACAGTACTATCCTGTTACACATATGCCGCACATTATTAATGCCCTTATACACATAATGACACACATAGTGCCCCTTGCACATATGTTGCACATTATTAATGCATTTTTACATGACACACATAATGCTCCTTACACATATTCTGAATACTACTGCACAACCAACCCACTCACATGCACACAGAACTCACACTGCCACTAACACTGTGACCTCTGACACTGCTTGTCTTCATAATTCTTGCCTCAATGCTAACATCTGGCACCTTTTTTAATGAAAATGCATCTTATTTGCATTGCTGTGTGGCTAGGATGCACAAGCAGCTTCTACTGATTAAAATGACATGCAGCATGCCTATATACTGTGTGAGACTGTGGCTGTATCTGCATATGAAATGCTACACACAGAATATAGGCATGCCACTTATCATTTTAATCAGCAGAAGCTGCTGATGCCCCTAGGCATATCAAATGCCCTAGGCAATTGCCTAGTTTGCCTATGCCTATGGTCGGCTCTGCCCACACAAAGCAGGGGGAAGCTACAGTATCCATGGTTAGGTGCAGCAAATCTCATCTCAGGCATGGGTCAACACTGGTGATAACTGTACATCCTGGATATATATGGCAAATCATTCCTGCTGGTAAAAACACCAGTTTTCACAAGCTACAATATATGGGTTTACTTACTTCTCATAGAAAGATCACTAGCTATTGACAAACTCATGCTTTAGCTACAGAGTATATATCCAGTTTCTATAGACAAAAAATCCCATACCATATACTGTACTGAGTTTTTGTCTTTGACTACAGATTACATAGACACACTTTTCAACCGTGGTACAGTGTGCATGTGAGCTAACTGCTTTCGCTCAAGATTCTACACATATCTTCAAATCGTGCCAAATAGCACTGTCCGGCCTGCTATGGACAGTGTGACTTAGCCTTCCCATGCTACTTTTACTTATGATATGCTACTTAATAGCAATTCTTTTGTAACAAAGATGATAATCCTAAGAATTTATTACACTATTAGCGATTTGAAAAGCAAAATTCAGGAAAAAATTCATACAAGTGACTCGCACCATGGGGGTCATTCCGACCCGATCGTTTGCTGCAGTTTATTGCATCGATCGGGTCGGATCTGCACATGCGCCGGCGCATGCTGGGCAGCCGAAGGCCGTTGTAGTGTAGCGATAGCCTCTGCCTGACTGAAAGGCAGAGGCGGTCGCTGCCTGGAAGGGGGCGTTGGGGGGGCGGGCCGCGGCGGCTGCGTGATGTCACACGCAGCCGCTGCGACCCGGGCAGCGAGGAGGTTCTCCTGGCCAGCCGCAGGAGCTGCGCTGGCCGGGAATTACTCCTGAAATGCAAAAGCATCGCCGATGTGCGATGCTTTTGCATTTCTGCGACGGGGGGTCGGCACTGACATACGGGGCGGACTAGCCCTGTGCTGGGCGTCCCCCCGCATGTCTGAGTGCCTGATCGTAGCTGTGATAAATTTAGCACAGCTACGATCAACTCTGAATGACCCCTTATGTGTTGTTATGCTTAATGTGCTACTTTATACCAATTCACACATTAATAGGGCCTAATTCCTGTTCGTACACAAATGCAATTGTAATTTTCTAGGCTACGGAGCTGCTAGTTTTAGCAAGTGCAGCTGCCGCCCAGAAATGAATAGAGACGCCCACCAGATTCATTGCAAGCTCATTTGCAATTGTATACACATTCGCAGCTTATACGCAAAAATGAGGAACATTGAGGTGAAGAGTAGGGTGGCAGCCTTGACTACGCAGACTGGACACGGCAGTACAGATACAGACACCATGTTTTTGCATGTACAAGCTCACAGCCGTCAACAGATACATGCCCCGAAAATGGGCAAGACATGTCTGTGCTTTTCCAACCACTCCCCATTAATACATCCAAACAATCGCTTCCTGTCAATCACTTCTCCATGAAATCCTCATTGCGAGTGAGATCAAAGCGGCACCTTGCGCATTGGGATCAGGAAGGGCACTGAGTGTGCCCTTAGTACACTATTAGCATATTAAGATGCAAAAGTTTGTAAAATGTGCTCCAGTACAGTAATCACTACCTGTGGTGGGACGTTTAGTTCCCGCCAGGCATCTTGCAACATATGGCGCAAAAAAGATAGGCGTATGAGGACACATATGTATATATTTTGTCTGTTTGATTTATTTTCTCCTAAACACAGTTGAGTGCTAGCTCTGTTGCCCAAGCAGCATTACCAAGAAATCTCACAGATAGTGAAGCTATCAGCGGGAATACACAACTATTAGATGTGCCCATGTTCCCATCAAATTCAATCATGCTATATCTGCAAATTTCACTATGTGCTTTGGAAAAACAAAGCTCACGCAGGATGACAGAAAGCATCTAAATATACATAAAAAATATCACATCCATGTATATAATACACTGTGACGGGAACTCAGGAATAGTTTTGGAAAGCAAAGATGTACAAAGTTACAAAGTAGAAATACGATCATAGTACACGCACTTACCAGGTACCGATGTTCCTAGAGCCACAAATACGACAGCAGTAACAGAATCCTTTAAGCCAATAGTACAGCCAAAATGAGAAGCTAAATCTCCAATGAATGCTGTCAGGAGGCCAATCATTGTAATGGATACTATAAAACAAGCCCAACCATTCCAGTACTCTGTTGGTGGTACAAAGGCGAAAAGAACTTTCCAGAAGACAGTCAGAAAATGCATCACATAGTCGAAGCAAGATGGCAGCTTTTCCTCTCCACATTCATCATCGTCATCATCTTCCCCTAAAGAAAAATACATATTTGTAAATAACTAAGGTCATTATAAGTGATTATTTATGTGAGTTGTCAATAAAATGGAAACAAGAGTTGCAACTTAGATGGTATATCATCAAATGTGTCCATCCTCTGGCTCATTCATAACATGTATTGAGGTTCAGCCAATGATAATCGGATCAGATGCAAACACAATCACTAAATGAACATTGTAGAGACAAGTTTGTGAATGGCTAATTACTTTATTTATTTATTTACTTACTTGCATACCTTTCAGCTGTTTTTACATGAGCTTTATCAACATAATTATCAGGGCAGGTGCAAGGCCTCTGTGCACCCTAGGCAAAGCTTCAGCCTAGCGCCCCCTAACCTGCAAACCCCACCACCACGACCACCAGCTCCCGGAGGGGAGATGCAGGTGGGCTGGGGTGGATTGCATCATTATACATATACAGAGAAAAGGGAAAACACTTAAGGACTTTTAAAGTGATAAAGAATATTGTAAAGAGAGTAAAAAAAATTGTGACCTTGTTCACAATCTACTTTCACTTTAAAAATGCTTGAGTGCCTTCTATTCTTTATATACTGTATATGGGGTTTAGTGGGGATATTTAATTGGGGTTGGGTACGGAATGGCACTGGTCAGAATACCGACAGTGGCATCTTTACCATACCACTATAATACCAACATCTTGAATTAAATTAATTAACCTTACCCTTTACCCTAAAACTCCCTCTCCACAGCCTAACTCTAACCTTCCCTGGCATGCTAAAATTCAGGATGCCAGCTGTCAGTATTCCGGCATCATATATTTGTATGCTCCTTATTGTGTTCCATCTCCCCATCTGTAAGTTCATTACGGACCCACATACATACAGAGACAGCCTTCAATTTTTTGCTAGATGAATTCAGTCACGCCCTCCAGAGTCTGGCGCCCCTAGGCAGCCGCCTAAAGCTGCCTAATAGTAGAGCCGGTCCTGATAATTATTAATGTGGAGAAAAGTGTATTTTTTTCATAACTGCTTATCCCGGTGAAAAAGTTATTTAATTTATTATTTGTTATTCATGCAAAATAATGTTAGTATGAAAATGATTTTTGTAGAATATATATATACATAGATGGATAGATAGATAGATGGATAGATAGATAGATAGATAGATAGATAGATAGATAGATAGATAGATAGATAGATATAACAGACATCATATCTTAGTGCATGCACTGTACACTCAATCTCTAATCAAAAAGGTCCCAACTGAATGCTCCGGTTTCTTTGTGTCCAAAACAGGGTGTTAACAAATTATAATTTGTGTTAATCTTGGTCTGCTCATTGGCTCTGTATCCCTGACGTCAGTCTTTGAGGTGTATACATGGGCTTGACTTCAATCACATTGCATTATGGGTATCAACGACTCCCTTGAATAGAATGTAAAGCATGAATCCTCTTTGTCCTTATAATTACCTCCATATGTCCTGGTGGACATTATATTTACATATGTCAACAGAAAATAATATTTATTTACTGGTAGCTGGGCAATAATTTAATTTAGTCTAAAAGATCTCATGATGTAAAAAATAGTTTATTGTAGTAATTATTATATTTCAAACTAGCCTTTTTTATGTCATCCTAATATGGCATCAAACAAACAGGTATTGCAGAAGTACAGATATTGCCTTAATACTTGATGAATAGGCATCCTCATGAAAAGTTGCTATGCAAAGACATTTTAAAGTATTCGCTAGCAAAATGTATTGCCAAATAGCAGTAACCCCTATGATGTGTAGTGCAAAGTGAAAGAGGCATAGTCGCAGGTGACAAATCCTGTTTCCACTGGCCACAGAGCCTTTCGTCCTTTGATAAACAGTACCTTAAGACCAGTAGCAGATCTTGCTATGGGCACACGGGATTTTTGCCCGGGACGCCGCCACATGGCAAGATCCGCTACTGTTGGTCAGTGCACCCCGCTGCTGTGAAGGAAACTAGACGCTACCCGTCTAATTTCCCTTCGTGGAGAGGACCTTTGCTGTGCAGTGCGCAATGACGTCAGGGTGCACCGCACAGCATTGTGGGACTGGTACATAGACGCTAGGGGTCATAATTGACCTCTAGTGTCTATGCTGTGCTATGGGAGAGACGTCATGACGTCTCTCCCATAGATCCGAGGAGCGGCGCCGGCGGAGGTCAGCAGCGGTCGGGACTCAGGAGCGGGGATAGTAAGTATTATTATTATTTTTTTTGTAAGCGGCGCTACTCAACTGGGGGCACAAATGGGGGCACAACTCTACAGGGGGCAGAAATGGGGGCACAACTCTACAGGAGGCATAACTGACCACGCCCCTGTATGAAGCCACGCCCCTATTTTCGCCCGGGGCGCCACAAGGGCTAGAACCGGCCCTGAAAGACAAGTCACCTTGCTTCTCTTCCTTCACATTTGTTCCTCCTTCTGAGTTCTCAAATACAGTAAATCTCTAACCCTGGCTGTCAGGAGAAACGTATCCTGACTCTGCCTGTATATGTTCAGGGATCTCCAATTTACTACGCATCATTCAGCCATGACCAAACTTCAAAGCATAAACACCTGTTCGCTATGGAACTGTATCTACAGTGCATTCGGAAAGTATTCACAGCGCTTCACTTTTTCCACATTTTGTTATGTTACAGCCTTATTACAAAATGGAAAAAAATAATTTTTTTCTCTCAGAATTCTACACACAATACCGCATAATGACAATATGAAAACGTTTTTTTTTTTAGGTTTTTGCCAATTTATAAAAGATTTAAAAAAATAAGAAATCACATGTATTTACAGCCATTGCTCAATACTTTGTTGATGCACCTTTGGCAGCAATTACAGCCTCAAGTCTTTTTGAATATGATGCCACAAGCTTGGCACACCTATCTTTGGGCAGTTTCTCCCATTCCTCTTTGCAGCACCTCTCAAGCCCCATCAGGTTTGATGGTAAGCATCTGTGCACAGCCATTTTCAGATCTCTCCAGAGATGTTCAATCGGATTCAAGTCTGGGCTCTGGCTGGGCCACTCAAGGACATTCAGAGTTGTCCTGTAGCCACTCCTTTGATATCATGGCTGTGTGCTTAGGGTCGTTGTCCTGCTGAAATATGATCCGTTGTCCCAGTCTGAGGTCAAGAGCACTCTAGAGCAGGTTTTCACCCAGGATGTCTCTGTACATTGCTGCATTCATCTTTCCCTCTATCCTATCTATTGGCCCGGTGATGAGCGGTGCCTGGTCTCCTCCAAACATGACGCCTGGCATTCACACCAAAGAGTTCAATCTTTGTCTCATCACACCAGAGAATTCTGTTTCTAATGGTCTGAGATTTGGCAATCTCCAGGCTGGCTGCCATGTTTTTTTTACTGAGGAGTGGCTTCCGTCTGGCCACTCTACCATACAGGCCTGATTGGTGGATTGCTGCAGAGATGGTTGTCCTTCTGGAAGGTTCTCCTCTCTCCACAGAGGAATGCTGTAGCTCTCACAGAGTGACCATCAAGCTCTTAGTCACCTCCTTGACTAGGGCCCTTCTTCCCCAATCGCTCAGTTTAGAAGGCCAGCCTGCTCTAGGAAGAGTCTTCCATTTACGGATGATGGAGGCCACTGTGCTCATTGGGATCTTCAAAGCAGATATTTTTCTGTACCCTTCCCCAGATTTGTGCCTCAAGACAATCCTGTCTTGGAGGTCCACAGACAATTCCTTTGACTTCATGTTTGGTTTGTGCTCAGATATGCACTGTCAAGTGTGGGACCTTATATAGGGCCTAATTCTGAGTTGATCGCAGCAGTAAATTTGTTAGCAGTTGGGCGAAACCATGTTCATTGCAGGGGAGGGCAGACATAACATGTGCAGAGCGAGTTAGATTTGGGTGGGGTGTGTTCAAACTGAAATCTAAATTGCAGTGTAAAAATAAAGCAGCCAGTATTTACCCTGCACAGAAACAAAATAACCCACCCAAATCTAACTCTCTCTGCACATGTTATATCTGTCCCCCCTGCAGTGCACATGGTTTTGCCCAACTGCTAACAAATTTGATGCTGCGATCAACTCAGAATTACCCCATAGACAGGTGTGTGCCTTTACAAATCAACTGAATTTACCACAGGTGGAGTCCAATTAAGCTGTAGGAACATCTCAAGGATGATCAGTGGAAACAGGATGCACCTGAGCTCAATTTTGAGCTTCATGGGAAAGGCTGTAAATACTTATGTACATGAGATTTCTTAGTGTTTTATTTTTAATAAATTTGCAAAAATCTAAAAAAAAACTTTTTTCACGTTGTCATTATGGGTATTGTGTGTAGAATTTTGAGGGAAAAAATTAATTTATTTAATTTTGGAATAAGGCTGTAACATAACAAAATGTGGAAAAAGTGAAGTGCTGTGAATACTTTCTGGATGCACTATATGTGAGTACAGCTAAATGTGGCATTAGTATCGCAATCCATACCCTTTAAGCAAGCAAAAAAAAAAAAAGGAAGACCTGATCAATAGAGACCATTGTTACACTGATCCTTATTTTAGCCAAATAATGTTAATAACTAGTAATTTGGACCTATCATACACTGGGTCGCAAGCACTGTTTTCCCAAACCTTCCCATCTCTGCCCCCTCCTTGCCCAGCTCCCTCATTTCTCATTTCCCTCCAGTATATCTGTCTCTCTTTATTTTTCTCCCATCCTGCTCCATCTCTCTAACTGTATCATCTCTGCTCTCCACCATCTGCCTCTATTTCTCATCTCAGTCTCCCCTTCCCCCATCTTTTTCTCTCTCTCTACTACGTTTCGTCTGCCCTCCTGGTGAAGGGAAGATTTTACAGCTGGTGCCGTATAGGAGGGATTGCTGACTCCAGGACTTGGAACACAGTGGCAAGGGTAAAATAGAGAATATGTCCCCCTCTTTTTCTCTCTCTTTACTCGCTGTTCCTCCTGTTCCCCAGGTGGAGGGAAGATATTGCAGTGGTGGCAGGTAAGAGAGATTGCTGACTCCATAACCCAGGGAACAGTGCTGTACATCCACATAGTGTCAGGAGGAAAAGAGAGAATGTGACCAGGAGTCAGGCAGCCAGTGAGAGATGTAAATTGAGAGCTGCACTTGTGCTAGACAGACCTTTAGTAGGATTACAAAATAGATGGCTACCATAATATAAAAAGTTGCTACTGTAATACAGTATCCACTTTGTGAAATGGTCTTTAACCAGTAGCAGTAAACATTTTTTACATTATTATGAAAACAATATATGTAAATAATATTTACTTGACTGCTGTCCACTTTATTTGCCAGATTCTAAAATAATCAATCCTTATGAAATATTCACATATGGGTGATTACTTTTCTGTTTGTTTTATTCACTGACTAAGCAAAGGGTTTACTTATACATTTTAAACAAAATATATCAATTTAATTTGATTTATTAAAACTTTAAAATGCTTACTCAAGTCAAACCATTAAACTTGGCTGTAGAAAGTAAGAGAACTTCCTCCAAATGCCAGTTACCGGAACATTTGCGTTGTTTAGAGCAAATTGGTAATAAATGCTACATTATATTCACCTCAGATATTTATAAATCCTCGCTGAATATATCAGTTCCGGGAAACAAGCACTGTAAGAATTTTTTAGTAAGCTGAAAGGGCACACGAGCCAGAAACTGGGACCAGCAATCAGGCAACAGCAGAGTTTATTAAAGCACTGTTAATCCAGAAATTCCATACTATGCGTACATTAGGTGATTTCACCAAAGTTTACTCTCTTTGGCACATACTGGTTTAATTCATAGACTAGAAACATAATGTGTTGTTACATGATTTGTCTGCAAGTATTTCATTATGCTTTCCTATGCTCTTTAGATTTTTACTTATGATGAACATCTCCAAATATTTGTAGCTGCATTGTCCAACTGCTGGTCCTTGTCCCGGATTTGTCCCAACAAGAGGCCCACAATAGATTGTGGTAATACTTGGTTTAATGCCGGGTACATGTTAAATGATGTGTGTACAGCCAAATGGGGATGTCGCTAGTGACCCGCCGCAGTGTGCACTGCTAACAATCTACTGGGTACACAATGGACGACAGCAAGTTTGTAGCACTGATTGGTCGTTATCTGCAAATTCGTTTGAAATGTCGGCTAATGTGTACTTAGCTTAAGATAAATAAAACACTATTTTATTTTGTTCAGCGTCGCCAAAAACTAAATATTTACCTACAGTACCATTACATGACATCATTTTTTTATTTGATCCTGAGCATAAATATAATAAATGTCATAGGCAGTTACTGTCAAGTATATTATATTTCTGAGTAGATTCACCAGAGATAATTCTGAGTGCAACTTTAAAACATCTACTTTTCTTTAATAACATTTTTTTATGTTCGATTTAGCCTCATCTATGGCTTATGTTAATCATGAGAGTGAGGGTACATTGGTTTGTTTTACATTCTGCAAAGTGCACCTAATAGTACATTACATGTTCATCATAAGTTTAGAGCAGGTGCAAGTGTGTAATTGGTCAAGTGCCCAGCGACACGGCAAGAAAACCCCTACACTCTACACTTTGCCATCTTCTATATTCATTTTATGGATCTCACTCTGCAAACTGTCCGCATTCCTATGAACTGTCAGTACTGATTTGTGAACTTTGAAAGGGGTAGTGTTTTAACCCTAATGTACTGTATGTTGTGGTTTGGGTTAATCAGAGTTTGGGAATATCATGGCTGGGACTTACTTGATCCAGATTTTGCATGTCTAAATGTTCAGAGGTACTGTATGTTAGTGTAATCAGAAGTTATAGAATGCCAAACCTCCAGCCAAAGGAGAATAGGGGTCTTCCAACTTGACACCTGATGGGGATACTATAAGAACAAGGAATTCTCTGGAGCTGAAAGGGTAAATTAAAGTTTAGTCTGGGAAATGGTGGTAGAGATCTCTTACTCACCAATCTGATGGGCTACACAAGGACTGTTCTACCAACGAATGGTCTACAGATGAATGTGTGGTGGAACCAATCCCTTTACTCACCAGTAAGGTAAGCTATAAACAGGAATTAAACATATGATAATAAATAATATAAGACCAGCAACTGTACTCACTCTTCATACACAGTACCCTTATAGGGGCCTAAGAAACAAATGTGAGAAATTCAGTTCCACCATAAACCGTACTATGCCTACTGTATATTAGGAGACACAATAACTTTATATAGGCTATGTAACAAGTACCTAACAGGCAGTCTGTTAACAAATCCTTATGGGTATCCGTTGTAAGGGCCTAATTCAGATCTGATTGCTGCTGTGCAATTTTGCACAGTGGGTGATAAGATCCGAACTGCGCATGCATATGCACCGCAATGCACCGGCGCGTCGCACAACACCAACAGGCATCGGCGCCTAATGACGGGATGGTGCAAAAAATCCAAATGCACGGGCTTTCACAAGGTGATTGACAGGAAGAGGCAGTTTGTAGGTGGCAATTGACCATTTTTTCGGGAGTGTCCGGAAAAACGCAGGCGGGCTCAGGTGTTTTCAGGGAGGGTGTCTGACGTCAGCTCTGGCCCTGATCAGCAGGAATCAACCGCAATGGAAGAGTAAGTTCTGGGCTACGCAGAGACTGCACAAAATCAGTTTGTGCAGCTCTGCTACACATGCGAAAGCACACTTGCACAGTGAATTAACCCTCCCCCTGCAGGCGGCGACTATCTGATCGCAGGACAGCAAAAAACGCAGCCCAGCGATTAGATCTGAATTAGGCCCTAAGTCATACTCTTTATACATAAACATGCAAACAATGGTTTGGAGGAATGTCTCTCTGTCATGGAATCCTCAGAAGTAGATAATCTCAAAAATAAAAGTAAAGGTGTCGATAGTGTGGTCTGTTTAGGGTAAATATTATATATCCCCAAAGTGTGTATAGTCCGTATAGAGATAATCGTCAGTGACTACCTCTTTCCCCCTCTCTATATACAGAGTAAAAGGTGGTGCACCGTACTCGTACAAAGATATAGTGTCATCCGCCCATAAAGATTACTTTTCATAGACCCTTATCTTCATGACCACAACCGAGGAAGAGGGTGACTCCCAGTGTCAGTGGCGGAACTTGTGAGTGGTCGGCCCAGGTACATAAAATATACTTTGGCCTACCCTTCTCTGACTTACCCCATGTTCCGAACATGCCACTTGCCATTGGGTGACAGGGAGAGGGTGACAAGAGTCCAATCACACAGTTCTACACACAGTCCTTTGCTGTGTGGAGACCATGGTAAATGTACCTTGGTGGGGGTGGGTGCTTAAAGAAAAGTGTGCTACTGCACAGTCTAGTGATCAAGGGAGGCCTCATGCCCTATCTCAAGATGGCAGCCAAGATCACTATTGAGAATGTGCAGGGCACACTTCTTTACTGTATAAGACTGTTAGTAACATGGAGGGAGCCAGAAGTCTCTTACTTAGCTCCTATGAGAGACCTGGTTAACACCTGCGATAAAGCTGTTCCAGCATCCCTGCACAGCTACCCGTTTGCATCATTTTCAACATTGGGAACACAGCGACCACTGCCCTGTCTATTACAGGAGGCACACCCACTGTGGTTTCCTCAGTTCGTCACTTGGTCAAAAAGAGTCTGACAGCGCCAATTACACTAGATACTGCCTTAAATGTAGTATGTGTTTGCGATCATCAGCGCTGAAAGGCTTCAGGACTCCCCTATCAGTCCAGCTCAAATGGTAAATGGACGCTGCTGCACACACACAAGGTCATCCCCACCTCCCTGAGGTAAGGGGCAGGTTCCTCAAGCAGTGAGATCAACCCTGCACTCTTTGCTGAGCCAGTCATCTCACTTTGCTCAAAATAGTTGTGCGGTGGCCCAAGGTAAAAAATCGTTGCTGGTCTGGGCAGCTGTGAACCCCTTAGTCCCCATATTACAAATATTTTAACCAGGGTATATAGTACTATATTCATTGGCAAAAGTATTTATAATAATACTGAAACGTTGGTTTAACCTGTGGTGACTATGTCTTTCTTATTGATATACCGAGTGGTTCCTATATTGCTCTACTGCCTGTGGGGTGTGGCCCACACCAGTACTATAGCATGCTCTTGTTCTTTGTGGCATGACTCCATGCTACTCCTCTGCATACACCAGGCCTATGGCGGGAGAAGGAGTGGTTGATGAGATGGGGGAGTCCTCCTTGTATAACTTGTACTGGGCCCTACAATTTCTAAGTGGGCTGCTCTAGTGCTCAGACTCTATTGCGCTGATGGGTGCCAGCTGCAGAGGAGGGGGCCCAGAAGGAGGAGAATGGAAACGGGCTTTCTCCTCAGTTAATACGCCCGTGGTGAAAACCCTCTCCCACTTCTACCTTGGGGAAGAGTTGCTCCTAACTGAACAAACTCCAATTTGCATAATGGCCTATATACAGATGTAGCCATGCTCATCTTACTGCGATGCGGCATGCTGCATGGAGCGACTGCTGGCTGCATATAGTCACAAACCAGCATGCCATGCAGTAAGCCGTATTGTGGCATGATGCATCGCAGCAAAGATAAGCATGGCTACATCTGTATCTCTCATTTATAGCAAGACTTATGAAGGCAATATATTTTTAAAAGCCAATGAGAGCATCCAACTTCACCTCTATATAAGAAAGCTGTGAAAAAGTAATGGGAAGATCTTCCTATGGTTTTGACATAGCCTCTCAGATATTTCCTCTGTCTGACCACTCATTATATTATATATTATTGCCTCTCATTACATGAACTATGTATACAGTTATATTATCCTTACTGTCAGTGGAGCAGACTCATAAAATCACAACATTTCCTATTGCTAGATCATAAAATACAGCACTGAAGCATAAATCTCTCCAAAAGCAATCCCTTTAGTGAATGATTAATTTGGCTTGTGTTGGATTGAATGAGAGGATGTATACGGGCTTTTGGGATAAGCTGTCATAATCAGGATTGAGAGGCAGCTGGCAACATCTGCACTGAGAGTCACAATTAAGTTAATCACAAAAAAGTATCATAAAATGAAAAATTGCTAGGAGCTAAGCCCGAGTGACCTCAAACAGTCTCTGCAGAGCCAGTGACACTGACTGCAATGTGCCATCTACAAATGCACCAGGACAGGGCACGGTGGCATTTGTCTTTGATGACTGTAATGTAATTCGAATCTTTAATTGAAAGAATTCACAAGAGACAAAACAGAACATCTGACACTAATAGCAGCATCAGTTCCTGTCCTTCACAAGAGCCTTCTCAAGTTCAGATTCATATTTGCTGTAAGACAGTCAAAGTGCAGTTACTCTTACATGTCTAGCATTTAGCAAAGGATAGCGTTGGGATTCAAGGAGGCCAAAGAATCATCTGTTACCATAATAACAATTTATATTTTGAAAAGTCATAAATTTGAGGTCACCAGCACTTGTGACTAGGCAATATATAACACAAAGCAGTCCCTGAATCTCCAGTTATATGGCCATTTTATTTTCGTTGGAGGAATCAGACTCATTGATTCTCTTACATTCTTTGCAAGAAGGATGCGATATGACAGGAATAAACATTGTTTATTCCAATTTTTTATATTTTAGTATTGAATATTGCACCCGATTACCATTGTTTCAGAATGTTCATTACTTCCAGGGACAGTGCAGTGTTCTAAAAAGAACCTTGATTTTTTTTTGTCCATATAAATGTCCGTAATTTTCCATTTTCACCAACTGCACAGTTCCAATTATTTTATTTGCTGAATGCAGTTAGCATTATGTGTTGTTATTCTCTGTAATGTATATGTTATTATTATTTATTGAAGTGTACTTGGGCAAACACATTACATTATTATGAAGTTCAGTCCGTCTATACAGTACAGCATTTGAAATGCTTTGTTGCTGGGCAGGCTTATCTAAGTTTCTTGGGAAAGTGTACTTATGTATTTATGTGTCTATATACATGATCTACATGATCTATATAGATCATCTACATGATCTATATACATCTATATAGATCTACATCTACATGATCTATATAGAATGAAAGACTGCAAAAGAGCTGCTGTCACACACAAGCATGTGTTTTGACAAACTTACAAGCTTTATGGTAGTGATATAACAAAAGGGGTAGCAGCTAGGGATAGTACTCAATCACCGGGCCCACAGCAGAGTTTTGTGGGGGAGGCCTGGTAGCGTAGGCCATCCAGTCTGTATGCACCTATTCTGTGTTTCCAAGCATTCATGTGGGCCAGCAAATGCAGTGTGAAGCTCAATTTGGTCTTTAAATTCTAGACTGGAGGCATAAATGGGGCTTCACTGGACCTGTGGTGGCCTCTGTACCTGCTCAGAAGAGCAGAGTGGGTTCCTCCATAATAGATCACCAGGCCTCCTTCATTGCCAAGCCTCATACAAGGCAAATACTCTGCTACAGCAGTAGCTCTATCACAGGTAACAAACAGTCCATATGACTGCTATCGGATCTGACAGTGAGAAAGGCCAGGCTGGTCAAGCTTCGTTCCCTGTACTAAAACACCCACATTCACTATCTGGTAGAATGAATGCGTCTGCCAGGTGACGGCTTCTTCCAGCTGTTAATCATGAGCTGACAGCTTTCATCAAAATCAATGTTCGGAGGCAGGATATAAAGGCTAGTAAAAGAAATCGTTTTCTCACTAATGGACAAAAGACTAATCTCAGCTTAAGATGAGGAGGCAAAAGCTGCCTGACAAGCGGTTACAATAAGTGATCCTGAGAGTAGATGTTGGACAGTGAGGTGGAAGAGTAAATTGGCACAGTACTGATAACTGTATCAGTTAGTAATAGTGGGGTCTATTTACTAGGCCTTGGATGAAGATAAAGTCGACCAATCGACTCCTAACTGACATGCCACAGGCTGTGTTTGAAATTGTCAGTTAGGAGCAGGTACTTTCCGCTTTATCTTTATCTTCCGCTTTATCTCCATCCTAGGCTTAGTAAATAGACCCCTGTATCAGTTAGGGACACCTTCATCAACTTAACAAGTAACAAAGAGGTGCATAAGTATTTAAAATATATGTCCACTGAGAAAAGAACCAGCCCCTCCTCTCAGCTAGCACAGTTTGGGTGTATTCCACCCACCAGTAGATCATCCTACTGCATCAACAACAGGGGGACTGCAGGCTGGTGCTGAAGGGACTGTATTACTCTCACAGCACTGTCCATCTAGAAATGAACACAGTGCTGTTTACAGTACTTTTGATGCAGCAAAAGTGGGGGCTGAGTACTCTCCAAGTGCAGGAAGACGACCCCACTAATTCTGCTATTTGGGAAGAGGTATGCTGGTGACTGAAAAATGTACTTTGTGTTTTGACATATGCTTCTGTACCAAACAAGCACAAGTATATGTTGCATGTTTACATCATTTTACAGACTATATGTAAGGGATGATAAGCTGATAGGTAAGGAGACATGTAATATTTAATTCCATATTTTCTAGATCTGTCTTTAGATTATTATTTTTTGCCTTTTAAACACCTTGGCACATTTATTGGCTGCATCCTAGATATATCTAGGCCACTGGACCAGCAGTATTAGTATGCGATAAATAACTAATCCCTAAGGATTCAAAGGTCGTGTTTGACATTCTATTGCTCTTGACACAAGCAAGTGGGCCACAGATGCACAAGAAAAGCATTTGGTACACAATCTCTTGCACACTGTCTAAAGCATCTGGTTTCATTTTAAAAAGTAGCATAATGAAAGATAGGAAAAGTGGAGACAGTTATGAGAAAGTGGACGCCACTGTGACACAGTCTAATGACGTAGCGCAGGCACCCCTCTAGACCTTCACTTGCAACCCCCAGCTCCTTCCTTCTTTGGTGTGATATGTGTTTGTCACAGCCTGTAAAACGTGTGTGATAGACCTGTGAACACGTTATTACAGTTACATGTCCCTTTCCTTGATAAAAATATATTAAATTAACTTACTATTAAGATTAAGGGGGGAATTCACATTTTTGAAAAGTCGGTTGGGTGTCTGTTTTTGCCTGTAAATTAGATAGGAACTAACAGACACCCAACTTACTTTTCAAACAATTGAATATCCCCCTAAGAGTAATGTGTGGCCATTTTGAAGGTTAGAGAGCTGCCCAGTGTGGTTGCCTATCACTGATATAGAGGCATTGACTCACAAGACTGCCATGTAAATCAGACGTCCATTCTCCTACTCGTATTTTAATATAATTCTTAGATAGCATTACATGAAAGTGTTCCTATTGCTGCTCACTGTTCTAGTGAGGAAGCTGGGGGAAACATCTGTATAATATGGTGTTGCATTTATCAGTCCATACAGCAATATGTTCCTTATGTCCAAGAATCATGACCAGCTACATTGTATTAACATCTAATTAGTAAAGTACATCTGTCTGTGTGGCACAATTATAATTGTTTAACATCTGTAAAATGTTTTGCGATATATATATTTTTTTTTAGTTACTAGTCTATTTTTTCTGTGAAGTCTATAGGGGGAATTCAATTAGTCAATTACCGTGACTAATTCATCCCTGCCAGCTTATTCAGTTAGCCTCAATGTTCGACAGTATAAGGCATCTTTGTTCACCTGCCCAAAGGCAAGAGAAAAAAAATCCGTGTTAACTGACCCATTTCTCTGGACGCGAACATGAAAACAAATGGATTTGGGAACTTGGATCCTGTGTTTTTCTGGAAAAAAAATTGTTCAGTTTTCATGCAAAACCCCCCCCCCCCAAAAAACAGGACAAAATTGAATTGCCCCATAACACCATCGGCAATATATCACATTAAAGTCCATTTTTTTCCACAAAACTTTTCATGATCAATTGAATTCCACCCTATATACAGATGTGTCCACTCACCTGCACGTTAAACAGCCCTTCTAGTCACTCGATGCCGTAACATGGTAGCATCTTTTCGTACAACTATTTCCATTAAAATGTGTCTTATTCACAATACTATGTGAATAGGACGCACAAGGCGCTGGTGCTGATTAATAAGATGTATGAGGACACATCTGCATGAGGCTATTTCAAAAGTTTGGAAATGTCAGGATTTATTATATGCTGTAAATTACTGGATTTTTGTTGACTGTGAATTTAATACTGTATATTTTACTCACCAAAAACCTTAAATAGTTATGTTAGTTCACAAGAATAAAGAGTAAAAGTCTTAGGATGTGAAGCACACATGATATGGAGAATGCAAAAATCTATTATAATCCATATAAAATGAGAGAGGGCCCGTATGCAGTCTCTGTGAGGGCCCACTCATCTGTCCACAGAGTAGATGTGAATAGACTCACTGTGCCATGTGTGGGCCTATGGGAATATGGCATCAGTGGCATATCCCTGGTGATTTCTGCACTGTGCATGTGCAAATATATCAGGGGAAATGGCAGAGATTTGCTCAGCGCCAATGCTTGATTCCAGGTGAGGCTGAGGAGGGGTAAGAATATTAGCGGGTTGCAGACCATGAACCCATTATACTGTAGATACATCACTGGCTCTCCGGCTCTCAGGCTTCAGAAAGACTGGTCATCTGTAGTTGATCAGCACTTGAATGCTGTTATGTTTAGGAATAAGCACCTGCAGTATTTGCCTTACAATAAAGTACTAGCACATTTAGGGGGTAATTCCAAGTTGATCGCAGCAGGATTTTTGTTAGCAATTGGGCAAAACCATGTGCACTGCAGGGGAGGCAGATATAACATGTGCAGAGAGAGTTAGATTTGGGCGGGGTGTGTTCAATCTGCAATCTAAATTGCAGTGTAAAAATAAAGCAGCCAGTATTTACCCTGCACAGAAATAAAATAACCCACCCAAATCTAACTCTTTCTGCACATGTTATATCTGCCTCCCCTGCTGTGCACATGGTTTTGACCAACTGCTAAAAACTTTCCTGGCTGCGATCAACTTGGAATTACCCCCTAAATGTAAAATAACATTGAAGTCTGATAAAAATATATTTTAGTTTTTCTTATTAAAGATATTTTAGCAATGTGATCTCAAGTGGGTTCTCCCACTCACAAATCCCTTCTGCAGATATTTTAAAATGGTAAATGAATATGTTCACCACATTCGGTGTTAATAAAGATTTAGGGCTCTATTTATTAAAGGGAGAATCTCTATCTATACCAGGGCGGTATGTATCATGCAATGCATCGCATATTGTATGCAATACATCCAGCACTTATCGCATGCATAGCCACATTTATTAACGCTGTATGCATGAATAATTGCGAATATAAACGCAAAGGACAGTTCTTCCAATAACAGCTGCATTGTGTACTACTATATTTTTTGTATCTTTTGTGCTCGTGGTCATTCCACACTTCCTAACATATTCCTAGTGCATCAGCTCCTGCTACTTGCACGGAAAGTGAAGAGCATTTGCTACATTTGCAGTGTTGGTGGCATCTTGCATCTGCAGCCAATTCAGAATGTATATAAAACTGCATCTTTTTCTTTCGGACGCAGTTTGCGATTATGTTTGCATCCAAACCTGAATAAGGGCCTTAATCTCAAACATTTAAGAAATAATTGGTGAACATTAATTCTGTAGATCCTTAATAAGACATATTTTTTAAATTTTCCACTACTTGATACATCAACCCTATTTGTGAGAACAGAAGTCGGCATGCAAAGTATGAACTTACCAGCGCTAACTGTAATCGCCTCAATGAATTGCTCCCGCCAGCTGTTTGTTCCAACCACTAGAGCTAGATTTGTCTTTTTGATAAGTTTGTCCACAGTGCTCTGCAGAGACAAGAGAGAAGTAAGGAATTTGTTATAATTACTCACTAATGTTTAGCATTAAATTTATTATAACATATTGACCATTTGGCAGGTGCACAGTAGCTGTTGTATTTAGGTATCACGGCAGGATAGATTATTGGTAATATAGTTTTAAAATGCAAATATGTTATCATCCTATTATATTGAGCAGCCATTTCAGCCATATATGGAGACAACATGAAGAATATATTGAGGATAACGGAAAATAGCTGTACACAGTCATAATGAGCAAATATTGTTAATACTGTATTACTGATTTGAAAAGAAAGCAATTATTTCTGCTAGTCGATATGTTGTCAAGAGAACAATTTAGAACATTATTTGCAAATTCAGATTTAACTACATAAAACACTATTATTGGTACTTCACATACACAAAAAAAATATCATTTATAAACATGGCATATTTTTTTTTTTGTATCATTTACATGTTTTCGCCAATGGGTGGCACTGTTCTATATCAGTTGATGGATGGTTTTATAGTGACATATAATAATAGGGAAACTTTCAAAACCAAACCGAAATAAACTAATTTCAATGGGAAGCTCTTTGTGCAGGTGTGTGACTGAATTGCACCTTGTTCATGCTTCTCTGTTGTTTGCTTTTAAATGAGGCATAAGTAAGCACTTACCCAAAGTTGGACAAGAGATATCATTATTGTGGCAGGCCACAGGAACATGGTTAGACAGTGCTCACTGCCTATGTAGCTCGTGTATAGGAAGTTATTAAAAACCAGTATGTCATGTCCCACGATATATGTGTTTCATGTGTTGTCATGTTTTTATTGCAGAGCTTTGCATTTTGTTGAAATTTGTCCCTCCTGATTTACTGTAGCCAGGTTCTGATGTCATTAGTCCTGCCCTCATCCTGTCCTCAGCCCTGTGTGTGTCTGCCATTTTAGATTCTGACCAGCTCTGGTAAATCATCATCTTTTCACCTACTGCTGTTTTGTGCATAACTACAAGAATATCAGCTTGAAATAAACCCTCATCTGGATTCTTCACACATGCCGCTGAAGTTGAGTTGACACTATCTGATAAAGTCTCTTGGTGTGAGTACTGGTTAATGTAGACATATACCTAGAGTAACAGTCTGAAGAACACTACACTTACAGCCTAGTTATTGAGTCAGAATAGTGAAAAGATGGTTGATAAAAACTACCAGTAAGCCAGTTGCAGCTTCTGCAGATACAAATACATAACAAGCTTGCCTGTAGTGTAACAGGAAATCAGTGTTTGCAGCTATAGCACAGCTCATTATAGCATAACCAGCTACAAACTTACTCTAGCTTTATTCAGATCCATTTTCCTGTGTACTATCATGGCTGAAGGAAATACAGTTCCGGCTATTCAGGATGAGCAATGTCTACAATCAGAACAAGGAGAAGTTATGGATCTCAACCTGCAGTCTAAACGCCCTGCTAAGCCTACATGGAAGGTAAAAGAGAATCTTGAAGGTAGGAAACATGAGCTTTCTTCCACTGTCCTAGACTTATGGCAAAAATTGCAAAGTCATATGTCCACCATCTCTCAGCCTGTTTGTGATGTGCCACCGCTAGAGGGCGCACTAGGACAGCTTTGTTCAGTATATGAACTTTATAAAGTGTCAAGTAAGGAATATATAAGCATTTTGAAGAAACTCAATAGCCAGGATTCTTTAGAAGAACTGCAAAACTTTAATCGTCTTAATTTGGATCGAGACAGTCTATTGCGTGAGGTTAAGTCTAAGACAGCAGCCAGAATTGCACAATTATTGGAAACATCATCACGCATTTCCGTGTCCACCAGGCGTTCAAAACAATCATCTAAGTCACGAAGCTCAAAATATTCCATGCACAGCGAACAACTTATAAATGCACGTGCAGAAGCAGAAACTGCTAAAGTACAAGCCGATTTTGCACAACGGAAAGCAGAAATGGAATCTAGAGCAGCACGTGAAAGAGCAGAAATGGAATCTAAAGCAGCACATGAAAGAGCAGAAATGGAATCTAAAGCAGCATGTGAAAGAGCAGAAATGGAATCTAAAGCAGCACGTGAAAGAGCAGAAATGGAATCTAAAGCAGCACGTGAAAGAGCAGAAATGGAAGCTTTAGAGAAACAATGTGAGTATGCCACAGCAATGATACGGTTAAAGGTTTTGAAACAAGCTGGCAGTGGAAGTGAAAGCATCAGTTCAAGTGAAGTGGATGTGGAGGATCCTCTTAAGCACACAAGAGACTACGTCCTAAGTCAAAACAGTGAACCCCTGATTGCTGCAAACATTCCTGACAGTGCGGACATCCTTCCAGGGGACATCCTTCCAGAACAAAAAGACTCCGGTCCCTATGCAACATGCCACATCCAAGGTCAGTACAATGCACAATCACTTGGTCATCCTGTCCCATTTTCACACACCACAGTGCTCCAAGGCCCAACACCTCAACAAACCCAATATACAAATGCCTGGTCACAACCCAATATGCCAGTAAGTCACCAAATCCCTGGCAACTACACAGTTCCACATGCAGCGAGACCTACAGACTTTAAACCAGCTCTTAGGTTGAATGCCTATGCACCGCCCTATCTCCCTATGTCTCTTACCCAGAACACCACAAATAATATGAACAGCACTACACAGCCAGCAATTCTTTACCCAAAGTCAGAGAAAACAGACATGTCAGACTTTGCAAGATTAATGGTTCATCGTGAACTTATTAAGACCAGCCTCACTAGGTTTGATGACCAGCCTGAGAACTACGGAGGTTGGAAATGTGCCTTCAGATCCACAACTAATAACCTTGATATTACTGCTGCTGAAGAACTAGATCTGTTGATCACGTGGCTGGGCCCACAGTCTACAGAACGTGTCAAGAGACTCAGATCCGTCCACATTGATAATCCTGTGGCAGGCCTCATTGCTGCTTGGGAAAGGTTAGAACGAAGCTTTGGAAGTCCTGAAGCCATAGAGAATGCTCTGTTCAAACGGCTGCGGGATTTTCCAAAAATATCCGGCAAGGACAATGAGAAATTCCAAGAACTCAGTGACCTACTCTTTGAACTCCAGCTGGCCAAAATGGACACTAACTTACCTGGCCTCAGTTACCTGGACACAGCTCATGGGGTAAACCCAATAGTTTCCAAGCTGCCATACGGTATTCAAGAAAGGTGGACTACACTTGGGTCAAGATATAAAAGAGAAAATCGAGTCTCCTTTCCCCACTTTTCTTACTTCTGTGAGTTTGTCAAGAACATTGCGGAATCCAAGAATGACCCAAGCTTCTCCTACAGTGAGTCAAGTCATCCTGGTTCACCTACCCCCAAGTTTGACAGCCCACGCTCTAACTACAAGAACCACAGAGGTCCAGTATCAGTGAAAAAGACTGAAATCCTTCCCACACCAGCATCAGCTCCTGTCAAGAACAACCAAGGTGATAGGATCGAAAACCCCAACCGCATGTGTCCCATTCATAAGAAGCCACATCCCCTCAAGAAATGCATTGGTTTCAGAAAGAAACCCCTCCAGGAACGCAAGGAACTTCTAAAGAATATTGGGGTATGTTTCAGATGTTGTGCTTCTACTGAACATTTTGCTAAGGACTGTAAAACTGCTATTAAGTGCATAGAGTGTGGCTGTGAGGACCACCTACAGGCACTGCACCCATCTCAACCCAATACTACAACCCCTGCACATTTCCCCTCTGCACCAAGGCATGGTGGGGAGAATGCAGATCAAACAGCAAGTCCTACTACTGTATTTTCTTCATGCACTAAAGTCTGTGGGGAAGATCTCCGGGACAAGTCTTGTGCAAAGATATGTCTAGTCAAAGTATACCCCAAGGGACAGCCAGAAAAGACTCTAAGGGTGTACACCATCTTGGACGACCAGAGCAACCAATCACTCGCAAGATCAGAACTCTTTGATTTGTTAAACTTAAAGGGAGATGCTTACCCTTACACCTTGGGTACCTGTAGTGGAATTACAGAGGAATCTGGAAGAAGAGCCAGTGGACTGGTTGTAGCTTCTCTCAAGGACAATCTTGAGATACCCTTACCCACACTTGTTGAATGTGATGAGATACCATCCAACAAATAGGAGATTCCTACGCCAGAAGCCGCTCTTCACCACACTCACCTAAGGCCTATATCCAATGAAATACCAACCCTTGACAAAAATGCAAAGATCTTACTTCTGCTTGGTAGAGACATTCTCAGGGTACATAAAGTACGTCAACACATCAATGGACCAAATGATGCTCCATTTGCCCAACATCTTGATCTAGGCTGGGTTATCATAGGCAATGTCTGTATAGACAAGATGAAGACGCCTACCAAGATTTCCTCATTCAAGACAAACATCTTGCTTAATGGTCGCAGCACCTGTTTTCAGCCATGCCCACATCATTACTGGGTGAAAGAGAAGCTGGGCAGCAGTAATTCGCAGCATAGCCATCAAGATAACATGAACATGGTCCTGTCTTGGGACGACAGTCTCGGATCGACAGTGTTCAATTCAACAAGTGAGGACAACAAGTTAGCATCTGCGAGAGAAGAGAAAGAATTTCTCAAGATAATGGACAAAGATTTCACTCAAGACGATTCCAACAGCTGGGTAGCACCTTTACCCTTCCGCTTTCCAAGAGTTAAACTACCAAACAATCTACAGCAAGCAGTTGCTAGATTTTCCTCTTTAAAACGAACCCTAAAGAGGAAACCAGAGATGGAAAAACATTTTGTGGATTTCATGCAAAACATATTTGACAGAGATCACGCAGAACCTGCACCACCAGTAAAGGAAGGAGAAGAATGCTGGTATGTTCCATCCTTTGGCGTGTATCACCCACGGAAACCCAATCAAATTAGAGTGGTTTTTGATTCCAGCGCTCAGTATGATGACGTCTCCCTCAACAATCTGCTCCTTACTGGGCCAAACCTAAACAACAGCCTCATAGGAGTGCTAATTCGCTTTAGAGAAGAGCCTGTGGCAGTAGTAGCTGACATCCAGCAAATGTTCCATTGCTTCATAGTCAGGGAAGACAATCGGAACTACCTGAGGTTCCTGTGGCACAAAGACAACAAAGTCAATAATGAAGTCATAGATTACCGGATGAAGGTACATGTATTTGGCAACAGCCCTTCTCCTGCTGTAGCAATCTATGGACTCAGGAGAACAGCCCAGGAAGGTGAGAAGGACTATGGATCTGACGCTCGTCATTTTGTTGAAAAGAACTTCTATGTTGATGACCACCTTAAATCCCTACCCACAAGTGAAGAGGCAATTGATCTCCTCACCAGAACACAAGAAATGCTTTCTGTAGCAAACCTCAGGCTCCACAAGTTTGTCTCCAACAGCCAGAAAGTAATGGAAGCATTTCCTTCTGATGATCATGCCACCAACTTGAAAGATCTTAATCTTGGTTCTGATGTTCCTCCCATACAACGCAGCCTAGGCTTGCTCTGGGACATTAAACAACACATATTTACATTCCAAGAATCAGGCTATGACAAACCTTTCACCAAACGAGGAGTTTTATCTGTCATAAACAGTATCTATGATCCTCTTGGATTTGTAGCTCTAGTCACCATTCATGGCAAGATGTTGCTGGGACAGTTAACCAAGGTGAACTTAGACTGGGACACTCCATTACCTATTGAGCAACAACAAAGGTGGGAGACGTGGAAGTTGTTGAAGATATTAGAACAACTCCAAATACCACGTTGTTAAACTCCCTGCTCCCTTTCAGCTGCCACCAGGAGAGAAATCCACATTTTCTCAGATGCATCGATGGAAGCCATAGCCGCAGTAGCCTACCTGAGGATCTTTGAAACCAACAACAAACTGCACTGTGGATTTGTCCTGGGTAAAGCCAAATTAACCCCAAAACCTGCTCACTCTGTACCAAGACTCGAGCTTTGTGCAGCTGTGCTAGCAGTAGAAATTGCTGAAGTTATAAAGGATGAACTGGACGTTCCAATTGATTTATTTGCATTCTACACAGATAGCAAAGTCGTGCTTGGTTATACATCACAACCAAACAAAACATTTCTATGTATACGTCAGCAACAGAGTGGAGAGCATCAGAAGTTTCTCCACTCCTGAGCACTGGCATCACATCACCACTAGCCTTAATCCAGCTGATCGTGGAACAAGACCTTCACCAGCACCCAACCTTTGTGACATGTGGTTGTCACCTCCAAGATTCTTATATGATGATCCCTGCTTACCTCCTACCAATACCAACTATGGGCTGGTCGATCTCGAGTCCGAAAAAGAAATTAGGCCTACAAGCTCCACGCTCTACACTACCGTGACTACAAAACAGAAGCTGAAGTCACACCGTTTTGAGCGCTTCTCAAGTTGGTCATCCTTAGTACGAGCTGCTGCTCGCCTAATCCACACTGCTCACTGCTTTTCAAAGGACATTTACAGACGTCAGTGGAAACAGGTTCAACACCTGTCCAATGTGTTTTGGCATCGCTGGAAGACAGAGTATTTACATATGCTTCAAAGTCGTCACAAATGGCAGATGTCAAAACCCAACCTCCAGATCGGTGACCTTGTTCTTTTAAAGGATAAAGAGGCCCATCGCAATGAATGGCCAATGGGACTTATCACCAAGGTTGTTCCCAGCGACGATGGAAAGACTCGTAAGGTAGAGGTAAAAGTGACCAAAGGAGGCTCTGCCAAAGTTTTCTTCCGTCCAATCACCGAACTAGTACTTCTTCTTCCAAAGGAAGATATCACATAAAGAAGGACATGGTTACTAGATTCACCTCATGATGGGAAGCATTCTATCTCAAACTTCCAGCTATGATATACCATCGACACCTTATTATTTGGATCATACTGTGGGTTGTTGGAAGTGTTTGCAAGTTGCGGTTTCCCCAATCCGAAGATGGGTTTATCACTTGGAACTTTATCTAACATTTTCCTACTGTTATGGATTACAAACTTCAAGACCTTCAGCCTCAAGACTTCGACTGAATTTATTTCTTGTTATCGTTGTTTATTGTTACAGGTTTTCTCTTTGTCTTATAGGTCGCAAGATTAGATCTGGACTTCATCTATGGACATTACTATTATGTTTGATTTATCGTGAAATCTAAAGATTTCAGACGGGGAGTGTCATGTCCCACGATATATGTGTTTCATGTGTTGTCATGTTTTTATTGCAGAGCTTTGCATTTTGTTGAAATTTGTCCCTCCTGATTTACTGTAGCCAGGTTCTGATGTCATTAGTCCTGCCCTCATCCTGTCCTCAGCCCTGTGTGTGTCTGCCATTTTAGATTCTGACCAGCTCTGGTAAATCATCATCTTTTCACCTACTGCTGTTTTGTGCATAACTACAAGAATATCAGCTTGAAATAAACCCTCATCTGGATTCTTCACACAGTTGAGTTGACACTATCTGATAATGTATCTTGGTGTGAGTACTGGTTAATGTAGACATATACCTAGAGTAACTGTCTGAAAAACACTACACTTACAGCCTAGTTATTGAGTCAGAATACAGTAGATTCTACAAACCACCAGGATGTTTTATCTAACTGTATGCAGACACAATAGTAGATTATACTACATAGCCTGGTATTCAATTAGCCCTTTTAGTTTTTCTCCCACACAAAAAAAAAAAAACGGGCTGATGAGCGTGATTTGGGACTAATGGTCATTATTGGGCTATTCAAATAACGCCTGCTTTTTCGGGAGACAAATGTCCCGTTATCGTGTGATAACACATGTGATCCAGGATAAGTATCTGAACCATTGTGTTATCGCTGCTCTGAGGGCTGCTTACCTGAGGCACCCGAAGCATAATCCCCAATAAGTGCCGGGTATCGTAGCTAATTGAATAGCCCCAGCGAATCAATAAGCTGCTGTAAATTACAGCTGCTATTTGAATACTTGCCATAAAGTATATGAATCCCAAAACTGTATATATACATAAATATGTGTAATGGCTCCCTCCTAGCTCTAATATTGGATCTGTATGCTTCAACCTAAACCAGAAGCGCATCACCGGAAATCCTGATGCGTCCCAATATGCGTTCCACGGACCGGAAGTTTGGCGGAAAGGTCCGTGGAGCGGCTGAAGTGAGTGATCAATTGATTTCTTCCACTAATACCACCAACGCTAGAATGTTTAATGATATTAAGGACTTGTTGTGATTCATGTGACAATATATCAACAATATAATACTAGAACGTCAGACCGGAAGTTACGGGACGGTCACTTCTGGTACTTTCTATTTTTATAAAAATATGACTGTTTTGTTTACATTTTTTTTAAGCTTGTTATATCTGTTATTAGCAAGTAATCAGTATGGATAAATAAATGATTTTATAGATATTTTTGAATTTATGTCTTTTTGACCCCTTGACCCAGAGTTAATTGTCCAGAAGGGTTTCAATAGCACCATTTGTTTCACTACTGTCAAACTGCCTTGAGGAAGGGAGAGGCCCCGAAACGCAGTGGCAGCAGTTGACAGTAGTGCATACTTAATTCCTGACTGTGTAAGGCTGACCAGACGTGAGTGGAGTTTGGACCCAGGAGGCGGGTTCCGGAGCCGGCGACTCCTCATTTTTATCTTAAGGCCCAAACAACATGAAAATCTGGTGAACCCCCACCTATATTTGTGCAACCTTTTGTTCATAAGGATTTTTTTCTGATGTCATTGAATATCGCCTTCATAATGACTTTTAAATGTTTTACTTTTTGACTTTTACATTTTGAACTTGTTATAATACATTTTTTGGAACGTATTACACTATATTTGAATTTTCTATTTCCCTTTATATGGGGCTTGCTACTATTGTGAAGGGTACCAAGGAGAACCATTGAGGGAAGTATTGTTTCTTTCTATTACAAAGATTAGCGCACCTGTTTTATCCAACTTTTTTACAATAGTGCTACAACATATGTTTGCAATAGTACACAGTAGCACCATGGTTAGCACTGCTGTTCGGGTTGTAGATTTGCTTCCAACCACAGCCCTGTCTTCATGAGCTTTGCTGTTTACCCCGTGTGTGTATGAGTTTCCCCCTAATGATCTGACTTTCTCCCACACTCTAAAAACATACCAGCTTCTGACAATAAATTATCCCTAGTCTATATTCATGGGGAAGGGGATATAGACTGTAAACTCACTGAGACAGGGACTGATGTGAACGACTAAATATAATGTGCAATATTATTATTATTATTATTATTATTATCCTTTATTTATATGGCGCCACAAGGGTTCCGCAGCTCCCAATTACAGAGTACATAAACAAATAATCAAACAGGAAAACAGCAACTTACAGTTGATGACAGTATAGGACAAGTACAGGGTAAATAAACATAGTTACATCAGCAGATGACACTGGAATAAGACTGCTGGATGTGGTGCAGTTGAAGATTATTAAAGTAAGAAAGGATAAGCACATGAGGGAAGAGGGCCCTGCTATATGTGCAATACAGGTTGAGTATCCCATATCCAAAATGCCTGGGACCAGAAGTATTTTGGATATTGGATTTTTCCGTATTATAGAGTATTTGCATACCATAATGAGATATCATGGCGATGGGACCTAAGTCTAAGCACAGAATGCATTTATGTTTCATATACACCTTATACACACAGCCTGAAGGTCATTTTAGGAAATATTTTTAATAACATTGTGCATTACACATAGTTTGTGTACATTCGCGCAATTCATTTATGTTTCATATACACCTTATACACACAGCCTGAAGGTCATTTAATTAGAGATGAGCGGGTTCGGTTTCTCTGAATCCGAACCCGCCAGAACTTCATGTTTTTTTTCACGGGTCCGAGCGACTCGGATCTTCCCGCCTTGCTCGGTTAACCCGAGCGCGCCCGAACGTCATCATGACGCTGTCGGATTCTCGCGAGGCTCGGATTCTATCGCGAGACTCGGATTCTATATAAGGAGCCGCGCGTCGCCGCCATTTTCACACGTGCATTGAGATTGATAGGGAGAGGACGTGGCTGGCGTCCTCTCCGTTTAGAATTAGAATAGATTAGAGAGACACTTGATTTACTAATTTTGGGGAGCATTAGGAGTACTCAGTAGTGTACAGTGCAGAGTTTTGCTGATAGTGACCAGTGACCACCACTTTTATTTATAATCCGTTCTCTGCCTGAAAAAAGCGATACACAGCACACAGTGACTCAGTCACATACCATATCTGTGTGCACTGCTCAGGCTCAGGCCAGTGTGCTGCATCATCTATATATATTATATATCTGTCTGACTGCTCAGCTCACACAGCTTATAATTGTGGGGGAGACTGGGGAGCACTACTGCAGTGCCAGTTATAGGTTATAGCAGGAGCCAGGAGTACATAATATTATATTAAAATTAAACAGTGCACACTTTTGCTGCAGGAGTGCCACTGCCAGTGTGACTAGTGACCAGTGACCTGACCACCAGTATATAATATTAGTAGTATACTATCTCTTTATCAACCAGTCTATATTAGCAGCAGACACAGTACAGTGCGGTAGTTCACGGCTGTGGCTACCTCTGTGTCGGCACTCGGCAGCCCGTCCATAATTGTATATACCAGTGACCTAACCGTGGTTTTTTTTTCTTTCTTTATACATACATACTAGTTACGAGTATACTATCTCTTTATCAACCAGTCTATATATTAGCAGCAGACACAGTACAGTGCGGTAGTTCACGGCTGTGGCTACCTCTGTGTCGGCACTCGGCAGCCCGTCCATAATTGTATATACCACCTAACCGTGGTTTTTTTTTCTTTCTTTATACATACATACTAGTTACGAGTATACTATCTCTTTATCAACCAGTCTATATATTAGCAGCAGACACAGTACAGTGCGGTAGTTCACGGCTGTGGCTACCTCTGTGTCGGCACTCGGCAGCCCGTCCATAATTGTATATACCAGTGACCTAACCGTGGTTTTTTTTTCTTTCTTTATACATACATACTAGTTACGAGTATACTATCTCTTTATCAACCAGTCTATATATTAGCAGCAGACACAGTACAGTGCGGTAGTTCACGGCTGTGGCTACCTCTGTGTCGGCACTCGGCAGCCCGTCCATAATTGTATATACCAGTGACCTAACCGTGGTTTTTTTTTCTTTCTTTATACATACATACTAGTTACGAGTATACTATCTCTTTATCAACCAGTCTATATATTAGCAGCAGACACAGTACAGTGCGGTAGTTCACGGCTGTGGCTACCTCTGTGTCGGCACTCGGCAGCCCGTCCATAATTGTATATACCAGTGACCTAACCGTGGTTTTTTTTTCTTTCTTTATACATACATACATACTAGTTACGAGTATACTATCTCTTTATCAACCAGTCTATATATTAGCAGCAGACACAGTACAGTGCGGTAGTTCACGGCTGTGGCTACCTCTGTGTCGGCACTCGGCAGCCCGTCCATAATTGTATATACCACCTAACCGTGGTTTTTTTTTCTTTCTTTATACATACATACTAGTTACGAGTATACTATCTCTTTATCAACCAGTCTATATATTAGCAGCAGACACAGTACAGTGCGGTAGTTCACGGCTGTGGCTACCTCTGTGTCGGCACTCGGCAGCCCGTCCATAATTGTATATACCAGTGACCTAACCGTGGTTTTTTTTTCTTTCTTTATACATACATACTAGTTACGAGTATGCTATCTCTTTATCAACCAGTCTATATATTAGCAGCAGACACAGTACAGTGCGGTAGTTCACGGCTGTGGCTACCTCTGTGTCGGCACTCGGCAGCCCGTCCATAATTGTATACCACCTAACCTTTTTCTTTGCATCATGTGCTGATTGGGGAGGGTTTTTTGGAAGGGACATCCTGCGTGACACTGCAGTGCCACTCCTAAATGGGCCCGGTGTTTGTGTCGGCCACTAGGGTCGCTAATCTTACTCACACAGCTACCTCATTGCGCCTCTTTTTTTCTTTGCGTCATGTGCTGTTTGGGGAGGGTTTTTTGGAAGGGCCATCCTGCGTGACACTGCAGTGCCACTCCTAGATGGGCCCGGTGTTTGTGTCGGCCACTAGGGTCGCTAATCTTACTCACACAGCTACCTCATTGCGCCTCTTTTTTTCTTTGCGTCATGTGCTGTTTGGGGAGGGTTTTTTGGAAGGGCCATCCTGCGTGACACTGCAGTGCCACTCCTAGATGGGCCCGGTGTTTGTGTCGGCCACTAGGGTCGCTAATCTTACTCACACAGCTACCTCATTGCGCCTCTTTTTTTCTTTGCGTCATGTGCTGTTTGGGGAGGGTTTTTTGGAAGGGACATCCTGCGTGACACTGCAGTGCCACTCCTAGATGGGCCCGGTGTTTGTGTCGGCCACTAGGGTCGCTTATCTTACTCACACAGCGACCTCGGTGCAAATTTTAGGACTAAAAATAATATTGTGAGGTGTGAGGTATTCAGAATAGACTGAAAATGAGTGTAAATTATGGTTTTTGAGGTTAATAATACTTTGGGATCAAAATGACCCCCAAATTCTATGATTTAAGCTGTTTTTTAGTGTTTTTGGAAAAAAACACCCGAATCCAAAACACACCCGAATCCGACAAAAAAAATTCGGTGAGGTTTTGCCAAAACGCGTTCGAACCCAAAACACGGCCGCGGAACCGAACCCAAAACCAAAACACAAAACCCGAAAAATTTCAGGCGCTCATCTCTACATTTAATACAATATTATAAAAACTTTGTGCATTAAAAAAGTTTGTGTACGCTGAGCCATCAGAAAACAAAGGTTTCACTATCTCTGTCCTACTCAAAAAATTATATATTTTGGAATATTCCGTATTTCGGAATATTTGGATATGGGATACTCAACCTGTATAAATAAGCGCTATTTAAATGAAATATATAGTGACTTGTGTTTTGGTATATACTCATATTCACAATGTTATGAAATCTATGGAAGTACTGAAGAAAATGTTAAAATGTTTCTATCAGCAGCTGTCATGTGACTTTAGGTAATTAAAATTAATATAGATTGCAATGCTTCCAGTATACAAGCCACATAAAGCTGTGAATTATTTATATACTTTCATGAAAGATTTAGTAGCTAAACCAGTTTACGCAAAAACATGTCAGTGACACACTCTGAGCAGTTCTTTACTTTTAATATAAAATCAATACATTTGTGTAATAAAGAATTTACTGTGCCGTGTTTTATAGTAAGATGACAGTAGCATAGGAATTTAACTACAGCGGAATCACTTTCCAGTAAAGATGTGTACAGTAGTGAAGGCCAGGCAGGTGCTAGTTTTGGGAGATTCAATTATTAGGAGGACATGCACAGGAGGATAATTTGTTGCACAGACAATGAGCACTGAACAGTTTATCGTCTATTGGGTGCTCAGAATTGGCAGTATTATTATCATCCAGTTGACAGCTTATTGGTACATATTGGTACCGATGACAAATATTGAGCTACAAGAATGATTCTCAAAACTAATTTTATTGAACTATGCTGTAATGTAATATGGAAATCTGCCTGTGCTCACATCTGAAACAGAATGAGGAAACTGAGGGAGGTGAATGGTTGCTGGGAACATCTGTGTAAAGAGGTGGCTTTGAGATTTCTGTCATGGCAACATTCTCTGTTGAAGGGATGCGGTACACCTCAATGGGGGACCTGCTGTGCTAGGGGAGGCGATAATTAGAAGGCTAGAAGAAATTTATAATTAAGGAATGGGAGAGGGTGATGGCGTAGACTGGGACCAGGATTTATGTGGGCTATACATCTTTGGCCTGATTCCCCATTCTGCCGATCCCAATCAGATCTGCCGGTCGACAGATCCAGTAAGGAATTGGGAAAATGCAGCATGCAAAAAATATTCATCTTGCTAATACCAATCATTTTTGGGTTGGAAACGGCGGATCAAGGATTTCCAACATGTTGGATTTTGCCAATCCTCGACCCAGATACCGTGAGAATGGAGAATTGCTCTGATACTCCCCTGATGAGTGGACCCCATAAGTCAAGGGAAATGGGGGAGGAGTGTGTCAAATTATAAGAGAAAGTATGGTATGTATATTAGCAAAAAATAGGCGTTATACAAACAAAATAGAAGAACTAGTAATTCTAGAATGAACTATGTTCCATGAGAATTATGATATAGTGAATATTACTGAGCCTTGGCTGGATTACAGTAAATACTGTATTATGGGAAGAGGTTTGAGGAAAGGGGGAGGGGGGGGGGGGAAGAGAATCAATTGGCCACATTAAGTTAACTCATTTTTTCTCTCAAGACTATTAAATTAACGTGTTAACGGGCATACAGAATCCGTGAAAGCGGATTTGTGTGTTAACATACAGTACACACGTTAACCCACTGGTTATCAGGGATTTTTTTGCCTCTGGTTCAGAGGGGCAAAAAATATCCTGATAAGTGCTTTCATTGGGGGCAATTTTGTTAAAGATGCAATCATGTGCAAGGCTAAACCATGCCTTGTACATGATTGCCCATTAAAAAAATCACCCGAGTTCGCCCAGCACCCTGCATGGCCGCCGAACTTGGGCGCTATTACATCGGGCTCCTAGCATGGGTTGGGTATGATATGCCGGCGGTCTGGATGCCGGCTGTCAGAATACCGACCGCAGCATTCTGATACTGAGAATCCCGACATGAGCAAGGTATGTATACTTACCTTTCCCCAATGGCCCCCTAGCCCACCCCTGGGGTGCCTAAATCTAACCCCCCACCCCGCAGCCTAAACCTAACCTATCCCTGCAGTTTATCCCTCCCCCCACTACCTCCAGGCTTACCTCTCAGGCAGCCCCGTGAAACACTCATTTGGGATCACAGCAGTCAGGATTCCAGCCCTAGGATTGTGATACTAGTCGGGATGCAGGTGCCGGCATTCCAAGCAATGTCGGGTTGCTGGCGTCGGGATCCTGACTGGATCCTCCTAGCATAAATGTGTGTGCAGGCATTCAATTATTATTACAAACTGAAAGAACAGCAAAGGAAAGATGTGATCCTGCTCATGTCTGACTGTAACTATCTAGATATAAATGCTTCCAATTGCACTAATAGGTCAGACACTGGAAGGAAAGTTTTCATTTCCCAAGTGGTAGAAGGACTACTAATTGGACTGCTTTGTCACAAAGAGAATACATATCTAATAAATTATACAGATAAGAAGGCATTTAACATGAAACACTACATGGTAATATTGCAATTCATTTTTTCATTTTCAATAAAACTTGTCGGAAGGGAGCTTCAAAAACTATACATTTTATAAGAGCAAAGTGTAATAAGCTAGGACAGGCACTGACGCCTGTTCAAGAAATGTAAAAAAAAAAATATATATAAAAAAAAAAAAAAATATATATATATATATATATATATATATATCTCCAAAGATTTACCTGGCAGTGTATAAATGAAGTTGTCCCACGCTATACCCCACCTGACCCAGTTTAGATGAATTGAGAACGAATGGAGATGGAGAGTAGATATAACAGAAAGAAGGTTGAACCAACAGGAAAGTCGGCCCAAGGACTAGAAAGAACGACAACTGCAACATACTGCAAACAGCAACATGCAGGCATAACAAAACAGAACAATGGCAGGAAGGACAGTGTCCTCTATGTAACTAAAGAAAGGGATTTTACCAAAATCTTGTTTTCTCCTTCATCCACTAGGTGAAACTTCCCTCCCAGGTGGGAGAGCTCTGAAATACCTGCAAAACTGTACAGCCAAAAACTGAATCAGAGGCCGCAAAGTAATCAATGCGATAGAAACAAACAAACAAACGTATGAACCGTGGACCAAGTAGCCAAAGACCGAGCACTGTCCACATACACCTGACGGATGGCCAGACGGATCCATCGAGCAAGAGTCTGCTTGGATGCAGGCCATCCTTGCCTGGCAGCATCAGAAGCATAAACAGAGAATATGATTTGTGCATGGCCTCAGTCCAGGCAACATAGATTCGGAGGACCTGAACCACATCAAGTGATGGGGAAAAGGAATCATCAGCCAACAACACCGGAACAACAATAGGCTGGTTTACGTGGAAAATTGAGGCCATCTTAGACAAGAAGGACGGGTTTTTGCAAAGCTCGGCCCGATGAACGTGGAAGACAAAATATGGGTGAGTGACAGGAAAAAGGCCACAGCTGAAGCCAGAGCCAAAAGACGAACTGTCTATCAGGACAGGTACCTAAGGTACACGTCCTCCAGGGGCTCAAATGCTGCCGATTGGAGTAAGGTCAACACCAGGTTAAGATTCCACGGTGCAGCAGGTGGCACAAATGGTGGCTAAACATGAAGTACATCTGTAGGAAGGTCTGAAGCTCCAGTTGTCACCTGCAACTTCAGTGAATCCAACTGCAGACTAGCGGAATAAGAAGGAAGTAGTGGAACAAACATGGTGTTTACACCAAGCCACATAAGACTTCCATATGCAATGGTAGTGTGTGGCCATTACCAGCTTTCAGGCCCGAATCATGGTGGGAATAACATCTTCTGGGATACCTCTGCATTTTAGGATTGTAGTCTCAACAGCCATGCCATTAAAATGCAGATGCTTTAAATTGGGGTACACGAAAAAGAGCTGGCCCAAAATGCAGTGGCCATGGATCATGGTACCAGAATGTAGGAGTACCACATGGAGCAAGGCCAATCCTGGGCCACCAGGATGATTGTGGTGGACTCACGCTTGATGCATTTGAGCACCCTCGGTAGAAGAGCAAAAGGTGGAAACACTGCATTGCAACAGAACAGTGAGAGCGTCCACTGCCTCCGCTGCTGGATCCGTATTTTGGAGCAATACAACAGTACTTGGTGGCTAGGAGAGTCCAATTCCAGATGCCGAAGCGGCGACCGGCCGTGAGATGATTGAACTAAAGCCACCAGAGGAGATGCGAGCCCGAGGGGACAGCCGAACCAGTCTGTGCAGTTAGAGATGGGACTCTAACCTCTGGGACAGAAGGTCCAACTGAAAATGCCTGGAATGAAACCTGCCGAGCTGAATGGCCTTGTAGGATGCCACCATCTTGCCAGAAGACGGATGCACGTGTGAACTGACACCTTCTTTGGCTTGAGAACCAACTTAACCAAGTCCTGAATTGCCCAGACCTTGTCTGATGAGAGAAACACTCTCTGCACCGAGGTGTCCAGAATCATGCATAGGAACTGAAGATGCTGGCTTGGTACCAGATTGGACTTCTTATAGTTCACCATCCAGCCGTTTTGGATGAGAACTTGGTGCATTAAGGAGATATGATGCAGAAGTCTGTCAATGGATGAAGCCTTGATGAGAAGGTCATCCAGGTATGGCACAGTGGATACCCCAAAAGACCTGATATGGTTGACTATCATGGCCATTACTTTAGTAACTACCCATGGGGCCGATGACAGGCCATAGGACAGGGCCCGAAATTGGTAATGTGAGTCCTGGATCGCAAACCAGAGACAAGCCGATGTGGTTTGCAAACCGGGATCTGTAGGTAAGCATTCCTGATGTTCAGGGACGTCAAAAATACCTTGGCTTCTAGACCCGCGATTACCAAATGCATGAACTCCACCTTGAAGCAGTGAAACGTTAAATAAACATTCAAGGATTTTAGATTCCAAATAAGCCACACTGAACCGTCCGGCTTGGGAACTACCAACACCTTTTATAAAAGTGCTGTGAGTGTTCTGATGCACTGGGACCGGAAATACAACTTCAAATACAAGAAGCTTTTGTATTGCCTGCTGCAATATACTCTGCTTTTGCCCCACAGCTGGCAGGCCAGTGATGAAAAACTGAACTGGGGGTGAACAAAGAAACTATATCTTGTAACCGAAGGATACATAATTTTGAAACCTTTAACAGTTATGAAACATAACTTCTCTGATCCTCTGGAGGTAGGAACCTACCACAGGGGGGCCCCAGATTGGATGGGAGACCAGGCTGACGTCCTCTGGACATACCTCCTCGAGCCACAGAGGTTGTCCTTCTGGATATCCACAAAAACTGGTTGGGGCTTGAAAGGAGAGAAATTAAGGACCTGAATAAGACTGATGAGGAGCCACAAAAGGTAGCAAGGGGCTCTGTCCACCCATAACCAGGGCAATCCATTTGTCCAACTCTGGACCTAACAAGACCTCCCCAGCAAAGGGCAGAGCCTATACTGCTCATTTAGATTAAACAACAGCCTGCCAGGATTGAAGCCAGAAAGCCCAGTTAGTAGCCACTGCAGATGTAGAGATCTGCAAGTTTTCCTGGCAGATGTTCATGGAGACCTCTCCCAAGTATATGCCCGACTAATGTGTTCAGCAAGGAGCATCAACTCAGCTCACAGACCAATGGACTGAAGGCTTTGGATCAGCTGTGCTGCTCATTTTTTCTACAACCTTATGCCAGCCAAAGTGCCTTAATTGCTGCTGTGTAGATCTGTATAAATAGATTTTAATGTGTTCTCCACTTGTCTATCTGAACTATCATGAAAGGACATGGTTCCTGGGACCAGAAGCATTCTCTTCTTGGACAGCCAGATGGATCCAACTGAGGTGAGGTCTACTACTTAGCCCTATCCACAGAAGAAAAACGGTAAAGGGAAAGGAAACATCTGGACATCTGGGATTTTTTTATCTGGCTGTTTCCGTGCTGCAGTCAGCTGGTTCTCTAACTGAGTGAAGGTAGGGAAAGTAACTGACAGGTTCTTCTCTTCCTGATACTCCGCTACATCTGAATCTGAAAACTTAAGTACCTGACAGACTGACAAAATCAGGGACTCAATACCCTGTGTACTGGATTCCGCCACTTCCGATTCAACATCAAGATCACTTTGATCTACTGGAGAGGAGCAATACGCATCCAAGTCATCCCCAAATTGAAGAACTGCTGGAAGGTGTCTTTTCTGAGCGGGCTGTCTGAGCTTTTGGATGGTGACTCGATCATCCTGTACCTCGGGATGGGGGGTGGGGGGGGGTGTTAGCCCTAGCCACCACCCCCTGAGTCTTAGCCCTAGGTGCCACTGCCCAAACCATGTCCCTAGCCACCGCACCTGGAGGGTTAAGGTAGGGAGCAGGTGAGGGGTAAAATAATTACCCCGTCCCCTGCCAGCATTCTCATTGTCGGGATGCCGGTGTCAGTCATGTGACTACCGGCATCCTGACCACCTGGATCGTGTATCACACCCCCTGAGACAGGCAGCCTATAGAGACGGAGGAGTGACCAACCACAGCAGCCCCCACCAAACATGGTCCCGCACCACGCACTTCTGCACTGCAACTCATGGCTCATGGGGAGGATTCGTGTTGTCTGGGAATATAGCTGTAGAAGCTGCTGGATACGCTGTTAGGCTGGCAGAAGATGGCGGGTGACCGCATGCAGAATGCACCAACAGTGGAAGGGACCCTCCTCTTACTGGGCTGAGGATTAGCTCTGGGCCAATGGGAAGCACCCATGCAAAGAGACCTCCTGGCACAGGCATCAAAGCAGGGGTGCGGGATTGGCTGCATTGCCGCTAAACCCTGTCCCCAGCCCAGCACCCACAAGTTTTAAATAAACTGAGCACCAAGTGTCCGGTGCAAGGCTTTCTGTTAAAATTAACACCCTGCTGTGCTTACTGAGGGGCACAGTACTGAAGGACCCCTCCTGCACCCCAAAAGGGTGCACTGCTATGCTGGGAGAACTCCTAACTGAAATGGGGGTGCCACATCTTTGTAAGCACCAAACTACTCTCCTTGCTAACCAAGCTACTACTGCACAGCCGCCTTGTGCACAGATTACCCCATGATCCGATGATCCTGGGGCCAGGGACCCAGATATTGGCCACAGTGAACCGTGCGGGTCCATCCGATGGCACCCACAGTGCAGGCAGACTGTAGCATCATGCAGTCTGCCTGTTGAAGCCTTGAGAGAAGTCAAGTCAAATAAAATTAAAATAAAATTGAGAAAAGGCTGGAGACAGCTCTCAGACGCACCAGGCTCCAACAGACACTTAATCTTAATTGAGTTGTTTACTTTGGAAAAAACACCATATACAGTAGTTGGCTGAATTAATATGTATACATTTTTTTTTTCCCCAATCAATGCTAAAATATCTTTAATAAACTTTCTCATAGGGAGGGCCATACAGAGTACAGGGGGTCATCAAATGGGAATGGAAAGAGAACGGTTTCAGCACGAGCATAAGAAACGATTCTTTATTGTGGTTAAGATATGGAATTCCTTTCCACATGTGGTGGAAGTGGCAAAATCTATTGGATGCCTTTGTACTAGGAAATGGTGCCCGCAGGTCTCAGAAGTAAATGACACAGATTCATCCAAAGAGAATACCTATTGTCAATATGCTGTCAATTCTGGCGACAGAAATGAATCTTTCTTCTTTCCTCCTGGGAGGATTATTGTCACCTATCCCATTATGGCGCTGTGACGTTTGTCTGAACTTCGTTCTTATGGACAGTCAATAGCATCATCCAGTGTTGATACTGGTTCCAAATTAGGGAGTACATTTAAGCAAGTAAATAAATGGAATAGAAGGGATAATTACATTACAAAATACTTAAAATTACCTTAAGGAGGCGTTGACAAGTACCCTAAAAAATAAATTAATAAATAATAGTATGTGCGCTACCCCCTCAGCAGTGCTACAAATGTGCCCCTTAGCAGCTGTCCCAGACCCAGAGCGGACCCCTCCAACGTATCTGATCATAATTGCAGTGCTGGTTTAGCTGCATTTACCAATATACCGTGGATATAGGGAAGGGATCCATGTCTACTGGCCGTTACACAAAATATGATTTAGCACCTTCCTAATCATCCTTTCCAATATCTGCTACGGATGGAATTACATGTTTTCCAAAACACTGACCTCTGTGGGGTTATTCAGGTTTGTTAGCAAACCAAAAAAGCACAGTAATGGGTAAAACCATGTTGCACGGCAGGTGGGACAGATGTAACATGTGCAGAGAGAGTTAGAATTGGGTGGGGTGTGTACAAACTGAAACCTATTGCAGTGTAAATATTAAGCAGCCAGTATTTACCCTGCACAGATATACCCACCCAAATCTAACTTTCTCTGCACATGTAACATCTGCCCCACCGGAAGTGCAACATGGTTTTGCCCATTAGTGTGCTTTTTTTTCTCAGTTGCTAACTAACCTCAATAACCCCCTCTATGTTCAGCTGTTGCTTATAGAGCACAAATTAATTAATTTTTCTATAACAGAGCCTGTGCATGTAAGATACTGTGGGGCAGATGTATTAAGCTTGGAGAAGGGATAAAGAAGTGATAAAGCAGTGATAAGTGCTAGGTGATAACGCAGCAGCCAATCAGCTCCTAACTCTACATTTACATATTGCAGCTGATTGGCTGGTGCTTTATCACCTTGCACTTATCACTGCTTTATCACTTCTCCAGGCTTAATACATCTGCCCCTGTATCCTGTAAAACAGGCATGAGATGGGGCAAGGTTTGAGTGTAAAAAGAGCATCTCTTGTGTTGGCTATTGTTCTATTTAACAAAGACATCAGAAAGGAACAGGCTGTAGTGTATTTAAATAGCATCACAGTTTATTGCTACCTATTTTTTCCACTAATAAAATATACACAGAATAATCAATACTATTGTTTAGCATTTGCTATATACGGCTTTATAACTATGCAGAGCAGAAAATTATGGCTCTGTCCATCCTCCCCTTACTGCCTTTGTTAGCAAAAATGTACAGAGAACACTATCAAGGTTACTAGCCAATTATTGCTCAATTGATTTTCTCTTCTCTTCTGTGACTTTAACAAAGGTTAAGGATTAGCAATCGCTCTTCTGTCTGCTCAGTTCCCCACTCTGTGTAAGATACACATGAGTGATATAGGCATAAGATTGTCATACAGTTCATGCCTTGCAATGCTTAATGATGTAGCCTTATTATCTGGGGATGGGACATAATACTGAATCTTTATAATGCACAAGTGATTCCATACATAATGCCTGAATAAATGGCGAGTTCTCTTATAATAGCTGACTTCAGATGTCATTGCTTCAGTGTATATTGTAAAGAGTACTGTAATTTATTACAGTAGAGGGGTAAAATATCCCATGTATTCATTATACAAAGAAAGTTCTAAAGCTGGGTACACACTAAATGATATATTGTGCAATATATTGTCTCAACGCGGGACGATATAGTGTACTATACACTGCACGATCGGAACGATACATCATATACTGTGTACCCCCAAACCACTGTCCCTGGCCATTATTTATTGGATTGTCCCAGTGGATGTGCTGTAAGTCCAATAGGACAATTCCACGTGGTGTAATTACATACAATATGCATTGTTACATCGCATCACCGCGTCCCATCGGAAGGTGTGTACCCAACATAGTGCTCTGCAGTGATTACTTTATTGATACATATAGGTGTTTATGCCAATGTTTTTGAACGTATTGGACTGGATGCAATGCCGCCAAACTCGGGCGGCATTACATCCGGACCTTTATCTGAAAATAACGAATTGCGAGAATTTTTTGAAAGAGGACAACACTCCTGTCCAGGGGCATAACACATAATCACTGGATGCCTGATGATACCTACTTCACTCCATTTCCACTGCAGCACTGAAAGAACAACTGGGACTCAAATGAGTGTGAGCTGCTATCTGCGTATGTTCAGAACAGCAAAGCGGAGGCCTACAGAGCAGATGGATGCACATCTCTGTCCCCCCTCACCACCACACCTCAAAGAGACCACATGATCCTGTCCATTTTCTATACAGTAAGCTAGATGTACAGTACTCTTCAATAAATGGCTTAATTGGTGGCTGGCGTATGTTAACTGTATTGTATTGCCAAAAATGTAAGAGGAGTATTTCTGGAAGACAAAGGACCTTTAGGACCAACCTTACAAAGGGCATTTATTAAAACATCAGTTTGTGTAAATATGTCATTTATCTCATTAATTGTTATTGACATAATAATTTTTTTTAGCAAGGCTAAATAAAAAAAATACTTCAATCAGACCATCCAGATCCCTACATTACTAAAGAGCACTTAAGGTAACAGTTATCCTAAAAATACCCAAGGCCCATCCAGTATAAGTGGGCATTATGTCACATTCCAAATAGCATGTAAGCCACAACTGAAAGTGATCTGTCGCCTGCAGGATTTCACTAGTGGTTTATGGGGGTCATTCCGAGTTGATCGTTCGCTACGGATTTTCGCAGCGCAGCGATTATGGCAGAACGGGGCTAATCTGCGCATGCGTATGCACCGCAATGCGCAGGCGCGTCATACAAGTACAAAGAGCTTTGTTTTTGCACAGGTTATCGCGACGCTTCCAGTCACACTGGCGGATGCAAGGAGATTGACAGGAAGTGGGAGTGTCTGGGTGTCAACTGACCGTTTTCTGGGAGTGTTTGGAAAAAAGCAGGCGTGGCCAGGCATTTGCTGGGCGAGTGTCTGACGTCAATACCGGGACCTTCGTCACAGCAATCATCGCACAGAATAAGTAACTACAGGGCTGGTCTTGTTCTGCACAAAATGTGTTTGCTGCCGCTCAGCTGCACAGGCGTTCACACTCCTGCAAAGCGAAAATAGACTTCCCCGTGGGCGGCGACTATGCGTTTGCACGGCTGCTAACAGTAGCTAGTAAGCGATCAACTCGGAGTGAGGGCCAATGTGTATTGTATTTCCTGGAAAAGCCATTCTAAAAAGTGCTTCAAGAGATGGTCAAGCCCTCTGACTATTTAGCCATAATATATTTCCAATATTTAATAATATGCTGACATTACTGAGTATGTGACTTTATTTGTGAACGCATTATCGTCATTACTTTTTCACTTGATGAATAATTAAGTAAAAACACAATTTTGATTAAATGATGTGATGTACTGTACCGTGCAGCAATTGCTTATTTCATGCTCCCTTAAATCTAAAACTACGCCTAGATAAATGCTTTATTTGCTGTGTATCTGAAGAGCTTTGATGCTTAAGATATGCTTAAAATACTGTTCTCCTGAATGGACTTCTGGAAAAAAATAAAATCAAAGAGAAACATTAACTCCTATAAGCAGATTTCTTTCTTTCTTTTTTTTTTAACACTTCACAGGCACTGATACTGGTGACTTTTATCAGTTAAAAGAAAATAAATTCCATCTGAATGTGACTGTAGTGCTTGCTGTGCAATTAATGCATTGTGTGTCACAAATGTCTGAACAGCAGCACTGGTCCGGCAAAGCTGAGTGATCTGGAAAGTCAAGATTCAGAGTTGCACCGAGCAGCTGATTCTTAGGGGCAGATTCAATTAACCATGGGTCTTCTCGCAGATATAACACCCTCAGCTATTCAGTTACAAGCCCATTTCCCCGCACGGGAAGCTCTGCCAGGAGTTACAGTATTCAACTACTGCCACTCAGCAGCGGCAATAATTGAATAACTCCTGGTAGAGCTGCAGCCGCACAGCTAATTCAATCGTAGCCATTGAGAATTCTCATTAGATGACACTATGACCCTTTCTATTTAGAGATGAGCGGGTTCGGTTCCTCGGAATCCGAACCCCCCCGAACTTCAGCCTTTTTACACGGGTCCGAGTCAGACTCGGATCTTCCCGCCTTGCTCGGTTAACCCGAGCGCGCCTGAACGTCATCATCCCGCTGTCGGATTCTCGCGAGGCTCGTATTCTATCGCGAGACTCGGATTCTATATAAGGAGCCGCGCGTCGCCGCCATTTTCACACGTGCATTGAGATTGATAGGGAGAGGACGTGGCTGGCGTCCTCTCCGTTAGAATAGATAGAGACACTTGAGTTGATTTACTACTAACTTAGTAATTTTGGGGAGCATTAGGAGTACTCCGAGTGCAGAGTTTTGCTGATAGTTACTAGTGACCAACACCAGTTTTATTTATTATTTAATATAATCCGTTCTCTGCTTAAAAAAAAAACGATACACAGTCACATACCATATCTGTGCTCAGCCTCAGTGTGCTGCATGATAATATCATCTATGTATATCTGACTGTGCTGAGTGCTCACTGCTCACACAGCTGAATTGTGGGGGAGACTGGGGTGCAGTTATAGCAGGAGTACAGTGCACACTTTTGCTGCCAGTGTGACTGACCAGTGACCACCAGTATATTGTCTGCCTGAAAAAGTTAAACACTCCTGTGGTGTTTTTTTTTTTTTATTCTATAAACGCATTCTGCTGACAGTGTCCAGCAGGTCCGTCATTCATTATATTATATAAATATTTACCTGCAGTAGTGTTATATTTTTTTTGTTCATCTCTATCATCTTTATCATCTCTATATTAGCAGACGCAGTACGGTAGTCCACGGCTGTGGCTACCTCTGTGTCGTCAGTGCTCGTCCATAATTGTATACCTACCTGTGGTGGGGTTTATTTTTCTATCTTCTTCATACTAGTAGTTTAGGAGTCTGCTGACAGTGTCCAGCAGGTCCGTCATTATATTATATATACCTGCAGTAGTGATATATATATATTTTTTATATCATTATCATCTCTATACTAGCAGACGCAGTACAGTAGTCCACGGCTGTAGCTACCTCTGTGTCGTCAGTACTCGTCCATAATTGTATACCTACCTGTGGTGGGGTTTTTTTTTCTATCTTCTTCATACTAGTAGTTTAGGAGTCTGCTGACAGTGTCCAGCAGGTCCGTCATTATATTATATATACCTGCAGTAGTGATATATATATATTTTTTATATCATTATCATCTCTATACTAGCAGACGCAGTACGGTAGTCCACGGCTGTAGCTACCTCTGTGTCGTCAGTGCTCATCCATAATTGTATACCTACCTGTGGTAGGGTTTTTTTTTCTATCTTCTTCATACTAGTAGTTTAGGAGTCTGCTGACAGTGTCCAGCAGGTCCGTCATTATATTATATATACCTGCAGTAGTGATATATATATTTTTATATCATTATCATCTCTATACTAGCAGACGCAGTACGGTAGTCCACGGCTGTAGCTACCTCTGTGTCGTCAGTCACTCGTCATCCATAAGTATACTAGTATCCATCCATCTCCATTGTTTACCTGAGGTGCCTTTTAGTTGTGCCTATTAAAATATGGAGAACAAAAATGTTGAGGTTCCAAAAATAGGGAAAGATCAAGATCCACTTCCACCTCATGCTGAAGCTGCTGCCACTAGTCATGGCCGAGACGATGAAATTCCATCAACGTCGTCTGCCAAGGCCGATGCCCAATATCATAGTACAGAGCATGTAAAATCCAAAACACAAAATATCAGTAAAAAAAGGACTCAAAAATCTAAAATAAAATCGTCGGAGGAGAAGCGTAAACTTGCCAATATGCCATTTACCACACGGAGTGGCAAGGAACGGCTGAGGCCCTGGCCTATGTTCATGGCTAGTGGTTCAGCTTCACATGAGGATGGAAGCACTCAGCCTCTCGCTAGAAAAATGAAAAGACTTAAGCTGGCAAAAGCACAGCAAAGAACTGTGCGTTCTTCGAAATCACAAATCCACAAGGAGAGTCCAATTGTGTCGGTTGCGATGCCTGACCTTCCCAACACTGGACGTGAAGAGCATGCGCCTTCCACCATTTGCACGCCCCCTGCAAGTGCTGGAAGGAGCACCCGCAGTCCAGTTCCTGATAGTCAGATTGAAGATGTCAGTGTTGAAGTACACCAGGATGAGGAGGATATGGGTGTTGCTGGCGCTGGGGAGGAAATTGACAAGGAGGATTCTGATGGTGAGGTGGTTTGTTTAAGTCAGGCACCCGGGGAGACACCTGTTGTCCGTGGGAGGAATATGGCCATTGACATGCCTGGTGAAAATACCAAAAAAATCAGCTCTTCGGTGTGGAAGTATTTCAACAGAAATGCGGACAACAGGTGTCAAGCCGTGTGTTGCCTTTGTCAAGCTGTAATAAGTAGGGGTAAGGACGTTAACCACCTCGGAACATCCTCCCTTATACGTCACCTGCAGCGCATTCATCATAAGTCAGTGACAAGTTCAAAAACTTTGGGCGACAGCGGAAGCAGTCCACTGACCAGTAAATCCCTTCCTCTTGTAACCAAGCTCACGCAAACCACCCCACCAACTCCCTCAGTGTCAATTTCCTCCTTCCCCAGGAATGCCAATAGTCCTGCAGGCCATGTCACTGGCAATTCTGACGAGTCCTCTCCTGCCTGGGATTCCTCCGATGCATCCTTGAGTGTAACGCCTACTGCTGCTGGCGCTGCTGTTGTTGCTGCTGGGAGTCGATGGTCATCCCAGAGGGGAAGTCGTAAGACCACTTTTACTACTTCCACCAAGCAATTGACTGTCCAACAGTCCTTTGCGAGGAAGATGAAATATCACAGCAGTCATCCTGCTGCAAAGCGGATAACTGAGGCCTTGGCATCCTGGGCGGTGAGAAACGTGGTTCCGGTATCCATCATTACTGCAGAGCCAACTATAGACTTGTTTGAGGTACTGTGTCCCCGGTACCAAATACCATCTAGGTTCCATTTCTCTAGGCAGGCGATACCGAAAATGTACACAGACCTCAGAAAAAGACTAACCAGTGTCCTAAAAAATGCAGTTGTACCCAATGTCCACTTAACCACGGACATGTGGACAAGTGGAGCAGGGCAGACTCAGGACTATATGGCTGTGACAGCCCACTGGGTAGATGTATTGACTCCCGCCGCAAGAACAGCAGCGGCGGCACCAGTAGCAGCATCTCGCAAACGCCAACTCTTTCCTAGGCAGGCTACGCTTTGTATCACCGCTTTCCAGAATACGCACACAGCTGAAAACCTCTTACGGCAACTGAGGAAGATCATCGCAGAATGGCTTACCCCAATTGGACTCTCCTGTGGATTTGTGGCATCGGACAACGCCAGCAATATTGTGTGTGCATTAAATCTGGGCAAATTCCAGCACGTCCCATGTTTTGCACATACCTTGAATTTGGTGGTGCAGAATTATTTAAAAAACGACAGGGGCGTGCAAGAGATGCTGTCGGTGGCCAGAAGAATTGCGGGACACTTTCGGCGTACAGGACCACGTACAGAAGACTGGAGCAACACCAAAAACGCCTGAACCTGCCCTGCCATCATCTGAAGCAAGAAGTGGTAACGAGGTGGAATTTCAACCCTCTATATGCTTCAGAGGTTGGAGGAGCAGCAAAAGGCCATTCAAGCCTATACAACTGACCACGATATAGGAGGTGGAATGCACCTGTCTCAAGCGCAGTGGAGAATGATTTCAACGTTGTGCAAGGTTCTGCAACCTTTTGAACTTGCCACACGTGAAGTCAGTTCAGACACTGCCAGCCTGAGTCAGGTCATTCCCCTCATCAGGCTTTTGCAGAAGAAGCTGGAGACATTGAAGGAGGAGCTAACACTGAGCGATTCCGCTAGGCATGTGGGACTTGTGGATGGAGCCCTTAATTCGCTTAACAAGGATTCACGGGTGGTCAATCTGTTGAAATCAGAGCACTACATTTTGGCCACCGTGCTCGATCCTAGATTTAAAACCTACCTTGGATCTCTCTTTCCGGCAGACACAAGTCTGCAGGGGTTCAAAGAACTGCTGGTGAGAAAATTGTCAAGTCAAGCGGAACGCGACCTGTCAACATCTCCTCCTTCACATTCTCCCGCAACTGGGGGTGCGAGGAAAAGGCTCAGAATTCCGAGCCCACCCGCTGGCGGTGATGCAGGGCAGTCTGGAGCGACTGCTGATGCTGACATCTGGTCCGGACTGAAGGACCTGCCAACGATTACGGACATGTCGTCTACTGGCACTGCATATGATTCTCTCTCCATTGAAAGAATGGTGGAGGATTATATGAGTGACCGCATCCAAGTAGGCACGTATACTGGCAGGAAAAAGAGGCAATTTGGAGGCCCTTGCACAAACTGGCTTTATTCTACCTAAGTTGCCCTCCCACAAGTGTGTACTCCGAAAGAGTGTTTAGTGCCGCCGCTCACCTTGTCAGCAATCGGCGTACGAGGTTACTTCCAGAAAATGTGGAGAAGATGATGTTCATTAAAATGAATTATAATCAATTCCTCCATGGAGACATTCACCAGCAGCAATTGCCTCCACAAAGTACACAGGGAGCTGTGATGGTGGATTCCAGTGGGGACGAATTGATAATCTGTGAGGAGGGGGATGTACACGGTGATGAATCGGAGGATGATGATGAGGTGGACATCTTGCCTCTGTAGAGCCAGTTTGTGCAAGGAGAGATTAATTGCTTCTTTTTTGGTGGGGGTCCAAACCAACCCGTCATTTCAGTCACAGTCGAGTGGCAGACCCTGTCACTGAAATGATGGGTTGGTTAAAGTGTGCATGTCCTGTTTATACAACATAAGGGTGGGTGGGAGGGCCCAAGGACAATTCCATCTTGCACCTCTTTTTTCTTTCATTTTTCTTTGCATCATGTGCTGTTTGGGGAGTGTTTTTTGGAAGGGCCATCCTGCGTGACACTGCAGTGCCACTCCTAGATGGGCCAGGTGTTTGTGTCGGCCACTTGGGTCGCTGAGCTTAGTCATCCAGCGACCTCGGTGCAAATTTTAGGACTAAAAATAATATTGTGAGGTGTTCAGAATAGACTGAAAATGAGTGGAAATTATGGTTATTGAGGTTAATAATACTTTCTCTAACGTCCTAGTGGATGCTGGGGACTCCGTCAGGACCATGGGGAATAGCGGCTCCGCAGGAGACAGGGCACAAAAGCAAGCTTTTAGGATCACATGGTGTGTACTGGCTCCTCCCCCTATGACCCTCCTCCAAGCCTCAGTTAGGTTTTTGTGCCCGGCCGAGAAGGGTGCAATCTAGGTGGCTCTCTTAAAGAGTTACTTAGAAAAAGTTTTTAGGTTCTTTATTTTCAGTGAGTCCTGCTGGCAACAGGCTCACTGCATCGAGGGACTTAGGGGAGAGATTTTCAACTCACCTGCGTGCAGGATGGATTGGATTCTTAGGCTACTGGACATAGCTCCAGAGGGAGTCGGAACACAGGGCTCGCCCTGGGGTTCGTCCCGGAGCCGCGCCGCCGACCCCCCTTGCAGACGCTGAAGATGAAGAGGTCCGGAACCAGGCGGCAGAAGACTCTCAGTCTTCATCAGGTAGCGCACAGCACTGCAGCTGTGCGCCATTGTTGTCAGCACACTTCACACAGCGGTCACGGAGGGTGCAGGGCGCTGGAGGGGGGCGCCCTGGGCAGCAATGTATAATACCTGTATGGCGAAAAATACATCACATATAGCCCTTGAGGCTATATGGATGTATTTAACCCCTGCCAGATATCTAAAACTCCGGAGAAGAAGCCCGCCGAAAAGGGGGCGGGGCCTATTCTCCTCAGCACACAGCGCCATTTTCCCTCACAGAAAGGCTGGTGGGAAGGCTCCCATGCTCTCCCCTGCACTGCACTACAGAAACAGGGTTAAAACAGAGAGGGGGGGGCACTGATTTGGCGATATGTATATATATTAAAATGCTATAAGGGAGGAACACTTATATAAAGGTTGTCCCTGGATAATTATAGCGTTTTGGTGTGTGCTGGCAAACTCTCCCTCTGTCTCCCCAAAGGGCTAGTGGGTCCTGTCCTCTATCAGAGCATTCCCTATGTGTGTGCTGTATGTCGGTACGTGTGTGTCGACATGTATGAGGAAAATATTGGTGAGGAGGCGGAGCAAATTGCCTGTAATGGTGATGTCACTCTCTAGGGAGTCGACACCGGAATGGATGGCTTATTTATGGAAATTACGTGACAATGTCAACACGCTGCAAGCCGGTTGACGACATGAGAGGGCCGGCGAACAAATTAGTATCTGTCCAGGCGTCTCAAACACTGTCAGGGGCTGTAAAATGCCCATTTACCTCAGTCGGTCGACACAGACCCAGACACGGACACTGATTTCAGTGTCGACGGTGAAGAAACAAACGTATTTTCTTTTAGGGCCACACGTTAAGGGCAATGAAGGAGGTGTTACATATTTCTGATACTCCAAGTACCACAAAAAAGGGTATTATGTGTGAGGTGAAAAAACTACCTGTAGTTTTTCCTGAATCAGATAAATTAAATGAAGTGTGTGATGATGCGTGGGTTTCCCCCGATAGAAAATTATTGGCGGTATACCCTTTCCCGCCAGAAGTTAAGGCGCGGTGGGAAACACCCCTCAGGGTAAATAAGGCGCTCACACGCTTATCAGAACAAGTAGCGGTACCATCTACGGATAGGGCCGTACTTAAGGAGCCAGCTGATAGGAGGCTGAAAAATATCCTAAAAAGTATACACACACATGCTGGTGTTATACTGCGACCAGCGATCACCTCAGCCTGGATGTGCAGAGCTGAGGTGGCTTGGTCGGATTCCCTGACTAAAAATATTGATACCTTTGACAGGGACAGTATTTTATTGACTATAGAGCATTTAAAGGATGCATTTCTATATATGCGAGATGCGCAGAGGGATATTTGCACTCTGGCATCAAGAGTAAATGCGATGTCCATATCTGCAAGAAGATGTTTATGGACACGACAGTGGTCAGGTGATGCAGATTCCAAACGGCACAAAGATGTATTGCCGTATAAAGGGGAGGAGTTATTTGGGGTCGGTCCATGGGACCTGGTGGCCAGGGCAACTGCTGGAAAATCCACCGTTTTTTACCCTAAGTCACATCTCTGCAGAAAAAGACACCGTCTTTTCAGCCTCAGTCCTTTCGTCCCTATAAGAGTCATATCTGCCCAGGGATAGAGGAAAGGGAAGAAGACTGCAGCAGGCAGCCCATTCCCAGGAACAGAAGCCCTCCACCGCTTCTACCAAGTTCTCAGCATGACGCTGGGACCGTACAGGACCCCTGGATCCTACAAGTAGTATCCAAGGGGTACAGATTGGAATGTCGAGAGGTTTCCCCCCTCGCAGGTTCCTGTAGTCTGCTGTACCAATGTCTCCCTCCGACAGGGAGGCAGTATTGAAAACAATTCACAAGCTGTATTCCCAGCAGGTGATAATAAAATTACCCCTCCGACAACAAGGAAAGGGGTATTACTCCACACTATATGGTGGTACTGAAGGCTAGGTGAGACCTATTCTAAATCTGAAAAATTTGAACACTTACAAGGGTTCAAATCCAGATGGAGTCACTCAGAGCAGTGATAGCAAAGAACAAAGGGACTATATGGTGTCCCGGGACATCAGGGATGCTTACCTCCATGTCCCAAAATTTGCTTTTTCTCACCAAGGGTACCTCAGGTTCGTGGTACAGAACTGTCACTATCAGTTTCAAGACGATGCCGTTGGATTGTCCAAGGCACCCCGGGTCCTTACCAAGGTAATGACCGAAAGGAGGATTCGTCTTCAAAGAAAATGGACGACCTCCTGATAAGAACAAGGTACAGAGAACAGTTGGAGGTCGGAGTAGCACTATCTCAAGTAGTTCTACGACAGCACGGGTGGATTCTAAATATTCCAAAACCGCAGTTGTTCCGACGACACGTCTGCTGGTCCTAGGGATGATTCTGGACACAGTCCAGGAAAAGGTGTTTCTCCCAGAGGAGAAAGCCAGGGAGTTATCCGAGCTAATCGGGATCCTCCTAAAACCAGGAAAAGTGTCAGTGCATCATTGCACAAGAGTCCTGGTAAAAATGGTGGCTTATTACGAAGCACTTCCATTCGGCAGATTTCACGCAAGAACTCTTCAGTGGGATCTGCTGGACAAATGGTCCGGATCGCATCTTCAGATGCATCAGCGGATAACCCTATATCCAAGGACAAGGGTGTCTCTCCTGTGGTGATTACAGAGTGCTCATCTTCTAGAGGGCCGCAGATTCGGCATTCAGGATTGGATGCTCGTGACCACGGAGGCCAGCCTGAGAGGCTGGGGAGCAGTCACACAAGGAGTGTGATCAAGTCTGGAGAATTCTCTCCACATAAATATACTGGAGCTAAGAGCAAATTTATAATGCTCTAAGCTTAGCAAGACCTCTGCTTCAAGGTCAGCCGGTATTGATCCAGTGGGATAACATCACGGCAGTCGCCCACGTAAACAGAAAGGGCGGCACAAGAAGCAGGAGGGCAGTGGCAAAACTGCAAGGATTTTTCGCTAGGCGGAAAATCATGTGATAGCACTGTCAGCAGTGTTCATTCCGGGAGTGGACGACTGGGAAGCAGACTTCCTCAGCAGGCACGACCTCCACCCGGGAGAGTGGGAACTTCATCGGGAAGTTTTCCGCATGATTGTGAACCGTTGGGAAAGACCAAAGGTGGACATGATGGCGTCCCGCCCGAACAAAAAATGGGACAGGTATTGCGCCAGGTCACGAGACCTTCAGGCGATAGCTGTGGACGTCCTGGTAACACCGTGGGTGTAACAGTCGGTGTATGTGTTCCCTCCTCTGCTTCTCATAACCAAGGTATTGAGAATTATAAGACATAGAGGAGTAAGAACTATACTCGTGGCTCCGGATTGGCCAAGAGGGACTTGGTAACCGGAACTTCAAGAGATGCTCACAGAGGACTAATGGCCTCGGGAGCTAAGAAGGGATTTGCTTTCAGCAAGTACCATGTCTGTTCCAAGAGGAACCGTGGCATCGGCCTTTAAGAAAGGACCTGCTCCAGCAGGGACCTTGTCTGTTCCAAGACTTACCGCGACTGCGTTTGACGGCATGGCGGTTTGAACGCCGGATCCTAAGGGAAAAGGCATTCCGAAAGAGGTCATACCTACCCTGGTCAAAGCCAGGAAGGAGGTGACCGCACAACGTTATCACCACATGTGGTAAAAATATGTTGCGTGGGTGAGGCCAGGAAGGCCCCGCGAAAAAATTTCAACTAGGTCGATTTCTGCACTTCCTGCAAACAGGAGTGTCTATGAACCTCAAATTGGGGTCCATTAAGGTTCAAGTTTCGGCCCTATAGATTTTCTTCCAGAAAGAATTGGCTTCAGTTCCTGAAGTCCAGACGTTTGTCAAGGGAGTATTGCATATACAGCCCTTGTGTGCCTCCAGTGGCACCGTGGGATCTCAACGTAGTGTTGGGATTCCTCAAATCATATTGGTTTGAACCACTCAAATCTGTGGATTTGAAATATCTCACATGGAAAGTGACCATGCTGTTGGCCCTGGCCTCGGCCAGGCGATTGTAAAAATTGGCGGCTTTGTCTTACAAAAGCCCATATCTGATTGTCCATTCGGACAGGGCAGAACTGCGGACTCGTCCCCAGTTTCTTCCTAAGGTGGTGTCAGCGTTTCACCTGAAACAACCTATTGTGGTGCCTGCGGCTACTAGGGACTTGGAGGACTCCAAGTTGCTAGACGTTGTCAGGGCCCTGAAAATATATATATAATTCCAGGATGGCTGGAGTCAGAAAGTCTGACTTGCTGTTTATATTGTAGGCACCCAAAAAGCTGGGTGCTCCTGCTTCTAAGCAGACTATTGCTCGTTGGATTTGTAGTACAATTCAGCTTGCACATTCTGTGGCAGGCCTGCCACAGCCAAAATCTGTAAATGCCCATTCCACAAGGAAGGTGGGCTCATCTTGGGCGGCTGCCCGAGGGGTCTCGGCTTTACAACTTTGCCGAGCAGCTACTTGGTCAGGGGCAAACACGTTTGCTAAATTCTACAAATTTGATACCCTGGCTGAGGAGGACCTGGAGTTCTCTCATTCGGTGCTGCAGAGTCATCCGCACTCTCCCGCCCGTTTGGGAGCTTTGGTATAATCCCCATGGTCCTGACGGAGTCCCCAGCATCCACTAGGACGTTAGAGAAAATAAGATTTTACTTACCGATAAATCTATTTCTCATAGTCCGTAGTGGATGCTGGGCGCCCATCACAAGTGCGGATTGTCTGCATTACTTGTACATAGTTATTGTTACAAAAAAATCGGGTTATTATTGTTGTGAGCCATCTTTTTTAGAGGCTACTTCATTGTTATCATACTGTTAACTGGGTTCAAATCACAAGTTGTACGGTGTGATTGGTGTGGCTGGTATGAGTCTTACCCGGGATTCAAGATCCTTCCTTATTGTGTACGCTCGTCCGGGCACAGTACCTAACTGAGGCTTGGAGGAGGGTCATAGGGGGAGGAGCCAGTACACACCATGTGATCCTAAAAGCTTGCTTTTGTGCCCTGTCTCCTGCGGAGCCGCTATTCCCCATGGTCCTGACGGAGTCCCCAGCATCCACTACGGACTATGAGAAATAGATTTATCGGTAAGTAAAATCTTATTTTGGGATCAAAATGACCCCCAAATTCTATGATTTAAGCTGTTTTTTAGGGTTTTTTGAAAAAAAAACACCCGAATCCAAAACACACCCGAATCCGACAAAAAAAATTCGGTGAGGTTTTGCCAAAACGCGTTCGAACCCAAAACACGGCCACGGAACCAAACCCAAAACCAAAACACAAAACCCGAAAAATTTCCGGTGCACATCTCTATTTCTATTACACTTTACTCAATTTAGGTCATTAAGTCAAAAAGCTCATTAATAATTTAAGAGCTCACTTTGTGAGAGCCTACTTACTCTCTGCTCTTAAAGAAAGAAGATATCTATGAATTAGATTATATGCATTGTTTAAATGTATCTTCCATGAATTAAAGTTAAATCAATATAACTTCGAAAAGTGTGTTTCAGGGCTGTCCTTGTTAATTAACGATAACATGACATTCTCAATCGCTCTCCAATGAAGGGGCAACCCTGTTCTGCTGCCACTCTAACCTCAGAAAACATTGCATGCAGGCGCCTTTTGCCTTCAATCTGTCACCATGGGAGAAGGAACTGTAAGATCTTATGAATTCTGTGGGTTTCTATCAGAAAAAATCCCCACTATAGTTTAAAATGTACATGTTACATCAGCTTTTAGTGACTACTGATGCTGTGAAATACATTATTCAGTATCGATAATGGAGTGTAAGACCTGTTCTAACCTACAAGTGTCTATAGAGTGCTGCAGTCTATAAAGTACTGCACTATATAAGTTAAAAGATTAGGTAGTAAAACACATCAGCATTAAAGGAAAATGTGTAGTTCTACATGGAATTTTCAGGGGGTTGCAGTTAAAATGCCGGCTGTCAGGATTCCGACGTTCAGGATACAATGCAGACAGCCAGACTCCCGGCGCACCAGAGCTATTCTCACTCGTGGGTGTCCACAAAACCCATAGAGTGGGATTAGATCCTGTGGCGAGCGCAGCATGCCACTGAGCCCGCAAAGCAGCAAGCCATCACGGGGACTCTTAGCGCCCGCCCCGCTGCCGGCATACTAGTGGACGGGATGCCGATGTCGGGATATTGACAGCCGGCATCCCCTCAGCTGGTAAAACATATGTAATCCTTTTCAGGTACAGTAATGGTGCTGTATTATCAAACAGCATGCATGGTAGCTCCAGCAAAGTGATGTAGTGTAAATGTGGCACAAAAATTACTATGACAGGATGTTAATAGCAGGGCCGTAACTAGGTGTGTGTTTAGTGTGCCTGGCACACAGCGCACTTGCAGAGGGAGCGCATTTGTGCTGTGTGCTCCCGATTGGCCGCCCTAGCAGATGCAGAGCTGTTCGGCACTGTGGGAGTAACTGCTGAAGGCACCTGACTTCTGCCGCTGGTGCTGGTCAGCAGATCCTGACTCCAGTGCCGCCTCCTCCTCCTCTCCCGGGACAGCTCCGCCTCCAGCCCAAGTGCCCCTGCTGCATGCTATTCGGGGGTTTTTTATTAAAGGAGCGCGGTCACGGAGGTCCGTGATTAGGCCACGCCCCTGACGTGTGTCTGTGTGTCTCAGCTCCCTCACCTGCCAGCTGCCCTGTCAACTCCGAAGCAGCCTACCAAAGTTCCGTCCAGCCCATGCCCTCTCCGAAAATCTTCCCCCAGCCCCTGATTATGGCAGAGGCTCCGCCCCCTGACCCGTCCATGGCTCCGCCCCCATACCACACGAAGCTCCGCCCCTAGCATCTGATGTGGCAATAGCAGCACATAAGCCTCTTCATTACTGTGTGGTGTGTATTCTGGAGCTGTCGGCCAGCACATGATAAACAGGACAGTACAACCATGAGGTAGGAAGCTCCAGTTATATTAATATATAAGGCAGGCTAGTGTGCAGGGGTCAGGAGGCACAACTTCAAAATAAAAGGGGACATAGGGAAACAGCATAAATATATATATATATCATTGGGGGAGGTGACGGCATAAATATGTAAGGGGGCATGTGGCATACAGTAAATTAATACAAGCACACATTAATATATTAATTGAGATGATATAGAGGCAGAAGTTAAATTAATATATAAGGAGACGCAGGTGGCAGAACAATATTATCTAAGGGGGGGAGGGCTGGAGCAGTATATGGGGATAACTGTATAGTCACATATTATGTGTTTCTTTAACATGTTTTATGGTGATTTTCTTTAAACCAGGCTGTTGTTGCTGTTGATTAATGTAGGATGTGCTTGGTATGGGATGTAGTTGATTTGCTAGCGGTCAGGATACCGACGCCGGAATCCCAACCGCTGACAATGCCAACAGTCGGCATGCCAACTTACATGGACTATTTCCACTCTTGGGTGTCCATGACACCCATCGAGTGGGAATAGAAACTTGGCAAGCGTAGCATGCCACCGAGCCCACTGCGTGGTGCAAGTGGCTCCATTGACAATTACATTCTGGCGATCGGGATCCCGGGGGTGGAATGTGTCTATTTATCTATTTTTTAATGTGTAAAAGGTGTTGTCTGTCTGCCATAATGTGTAAAAGGTGGACTCTGCAGTAATGTGTAAAAAGGGGACGCTGGCTGCCATAATGTGTAAAAAGGGGACGCTGTCTGCCGTATTGTGTAAAAAGGGGACGCTGTCTGCCGTAATGTGTAAAAAGTGGATGCTGTCTGCCGTAATGTGTAAAAAGGGGACGCTGTCTGTTGTAATGTGTAAAAAGGGGGACTGTCTGCCGTAATGTGTAAAAAGGGAACGCTGGCTGCCGTAATGTGTAAAAAGGGGACGCTGTCTGCTGTAATGTGTAAAAAGGGGACGCTGTCTGCCGTAATTTGTAAAAAGGGGACGCTGTCTGCCGTAATGTGTAAAAAGGGGACTCTGTCTGTTGTAATGTGTGAAAAGGGGGACTGTCTGTCGTAATGTGTAAAAAGGGGACGCTGGCTGCCGTAATGTGTAAAAAGGGGACGCTGTCTGCAGTAATGTGTAAAAAGGGTACGCTGTCTGTTGTAATGTGTAAAAAGGGGACGCTGTCTGCCGTAATGTGTAAAAAGGGGACGCTGGCTGCCGTAATGTGTAAAAAGGGGACGCTGTCTGCAGTAATGTGTAAAAAGGGTACGCTGTCTGTTGTAATGTGTAAAAAGGGGACGCTGTCTGCCGTAATGTGTAAAAAGGGGACGCTGTCTGCCGTAATGTGTAAAAAGGGGAATCTGTCCGCCGTAATGTGTAAAAGGTGGACTCTGACGTAATGTATAAAAAGGAGACGCTGTCTACCGTAATGTGTAAAAAGGGGAATCTGTCCGCCGTAAGATGTAAAAGGGTCTCCACCTGGTGTAGTGGCACTACTGTGCAGCGTAGTTTGAATAATGGAGACTACTATGCACCGTAATATGAATTGGTATTATTTTGTGGCCACACCTCATCCCCATGAATCCACGCCCCTATGTTTTTGACGCGCACCTACGGCGTGCACGTCCCCTATATTACATAATGGGGGTGGGGGGGGGCGCCGATGCCATTTCTTGCACACAGCGCTAAAATGTCTAGTTACGGCACTGGTTAATAGTACTGTATAGTCTCTATTTAACCCTATAATGATAGGGGCAGGGGTGCCAACAGCCATGCCGGCACCAGGAACTGAGGAGTGATGCATGTCCAATGCATGGAGGTGTGGCCAGCCCCCCTCCCTGGAAATATTAGTGCATGCCGCACATGGGGCACCGGTTGAGTACTAATGGGCGGTGGACGCTGCTGAGCGGGGGGAGTGGGTGCGATTGCTCACCCCCCGCACAGTAACGTGTGCTGGGCTTGGGAAAGAGGCTGCTACAGCAGCAGTCAGTCCTCTCTCTCCCCGCACCCAAGTGGCTGCACACTGTCTACAATGGGGAAGGGGGGCAGTGGGACCTGGCCCTCCTTCCCCATTCAACAAGCCTGAGTAAAGAGTACCCGCATTTTCCAGCTTTGTGATCAGGCACATTGGATTTTTGCTTTATGTTGGTTGAACAACAATTATTTTTTTGTTTGCTATTGTATCATATTATAACAGATAGAACTGCCTTATATTTAAATAAACCATCTTTTTATTTATAATATGTAACTATATTAGATAAATAATAAAAATAAATAAAGATAAAATGTTTCCATGACTATACTCATTATTTTCAAGCAACTAGTGCCCCCCTGAAAATGTCAGTAACTGTGTTTCTGTATTCCTTCTCTTTAGTTTCATATCTAGTACGTGTGTTTTTCACTAATTTCTGGAGAGTTATACCAGCTAGAATCACCCATTAGGCAATCTAGGATCCTGCCAGTGGAGTGGAGGGTGCACAAACCAATATGTTACCTAGGATCCATGACATTGTTTGTTAAAGTGTTTTATTTATTCCAATGATTTCTCTAACGTCCTAGTGGATGCTGGGGACTCCGTAAGGACCATGGGGAATAGACGGGCTCCGCAGGAGACTGGGCACTCTAAAGAAAGATTTAGTACTACCTGGTGTGCACTGGCTCCTTCCTCTATGCCCCTCCTCCAGACCTCAGTTAGAATCTGTGCACGGCCAGAGCTGGGTGCTTTTAGTGAGCTCTCCTGAGCTTGCTAATAAGAAAGTATTTTAGTTAGGTTTTTTTATTTTCAGAGAGCTTCTGCTGGCAACAGACTCTCTGCTACGTGGGACTAACTGCGGCTAGGTTGCGCTTCTTAGGCTACTGGACACCATTAGCTCCAGAGGGATCGAACACAGGACCTGACCTTGTCGTCCGTTCCCGGAGCCGCGCCGCCGTCCCCCTCGCAGAGCCAGAAGTCAGAAGCCGGCAGAAGCAAGAAGACATCGAAATCGGCGGCAGAAGACTCCTGTCTTCACATGAGGTAGCGCACAGCACTGCAGCTGTGCGCCATTGCGCCCACACTACCCAGACACTCCGGTCACTGTAGGGTGCAGGGCGCAGGGGGGGGGCGCCCTGGGCAGCAATTAGGATACCTCTTGGCAAAAAGACACATATATACAGCTGGGCACTGTATATATGTACGAGCCCCCGCCATTTTATTACACAGACCCGGGACTGAAGCCCGCCGCTGAGGGGGCGGGGCCTTCTTCCTCAGCACTAACCAGCGCCATTTTTTCTTCACAGCTCCGCTGAGAGGAAGCTCCCCAGGCTCTCCCCTGCAGTATCAAGGTAGAAAAAGGGTAAAAAGAGAGGGGGGGCACATAAATTTAGGCGCAAAATTATCATAAACAGCAGCTACTGGGTAAACACTAAATTACTGTGTAATCCCTGGGTTATATAGCGCTGGGGTGTGTGCTGGAATACTCTCTCTCTGTCTCCCCAAAAGGCCTTGTGGGGTCCTGTCCTCAATTAGAGCATTCCCTGTGTGTGTGCGGTGTGTCGGTACGTTTGTGTCGACATGTTTGACGAGGACGGTTACGTGGAGGCAGAACAAGTGCAAGTGACTGTGGTGTCGCCGCCGACGGCGCCGACACCTGATTGGATGGATATGTGGAAGGTGTTAAATGATAATGTAAGCTCCTTGCATAAAAGGTTGGATAATCAGTCAGGGTCTCAACCCGTGTCTGATTCTGTAGCTCAGAGGCCGTCAGGGTCTCAAAAGCGTCCACTATCCCAGTTGGTTGACACAGATGTCGACACGGATTCTGACTCCAGTGTCGATGACGATGAGGCAAAGTTGCAGCCTAAAATGACTAAAGCCATCCGATACATGATTATAGCAATGAAGGATGTATTGCACATACCGGAGAAAACCCTGTCCCTGACAAAAGGGTATATATGTATGGGGAGAAAAAGCAAGAGGTGACTTTTCCCCCTTCACAAGAGTTAAATGAATTATGTGAAAAAGCATGGGATTCAGACAGGATGCGCTGGGAATCCTCCCCTAGGGTAGATAAAGCTCTGACACGCTTATCTAAAAAGGTGGCCCTGCCGTCACAGGATACGGCCGCCCTAAAGGATCCTGCAGATAGGAAGCAGGAAAGTATCCTGAAGTCTGTTTATGCACACTCAGGTACTATACTGAGGCCGGCTATTGCGTCGGCCTGGATGTGTAGTGCTGTAGCAGCATGGACGGATAATCTGTCTGAGGAAATGGATATCTTAGACAAGGATACCATTTTACTGACCCTGGGGCATATAAAAGACGCTGTCCTATATATGAGGGATGCCCAGAGGGACATTTGCCTACTGGGCTCTAGAATAAATGCAATGTCAATTTCTGCCAGAAGGGTCCTGTGGACTCGGCAATGGACAGGTGATGCCGACTCCAAAAAGCACATGGAGGTGTTACCTTACAAGGGTGAGGAATTGTTTGGGGACGGTCTCTCGGACCTAGTTTCCACAGCTACGGCTGGGAAGTTAAACTTTTTGCCATATATTCCCTCACAGCCTAAGAAAGCACCGTATTACCAAATGCAGTCCTTTCGATCACAGAGAAGCAAGAAGGTCAGAGGTGCGTCCTTTCTGGCCAGAGGCAGGGGTAGAGGAAAGAAGCTGCACAACACAGCTAGTTCCCAGGAACAGAAGTCCTCCCCAGCTTCCACTAAATCCACCGCATGACGCTGGGGCTCCACAGGAGCCAGGAGCGGTGGGGGCGCGTCTCCGAAATTTGAGCCACCAGTGGGTTCGCTCACCGGTGGATCCCTGGGCTATACAGATTGTGTCTCAGGGATACAAGCTGGAATTCGAAGTGATGCCCCCTCACCGTTACCTCAAATCGGCCCTGCCAGCTTCCCCCATAGAAAGGGAAGTAGTGTTAGCGGCAATTCACAAGTTATATCTCCAGCAGGTGGTGGTAAAGGTTCCCCTCCTTCAACAAGGAAGAGGATACTATTCCACAATGTTTGTGGTACCGAAACCGGACGGTTCGGTCAGACCCATATTGAATTTAAAATCCCTGAACATTTATCTGAAAAGATTCAAGTTCAAAATGGAATCGCTCAGAGTGGTCATTGCAAGCCTGGAAGAGGGGGATTTTATGGTGTCTCTGGACATCAAGGATGCGTACTTGCATGTCCCCACTTATCCACCTCATCAGGAGTACCTCAGGTTTGTGGTACAGGACTGTCATTACCAATTCCAGACGTTGCCGTTTGGCCTGTCCACGGCACCGAGAATATTTACCAAGGTGATGGCGGAAATGATGGTGCTCCTTCGGAGGCAAGAGGTTATGATTATCCCATACTTGGACGTTCTCCTCATAAAGGCAAGGTCCAGGGAGCGGTTGCTGATCAGCGTAGCACTCTCTCAGGAAGTGTTGCAACAGCACGGCTGGATTCTGAATATTCCAAAGTCGCAGCTGATTCCTACGACGCGTCTGCCCTTCCTGGGCATGATTCTGGACACAAACCAGAAAAGGGTGTTTCTCCCGGAGGAGAAGGCTCAGGAGCTCGTGACTCTGGTCAGAGGCCTCCTAAAACCAAAACAGGTATCGGTGCATTACTGCACGCGTGTCCTGGGAAAGATGGTGGCGTCATACGAAGCCATTCCCTTTGGCAGGTTCCATGCGAGGATCTTTCAGTGGGATCTGTTGGACAAGTGGTCCGGATCGCATCTTCAGATGCATCGGCTGATCACCCTGTCCCCCAGGGCCAGGGTGTCTCTTCTGTGGTGGCTGCAAAGTGCTCACCTCCTCGAGGGCCGCAGGTTCGGCATACAGGACTGGGTCCTGGTGACCACGGATGCAAGCCTCCGAGGATGGGGGGCAGTCACTCAAGGCAGAAACTTCCAGGGGCTGTGGTCAAGTCAGGAGACTTGTCTGCACATCAATATCCTGGAACTAAGGGCCGTATACAACGCCCTGAGTCAAGCGGAACCTCTGCTTCAAAACCAACCAGTGCTGATTCAGTCAGACAACATCACGGCAGTGGCCCATGTAAACCGCCAGGGCGGAACAAGAAGCAGGGTGGCTATGGCAGAAGCCACCAGGATTCTTCGTTGGGCGGAGAATCACGTACTAGCACTGTCAGCAGTGTTCATTCCGGGAGTGGACAACTGGGAAGCAGACTTCCTCAGCAGGCACAACCTCCACCCGGGAGAGTGGGGACTTCATCAAGAAGTCTTCACGCAGATTGCAAATCGATGGGAACTGCCACAGGTGGACATGATGGCGTCCCGTCTCAACAAAAAGCTACAAAGATATTGCGCCAGGTCAAGGGACCCTCAGGCGATAGCTGTGGACGCACTAGTAACACCGTGGGTGTTCCAGTCGGTCTATGTGTTTCCTCCTCTTCCTCTCATACCAAAGGTGCTGAGAATTGTAAGAAAAAGAGGAGTGAGAACAATACTCATTGTTCCGGATTGGCCAAGAAGGACTTGGTACCCGGAATTGCAAGAAATGCTCACAGAGGACCCGTGGCCTCTGCCTCTTAGACAGGACCTGTTACAACAAGGGCCCTGTCTGTTCCAAGACTTACCGCGGCTGCGTGTGACGGCATGGCGGTTGAACGCCGGATCCTAGCGGAAAAAGGCATTCCGGATGAAGTAATTCCTACGCTGATAAAGGCTAGGAAGGATGTGACAGCAAAGCATTATCACCATATATGGCGAAAATATGTTGCTTGGTGTGAGGCCAGCAAGGCCCCAACAGAGGAATTCCAGCTGGGTCGATTCCTGCACTTCCTACAGTCAGGAGTGACTATGGGCCTGAAATTAGGGTCCATAAAGGTCCAGATTTCGGCCCTATTCATTTTCTTCCAAAAAGAACTGGCTTCACTGCCTGAGGTTCAGACGTTTGTTAAGGGAGTGCTGCATATTCAGCCCCCTTTTGTGCCACCAGTGGCACCTTGGGATCTTAACGTGGTGTTGAGTTTCCTGAAAACCCACTGGTGTGAGCCACTTAAGACCGTGGAGCTAAAGTATCTCACGTGGAAAGTGGTCATGCTGTTGGCCTTAGCTTCGGCTAGGCGTGTGTCAGAATTGGCGGCTTTGTCATGTAAAAGCCCCTATCTGGTTTTCCATATGGATAGGGCAGAATTGCGGACTCGTCTGCAATTTCTGCCAAAGGTGGTGTCATCCTTTCATTTGAACCAACCTATTGTGGTGCCTGCGGCTACTGGTGGCTTGGAGGATTCCAAGTTGCTTGACGTAGTCCGGGCTTTGAAGATTTATGTGACCAGAACGGCTGGAGTCAGGAAGACGGACTCGCTGTTTGTCCTGTATGCATCCAACAAGCTGGGTGCTCCTGCTTCAAAGCAAACTATTGCTCGCTGGATCTGTGGCACGATTCAGCAGGCTCAATCTGCGGCTGGGTTGCCGCATCCAAAATCAGTGAAAGCCCATTCCACGAGAAAGGTGGGCTCTTCTTGGGCGGCTGCCCGAGGGGTCTCGGCATTACAGCTTTGCCGAGCTGCTACTTGGTCAGGTTCAAACACATTTGCAAAGTTCTACAAGTTTGATACCCTGGTTGAGGATGACCTTGAGTTTGCCCATTCGGTGCTGCAGAGTCACCCGCACTCTCCCGCCCGTTTGGGAGCTTTGGTATAATCCCCATGGTCCTTACGGAGTCCCCAGCATCCACTAGGACGTTAGAGAAAATAAGATTTTACTCACCGGTAAATCTATTTCTCGTAGTCCGTAGTGGATGCTGGGCGCCCGTCCCAAGTGCGGACATTCTGCAATACGTGTATATAGTTATTACTTACTAAAGGGTTATGTTATGTGGCATCGGTTGAGTGATGCTTGTTTGTTGTTCATACTGTTAACTGGGTAAGTTTATCACGAGTTATACGGTGTGATTGGTGTGGCTGGTATGAGTCTTACCCTGGATTCCAAAATCCTTTCCTTGTAATGTCAGCTCTTCCGGGCACAGTTTCCTTAACTGAGGTCTGGAGGAGGGGCATAGAGGGAGGAGCCAGTGCACACCAGGTAGTACTAAATCTTTCTTTAGAGTGCCCAGTCTCCTGCGGAGCCCGTCTATTCCCTATGGTCCTTACAGAGTCCCCAGCATCCACTACGGACTACGAGAAATAGATTTACCGGTGAGTAAAATCTTATTTTTATTACGTTTTATTATGTTTTCCTCCTAAGCCCACCCCCACTGACCATGCCTCTCTAGACGCTGATTTACACCTGTTCTTTACTCTGCATACAGCATTTCATGTTATTTACAGTATTATGTTTGTATGTCCAGTACTTTCTAAGTTGGTCCACTACAGATAGTAATATGCAGCACTGTAAGCTATTTTGGGTTTTAAAAAAATAAATAAATAGGAATAAGAATAAAATAGTGTGACTACAATTGTGTTTTTAACTTTCACTGCAACTAACCAGCTCTACTTGCAGCTGAAACAAACACGTTATTTGTATTTTTATGCTGGGTGCTAACTTTGGCTTTCTTATAGCCATTGTGCTCACATGATCGAGGGGGATATGGGATGTGCAATTACTGCACTGTACATATAGGCCACAGCGTGCTGTTCTATAGGGAAATCAGTGAGTGTTCATGAACCATTCATAATAGTTCCTGACCCTACTCAAGAATCTCCGATTGCCAATGACTGAGGCCTTAAATTAGATTTTACTTACCGGTAAATCTATTTCTCGTAGTCCGTAGAGGATGCTGGGACTCCGTAAGGACCATGGGGAATAGACGGGCTCCGCAGGAGATAGGGCACTTTAAGAAAGCTTTGGATTCTGGATGTGCACTGGCTCCTCCCTCTATGCCCCTTCTCCAGACCTCAGTTAGGGAAACTGTGCCCAGAGAAGATGGACAGTACGAGGAAGGATTTTTGTAAATCTAAGGGCGAGATCCATACCAGCCACACCAATCACACCATATAACTTGTGATAAATTACCCATTTAACAGTATGAACAACAACATAGCCTCAGTTCAACCGATAAACTATAACATAACCCTTATGTAAGCAATAACTATATACAAGTCTTGCAGAAGAAGTCCACACTTGGGACGGGCGCCCAGCATCCTCTACGGACTACGAGAAATAGATTTACCGGTAAGTAAAATGTTATTTTCTCTAACGTCCTTGAGGATGCTGGGACTCCGTAAGGAACATGGGGATTATACCAAAGCTCCGAAACGGGCGGGAGAGTGCGGATGACTCTGCAGCACCGAATTGAGCACACAGGAGGTCCTGCTCAGCCAGGGTATCAAACTTACAGAACTTTGCAAAGGTATTTGACCCCGACCAAGTAGCAGCTCGGCACAGCTGTAGTGCCGAGACCCCTCGGGCAGCCGCCCAAGAAGAGCCCACCTTCCTAGTGGAATGGACCTAAACCAATTTAAGTAACGGCAATCCTGCCGTAGAATGCGCCAGCTGAATCATGTTACAGATCCAGCGAGCAATAGTCTGCTTTGAAGCAGGGCCGCCAACCTTGTTGGCTGTATACAGGATAAACAGTGCTTCTGTTTTGCAGATCCTAGCCGTTCTGGCCACGTAAATTTCAAAGCCCTGACCACACATCAAGGGACTCGGAATCCTCCAAGTAACGCGTAGCCACAGGCACGACAATAGTTTGGTTCATATGAAAGGATGAGACCACCTTTGGCAGGAATTGAGGACGGGTCCGCAATATCGCTCTATCCATATGGACAATCAGATAGGGCTTATAGTGAGAAAAGCCTCCAATTCCGAAACTCGCCTAGCCGAAGCCAAGGCTAACAACATGACCACCTTCCAGGTGAAATATTTCAACACCACTTACTTAAGTGGTTCAAACCAATGTGACTTAAGGAACCGTAACACCACGTTAAGGTCCCAAGGCGCCACCGGCGGTACAAAAGGAGGCTAAAAATGCAGTACTCCCTACACAAACGTTTGTACTTCAAGAAGAGAAGCCAATTCTTTTTGGAAGAAAATGGATAAGGCCGAAATTTGAACCTTTATCGATCCTAATTTCAGGCCCAAGTTCACTCCAGTTTGAAGGAAGTGAAGCAGACGGCCCAAAAGGAATTCCTCTGTCGGAGCATTCCTGGCCTCACATCAGGAAACATATTTTCGCCATATTCGGTGATAATGTTTCAACGTCACTTCCTCCCTAGCCTTAATTAGGGTAGGAATGACCTCCTCCTGAATACCCATTACCGCTAGGATCCTGCGTTAAACCGCCATGCCGTCAAACGCAGCCGCGGTAAGTCTTGGAACAGACAGGGCCCCTGCTGCAGCAGGTCCTGTCTTAGAGGAAGAGGCCACGGATTCTCTGTGAGCATTTCCTGCAGATCTGGATACCAGGTCCTCCGTGTCCAATCTGGAACAATGAGAATTGGTCTCACTCCTCTTTTTCTTATTATCCTCAACATCATGGGTATGAGAGGAAGAGGAGTAAACACAGAGACCTACCGGAACACCCACGGTGTCACTAGGGCGTCCACAGCTTACTGCCTGAGGGTCTCCTGACCTGGCGCAATAACTCTGCGGCTTTGTGTTGAGGCGGGACGCCATCATGTCTATCAGTGGCAGTCTCCACCGAATTGCAATCTGTGCTAAGACTTCCTGATGAAGTCCCCACTCTCCAGGACGTAGGTCGTATCCGCTGAGGAAGTCTGCTTCCCAGTCGTCCACTCCCGGAATGAACACTGCTGACAGTGCGCTTACATGATTCTCCACCCAGCGAAGAATTCTGGTGGCTTCCGCCATCGCCACTCTGCTCCTTGTGCCGCCTTGGCGGTTTACATGAGCTACTGCGGTGACGTTGTCTGACTGGATCAGAACCGGTTGGTCTGATGTAGGGCGTTGTATATGGCCCTTAGTTCCAAGAAGTGAAGACAAGTCTCTTGACTTGACCAAAGACCTTGGACATTTTATTTTTCCTTGTGTGACTGCTCCCCAACCTCGGAGGCTCGCGTCCGTGGTCACCAGGATCCAGTCCTGAATGCCGAACCTGCGGCCCTATAGAAGGTGAGCACCCTGCAGCCACCACAGGAGAGATACCCTGGCCCTGGGGGAGAGGGTGATCAACTGATGAATCTGTAGATGTGACCCGGACCACTTGTCCAGTAGGTCCCATTTGAAAGACCTCGCATGGAATCTGCCGAAGGGAATGATTTTCCCCCGGACTCGGGTGCAGTGATGCCGACACCTGTCTTGGTTTCAATAAGTTCCTGACCAGAGTCATGAGTTCCTGGGCCTTCTCTATCTGAAGGTAAACCCCTTTCTGGTCCGTATCCAGAATCATACCCAAGAAGGGCAGACTAGTCATAGGAACCAACTGTGACTTCGGGATATTGAGAAACTAGCCGTGTTGCTGTGACACCTTCAGCGAAAGTGACACGCTGTTCAACAACTGCTCTTTTGATCTCGCCTTATAGGAGATCGTCCAAGTATGGGATAACTGTGACTCCTTGCTTGCGTAGGAGCACCATCATTTCCGCCAATTACCCTGAAATTGGTAATGACAATACTGTACCGCAATTCTCAGGTACGCCTGATGGGGTGGATAAATGGGAACATGAAGGTATGCAGCCTTTATGTCTAGATACACCATCAAATCCCCCCTTTCCAGGCTGGCCACGATCGCTCTGAGCGATTCCACTTTAAATTTGAACCTTTTCCAGTATAGGTTCAGAGGTTTTAATTTTAAATAGGTCTGACCGAACCGTACGTATTCGGGACTACAGCCAAGGTTGAGTAATAGCCCCTTCCTTGTTGCAGGAGGAGAACCTTGAGCATCACCTGTTGAAGATACAATGTGTGAATTGTATTTAATATAACTCCCCTTCTGGGGGAGAAGCCGGTAGGTCCGATAAGGAAAACCGGCGAGGAGGCACCTTTCGAATTCCTTTGTAACCCTGAGAACAATTTTTATTGCCCCGAGATCCACCTGTGAGTGAACTCAGATGTGGCTGAAGAGTCGAAAACGTGCTCCCCCTGGGACGGACTGCCTTAGCGGAGCTCCCGCATCCTGCGGTGGATGTAGTAGAGGCCGGGGAGGACTTCTGTTCCTGGGAACTAGCTGTGCCCCGTGCCCTTACCTCTGGTAAGAAAGGACTCTCCTCATACTTTCTTGTTATTCTGCGACCGAAAGGACTGCATTTGATAATGTCGTGCCTTCTTAGTCTGTGAGGGAATATAAGGCAAAAGATCAGAATTACCAGCTATAGCTGTGGAGACCAGGTCCGAGAGCCCTTCTCCACACAATTCCTCAGCCTTGTGAGGTAAACCCTCCATATGCCTCTTTTAGTCGGCATCACCTGTCCATTGCATGTTCCACAGGACAAGTCTAGCAGAAATCAACATAGCGTTGACTCTAGAACCCAGTAGACTAACGTCTCTTTGGGCATGTCTTATATATATATACTAATACCCGTTATACGTTATAGAGAGACAGTCTCTTGGGGGGTGTACAGTTTAATGATAGATTAGGTCTTTCATATGTAGATACACTATATTCTTTTTGATTCCCTGCTGCAGGTGTGGGGAGGCGATGCGGCCCGGTTGCTGGGAGACGAGGAGGTCAGTGATAGACGTCATGACAGGCGGATCCCTTGCGGGAGTGGACCAATTAGCCTACCTCCATTCGATGACAGGGCGGGGGGTGCTGGACTCGCGTCACGATCATATGACGCGGGGAGGTGGTATCCCCGTTACCTAGGCGACGGAGGAAACGCTGGGAGTGGCCCGCCAGCATGGGACCGAGCCGGATGACGTCACAGCTGGGCGCCGCGGTGTCCGTGCGGCCAGGCGAGCACGCCTTTCAACTCCAGCTGGCGGGGATGATTAAGAACGAGGTGACAGGTGAGCACGGTTTTGAATATTTTGTGGGTTATAAATGTGACAAGATTAGCTGACTGATGGTAACAGCTCCCCTGACGACGGCGGTAGCCGAAACAGCTGTTGGGAGACTCGGCTGGGTAGGATGCATATCCCCAGTATACACAGGACGTGTGAGATACTTGATATTACAAAAGTCATGTTTACAAATTGCTGAATTTGCACAGAGAACCCGTTTGTGATGTTACAAATTGCTGAATTTGTACAGAGAACCCGTTTGTGATGTGTTATAAAATGGCATAAAAACGTTTGATTATATTTGGAGTGCTGGTCTCATCTACAACATAGCCCCAGCTGGAGCCTCATGATGTGGTTGTATCCATATTGAAAAGTCTTTGACCGAGCACCCTTTTTTGGAGTCCTTTAGTGTTGTGCGGCCCACGCTGTCTATTAGATAAATTGCCATGAACTGGATTTGGACTGCACCACGGTTTTAATTATGTGTTGTCTGTAGGTTTAACAGGTGTATAATATATGCACCTTTTAGATGATTCTTTGATATATTGTATGTTTTTGGTGTGCCTTTTAGTGTATCTTCATAAGACTATGGAATTTAATGCCGGCGACCTCACTGGGACCAAGAGATTTTTAGATAAAGATGTATCAAAAATACTTTTTTCTAACACTGAACAACTAGCTTTTGACCTAGATAGTCCACAAGAAATACACGCTGATCTTTTAAGATTACGTAAGAGACTTGTAGAACTTGAGCTGCATGGACTGACACTATCGCAGTACCATAAAGAAAATTTAATTCCCAGAGGGTTTAGGATCAAAAATCAACCTACCCTGGGACGTAATTGTAAAGAGTTCTGTAGACAGTGGTGTCTTATTTTAAATCAATGCTGCTTTGATTTAATGCTCTTGGTCATCCAGCAGGTGAATGCCGACATTAAAGTTGTGGAGAAAGATATTCGCTCTTGTGAGACAGCAGGATTAGATATCATCAAGGCTGATAGCAGCACTGATTGGCTATCTAGACTAGATGAAAGTGTATCCACATTTAAAACAGAATTATTAGCGTTCAAAAAGGGTAAATATAAAAAGGTGAAAGAGGATTATAGGGATTTCCGTGTATACCCTTGGTTGATTCCACAGACCAATAGGCGCCAGTGACAAACTAGTCATACGTTTAGAAAACGACAACCTAGACAATTTACGGATATTGAGTCAAACACATCTCAGAGTGATTCAGATAATTCTGGTAAATCTAGACAGCATTTTTTAGGGGGAAAAGCCACCACTCGCAGCAGGGTGCCACCAGACAGAGATCTGGAAAACCCTGCAGGAGAGGGGGTGTCAGGCACAAGAAACCAAAGGGAGAAGAACAAGTCAACCCGCAAATAGCATTGTTCAATCTATCATCCTATAATTTGACTGAGTCTGAGGCTAGCGTGTTAACGAAGGGTTTATCATTTGTTCAAACTCATCGTCAGAAACCTTTTGACTTTGAGGTTGAGCTATATAGATTCCACAGACAGTTACGTCTGAAAGAATTTTTCAGTAAACGGGCTATAGTTGAATCAAAACACACCCCTTTTAAAGTCTCGAGCACGTTTGATCCTCCCTCATCAAACGCATCAATTGAAACATTCATGCGGTTGGTGAGGATGGACACACTACCAATTTTACGAAAGAATAGAATCAAATACTCTAATTTAAAGAAAGAAGAAGCAGCAGCAATAAAAACGCTGAACAACAACGCCGATATTGTTATACGCCCCGCCGATAAAGGCGGTGGCATTGTGATACTTAATAAAAATAATTACATTAGTGAAGTCATGAGGCAGTTGTCGGATACATCCTGATACAAACAACTATTATTTGATCCTACATTGAATTTTAAGAGAGAAATAGATTCCATTATCCATTTAGGACTCAGCAATGCATGGATAGATGAACAGACTGAGAAGTTTCTCATTCAGGATTACCCGAGGATCCCACTCTTGTACATCTTGCCGAAGGTGCACAAGAGTTTGGTGGATCCTCCGGGTAGACCAATTATCTCTTCTAGAGGTTCGTTAGGACAACCCCTGTCACAATATGTGGATTACCACCTACAACCGGTGGTACAACATACTCCCTATTTTGTTAAGGGTACGACAGATTTTATTAACAAGTTGAAAGATTTTGGCCAGCCACCTTGTGATTGTCTCCTGGTGACTCTAGATGTGTCTAGTTTATACACTAGTATTGATCACACTGAGGGCATTGAATCAGTGAGGAGAGCTATCACCACCAGTCCACAGTACGTAGGTCCACCAGTTGATTTTTTATTATTATTGATTGAAGTTATCTTGCATAAAAATTATTTTTTGTTTAATAATTCTTTTTATTTACAGCTACACGGGACGGCGATGGGGTCGAACATGGCTCCGTCGTACGCCAATTTATTTATGTATAATTATGAACAAGAAAATATTATGAATGATCCATTTTTTTCAAATTTCATAATTTTTTATGTTAGATTTATTGATGATCTCTTTATGCTGTGGACTGGTGGTGAGAAAGCACTCATAGAATTTGTAGACAAGTTGAACAGCAGGCCTGGATCCATTAGATACACTTATCGCTATAGCAAGATGAATATGGAGTTTCTTGATGTTATGGTAGGGATTGATAAAGGATGTTTTACTACAAACATTTTCAAGAAACCTACCGACAAAAACACACTTCTCCTGGCATCCAGTTTCCATCCACAACATTTGAAAAAGGGATTTTCCTATTCACAGTTGTTAAGGGTGACACGCATAACGTCGGACCATACCAAACTGCCGGAGGCTCTAGCTAACATGGGGCAGAAGTTTATTGACCGTGGGTATAATCCGTTGGAGGTAAAAGATGCTGTGACCAGATGTTTGGGACTGAAACGGGAGGATCTTTTGATCCCAAAGATCAAACAAGGAGAAGTTGAGCGGCTGGTATTCACAAGCACCTATGCCATCACATCGGGTTTGGTCAAAAAATCGATACTCAAGCATTGGCATATAGTCCAGACTGACCCGTCTTTAAGCAGATTCTGTGCCAATACACCCCTCTTCAGCTATAAGAGGAGCAGGAATCTGAAGGAACGTATCTCACACTCTGATATCAGACCAGGAATGGTGTCCAACAGCAATTGGCTCAGTTTGCAAAAGGGAGCCTTCAAATGTGGCAGTTGTGCAAATTGCACTTTCATGCTGACGGGGAGCGAATTTACACACCCGATGTCAGGGGACAAATATGTGTTGAGACACAGGATGACATGTGAAACCCGTTATGTGACTTACATCATTGTATGTCCATGCAAAAAGGTCTACGTGGGCAAAACGATTCGAATGCTAAAGGAACGAATTTCCATGCATCGTTCTTCAATTAAAAAAGCTCTACAATTAGTGGAAACTAACACACCGCCGGTAGCCAGACACTTCGTGAACTGTGGTCACAAAATAAGGGACTTTAAATTTATGCCATTGGACCATATACCACCGCTCAGGAGAGGCGGTGATCGGAACAAGCATTTATTGAAGCAAGAGAGCCGGTGGATATACCAATTGAACGCTATGACCCCACGGAGGTTAAATGAGGAATTAATTCTTTCCTGTTTTTTGTAAATAACAGAAAGTGCTTGGTTATGGATCAGGTTTGCTGTTCTAGTTAGCTGTAGTCCTTGAGCGGATACTTTCTCCACATGAAATAAGTTGTATACTAGTTTGCCTCCATGTTCGGGGACATTGTCTATACATGACAGTATGAGGGGAATATATCGGGGAGAAAAATCCTAGACTTACGGGATAGTGTGTGTGACTAAGGATAAGATCGGCATAATAGGACGTATATATTTAGTGTTGTTATTCAATAAGAGTGCTGATGGATCGGTGTCCAGTCACAAACATGCTTGGAATATAGGATTTTATGTAATTCTGACTATAATGCATAATATGGTTGAATCATTTACTAATACCCGTTATACGTTATAGAGAGACAGTCTCTTGGGGGGTGTACAGTTTAATGATAGATTAGGTCTTTCATATGTAGATACACTATATTCTTTTTGATTCCCTGCTGCAGGTGTGGGGAGGCGATGCGGCCCGGTTGCTGGGAGACGAGGAGGTCAGTGATAGACGTCATGACAGGCGGATCCCTTGCGGGAGTGGACCAATTAGCCTACCTCCATTCGATGACAGGGCGGGGGGTGCTGGACTCGCGTCACAATCATATGACGCGGGGAGGTGGTATCCCCGTTACCTAGGCGATGGAGGAAACGCTGGGAGTGGCCCGCCAGCATGGGACAGAGCCGGATGACGTCACAGCTGGGCGCCGCGGTGTCCGTGCGGCCAGGCGAGCACGCCTTTCAACTCCAGCTGGCGGGGATGATTAAGAATGAGGTGACAGGTGAGCACGGTTTTGAATATTTTGTGGGTTATAAATGTGACAAGATTAGCTGACTGATGGTAACAGCTCCCCTGACGACGGCGGTAGCCGAAACAGCTGTTGGGAGACTCGGCTGGGTAGGATGCATATCCCCAGTATACACAGGACGTGTGAGATACTTGATATTACAAAAGTCATGTTTACAAATTGCTGAATTTGCACAGAGAACCCGTTTGTGATGTTACAAATTGCTGAATTTGCACAGAGAACCCGTTTGTGATGTGTTATAAAATGGCATAAAAACGTTTGATTATATTTGGAGTGCTGGTCTCATCTACAACATAGCCCCAGCTGGAGCCTCATGATGTGGTTGTATCCATATATATATATATATATATATATATATATATAAGACAACATCTTTTACATATAAATATATATGTACATATATTTATATATACTAGGGACAATAACATGGCATCCTTATCTAGGGGTTAAACCACCGCTGATAAGGTATCTGACTACGCTGCTACAGCGCTATAAACCCATGCCGACACAATCGCCGGTCTGAGTAGTGCACCAGAATGTGTGTAAATGGACTTCAAAGTACTTTTACTGCATGCTATCTGCAGGATCCCTGAGGATAGCTGTTAAGTCAGCGCTACCTTTTTGGGTAAACGTGTCAATGCCTTGTACACCCTTGGGGAAGATTCCTATCTTATCCTGGCCCCATTAGGGAAAGGATATTCCCTGATAATTCTTTTTGGGAAGCTGCAGCTTCTTGTCTGGAGATTCCCGCTCTTTTCCTTCATGAGAGGAGGGAAATTTACCTCAGCTTTCTTCCCCTTAAACATGTGTACCCTTGTGTCAGGGACAGATGAGTCATCAGTGATATGCAAAACATCTTTTATTACAATAATCATATATTGAATACTTTTCTGCCAGTCTTGGCTGTACTTTGTATTATCGTAGTCGACACTGGAGTCAGACTCCGTGTCATTAACAGTGTCTATTATTTTGGATAGTGAGCATTGTGAGACTCTGAAGGTCTCTGTGATATAGGGGCAGACATGGGTATATTCCCTGTCTGTTCTCTAATCTTTTGTAATAAGTTCATCTTAGCACTTAATTTCACATATCCAATCAGGTGTCGGCGTTGTCGACGGAGAGACCACGCACCCACACAGATTTGCTCCATCTCTTCCTTAGGAGAGCCTTTTACCGCAGACATGTCGACACACACGTACCGACACACTCCACACACACAGGGAATCTCTTATCTGAAGACAGGTTCCCCCCTAGGCCCTTTGGAGAGACAGAGAGAGAGAATGCCAGCACACACCCCAGCGCTATATGTCCCAGGAAAAAAACACAGAATGTTTACCCAGTAGCGCTGCTGTAATGTATAATCGCCAAATATGTGCCCCCCTCTACTTTAAAACCCTCTTCACCGTGTGTCAAGCAGGGGAGAGTCCGGGGAGCTTCCTCTCAGCGGTGCTGTGGAGAGAAAATGGCGCTGGTGAGTGCTGAGGGAGAAGCCCCGCCCCCTCGACGGCGGGCTTCTGTCCCGCTCAAACTTACTAAAATATGGCGGAGGCTCTTTTATATACATGTACAGTGCCCACCTGTACATGTATATATACTTTTTGCCATAAGAGAGGTGTTATATTGTTGCCCAGGGCCCCCCCTCCTGCGCCCTTACAGTGACCGGAGTATGTGAGGTGTATGGGAGCAATGACGCACAGCTGCGGTGCTGTGCGTTACCTCAGTGAAGCTCTGAAGGCTTCTGCCACCTGAGACGTCTTCTGACTTCGTTTCTTCTGGCTCTGTGAGGAGAACGGCGGTGCGGCTCTGGGGGTGGACGCCCAGTAAGAACCTGTGTTCACCCCCTCTGGAGCTAATGGTGTCCATTAACCGAGGAAGCAGAGCCTATCTTAGACAAGAAGGTCTGCCCCTCTCTCCTCAGTCCCTCGATGCAGGGAGCCTGTTGCCAGCAGTGCTCCCAAATGTAGAAAAAATCCAAACAAAAATGCTTTCTAGGCAGAGAACTCAGGGGAGCTCCCTGCAGTGCACCCATCTCGCTCTGGGCACAGTGTAAAACTGAGGTCTGGAGGAGGGGCATAACGGGAGGAGCCAGTGCACACCCAGAATCCAAAGCTTTCTTAAAGTGCCCTATCTCCTGCGGAGCCCGTCTATTCCCTATAGTCCTTACGGAGTCCCAGCATCCTCAAGGACGTTAGAGAAAATTAGATTGCCATGAATAGGTTCAAGACCCGTGTCCGCTTTCGGTTAGAAGATGGAGAGCAATTACTGAGCCTACTGCCTAATGCATTATACAAGTGATGTCCACAAACAATGGTGAATGGAGTGGACTGAGAAGTATTCTAGCAGGGTAATCGGAAAGACAGTCCCTGTCTCTGATATAAGGAGAAATTACTGTATATTAGTTGCTGCAGTTGGTCTCTGTTTTTCTCAAACACAATCACCTTGATAATGCCTTACATAACCATTAATAGACAAACACACCTGTATAGGGGGATGCCAGATTGCCATCAAGCTTTGTTTCAGTCCCCTAGATTAACATATAATATTTCTATATTTTATGCACATGTACTTTTAGTAATCCTCTTTGTTATGTCCCCTAGGAGCTACTGTTGCTTAGTAATTTAGCTTCAGTGAAAAAAGTCCCTCTGTTACATTACTACTTTTTCTTACTCAAATTCAACGAGTAAACACCCACAAGAAAAGCAAATTATGGAGAAAATATGGACAAAACACATAGCAAAAATGAGAAACAACATCAACTTGATATGAGAATTCTCGCTCAAATGATATTTCCCTTACCTTGATCAATGTAAATTCACTCAGGCCTTCTATTATTATACCTCTTGTGAAAGTTTACTTCCACATAAACCATACATTCGCCGATTCTTTATATCATTACTAGTTACCAGAACGTTAAAATGACAGAACATCATAACAGTAATGTCAGAACCAGCCGCTGGGCGCATGCGAACGGATCAACACTTGAATTGCTTCGTCGGGCACCATCTATTGACCACCGGCCAATTCCCCCCATAGAGGTGAGGAGCAGCGTTAGCCTATTATTGTATAGGGTATCTATTTCCCCTAATGTGTTCCCTGTACCTCATACCTCAGCTATCTCTAGTTCCTAGTGAAATGATGAGCTCATGCCTCCATGCTATAAAATTATACTCTATGACAGTATATGTTATGTTGTCAGTAACAGTACCTTAAACTCGTAGGATTCTTCAATAATTATTTCAAGTTTTGTGTGCTCTCCCAGCACCGGTCGGCCCATATCCGCTATACGTCGCTCTTCCTCTTCTTTGCTTGTGAGCGGCAGTTTTTCTTCATTTTTCTCTGAAAACAAAAAAGATAAGATTACTACCATTGCACATTGTACACCAGAAGCTCTGTAAAATTGTAAGAACTATGGGGCAGATGTATTAAGCCTGGAGACGGCATAAGGAAGTGATAAACGCACCAGCTCCTAACTGTTAATTTACATATTGGAGCTGATTGGCTGGTGCCTTGCACTTATCACTGGTTTATCACTTCCTTCTGCTTTCCCCAGGTTAATACATCTGCCCCACCCAATCATCATCATCATCATCATAATAACACCAACACATTAATCTGGGGTACACAACAAAACTTCTAGCTCTCCTTGCTTCAATAGAAAAATGTTTTTGTTGCTAAGCGTAATGTTCAATAAATGTTTTATTTGGTGTACAGTAGTTTAGTAATTTCTTATAGATGAGTTCATTCTCACATAAAAAAAAAATATGCTACCTTGTACAGTATGTGGTTTGCCATCTCCAGCACCTCAACAACCAGTAATGGTTCTACACCATTTAGCGCTGTCTCGTAACCGCTCACCTGTTGCCAGCAGCCCAGGCTGGAGTTTATTCCCCTGTCCCATGAACTGGCTCTTTGCATAATTGAGAAGTTGAAGGGATATTAATACATTTTCGGCTGCAAAGTGTTTAGAGTACATGCATTTGGGGACCCTGGTAAAGCCAAAATACAGTGCCTACAAGTTGTGCATACAAGTCGAGTGTGGATTTGTTTTTCAGCTTGACTTATTAAATTCCACTCCATACTAATCAAATAAAACTTTTACAATTATTAAAAATAGTAAAATAGTGCTTCCAGGATACACAATCACTGCTTCACATGGGCAGATGGGGGTCATCATTCAAATTTGCACTCTTCCAGTGTAATTGATTATTAAAATACAATAATCAACGCTACTTTTGTAGGAAAATAGGTTCAAAACTGTGGGTGGGGTACAGGTGGGTGGTGATGTGAGTTGAGCTGCGAAAGGGACGGGACATCAATTGATGAATAAACTTTTTATTTTAAACATATAATGCCCCGAGTAGTGCCATATATATACATATAATGCCCCCATAGTGCCGGATACACATAATGCCCCCAGTAGTGCCAGTTACACAATGCCCCCAGCAGTGCCAGATACACAATGCCCCCAGCAGTGCCAGTTACAAAATGCACCCAGTAGTGCCAGATACACAATGCTCCAAGCAGTGCATTACACAATGCCCCCAGCAGCGCCAGATACAAAATGCCCCCAGTATAGTACTGACCTCGCTGCTGCTGCCACTGATTCCCGTGTCTGAGAACAGGAAGGATAGCGCAACACGTGTCTCTCCTGCCCCTCACTGTGTCCGATCTCCGGCGGCCATTTGAAATATGGTGCCAGCTTGTGAGCCAATCAAAGTCCACGGGCCGGCAGCCAATCAGGAGCCGCCGCAGCTGGCACTCAAGCTCTCATTGGCAGACGGCCGAGCAACATTTTAAATGTCCACCACAGACGGGGACAAAATGAGGGGCAGGACAGAAATGTGCTGCGCTCTCCTCCCCTAAGACGCGGTAAGCAGTGGTAGCAGCGACAGCAGGGCAGGCCGCAGATGTTCCGGTTCACCGTTGCCGATGATGCCATTTTAGGAAAGACCTTCAGGAACGGTGTTTGGAAGCATTACGGCCCAAAACTAGACCTGACAGTAATAGTAATTAAAGAACATTCATTCACTCAATGTGGTCAACCAAAATTAAACAGTAAATGGGTAATTTATGACAATGTCACTAATACCCCTTTTACACTGCCTTGAAAAACCCGTATTTTTGCACGTGAATGTGCATCCATCCAGGTTTTTGCTCAGTGATAAATGCTCCCCAATATAAACCTGGGTCCAGTTACCCAGGGATCTAACCCGCATAGTGAGCAGGGTTGGACACGAGTAGGACCTGAGTTAAGCGGCAGTGTAAATGCGTTACCCGAGACATCCGACCTGGGACACGTTTACAACATGCTGAAAGCCCATACCTGCCAAACTGCAGTGTCCTGTGGGAGGTTGGGGGACACAGCGCATGCTGTCTATCCTGCTATGCCAGGGGTGGCCAACCAGTCAGAGACAAAGAGCCAATAAATCTTGTTAGGTACATCAAAGAGCCGACTTCGAGCCGAAGGCGCACTTGCAAAAATGGGGTGTGACCTTGTGCCTGCTAGGCCACGCCCCTGGTATAAAATACATTGAAAAAGCCAGATCCAACATAAAATGCAATGAAAATGCCACTTCTACATCAAATATTTGAAAAAGCTAGATCCGCATAAAATATATTGAAAAGCCAGATTCACATAATACACTTCAGTTCCCCCACGTGTCGCTCCAGCCAGCACCAGCCTGTGTCACTCCAGCCAGCACCCGCCTGTGTCACTCCAGCCAGCTCCCCCATGTGTATTTGGCTCCCTCAGTTCTCAGTCTACGTAATGCTGCTGCATGTCTGGCTGGAGTGCAGCGGTTTACAGATCTCTTGTGGTCACGTGACTTTGAGTGTTGGGAGCCACATTTGAATAAAGAAAGAGCCGCATGTGGCTCTAGAGCCACGCGTTGGCCACCACTGTGCTATGCGGACAGCAGCGCAGTGCCCGGAAACAGTGAGAGCCGGAGGTTGGGGGGCAGCCCAGCAGCTTCCAGAGGATGTAGGGCAACTTCCATTGGGGCTGTGGCCTAACGGGACCATGGCCACACCCCGGGGGGTCCCGATCTGCACTGCCCAGCCACAGTGGGAAAGGGGTAAGTCCCGGGTCTGACCCATGTTCCAAATCCCAGGTCAGACCTGAGACTTTGGTGTAAAAGTGGAATCATTCTCATGATCAGCATATTTTAGTAAGTATGCATTTCACTATGTGAATGTTCTCCACATATTCTAGTGCTAGAATAGCTGCCAGTACAGAGCTTTCACTAATTGATAGGAACAGCATTTAATAAAAAAGTAATAAAATCAAAACAATGTACTTAATTAATTAATAGTATTCAATTATGTTTCATTTCAAATAGCTAAAATTACATTTGCATAGTACTCCCTAAGGACATCCCTGTTAAGTACTATTCTGTTGCATTGTATTATATAACTGCTCAATTCATAAGCACCAACATTTGTGTATTCCCCACATAAAAACTTTGTATTTCATTACTCTCATACTGGACAGTGAACCACTGAAAGACACAACATGGCAGCCATATTGCTATTGGCACCAGGGTTGATAACTGGCATGGGGCTGGTTTTGAACCATGGTAGGGGAACCAAACCACTGAAGGTACCCCCTCCATGGTTTCACCAGCACAGGCTGTAATAGCCCAGTTTTGGATACCCTGAAATCAGGATGGACCCCATATTGATTTTATTCCTGATTTTAGGGACACTAACACTAGGCTGAAAAGCACTAGTGCTCATTAAGAAGTAGGGGATGCCTCCACAATTGTTTTACATTTTTTATTCTATTTTTCACATAAAGAAGTATGCAGACAGTGTCTAACTTCTTCTGTGACATCAGAACATCGTCCAGTTGGAGGGAAAGCTGCTTTAGATGGCTGTTCTGATGGAAAAGTTGGACAATGTTGTCACACTTCATGATAGTTGAGTTGGTCAAATAAACATCCTGTTGGATAGCTGAATGAAAACTTGCTCAGTGTATGGCCAGCTTAATATTCTGATTTAAGTACAGTATTTTATGTCTTCAGTACTTTGCAATGTGTCAATGAACAGTATGATACAGAACAAGTGGTGCTACACTTTGTAATTGACATTAAAGGTACAGAGTGTATCTTGCTCAGCCTAAATTATTTTTTCATTATCCATCCTTTTCTAATGAATGGCTACCTAGCATGCTTTATAGGAGAGTAGAATCTTAAAAGGTTTACGATATTAATGAGAGCTCTATATGTTTAATTCAGTGGTATAAAAACTCAATGATTGAGTGATGTTTCTAAATACAGCAGTAAAGTCAAATGAACTCCCCCCATTCTCCCTCCTGCCAGTTTTTCCAGATGGGTTTGCAAGTCTATTGTGCAAAGTAATTTCAAGCACTTTTACAAATTTCGGACTTCCCCCTTAATAAAAAAATTGTCTGGTCTCAATTTCTTGCTATCTCATAATGGTATTGATGAATTTAGTAAAGGAAGTGGACAATGGTATACTTTTAATTTTAAGGGGGGAATTCAATTAGTCGTTCCAAATTTTTCTGTACAAAAGATGTCCTTTATTTTTACCAATTTTTTGTCTGATGGTTTTTTGGGGCAATTCAATTAATGCCCCTTTTTTTTTTTTGCAGTACAATTTACCCCTTTCCTTGCAAAAAAACACATAGATCCAGGATAAGTTATCGGATCCATCTGTTTTCATGATCGCGGCCGCAAAAAAAACAGCACATATCGTTTTTTTTTCCTCCTGACTCCAGGCAGTTGAAACAAAATCCCTGCTAGTGCCAGCTATCGGGGATAATTGAAGCCGCACTGTAGGTATGTCAGCACATCCAGGACAAATCAACAGCACCAACAGCTGCCATCTCTAACCTCATGCGCAGTACTATAGCAATGCCCTTACTGGGCTGCATAGCTGGTGTACTTGTTATAGTCTCAGAAATGAGGTTGTAATTTCAATTCCCAGTCATGGCCAATCTGTATTTGTATGAATGGGCTTTCACGGATACTCCAGTTTCTTCCCACACTCCTAAAAATATGGAAGGGATGGGGGATAAGGATGTCTTCTGCATCAAGCCAAAATTTTATGTAATTTGTGATAGAAAATTCCCCAAATTATATTATGACCAAAAAATTATTAATCAATCAATACGGGGTGCTGCCATAGACAATAAAATTGAAGATCAACATGGGACAGAAAAAGATTGCCTCTTCGTTGGCGCACTTAGAAGAGAATGAAGAATTTATGTACTTATTCAATTATTAAAATATAACTTTTATTAATAATGACTAAAAAATATATATTGACCTAGCAATTGAGAAACATATATGTGAATAATCATAAATTAATTGTGCCGTGTAAGTGAATAAATTCTGTGATAAAGAATAATAATAAAGACAATAAAAACTGATTCACTGTGCTCAAGCTTTAATTTTACTCAATTTATTAAATATCTCCATCTCTGGAATTAATCATATACTTCTGTATGCACTATATAATAACATTTATCGTCATTATAATAAATGTATTAAAATGACATTCCCATTATTTGTACTTTTTTGTATATTAATGAATAACTGAGATTATATTTCTTGTATTTCACAGTACTTTTATATATATATATTTTTTTACAACAGTTTATTTTACTAATTATCTACAGTATATTAATTACGTAACTTGCTATGGGATGATTACATTTTATCTGAAGGAACAGAGACTGCCTGATTAATGGCTGAACTGTTCTTTACTGTTAAACTATTGGTAAGTGTGGAAGCTTAGAAGCATTAGCACAGTACACAGCAGGAAGCTGATTAAACTGACCTCAGCATTTGAACTGTGTTTCATTAGGGTAATGAAGCTGTGATTTGATAGGATTGTAACTGGAACATATTACCTACATCGGAGAAGGTCTGAGCAGTTCAAGCATTAACAACTCCTCAAGCCATTTTAAGCAACTGTGCATAGGGGAGCAGAGATAACTCCAGCTAATAACTTTCTTCAGTCTCCAGTCTATGTGTGTATTAGAAGTCAAATTTCCCCAACACTGTCAAGGCATTACAAAGCACACTGTGGGAATAACTAGATGTTTAGGTTTGCTTATGGCATTATGGTAATTTATCCCAGTAGAAGAGAAGTATTATCAAATTATAATGTACTGTAGTACTAGAACAGTATGGCTATTCAATAATTCAACACATGGAAATGAGAAGTTATCACACAAAGCTGTGAGATGCTACTAACACTAAGTGACTCGCTGTGAACCACAATATCATTTGTGTCTGTTACGTTTTTCTTTCATAAAATCATAACAATATCTTTTAAGCTGTCGTGAAATTATAAACATTATGCTCCAGTTCATCTGAATTCCCATTTGTCACATTAATCAGAGTCCTAAAATAAAGAATTCAGTTACAAACTCCCATTGCTTTTACTGAGTAAGTTCACATTTTTGCGTGCAGCATATTGAGCAGGTGAAAAGGTAAGAAAAGTCTTGAGCAGGTGAAAAGGTAGGTAAAAATGTCTGGACACAGCGCAGAACCTCTGGTACGCACCTCCCAATGAGTGATCACACACTTTGAGGGGTTTAAATAGCATAATTTGGCCAATAAAGACTTGCCAGTTTTCAGTTGACTTTCTCTAAAAAGCTAAATAATGGATTAAAATTATGTAGGGCAGGTAGTTCCGGTATGAATGGTCGACCATGTTATGGTCGACAGTCATTAGGTCGACCACTATTGGTCGACATTGACATGGTCGACATGGACACATGGTAGACACATGAAAAGGTCGACATGAGTTTTTTTACTTATTTGGGTGTCGTTTTTTGCGTAAAGTGACTGGGAACCCCAATTAGTGCACCACGTCCCCTCGCATGGCTCGCTTCGCTCGCCATGCTTCGGGCATGGTGCCTTCGCTTCGCTCAGCACAGATTACCATTCCAATCGTAGTCCACGTGGATCGTAAAGTATGGAAAAGTTCCCCAAAAGAAAAAAAAGTAAAAAAACTCATGTCGACATTTTCATGTGTCGACCTTTCATGTGTCGATGTCGACCAATAGTGGTCGACCTAATGACTGTCGACCATAACATGGTCGACCATGTGAACGGATACCAGGGCAGGTACTTGGGGGTGATGTATTGATGGTAGAAGGGTTTAGAACAGAGGTTCACAAACTTGGTCCTCGTGGGCCCACACAGTGCATGTTTTGCAGGTCTCCTCACAGAATCACAAGTGAAATAATTAGCTCCACCTGTGGACCTTTTAAAATGTGTCAGTGAGTAATTAATACACCTGTGCACCTGCTGGGTTACCTGCAAAACATGCACTGTGTGGGCCCACGAGGACCAAGTTTGAGAACCTCTGGTTTAGAACTTGCAGAACTTGGAGCAATAAGGATGGTGTAAAGATTAGCATTTCTGCCTCATAGGACTGAAGTCATGGAATTGATTCCCACCATGGCCCTAACTGTGTGGAGTTTGTATATTCTCCACGTATGTGCGTGGGTTTCCTCCAGGTACTCTGGTTTACTCCCACAATCCAAAAATATACACTGGTAGGTTAATTGGCTCCAGATAAATATTAACCCTGTTGTGTATGTGTGCGCATGTACATGTATTGAGGGCAGACTAGATGGACCAAGTGGTCTTTATCTGCCGTCAAATTCCATGTTGAGCTAAAAGGTACCATCCTGGGTTCATGGTTCCAGGTCGGCACCCTTGATACTGACCAGAGTTTTTCCCGCGGCTTCCGTCCCAAGTATATGACCCGGGTTAAGTCTAAATGGTGCGACTTGGGTTTTAACTCCCGGTTTGCACTAGAAGCTAATGATTGGCCCGCCATAGCTGCCTGATGCATGCTGATTACATAATCAGCGGCAGCTGGAGATACAAGACACACAGTTGCCACAGCGGATGGCAATAAGGGACAGTGTTTGTTGCCAGTGACTTTGTTTAAGACCACATCTCATAAGAAGGAGAAGGAGGTCCATGAGCTTTTACATTTGAGGGAAGAGGAGGAAATTGAAGCCCAAATTACTGTACCTGGAACTAGAGATGAGCGCCTGAAATTTTTCGGGTTTTGTGTTTTGGTTTTGGGTTCGGTTCCGCGGCCGTGTTTTGGGTTCGAACGCGTTTTGGCAAAACCTCACCGAATTTTTTTTGTCGGATTCGGGTGTGTTTTGGATTCGGGTGTTTTTTTCAAAAAACACTAAAAAACAGCTTAAATCATAGAATTTGGGGGTCATTTTGATCCCAAAGTATTATTAACCTCAAAAACCATAATTTACACTCATTTTCAGTCTATTCTGAATACCTCACACCTCACAATATTATTTTTAGTCCTAAAATTTGCACCGAGGTCGCTGTGTGAGTAAGATAAGCGACCCTAGTGGCCGACACAAACACCGGGCCCATCTAGGAGTGGCACTGCAGTGTCACGCAGGATGGCCCTTCCAAAAAACCCTCCCCAAACAGCACATGACGCAAAGAAAAAAAGAGGCGCAATGAGGTAGCTGTGTGAGTAAGATTAGCGACCCTAGTGGCCGACACAAACACCGGGCCCATCTAGGAGTGGCACTGCAGTGTCACGCAGGATGTCCCTTCCAAAAAACCCTCCCCAAACAGCACATGACGCAAAGAAAAAAAGAGGCGCAATGAGGTAGCTGTGTGAGTAAGATTAGCGACCCTAGTGGCCGACACAAACACCGGGCCCATCTAGGAGTGGCACTGCAGTGTCACGCAGGATGTCCCTTCCAAAAAACCCTCCCCAAACAGCACATGACGCAAAGAAAAAAAGAGGCGCAATGAGGTAGCTGACTGTGTGAGTAAGATTAGCGACCCTAGTGGCCGACACAAACACCGGGCCCATCTAGGAGTGGCACTGCAGTGTCACGCAGGATGTCCCTTCCAAAAAACCCTCCCCAATCAGCACATGATGCAAAGAAAAAGAAAAGAAAAAAGAGGTGCAAGATGGAATTGTCCTTGGGCCCTCCCACCCACCCTTATGTTGTATAAACAAAACAGGACATGCACACTTTAACCAACCCATCATTTCAGTGACAGGGTCTGCCACACGACTGTGACTGATATGACGGGTTGGTTTGGACCCCCCCCAAAAAAGAAGCAATTAATCTCTCCTTGCACAAACTGGCTCTACAGAGGCAAGATGTCCACCTCATCTTCACCCTCCGATATATCACCGTGTACATCCCCCTCCTCACAGATTATCAATTCGTCCCCACTGGAATCCACCATCTCAGCTCCCTGTGTACTTTGTGGAGGCAATTGCTGCTGGTCAATGTCTCCGCGGAGGAATTGATTATAATTCATTTTAATGAACATCATCTTCTCCACATTTTCTGGATGTAACCTCGTACGCCGATTGCTGACAAGGTGAGCGGCGGCACTAAACACTCTTTCGGAGTACACACTTGTGGGAGGGCAACTTAGGTAGAATAAAGCCAGTTTGTGCAAGGGCCTCCAAATTGCCTCTTTTTCCTGCCAGTATAAGTACGGACTGTGTGACGTGCCTACTTGGATGCGGTCACTCATATAATCCTCCACCATTCTATCAATGTTGAGAGAATCATATGCAGTGACAGTAGACGACATGTCCGTAATCGTTGTCAGGTCCTTCAGTCCGGACCAGATGTCAGCATCAGCAGTCGCTCCAGACTGCCCTGCATCACCGCCAGCGGGTGGGCTCGGAATTCTGAGCCTTTTCCTCGCACCCCCAGTTGCGGGAGAATGTGAAGGAGGAGATGTTGACAGGTCGCGTTCCGCTTGACTTGACAATTTTGTCACCAGCAGGTCTTTCAACCCCAGCAGACTTGTGTCTGCCGGAAAGAGAGATCCAAGGTAGGCTTTAAATCTAGGATCGAGCACGGTGGCCAAAATGTAGTGCTCTGATTTCAACAGATTGACCACCCGTGAATCCTTGTTAAGCGAATTAAGGGCTGCTTCCACAAGTCCCACATGCCTAGCGGAATCGCTCCCTTTTAGCTCCTTCTTCAATGCCTCCAGCTTCTTCTGCAAAAGCCTGATGAGGGGAATGACCTGACTCAGGCTGGCAGTATCTGAACTGACTTCACGTGTGGCAAGTTCAAAGGGCATCAGAACCTTGCACAACGTTGAAATCATTCTCCACTGCACTTGAGACAGGTGCATTCCACCTCCTATATCGTGCTCAATTGTATAGGCTTGAATGGCCTTTTGCTGCTCCTCCAACCTCTGAAGCATATAGAGGGTTGAATTCCACCTCGTTACCACTTCTTGCTTCAGATGATGGCAGGGCAGGTTCAGTAGTTTTTGGTGGTGCTCCAGTCTTCTGTACGTAATGCCTGTACGCCGAAAGTGTCCCGCAATTCTTCTGGCCACCGACAGCATCTCTTGCACGCCCCTGTCGTTTTTTAAAAAATTCTGCACCACCAAATTCAAGGTATGTGCAAAACATGGGACGTGCTGGAATTTGCCCATATTTAATGCACACACAATATTGCTGGCGTTGTCCGATGCCACAAATCCACAGGAGAGTCCAATTGGGGTAAGCCATTCCGCGATGATCTTCCTCAGTTGCCGTAAGAGGTTTTCAGCTGTGTGCGTATTCTGGAAAGCGGTGATACAAAGCGTAGCCTGCCTAGGAAAGAGTTGGCGTTTGCGAGATGCTGCTACTGGTGCCGCCGCTGCTGTTCTTGCGGCGGGAGTCCATACATCTACCCAGTGGGCTGTCACAGTCATATAGTCCTGACCCTGCCCTGCTCCACTTGTCCACATGTCCGTGGTTAAGTGGACATTGGGTACAACTGCATTTTTTAGGACACTGGTGAGTCTTTTTCTGACGTCCGTGTACATTCTCGGTATCGCCTGCCTAGAGAAGTGGAACCTAGATGGTATTTGGTAACGGGGGCACACTGCCTCAATAAATTGTCTAGTTCCCTGTGAACTAACGGCGGATACCGGACGCACGTCTAACACCAACATAGTTGTCAAGGCCTCAGTTATCCGCTTTGCAGTAGGATGACTGCTGTGATATTTCATCTTCCTCGCAAAGGACTGTTGAACAGTCAATTGCTTACTGGAAGTAGTACAAGTGGGCTTACGACTTCCCCTCTGGGATGACCATCGACTCCCAGCGGCAACAACAGCAGCGCCAGCAGCAGTAGGCGTTACACGCAAGGATGCATCGGAGGAATCCCAGGCAGGAGAGGACTCGTCAGAATTGCCAGTGACATGGCCTGCAGGACTATTGGCATTCCTGGGGAAGGAGGAAATTGACACTGAGGGAGTTGGTGGGGTGGTTTGCGTGAGCTTGGTTACAAGAGGAAGGGATTTACTGGTCAGTGGACTGCTTCCGCTGTCACCCAAAGTTTTTGAACTTGTCACTGACTTATTATGAATGCGCTGCAGGTGACGTATAAGGGAGGATGTTCCGAGGTGGTTAACGTCCTTACCCCTACTTATTACAGCTTGACAAAGGGAACACACGGCTTGACACCTGTTGTCCGCATTTCTGGTGAAATACCTCCACACCGAAGAGCTGATTTTTTTGGTATTTTCACCTGGCATGTCAACGGCCATATTCCTCCCACGGACAACAGGTGTCTCCCCGGGTGCCTGACTTAAACAAACCACCTCACCATCAGAATCCTCCTGGTCAATTTCCTCCCCAGCGCCAGCAACACCCATATCCTCCTCATCCTGGTGTACTTCAACACTGACATCTTCAATCTGACTATCAGGAACTGGACTGCGGGTGCTCCTTCCAGCACTTGCAGGGGGCGTGCAAATGGTGGAAGGCGCATGCTCTTCACGTCCAGTGTTGGGAAGGTCAGGCATCGCAACCGACACAATTGGACTCTCCTTGTGGATTTGGGATTTCGAAGAATGCACAGTTCTTTGCTGTGCTGCTTTTGCCAGCTTGAGTCTTTTCATTTTTCTAGCGAGAGGCTGAGTGCTTCCATCCTCATGTGAAGCTGAACCACTAGCCATGAACATAGGCCAGGGCCTCAGCCGTTCCTTGCCACTCCGTGTGGTAAATGGCATATTGGCAAGTTTACGCTTCTCCTCCGACAATTTTATTTTAGGTTTTGGAGTCCTTTTTTTTCTGATATTTGGTGTTTTGGATTTGACATGCTCTGTACTATGACATTGGGCATCGGCCTTGGCAGACGACGTTGCTGGCATTTCATCGTCTCGGCCATGACTAGTGGCAGCAGCTTCAGCACGAGGTGGAAGTGGATCTTGATCTTTCCCTAATTTTGGAACCTCAACATTTTTGTTCTCCATATTTTAATAGGCACAACTAAAAGGCACCTCAGGTAAACAATGGAGATGGATACTAGTATACAATTATGGACTGCCTGCCGACTGCAGACTCAGAGGTAGCCACAGCCGTGAACTACCGTACTGTACTGTGTCTGCAGCTAATATAGACTGGTTGATAAAGAGAAGATGTCTATGTAACTATGTATGTATAAAGAAGACTGAAAAAAATCCACGGTTAGGTGGTATACAATTATGGACGGACTGCCTGCCGAGTGCAGACACAGAGGTAGCCACAGCCGTGAACTACCGTACTGTACTGTGTCTGCAGCTAATATAGACTGGTTGATAAAGAGAAGATGTCTATGTAACTATGTATGTATAAAGAAGAATGAAAAAAAACCACGGTTAGGTGGTATACAATTATGGACGGACTGCCTGCCGAGTGCAGACACAGAGGTAGCCACAGCCGTGAACTACCGTACTGTACTGTGTCTGCAGCTAATATAGACTGGTTGATAAAGAGAAGATGTCTATGTAACTATGTATGTATAAAGAAGAATGAAAAAAATCCACGGTTAGGTGGTATTACAATTATGGACGGACTGCCTGCCGAGTGCAGAGACACAGAGGTAGCCACAGCCGTGAACTACCGTACTGTGTCTGCTGCGACTGGATGATAAATGATATAAAAAATATATATATATCACTACTGCAGCCGGACAGGTATATATTATATATTATATAATGACGGACCTGCTGGACACTGTCTGTCAGCAGAATGAGTTTTATTTTTATAGAATAAAAAAAAAAAAAACACACAAGTGAAGTCACACGAAGAGTGTTTAACTTTTTCAGGCAATCACAATATAAGTATACTACTAACTATACTGGTGGTCAGTGTGGTCAGGTCACTGGTCAGTCACACTGGCAGTGGCACTCCTGCAGCAAAAGTGTGCACTGTTTAATTTTAATATAATATGTACTCCTGGCTCCTGCTATAACCTATAACTGGCACTGCAGTAGTGCTCCCCAGTCTCCCCCACAATTATAAGCTGTGTGAGCTGAGCAGTCAGACAGATATATAATATATATAGATGATGCAGCACACTGGCCTGAGCCTGAGCAGTGCACACAGATATGGTATGTGACTGACTGAGTCACTGTGTGTATCGCTTTTTTCAGGCAGAGAACGGATATATTAAATAAACTGCACTGTGTGTCTGGTGGTCACTCACTATATAATATATTATGTACTCCTGGCTCCTGCTATAACCTATAACTGGCACTGCAGTAGTGCTCCCCAGTCTCCCCCACAATTATAAGCTGTGTGAGCTGAGCAGTCAGACAGATATATATAATATTATATATAGATAATAGATGATGCAGCACACTGGCCTGAGCCTGAGCAGTGCACACAGATATGGTATGTGACTGACTGAGTCACTGTGTGTATCGCTTTTTTCAGGCAGAGAACGGATATATTAAATAAACTGCACTGTGTGTCTGGTGGTCACTCACTATATAATATATTATGTACTCCTGGCTCCTGCTATAACCTATAACTGGCACTGCAGTAGTGCTCCCCAGTCTCCCCCACAATTATAAGCTGTGTGAGCTGAGCAGTCAGACAGATATATATAATATTATATATAGATAATAGATGATGCAGCACACTGGCCTGAGCCTGAGCAGTGCACACAGATATGGTATGTGACTGACTGAGTCACTGTGTGTATCGCTTTTTTCAGGCAGAGAACGGATATATTAAATAAACTGCACTGTGTGTCTGGTGGTCACTCACTATATAATATATTATGTACTCCTGGCTCCTGCTATAACCTATAACTGGCACTGCAGTAGTGCTCCCCAGTCTCCCCCACAATTATAAGCTGTGTGAGCTGAGCAGTCAGACAGATATATATAATATTATATATAGATAATAGATGATGCAGCACACTGGCCTGAGCCTGAGCAGTGCACACAGATATGGTATGTGACTGAGTCACTGTGTGCTGTGTATCGCTTTTTTCAGGCAGAGAACGGATTATAAAGTAAACTGCACTGTCCTCACTAGTAAACTCTCTCCACTCAGTCTCTACACTTCTACAGTAACAGTACTCCTCCTAGTCAGCTCCAGTAAATCTCTCTCAGTCTCTTATAATCTAAATGGAGAGGACGCCAGCCACGTCCTCTCCCTATCAATCTCAATGCACGTGTGAAAATGGCGGCGACGCGCGGCTCCTTATATAGAATCCGAGTCTCGCGATAGAATCCGAGCCTCGCGAGAATCCGACAGCGTCATGATGACGTTCGGGCGTGCTCGGGTTAACCGAGCAAGGCGGGAAGATCCGAGTCTGCTCGGACCCGTGAAAAAAACCATGAAGTTCTGGCGGGTTCGGATTCAGAGAAACCGAACCCGCTCATCTCTACCTGGAACCCCACCCAGGCACTTTATAGGTAAAACCTACCTTAGAAACATAGAAACATAGAATTTGACGGCAGATAAGAACCACTTGGCCCATCTAGTCTGCCCCTTTTTTATTTTATCCTTTAGGCAATCTCAACCCTTTTTTAACCTTAATTCTTTGTAAGGATATTCATATGCCTGTCCCAAGCATGTTTAAATTGCCCTACAGTCTTAGCCTCTACCACCTCTGATGGGAGGCTATTCCACTTATCCACTACCCTTTCTGTGAAGTAATTTTTCCTTAAATTTCCCCTGAACCTCCCCCCCTCCAGTCTCAATGTATGCCCTCGAGTTCTAATACTTCTTTTCCTTTGAAGAATGTTTCCCTCCTGAACTTTGTTAAGACCCTTGATATATTTGAAAGTTTCTATCATGTCCCCCCTTTCCCTTCTCTCCTCCAAACTATACATGTTAAGATCTTTTAGCCTTTCGGGTAAGTTTTGTGATGTAGGCCATGCACCATTTTAGTTGCCCTTCTTTGTACACTCTCTAATGTATTTATATCCTTCTGGAGATAGGGTCTCCAGAACTGGACACAGTATTCCAGATGGGGACCTCATTATTTTAAGCAGCAAAGCGTCCCCTTTAAATGATAAATGGGTATTAGTTGCCATTTTTGGGGGTTCCAATATGGTTTCCCCGCTTTTTCATGCACTTCTCACAAGTCGAATCCCTCGAATTGGCATTTCTATTTGAATATCCCATTTCTCAGGTGCATGCATTTCCGCAGTTTAAGTGAAATTCATGATATAAATATGTCTCTAATTGAATTGCCCCCATAAAGTTAAGTATCAAAAAATGGCTTATCATAACTTTGACAGAAGAAATAGAATATTGAGGTTATGTAAAGTATCTAAAGGAAATTCATGAATCATTGCATTAAAACAACTGTGAAATGAATCTTACCAACAGTACCCAAAGCAAAGTTGGACATTTATAAGCGTACCTCCCAACATTTTGGATTGCAAAATCAGGACGAAATAAAAGGTGGCGTTGTTTCGTGGGAAGGGGCGTGGCCTCACAGAACACTGTTTAAAAAATAAGAATTTACTTACCGATAATTCTATTTCTCGGAGTCCGTAGTGGATGCTGGGGTTCCTGAAAGGACCATGGGGAATAGCGGCTCCGCAGGAGACAGGGCACAAAAAGTAAAGCTTTAGGATCAGGTGGTGTGCACTGGCTCCTCCCCCTATGACCCTCCTCCAAGCCAGTTAGGTACTGTGCCCGGACGAGCGTACACAATAAGGGAGGAATTATGAATCCCGGGTAAGACTCATACCAGCCACACCAATCACACCTTACAACTTGTGATCTAAACCCAGTTAACAGTATGATAACAGCGGAGCCTCTGAAAAGATGGCTCACAACAATAATAACCCGATTTTTGTAACTATGTACAAGTATTGCAGATAATCCGCACTTGGGATGGGCGCCCAGCATCCACTACGGACTCCGAGAAATAGAATTATCGGTAAGTAAATTCTTATTTTCTCTATCGTCCTAGTGGATGCTGGGGTTCCTGAAAGGACCATGGGGATTATACCAAAGCTCCCAAACGGGCGGGAGAGTGCGGATGACTCTGCAGCACCGAATGAGAGAACTCCAGGTCCTCTTTTGCCAGGATATCAAATTTGTAGAATTTTACAAACGTGTTCTCCCCTGACCACGTAGCTGCTCGGCAGAGTTGTAATGCCGAGACCTCTCGGGCAGCCGCCCAAGATGAGCCCACCTTCCTTGTGGAATGGGCCTTAACCGATTTAGACTGTGGCAGGCCTGCCTCAGAATGTGCAAGTTGAATTGTGTTACAAATCCAACGAGCAATCGCCTGCTTAGAAGCAGGCGCACCCAACTTGTTGGGTGCATACAGTATAAACAGCGAGTCAGATTTTCTGACTCCAGCTGTCCTGGAACATATTTTCAGGGCCCTGACAACTCCTAGCAACTTGGAGTCCTCCAAGTCCCTAGTAGGTGCAAGGCACCACAATAAGCTGGTTCAGGTGAAACACTGACACCACCTTAGGGAGAGAACTGGGGACGAGTCCGCAGCTCTGCCCTGTCCGAATGGACAAACAGATATGGGCTTTTTTGAGAAAAAACCACCAATTTGACACTCGCCTGGTCCAGGCCAGGGCCAAGGGCATGGTCACTTTTTATGTGAGATGCTTCAAATCCACATATTTGACTGGTTTTAAACCAATGTGATTTGAGGAATCCCAGAACTACGTTGAGATCCCACAGTGCCACTGGAGGCACAAAAAAGGGGTTTGTATATGCAATACTCCCTTGACAAACTTCTGGACTTCAGGAACTGAAGCCAATTCTTTCTGGAAGAAAATTTACAGGGCCGAATTTGAACCTTAATGGACCCCAATTTGAGGCCCATAGACACTCCTGTTTGCAGGAAATGCAGGAAACGACCGAGTTGAAATTTCTTTGTGGGGCCTTCCTGGCCTCACACCACGCAACATATTTTCGCCACACGTGGTGATAATGTTGTGCGGTCACCTCCTTTCTGGCTTTGACCAGGGTAGGAATGACCTCTTCCGGAATGCCTTTTTTCCCTTAGGATCCGGCTTTCCATCGCCATGCCGACAAACGCAGCTGCGGTAAGTCTTGGAACAGACATGGTACTTGCTGAAGCAAGTCCCTTCTTAGCGGCAGAGGCCATAAGACCTCTGTAAGCATCTCTTGAAGTTCCGGGTACCAAGTCCTTCTTGGCCAATCCGGAGCCATGAGTATAGTTCTTACTCCTCTACGTCTTATAATTCTCAGCACCTTAGGTATGAGAAGCAGAGGAGGGAACACATACACCGACTGGTACACCCACGGTGTTACCAGAACGTCCACATCTATTGCCTGAGGGTCTCTTGACCTGGCGCAATACCTGTCCCGTTTTTTGTTCAGACGGGACGCCATCATGTCCACCTTTGGTATTTCCCAACGGTTTACAATCATGTGGAAAAAACTTCTCAATGAAGTTTCCACTCTCCCGGGTGGAGGTCGTGCTGAGGAAGTCTGCTTCCCAGTTTCCATTCCCGGGATGAAAAACTGCTGACAGTGTTATCACATGATTTTCCGCCCAGCGAAAAGTCCTTGCAGTTTCTGCCATTGCCCTCCTGCTTCTTGTGTCGCCCTGTCTGTTTACGTGGGCGACTGCCGTGATGTTTTTCCCACTGGATCAATACCGGCTGACCTTGAAGCAGAGGTCTTGCTAAGCTTAGAGCATTATAAATTTACCCTTAGCTCCAGTATATTTATGTGGAGAAAAATCTCCATACTTGATCACACTCCCTGGAAATTTTTTCCTTGTGTGACTGCTCCCCAGCCTCTCAGGCTGGGCTCCGTGGTTACCAGCATCCAATCCTGAATGCCGAATCTGCTGCCCTCTAGAAGATGAGCACTCTATAACCACCACAGGAGAGACACCCTTGTCCTTGGATATTGGGTTATCCGCTGATGCATCTGAAGATGCGATCCGGACCATTTGTCCAGCAGATCCCACTGAAAAGTTCTTACGTGAAATCTGCCGAATGGAATTGCTTCGTAGGAAGCCACCATTTTTACCAGGACCCTTGTGCAATGATGCACTGTTTTTAGGAGGTTCCTGACTTGCTCGGATAACTCCCTGGCTTTCTCTTCCGGGAGAAACACCTTTTTCTGGACTGTGTCCAGAATCATCCCTAGGCACAGCAGACGTGTCGTCGGGATCAGCTGCGATTTTGGAATATTTAGAATCCACCCGTGCCGATTGTAGCAGTATCCGAGATAGTGCTACTCCGACCTCCAACTGTTCCCTGGACTATGCCCCTATCAGGAGATCGTCCAAGTAAGGGATAATTAAGACGCCTTTTCTTCGAAGAAGAATCATCAATTCGGCCATTACCTTGGTAAAGACCCCAGGGTGCCGTGGACAATCCAAACGGCAGCGTCTGAAACTGATAGTGACAGTTCTGCACCACGAACCTGAGGTACCCTTAGTGAGAAGGGCAAATTTGGGACATAGAGGTAAGCATCCCTGATGTCCCGGGACACTATATAGTCCCCTTATTCCTGGTTCGTTATCACTGCTCTGAGTGACTTCATCTTAATTTGAACCTTTGTAAGTGTTCAAAAACAAATTTTTAGAATAAGTCTCACCTAGCCTTCTGGCTTCAGTACCACAATATAGTGTGGAATAATACCCCTTTTCTGTAGTAGGAGGGGTAATTTAATTATCACCTGCTGGGAATACAGCTTGTGAATTTTTTCCCATACTACCTCCTTGTCGGAGGGAGACTTGGTAAAGCAGACTTCAGGAGCCTGCGAAGGGGAAACGTCTCGACATTCCCATCTGTACCCCCGGGATACTACTTGTAGGATCCAGGGGTCCTGTACGGTCTCAGCGCCATGCTGAGAACTTGTCAGACGCGGTGGAACGCTTCTGTTCCTGGGAATGGGCTGCCTGCTGCAGTCTTCTTCCCTTTCCTCTATCCCTGGGCAGATATGATCTTATAGGGACGAGAGGACTGAGGCTGAAAAGACGGTGTCTTTTTCTGCAGAGATGTGACTTAGGGTAAAAAACGGTGGATTTTCCAGCAGTTGCCGTGACCACCAGGTCCGATGGACCGACCCCAAACAAGTCCTCTTCCTGTATACGGCCATACTGTGCCGTTTGGAATCTGCATCACCTGACCACTGTCGTGTCCATAACATCTTCTGGCAGTTATGGACATCGCGTTTATTCATGATGCCAGAGTGCAAATATCCCTCTGTGCATCTCGCATATATAGAAATGCTCTATAGTCAATAAAATACTGTCCCTGTCAAGGGTATCAATATTTTTAGTCAGGGAATCCGACCAAGCCACCCTAGCTCTGCACATCCAGGCTGAGGCGATCGCTGGCCGCAGTATAACACCAGTATGTGTGTATATACTTTTTATTATATTTTCCAGCCTTGTCAGCTGGTCCTTGAGGACGGCCCTATCTATAGACGGTACCGCCACTTGTTTTGATAAGCGTGTGAGCGCCTTATCCACCTTAAAGGGTGTTTCCCAACGCGCCCTAACTTCTGGCGGGAAAGGGTATACCGCCCATAATTTTCTATCGGGGGGAACCCACGCATCATCACACACTTTATTTAATTTATCTGATTCAGGAAAAACTATGGTAGTTTTTTCACATCCCACATAATACCCTCTTTTGTGGTACTTGTAGTATCAGAAATACGTAACACCTCCTTCATTGCCTTTAACGTGTGGCCCTAATAAGGAATACGTTTGTTTATTCACCGTCGACACTGGATTCAGTGTCCCTGTCTGTGTCTGTGTCGACCGACTAAAGTAAACGGGCGTTTTAAAACCCTTGACGGTGTTTTTGAGACGTCTGGACCGTACTAATTGTTTGTCGGCCGTCTCATGTCGTCAACCGACCTTGCAGCGTGTTGACATTATCACGTAATTTCCTAAATAAGCCATCCATTCCGGTGTCGACTCCCTAGAGAGTGACATCACCATTACAGGCAATTGCTCCGCCTCCTCACCAACATCGTCCTCCTACCTGTCGACACACACGTACCGACACACAGCACACACACAGGGAATGCTCTGATAGAGGACAGGACCCACTAGCCCTTTGGAGAGACAGAGGGAGAGTTTGCCAGCACACACCAAAAACGCTATAATTATATAGGGACAACCTTATATAAGTGTTTTCCCTTATAGCATCTTAATATATATATAAGCATATCGCCAAATTAGTGCCCCCCCTCTCTGTTTTAACCCTGTTTCTGTAGTGCAGTGCAGGGGAGAGCCTGGGAGCCTTCCCTCCAGCCTTTCTGTGAGGGAAAATGGCGCTGTGTGCTGAGGAGATAGGCCCCGCCCCTTTTTCGGCGGCCTCGTCTCCCGCTCTTAACGGATTCTGGCAGGGGTTAAATATCTCCATATAGCCTCCGGAGGCTATATGTGAGGTATTTTTAGCCAAAATAGGTATTCATTTGCCTCCCAGGGCGCCCCCCTCCCAGCGCCCTGCACCCTCAGTGACTGCCGTGTGAAGTGTGCTGAGAGGAAAATGGCGCACAGCTGCAGTGCTGTGCGCTACCTTTAGAAGACTGAGGAGTCTTCTGCCGCCGATTCTGGACCTCTTCTTACTTCAGCATCTGCAAGGGGGCCGGCGGCAAGGCTCCGGTGACCATCCAGGCTGTACCTGTGATCGTCCCTCTGGAGCTGATGTCCAGTAGCCAAGAAGCCAATCCATCCTGCACGCAGGTGAGTTCACTTCTTCTCCCCTAAGTCCCTCGTTGCAGTGATCCTGTTGCCAGCAGGACTCACTGTAAAATAAAAAACCTAAGCTAAACTTTCCTAAGCAGCTCTTTAGGAGAGCCACCTAGATTGCACCCTTCTCGGCCGGGCACAAAAATCTAACTGGCTTGGAGGAGGGTCATAGGGGGAGGAGCCAGTGCACACCACCTGATCCTAAAGCTTTACTTTTTGTGCCCTGTCTCCTGCGGAGCCGCTATTCCCCATGGTCCTTTCAGGAACCCCAGCATCCACTAGGACGATAGAGAAAAATATATATAATTCTGGGGTGTGCCCAGACTCTCTCCGCACTGTGAGCAGATGTCCAGTGCATGCACATGGCATTTATTCACCCGCTGCTCTGCTATGCAGTGGTGAGAGTAATCCCCCCCAACCCCAGGTGGGTAGATGGGACAGTGCCCAAAAAGAAAATGCACTAGGGCCAAGTTCTTTTCCAAGGCAACCTCTGGCTCTCTACCTGCTGTAGAATGACAACAGATACAAAATAACAGGACACACTGGGACTTGTATTGATATAGTAGCAACAGAGATGCATTTTAACTTTCTGCAATTAAATTATTTCATGTATTGGGAAAAAAATTACATATTATTGTAATGATTTGCTGTAATTCTATATTGGGAGGAAAAAGTTGGTATGAAGTTGGTTATTCAGGGAGTGGTTGTAAAAATGCAGGCGTGTCCAAGCGTTTGCAGGGCGGGTGTCTGACATCATTTCCGGGACTGGACAGGCTGAAGTGATCGCAGAGGCTGAGTAAGTTCAGACCTACTCAGAAACTGCACAGACTATTTTTGTACTGCTCGGCTGCACAGGCGTTCGCACACTTGCAAAGCTAAAAATACACTCCCCAGTGGGCGGCGACTATGCGTTTGCACGGCTGCAAAAAGTAGCTAGCGAGCGATCAACTCAGAATGACCCCACAGTCTCTTACTTAACCAAATCCCTCGGTTTTCTGCCACACTGATACCTATTTCAGTGCTGTTTACTGACGCAGCTATGTTTATATACCCTGTACTTGTCCTATATTGTATTGAACTGTAAGTCACTGTCTTCATGTTTTGCTTATTTGTTTACTCTGTAATTGGGCGTTGCAGATCCCATGTGGCGCCATATAAATAAATGATGATGATAATAATAATAATAATAATAATAATAAATACAATATTACACATCTTGTTGTTGAATGTGTTATGCCACATGTCCTTTACATTTTGGCTGGGTAGTAGGTATTTTCAGACGAACATAAAAATATATAGAAGCCACATTTATTGCTAAGGTGAGATTCACAACTCCAAGGAGTAGGAGGATACTTAATCTGTACAATGGCCCTCATTCCGAGTTGATCGCTCGCTAGCTACTTTTAGCAGCCGTGCAAACGCGTTGTCGCCGCCCACGGGGAAGTGTATTTTCACTTTGCAAGTGTGCAAGCGCGTGTGCAGCCGAGCGGGACGAAAACGTTTTTTTGCAGTTTCTGAGTAGCTCTGGACTTACTCAGCCCTCGCGATCACTTCAGTCTTTTTGGTCCCGGAATTGACGTCAGACACCCGCCCTGCAAACGCCTGGACACGCCTGCGTCTTTCTAAACACTCCCAGAAAACAGTCAGTTGACACCCATAAACGCCCTCTTCCTGTCAATCTCCTTGTGATCGGCTGTGCGAATGGATTCCTCATAAAACCCATCGCACAGCAATGATTCGCTTTGTACCCATACGACGCGCCTGCGCATTGCGGTAATCTGGTTGCTGCGATGTGAAAAACGTCAGCGAGCGATCAACTCGGAATGACCCCCATTATCCTGTCAGTGCTTGCTTCATATAACAATAAAATTAGAAAACCACATTTATAGTAGGTATGTAAATCAGTCTTCAAATGATATGAACATATATTAATATTGTGTTAGAATAGAAAAATAAATATTTAATCTTAACAACAGTTATTAGCAATAAAGTGTATGATTAAAAACTTTCAACTGCCTCAAACATTAATTTACCTAACAGATTAATTAATCACAGGGGGTTTGTTGCTAGCTGTGCTCCATGAATGGATATTTTCAGTTTTTACAGATTATTATAAACTTTATGAGTGATTTGCTTTTACTACATGACCCAACACTTAGCTGAAGTCCTTGCTAGGGAAAAGCTGCAGTTTATTTTGTGCGTGCTCCCCAAAATGCTAAAATCTTACATCTATATAACGTAAATATCAATTTCAAATCTAAACTCAATTAGATATTTTGTGGTTTTTTGATTTAGTGTTGGCACAAGAATTCTCCATAGTATACCTGACATAATCTAAATGTTCTGTGACTGTCCCATGCTGCCCCCTGAACTGGAGTTAGGGCTTTTCTGACGGTGGCTGAGGTGCTGCAGTTATACTTACACTCCTCAACGTGCCCGGTGGCAGTCTCTGTCGCTTCTCCTCACCGACTACAGTTGATTCACTCTCCATCACTGGTGGGCTAATGGACTGCAGCTCCTGCGTCCGGCTGGGATGATTGGCAGATTGCACTCCTTCTCCTTGCGCTCCACTGAAGGCTCCTGCCATTCTTCACTAATGACAGCCATCTTAGATTTCTCTGCCAGGTCTGCTGCTGGCTGCAGGATACTTACTGTCCTGGTACTTGTGATGCACTGAACATTATTTAAGTTCTCCTGCCTGGAGTCATCCCTGTTGTGGCTCACATTGCCTACAGGTTCAATGTGCTACAGTTGCTGCACTGTACCTATTGGCTAGGCCTTGTAGTTCTCTTGCTGAGAACAGCTTTCATTTATGTTGCCTTCTGTAAGCCTTGAATTGCTTCTGTAGAGTCTGCTGTTCCCTCCAGGTTTTCTATCACTTTTCTCCAGCAGTGGTGTATTTTCTAGATTTGATGTATTGCATCTGGCCTTATTTCTAAATCTTGGTGGATTTGCCTCTATTGTTCTCAACTTCCACAACATTTTTGTGACTTTATTGTATAAAATGAGGAAGTCAGGCCATGCCTCCAGAGGTGCCTCCAAGTTTAAATGTTTTTTCCAAACTCCCACACCACCTTCTGTGGCTTCACCGCCACACTCTAACTCCTCGACTGATCCTATGGGTGATCCCAATGTCTCATTTATGCAGAGCCTTCAAGCCATTACTACTTCAAAGAAAAGACACTCTGATAAAATTGGCGAGGTGCAAGTGGATTAATCTAGCATTTTATTAATTTAGCATCATCTTTAAATGATGAGGGAGCAGATTGGGGAGGCTGAACATTGTATCTCTGCTGTGGAAGACCTCACAGCACCTGTGCAAGGGCAAATTGCAGTTCTCTTCTCTCATATGGTTGCGTGTCACTCTAAATTATCTGACCTGGAGGACCGGCTCAGGAGAAATAATTTACAATGTGTTGGCCTTCAAGAGAGGGCTGAGAGATCCACTTCAGAGATGTTCTTTGAAAACTAGCTGGTGCAGAGGTTTGGGCATAGATTACTTTTTGGTGGAACAGGCTCATCGATTACCTTCAGGGACTTATTTATAGCCCACATGTTTCATTACAAGGCTCAAGACTCCATTCTGCGACTAGTCCGACTGCATGTCCCCTCAAGTTGGACAATCATTTGTTTGGTATTGGCTATGCTGATTTTGTGCCATTTTCATTTACTTCCAGTTAAACGCAAGATTTGTGATCAACAATTCAATACTCCATGCTGTTTCAGTCTAATTGTTGTGTGTTGACTGTTGGAACTACTACCTTCTTTAATACCCCTGGCAACGCTGAGGCAATGCTAGAGCAGCCTCACCACTGATATACTTTTGCTAGACTTTCTGAACCTCCCTGGCTCCGGTTCAGATTACTCATGATTTTCTTGTAATTTTTTTAGTGCCTCGTGTGATTTTTCCTATTTGTTTGACATGTTATTCTGTTTTATGTTACACTATTATACTGTTGTCTTTTCCATATTGCACTGTTATTACTGGATTTTTTCTGTCAGTTTATTGGGCCCCCACTCTGTAAGCTTTAAAGGAGCACCTTATCAGTAATAGGTGAATTTAATTTACTTTTTCATTTTATATCTATTTGAGTTTTATTGCTGACTTCTCTGGTAATGCGGTGGCATTGTGGCTTGTTCTACTGCTGCCATATCATCTTGGTCAGTTATATATATTGGGGTTCTGGGTTTTTTTTGGAGGGGGGGAGTTTGCAGAGTATGCATGCAGTGTTGGTTGTCGGTATGGGTAAGTTTGTTATTTTTTCCTGGTTCACAAACATCTTCATTTTTTACTTGGCACTATTTAAATTGACCCCATAGGCCTGTTTTACTTAGAGCGTTTAGTAGTTATTTGTTCACATACCCTACTTGTGGTTTATGTTTCCATTTCTTACTCTAATTACATATTAAAGAAAGCAGGTGCCCTTGTTGTGCTTTCTCCTTCCACTCCAGTTATACACTATGCTTGGGTGATTTTAATAATGTGATGGATAACTCAGTTGACCATTGGAGAGTCCACATCTTCTGTTTCCCCAACCCTACTCTCTCCTCTAAATTGAATACTGAGTTAGGATGTCTAGATGTCTGGCAGCTCCATTATCCTTTAACTTCTATATTACTGTATGTTGTCAGTCCTCTGCTTATTATACATTCTCCTACATAGATATAATTTTTCTTTCCCCCATAACAGCCCCTACAGTTTTGGCAATCGATTATTTGTATAGAGATGTATGCAACTACTCTCCGTTTGGTATCACTATTAGCTATTACCTTTTGGATGGTGCCCAGTTTTGGAAGCTCAATCCCTTTAGATCACATAGGTTTTTTTACTGAAGGTTCCTTAGATCTCATTTTGCCCACAATGCTTCTTGTCTTGATGCCTCACCCCTGTGAGGACTCATTCAAGGCTTTCTTTAGAGGCACCTTTATTAAGAGTTTGCATTGGAATGCTCTTATAGGAATGTTGAGCCTCAATACCTTGCCTGCAGGGATGATTTGGATGAGGAAACCATGCTTCATGCACAGTGGGAATGATTAGAAAACGTGTTTAATAAATCTAAACATAGACGGTTATTTTCACGTCATTTTCAATATTCTCAGGCAGATGTTTGGGGGGGATACTTTGAATTTCTAGCAAGAGTGGATGGTGTTTCTAGAGCAGTCTTGGCTATCCTGGAGTTCTCACTTATCTGTGGGGTGTATTGCTGCTGTATCCTCCTTATATGCAACCAAAATGTCTTATTCTCCTTCCCAACTTTGTGTTTATTTGGACTCTGTCTGTTTACCCTGTTTGGCCAATAAAACTGTAGACTTTTAGACACTCCTTTTACAGAGGATATTGCTATTTCCTCCTTTGCACATGTTAAAGTCCCTGGAGTTGATTGAGTTTCACTAGAACTGTATCAAAAATGTAAGAATTTCCATATTCCACGTGTCTTTGAGACTTTCAATGCTTTTTTGGGATGCTGGTGTTCTTTATCTATTAATGTCAGAGGCCCTAACCATAGTGTTACCAACACCTGGTAAGGTCCTCTCTACCCACAATCTTATAGACCTATTTCCCTACTTATCACTGATATCAAGATTATCAAAATGTTAGCTATCCGTCTTAATACCGTCATCGGTACTATTATACATCCTGATCATACTGGCGTTATGCTAGGTAGGCCCACTACCCCAAAAAATTTTTAAACAAAATGTTCCATATGGACGTTTCTAAGGCATCAGTGGTCAATCTTGATGACTACCACAGTCTTTGACTCTGTTAAATTGTGTTATCTCTGGGAAATCCAGACTCGGTTCGGTTTTGGTTCTCATTTTATTGCTTGAATTCTCCTCCTTTATTCTTCCCCAGCAGCCGTTTAAATTAGGAAGTGGTACCCGCTAAAGATGCTCTCTGCCCCTGATCTGTTTGCGTTAGCTACTGAGTCTCTGGCATGTCTTATCGGTACAGATCCCAGTATCCAGGCCTTTGGGCTGGCTGTATTGTTGACTGTATAGCTCTACATGTGGGTGATATGCCGTTGTTCTTGGCTGATGCTTGTAAATCCCTGGGATGTCTTGCAGTTCATTGGGGATTTTTGTCTATTCCCATATAAATTTTATTAACTTGACTACACAGGCTAAATATCTAAACGTGTTTCAACACTCCCATTTTCATGCCTAAAAATGTTTTCACCCTCTTCTGTCATACATGCTGGACAAGTTGGCATGTCCGAAAGACCAATAATTTGTGGTCGGCCGTGGCTACACAATATGCGATAATCGTCAGATAGGGGCGATAATTATATAATATTATATGCCCAGCATAAGATTTAAATTCTATCTTCCTGCTTTAGGCTACCACAACATCATTGAGTACTTTACATATATACAATAGGGGGAGATATAAATACCCAATTTCAACCTGACACTTGTCCTATAATTGGCCATAATCACTAGCTACAGTATAAAGAAAAAATAAGAATTTACTCACCGGTAATTCTATTTCTCGTAGTCCGTAGTGGATGCTGGGTACTCCGTAAGGACCATGGGAAATAGACGGGCTCCGCAGGAGACTGGGCACTCTAAAAGAAAGATTAGGTACTATCTGGTGTGCACTGGCTCCTCCCTCTATGCCCCTCCTCCAGACCTCAGTTAGGCAAACTGTGCCCGTAAGAGCTGACACTACAAGGAAAGGATTTGAAATCCAGGGTAAGACTCATACCAGCCACACCAATCACACCGTACAACTCGTGATAACTATACCCAGTTAACAGTATGAATAACAACTGAGCCTCACTGAACAGATGGCTCATAACAATAACCCTTTAGTTAAGCAATAACTATATACAAGTATTGCAGACAATCCGCACTTGGGACGGGCTCCCAGCATCCACTACGGACTACGAGAAATAGAATTACCGGTGAGTAAATTCTTATTTTCTCTGACGTCCTAGTGGATGCTGGGTACTCCATAAGGACCATGGGGATTATACCAAAGCTCCCAAACGGGCGGGAGAGTGCGGATGACTCTGCAGCACCGAATGAGCAAATTCAAGGTCCTCCTCAGCCAGGGTATCAAACTTGTAGAATTTTGCAAACGTGTTTGATCCCGACCAGGTAGCAGCTCGGCAAAGTTGTAAAGCCGAGACCCCTCGGGCAGCCGCCCAAGTAGAGCTCACCTTCCTCGTGGAATGGGCTTTGACTGATTTAGGATGCGGCAGTCCAGCCGCAGAATGTGCAAGTTGAATCGTGCAACAGATCCAGCGAGCAACAGTCTGCTTAGAAGCAGGAGCACCCAGCTTGTTGGGTGCATGCAGGATAAACAGCGAGTCAGTTTTTCTGACTCTAGCCGTCCTGGAAACATAGATTTTCAGGGCCCGGACTACGTCCAGCAACTTGGAAGCCTCCAAGTCCCGAGTATCCGCAGGCACCACAATTGGTTGGTTCAAATGAAACGCTGATACCACCTTAGGGAGAAATTGGGGCCGAGTCCTCAATTCTGCCCTGTCCATATGGAAGATTAGATAGGGGCTTTTACATGACAAAGCCAACAATTCTGACACACGCCTAGCCGAAGCCAAGGCCAAAAGCATGACCACTTTCCACGTGAGATATTTCAACTCCACGGTCTGAAGTGGCTCAAACCAATGTGATTTTAGGAAATCCAACACAACGTTGAGATCCCAAGGTGCCACTGGGGGCACAAAAGGGGGCTGAATATGCAGCACTCCCTTAACAAACGTCTGAACTTCAGCCAGTGAAGCCAGTTCTTTTTGAAAGAAAATAGACAGGGCCGAAATCTGGACTTTAATGGATCCCAATTTTAGGCCCATAGGCACTACTGACTGTAGGAAGTGCAGAAATCGACCCAGCTGAAATTCTTCTGTTGGGGCCTTCATAGCCTCACACCAAGCAACATATTTTTGCCATATGCGGTGATAATGTTTTGCTGTCACATCCTTCCTAGCTTTTATCAGCGTAGGAATGACTTCAACCGGAATGCCATTTTCCATCAGGATCCGGCGTTCAACCGCCATGCCGTCAAACGCAGCCACGGTAAGTCTTGGAACAGACAGGGCCCCTGCTGTAGCAGGTCCTGTCTGAGAGGCAGAGGCCAAGGGTCCTCTGAGATCATTTCTTGTAGTTCCGGGTACCAAGTCCTTCTTGGCCAATCCGGAACGACGAGTATAGTTCTTACTCCTCTCTTTCTTATTATCCTCAGTACCTTTGGTATGAGAGGAAGAGGAGGGAACACATAAACCGACTGGTACACCCACGGTGTCACTAGAGCGTCCACAGCTATCGCCTGAGGGTCCCTTGACCTGGCGCAATATCTTTTTAGCTTTTTGTTGAGGCGGGACGCCATCATGTCCACCTGTGGCCTTTCCCAACGATTTACAATCAGCTGGAAGACTTCTGGATGAAGTCCCCACTCTCCCGGGTGGAGGTCGTGCCTGCTGAGGAAGTCTGCTTCCCAGTCGTCCACTCACGGAATGAACACTGCTGACAGTGCTATCACGTGATTTTCCGCCCATCGGAGAATCCTTGTGGCTTCTGCCATCGCCAACCTGCTTCTTGTGCCGCCCTGTCGGTTTACATGGGCGACCGCCGTGATGTTGTCTGACTGAATCAGCACCGGCTGGTTTTGAAGCAGGGTCTTGCCTGACTTAGGGCATTGTAAATGGCCCTTAGTTCCAGAATATTTATGTGTAGGGAAGCTTCCTGACTCGACCATTGTCCTTGGAAGTTTCTTCCCTGAGTGACTGCCTCCCAACCTCGGAGGCTTGCATCCGTGGTCACCAGGACCCAGTCCTGAATGCCGAATCTGCGGCCCTCGAGAAGATGAGCACTCTGCAGCCACCACAGCAGAGACACCCTGGCCCTCGGGGACAGGGTGATCAGCCGATGCATCTGAAGATGCGATCCGGACCACTTGTCTAACAGATCCCACTGAAAGATCCGTGCATGGAATCTGCCGAATGGAATTGCCTCGTAAGAAGCTACCATCTTTCCCAGGACTCGCGTGCAGTGATGCACCGACACCTGTTTTGGTTTTAGGAGGTCTCTGACCAGAGATGACAACTCCTTGGCCTTCTCCTCCAGGAGAAACACCTTCTTCTGTTCTGTGTCCAGAATCATACCCAGGAACAGCAGACGCGTCGTAGGAACCAGCTGCGACTTCGGGATATTCAGAATCCAGCCGTGCTGTTGTAGCACTTCCTGAGATAGTGCTACTCTGACCAACAACTGCTCGCTGGACTTCGCCTTTATAAGGAGATCGTCCAAGTACGGGATAATTATAACTCCCTTCATTCGAAGGAGTATCATCATTTCGGCCATTACTTTGGTAAATACCCTCGGAGCCGTGGACAGACCAAACGGCAACGTCTGGAATTGGTAATGGCAGTCCTGTACCACAAAACGGAGGTACACCTGGTGAGGTGGATAAATGGGGACATGTAGGTAAGCATCCTTGATGTCCAGTGATACCATGTAATCCCCCTCTTCCAGGCTTGCAATAACCGCCCTGAGCGATTCCATTTTGAACTTGAACTTCCTTATATAAGTGTTCAAGGATTTCAAATTTAGAATGGGTCTCACCGAACCGTCTGGTTTCGGTACCACAAACATTGTGGAATAGTAACCCCGTCCCTGTTGAAGGAGGGGAACTTTTATTATCACCTGCTGGAGGTTCAGCTTGTGAATTGCCGCCAGTACTACCTCCCTGTCCTGGGGAGTAGCTGGCAAGGCTGATTTGAAGTAACGGCGAGGGGGAGACGTTTCGAACTCCAGCTTGTATCCCTGAGATACCACTTGTAGAACCCAGAGATCCACCTGTGAGCGAACCCACTGGTCGCTGAAGTTCCGGAGAGGGGCCCCCACCGCACCTGGCTCCACCAGTGGAGCCCCAGCGTCATGCGGTGGACTTAGTGGAAGCAGGGGAGGATTTTTGTTCTTGGGAACTGGCTGTATGGTGCAGCTTTTTCCCTCTACCCCTGCCTCTGGGCAGAAAGGACGCGCCTTTAACCCGCTTGCCTTTCTGGGGCCGAAAGGACTGTACCTGATAATACGGTGCTTTCTTAGGCTGTGAGGGAACCTGAGGTAAAAATGTCGACTTCCCAGCTGTTGCTGTGGAAACGAGGTCCGAGAGACCATCCCCAAACAATTCCTCACCCTTGTAAGGCAAAACCTCCATGTGCCTTTTAGAATCCGCATCACCTGTCCACTGCCGAGTCCATAATACTCTCCTGGCAGAAATGGACATTGCATTAATTCTAGATGCCAGCCGGCAAATATCCCTCTGTGCATCTCTCATATATAAGACGACGTCTTTAATATGCTCTATGGTTAGCAAAATCGTATCCCTGTCGAGGGTATCAATATTTTCTGACAGGGTATCGGACCAAGCTGCTGCAGCACTACACATCCAAGCTGAAGCAATTGCAGGTCTCAGTATAGTACCTGAGTGTGTATATACAGACTTCAGGATAGCCTCCTGCTTTCTATCCGCAGGCTCCTTTAAGGCGGCCGTATCCTGAGACGGCAGTGCCACCTTTTTTGACAAGCGTGTGAGCGCCTTATCCACCCTCGGGGATGTCTCCCAACGTAACCTGTCCTCTGGCGGGAAAGGGTACGCCATCAGTAACTTTTTAGAAATCACTAGTTTCTTATCGGGGGAAGCCCACGCTTCTTCACACACTTCATTCAACTCATCTGATGGGGGAAAAACCACTGGTTGCTTTTTCTCCCCAAACATAGTACCCTTTTTAGTGGTACCTGGGTTAATGTCAGAAATGTGCAACACATTTTTCATTGCTGTAATCATGCAACGGATGGCCCTAGTGGAATGTACATTAGTCTCGTCCTCGTCGACACTGGAGTCAGACTCTGTGTCGACATCTGTGTCTGCCATCTGAGGTAGCGGGCGTTTTTGAGCCCCTGATGGCCTTTGAGACGCCTGGGCAGGCACTGGCTGAGAAGCCGGCTGTCCCACAGCTGTTATGTCATCGAACCTTTTATGCAAGGAGTTGACACTGTCGTGTAAAACCTTCCACATATCCATCCACTCTGGTGTCGACCCAGCAGGGGGTGACATCACACTTATCGGCACCTGCTCTGCCTCCACATAAGCCTCCTCATCAAACATGTCGACACAGCCGTACCGACACACCGCACACACACAGGGAATGCTCTGACTGAGGACAGGACCCCACAAAGTCCTTTGGGGAGACAGAGAGAGAGTATGCCAGCACACACCACAGCGCTATATAATCAGGGATTTACACTAACACAAAGTGATTTTTCCCTATAGCTGCTTTACATATACAGTTTGCGCCTAAATTTAGTGCCCCCCCCCTCTCTTTTTTACCCTTTGGGCCTGGAAACTGCAGGGGAGAGCCTGGGGAGCTGTCTTCCAGGGGAGCTGTGAAGAGGAAATGGCGCCAGTGTGCTGAGGGAGATAGCCCCGCCCCCTTCTCGGCGGACTACTCCCGCTCTTATATTTATATTATGGCGGGGGATTTTTGCACATATATAGTTTTTTAGACTATATTATGTGCTGTTTGCCAATGTAAGGTACTCTAATTGCAGCCCAGGGCGCCCCCCCCCCAGCGCCCTGCACCCATCAGTGACCGGAGTATGTGGTGTGCATAGGGAGCAATGGCGCACAGCTGCAGTGCTGTGCGCTACCTTAATGAAGACCGGAGTCTTCAGCCGCCGATTTCCAGGATGTCTTCTTGCTTCTGGCTCTGCAAGGGGGACGGCGGTGCGGGTCCGGGCCCGGACGACCGAGGCTGGGCCTGTGTTTGATCCCTCTGGAGCTAATGGTGTCCAGTAGCCTAGAAGCCCAAGCTAGCTGCAAGCAGGTAGGTTCGCTTCTCTCCCCTAAGTCCCTCGTAGCAGTGAGTCTGTTGCCAGCAGATCTCACTGAAAATAAAAAAACTAACAAATAATAAGAATTTACTTACCGATAATTCTATTTCTCGGAGTCCGTAGTGGATGCTGGGGTTCCTGAAAGGACCATGGGGAATAGCGGCTCCGCAGGAGACAGGGCACAAAAAGTAAAGCTTTCCGATCAGGTGGTGTGCACTGGCTCCTCCCCCTATGACCCTCCTCCAAGCCTCAGTTAGGTACTGTGCCCGGACGAGCGTACACAATAAGGGAGGAATTTTGAATCCCGGGTAAGACTCATACCAGCCACACCAATCACACCGTACAACTTGTGATCAAAACCCAGTTAACAGTATGATAACAGAGGAGCCTCTGAAAGATGGCTTCCTAAACAATAACCCGAATTAGTTAACAATAACTATGTACAATTATTGCAGATAATCCGCACTTGGGATGGGCGCCCAGCATCCACTACGGACTCCGAGAAATAGAATTATCGGTAAGTAAATTCTTATTTTCTCTATCGTCCTAGTGGATGCTGGGGTTCCTGAAAGGACCATGGGGATTATACCAAAGCTCCCAAACGGGCGGGAGAGTGCGGATGACTCTGCAGCACCGAATGAGAGAACTCCAGGTCCTCCTTAGCCAGAGTATCAAATTTGTAAAATTTTACAAACGTGTTCTCCCCTGACCACGTAGCTGCTCGGCAAAGTTGTAATGCCGAGACCCCTCGGGCAGCCGCCCAAGATGAGCCCACCTTCCTTGTGGAGTGGGCCTTAACAGATTTAGGCTGTGGCAGGCCTGCCACAGAATGTGCAAGTTGGATTGTGCTACAGATCCAACGAGCAATCGTCTGCTTAGACGCAGGAGCACCCATCTTGTTGGGTGCATACAATATAAACAACGAGTCAGATTTTCTGACTCCAGCTGTCCTTGCAATATATATTTTTAATGCTCTGACAACGTCCAGTAACTTGGAGTCCTCCAAGTCACTTGTAGCCGCAGGCACTACAATAGGCTGGTTCAGATGAAATGCTGACACCACCTTAGGGAGAAAATGCGGACGAGTCCGCAGTTCTGCCCTGTCCGAATGGAAAATCAGATATGGGCTTTTGTAAGATAAAGCTGCCAGTTCTGACACTCTCCTGGCCGAAGCCAGGGCTAGTAACATGGTCACTTTCCATGTGAGATATTTTAAATCCACCTTTTTTAGTGGTTCAAACCAATGAGATTTTAGAAATTCCAAAACCACATTGAGATCCCACGGTGCCACTGGAGGCACCACAGGAGGCTGTATATGCAGCACTCCCTTAACAAAAGTCTGGACTTCAGGAACTGAAGCCAATTCTTTTTGAAAGAAATTCGACAGGGCCGAAATTTGAACCTTAATAGATCCCAATTTGAGACCCATAGACAATCCTGATTGCAGGAAATGTAGGAATCGACCCAGTTGAAATTCCTCCGTCGGAGCACTCCGATCCTCGCACCACGCAACATATCTTCGCCAAATGCGGTGATAGTGTTGCACGGTTACTTCCTTCCTTGCTTTAATCAAAGTAGGAATGACTTCTTCCGGCATGCCTTTTTCCTTTAGTATCCGGCGTTCAACCGCCATGCCGTCAAACGCAGCCGCGGTAAGTCTTGAAACAGACAGGGACCCTGCTGAAGCAAGTCCCTCCTTAGAGGTAGAGGCCACGGATCTTCCGTGATCATCTCTTGAAGTTCCGGGTACCAAGTCCTTCTTGGCCAATCCGGAACCACTAGTATCGTTCTTACGCCTCTTTGCCGTATAATTCTCAATACTTTTGGTATGAGAGGCAGAGGAGGAAACACATACACCGACTGGTACACCCAAGGCGTTACCAGCGCGTCCACAGCTATTGCCTGCGGATCTCTTGACCTGGCGCAATACCTGTCCAGTTTTTTGTTGAGGCGAGACGCCATCATGTCCACCATTGGTCTTTCCCAACGGGTTACCAGCATGTGGAAGACTTCTGGATGAAGTCCCCACTCTCCCGGGTGAAGGTCGTGTCTGCTGAGGAAGTCTGCTTCCCAGTTGTCCACTCCCGGGATGAACACTGCCGACAGTGCTATCACATGATTCTCTGCCCAGCGAAGAATCCGTGCAGCTTCTGCCATTGCACTCCTGCTTCTTGTGCCGCCCTGTCTGTTTACATGGGCGACTGCCGTGATGTTGTCCGACTGGATCAACACCGGTTTTCCTTGAAGCAGAGGTTCTGCCTGGCTTAGAGCATTGTAGATTGCTCTTAGTTCCAGAATGTTTATGTGAAGAGACGTTTCCAGGCTCGTCCACACTCCCTGGAAGTTTCTTCCTTGTGTGACTGCTCCCCAGCCTCTCAGGCTGGCGTCCGTGGTCACCAGGATCCAATCCTGTATGCCGAATCTGCGGCCCTCCAATAGATGAGCACTCTGCAACCACCACAGAAGAGATACCCTTGTCCTTGGAGACAGGGTTATCCGCTGGTGCATCTGAAGATGCGACCCTGACCATTTGTCCAACAGATCCCTCTGAAAAATTCGTGCATGGAATCTGCCGAATGGAATTGCTTCGTAAGAAGCCACCATTTTTCCCAGGACTCTTGTGCATTGATGTACAGACACCTTTCCTGGTTTTAGGAGGTTCCTGACAAGCTCGGATAACTCCTTGGCTTTTTCCTCCGGGAGAAAAACCTTTTTCTGAACCGTGTCCAGAATCATCCCTAGGAACAGCAGACGAGTTGTCGGCATTAACTGGGATTTTGGAATATTCAGAATCCAGCCGTGCTGTTTTAGCACTTCTTGAGACAGTGCTAATCCCATCTCTAGCTGTTCTCTGGATCTTGCCCTTATTAGGAGATCGTCCAAGTATGGGATAATTAATACGCCTTTTCTTCGAAGAAGAATCATCATCTCGGCCATTACCTTTGTAAAGACCCGAGGTGCCGTGGACAATCCGAACGGCAGCGTCTGAAACTGATAGTGACAGTTTTGTACAACGAACCTGAGGTACCCCTGGTGTGAGGGGTAAATTGGAACGTGGAGGTACGCATCCTTGATGTCCAAGGACACCATAAAGTCCCCTTCTTCCAGGTTCGCTATCACTGCTCTGAGTGACTCCATTTTGAACTTGAACTTCTTTATGTACAGGTTCAAGGACTTCAGATTTAGAATAGGTCTTACCGAGCCGTCCGGCTTCGGTACCACAAATAGAGTGGAATAATACCCCTTTCCCTGTTGTAGAAGAGGTACCTTGACTATCACCTGCTGAGAGTACAGCTTGTGAATGGCTTCCAAAACCGTCTCCCTTTCGGAGGGGGACGTTGGTAAAGCAGACTTCAGGAAACGGCGAGGCGGATCTGTCTCTAGTTCCAACCTGTACCCCTGAGATATTATCTGCAGGATCCAGGGATCTACCTGCGAGTGAGCCCACTGCGCGCTGAAATTCTTGAGACGACCGCCCACCGCCCCCGAGTCCGCTTGAGAAGCCCCAGCGTCATGCTGAGGCTTTTGTAGAAGCGGGGGAGGGCTTCTGTTCCTGGGAAGGAGCTGCCTGTTGGTGTCTCTTCCCCCTTCCTCTGCCTCGTGGCAAATATGAATATCCCTTTGCTCTCTTGTTTTTAAAGGAACGAAAGGGCTGCGGTTGAAAAGTCGGTGTCTTTTTCTGTTGGGGAGTAGCTTGAGGTAAAAAGGTGGATTTCCCGGCTGTAGCCGTGGCCACCAAATCTGATAGACCGACTCCAAATAACTCCTCCCCTTTATACGGGAAAACTTCCATATGCCGTTTTGAGTCCGCATCGCCTGACCACTGTCGCGTCCATAAACTTCTTCTGGCCGAAATGGACATAGCACTTACCCGTGATGCCAGTGTGCAGATATCCCTCTGTGCATCACGCATATAAAGAAATGCATCCTTTATTTGCTCTAAAGACAGTAAAACATTGTCCCTATCCAGGGTATCAATATTTTCAATCAGGGACTCTGACCAAGCTACTCCAGCACTGCACATCCAGGCTGTCGCTATAGCTGGTCGTAGTATAACACCTGTATGTGTGTATATACTTTTTTGGATATTTTCCATCCTCCTATCTGCTGGATCTTTAAGTGCGGCCGTCTCAGGAGAGGGTAACGCCACTTGTTTAGATAAGCGTGTGAGCGCCTTGTCCACCCTAGGAGGTGTTTCCCAGCGCGCCCTAACCTCTGGCGGGAAAGGGTATAAAGCCAATAACTTCTTTGAAATTAGCATCTTTTTATCGGGGGCAACCCACGCTTCATCACATACATCATTTAGTTCTTCTGATTCAGGAAAAACTATAGGTAGTTTTTTCACACCCCACATAATACCCTGTTTAGTGGTACCTGTAGTATCAGCTAAATGTAACGCCTCCTTCATTGCCAAAATCATATAACGTGTGGCCCTACTGGAAAATACGGTTGATTCGTCACCGTCGCCACTGGAATCAGTGCCTGTGTCTGGGTCTGTGTCGACCGACTGAGGCAAAGGGCGTTTTACAGCCCCTGACGGTGTTTGAGGCGCCTGGACAGGCACTAACTGATTGTCCGGCCGTCTCATGTCGTCAAACGACTGCTTTAGCGTGTTGACACTATCCCGTAATTCCATAAATAAAGGCATCCATTCTGGTGTCGACCCCCTAGGAGGTGACATCCCCATATTTGGCAATTGCTCCGCCTCCACACCAATATCGTCCTTATACATGTCGACACACACGTACCGACACACAGCAGACACACAGGGAATGCTCTTAACGAAGACAGGACCCCACTAGCCCTTTGGGGAGACAGAGGGAGAGTTTGCCAGCACACACCAAAAGCGCTATATATGACAGGGATAGCCTTATAATAAGTGCTCCCTGTATAGCTGCTTTTATAATATAATTTTTGCCACTATTTTGCCCCCCCTCTCTTGTTTTACCCTGTTTCTGTAGTGCAGTGCAGGGGAGAGACCTGGGAGCCGTCCTGACCAGCGGAGCTGTGTAAGGAAAATGGCGCTGTGTGCTGAGGAGATAGGCCCCGCCCCTTTTCCGGCGGGCTCGTCTCCCGCTCTTTAGTGTATTCTGGCAGGGGTTAAATATCTCCATATAGCCCCCGGAGGCTATATGTGAGGTATTTTTTAGCCAAATAGGTTTTCATTTGCCTCCCAGGGCGCTCCCCTCCCAGCGCCCTGCACCCTCAGTGACTGCCGTGTGAAGTGTGCTGAGAGGAAAATGGCGCACAGCTGCAGTGCTGTGCGCTACCTTTAGAAGACTGAGGAGTCTTCTGCCGCCGATTCTGGACCTCTTCATGTTTCAGCATCTGCAAGGGGGCCGGCGGCGAGGCTCCGGTGACCATCCAGGCTGTACCTGTGATCGTCCCTCTGGAGCTGATGTCCAGTAGCCAAGAAGCCAATCCATCCTGCACGCAGGTGAGTTCACTTCTTCTCCCCTAAGTCCCTCGTTGCAGTGATCCTGTTGCCAGCAGGACTCACTGTAAAATAAAAAACCTAAGCTAAACTTTCTCTAAGCAGCTCTTTAGGAGAGCCACCTAGATTGCACCCTTCTCGGCCGGGCACAAAAATCTAACTGAGGCTTGGAGGAGGGTCATAGGGGGAGGAGCCAGTGCACACCACCTGATCGGAAAGCTTTACTTTTTGTGCCCTGTCTCCTGCGGAGCCGCTATTCCCCATGGTCCTTTCAGGAACCCCAGCATCCACTAGGACGATAGAGAAACTTTCTTTACTAGAAGCTCAGGAGAGCCCCTAGTGTGCAACCAGCTCAAGCCGGGCACAGATTCTAACTGAGGTCTGGAGGAGGGGCAAAGAGGGAGGAGCCAGTGCACACCAGATAGTACCTAATCTTTTTTTTAGAGTGCCCAGTCTCCTGCGGAGCCCGTCTATTCCCCATGGTCCTTACGGAGTACCCAGCATCCACTAGGACGTCAGAGAAATAAGAAAATCATTGGTACATAAGTGGACCATAAAATTTTGCACTTTTCTCACAATGTACTACAGTAAGGAAAATGACATTCCTTATACCAGTACTGTCCAACTTGAAGGTGGTGAGCCAGAAATGGAACATTTGGTTGCCACTAGGGATGCTATACTATGGTGCTTACATTCAAGACTTTTCAATAGAGTCAGTTTGAGGATATGGAACGTGTTTGTGCTATAATGGTGATTTTTCCGCCAGTTCAGTCTGGGCTCCATCGCTATACTGGATCCACACTTTAGATATGGCAACGCCATCTTCTTTTGTGGCAGTAACTCAAACCGAAGTATAACAAAATAGCATCACATAAGTGCAGTTATGGAAGAATGACCAGCAGGGGAGCCCTTCCACAACTACCACACCTAAATGTAAAAACAAAACTTCCTTAAAAGTGATACTTGGTGCTGCTGCTCTGTTTGTCTGCTTACGCCTCTCTGTAAGGACGTCCTCACCAACTGAAACTTAGTAGAGTCTCATATTCCAAATAATTTTCAGTGGCAAAAAGGTAAAGATGTTTCACTTAGAATGTGTGTGTTTGGTACACACAAGTTTTTTTATATGAAGAGCGTACATCGCAGTGTTTTAGATCAGTGTTCGAAGCTTGAAAGATTGAGCGATGCAGTTCTCATAGCTTAGTATATTTTTTGGTCAGTCTGTCTAATACCAGCTACTGAGAAGAATCTACAATCATAAATACAGGAGATTAAGGGATAAATGTATGAAGGGGCGATATGGGGGAGAAGCGGTATTAGCACACATTATGTGCGCTATACCTCTTCTCCCCCATGTATGAAGGCTGCGGTGAGGGCACAGTGCGCCCCAGTCCATATCAGCGCTGCTATCTAATAGATAGCAGGCCGATATGCGCGGCCAATGTATGAGCTGACCGTTCCGACACCTGCAGCTGTCGATTTCGACAGCTGCAGGTGGTGATGCATATAGACCACAGCAGGGACAGAGCTGTCCCCGGTTGTGGAGATCTCACGGGAGTAGCGAGAGCCCGTGCATGCTCAGCGGGAGCCGGACGGGAGGGAAACACAGCACGTCAGCTCTGAGCTGAAGCGCTGTGAGCTCAGGGGGACATCGCCGGAGGGGGGATTTTTTGCTCCCCCGCTTCGGCAGACAAGATGTTGCTACACCCTGTCGATGTCCCGTCCTGCTTCGCTGCTATAATACATTTACCTGTAAATACCAGAAGACAAATCATTAAAACTATACGCAAACAGCTACTGTATAAAAGTATAGAAATGTAGACATTTACAATATACTAAAAATGTTAACTGCTGTGTACATGCTGTATAGCAGTTTCCTAAGATTTTCAGCCTATTAAAGAGAAAAAAAATGTTTGCGCCTGGTTATCAGGTAACATTGATGCTGGAGGCCGTAACGTGTCAGGATGAGGTGTTTAGTACTTCATCACTGGAGATGAGAAATTACCTGTAACTAGTACCAAATGTGAGATCCTTCCTCTGTTCATTATTACTGACTAAACATATGTTGCTGTCTGGCTAGAAGCAGTTGGCTGCCTGTAACATCACAAGCAAACCAAGGTTACAGCTCTTGTTAATTTACTGTAGCACAGAGAGTCTGTGGAATGGAGCTTTCCTCAGCATTAACACTTTACTGACTGAGGGAGTCTAATGTGTTGCCTCAGGCAGCAATAATGAGAGCGCACAGACAGATTACCACAATATTGCCATGGCCCATGATGATAGACCCAGGTAGCCAGGGGGCATTCCTTTCACATCTACAAAACTTCATCATTTTCCTGTATTTTGTTCATTTTACCCTAAGGCGCACACTTATTCCTATGCCATTTATACAACATTTATTCTAAACATATATTTGTGAGTATGTGTGTAATGTCATTTTTTTCTTTTCTTAGTGTTTTGTAATTTTTGGCATTGTGCAGCAGTGGACATGGCCACAAGAATCTGATTTGTCATGGCATGTCACATTGTGGACACATGGCCATTCATCGCCGCTCTATTATACAGGACAGAAATAAAACAGAGTGCCCTCCCAAACTCCTCTCTCCTCATGACACTAAGGCCGGAATTGAATTATCCGCGGTAGATTACCAAATGCTAATTGATCCCTCAGGGCTATTCAATTAGCCCTGAAGCCACGAGCTATCAGGGATATCTTTCACAGGTGGCGCAAACCTGTTAACATGCAAATCTGTGAACTTTTCACAGATTCTGTGTGTTGACACACATTAACTCATGTTAACACGCTACTTTAACGGGTGTTAACAAGACTGTCCGGTGAAAAAGGGAATTCAATTGAATAGCACGGCCTTAAAGCATCCCTTTATCATCTGAGGTAAATAAGAGACAGGATTCCTGACAGTGAACTAGTTGCCCAGGTGATAGGCCAGGGGGGTGGTTACTGTTAGGGGTCCTGGAGTAATGGTCTATGGAGAATTTACACTTTGTATGCTAAAAATTGCTGTGAACTATTCTGTAACCTGTGACTTGCTGGAAACTGCTCATGTTCAGTTGTGAATTGCCTAACTGCGGAAAAGGGGTTGAGGCTGAAATGACAGTGTTCAGGATGCAGTAGCATCCTTATGATTAGATTATAATCTCAACAGGGGTCAGGTAAGTATGTTAATCCTCCGCCCTTACCCCCCTAACCATCCCCAATGCAGCCTAAACCTAACCACTATATATATATATGAGCCACAAGCATTTTGGCTGGGGGGGAAGAGGGGGGGGGGGGGAGATATCTATCTATACATTGCACACATACCCACACATTTCTATAAAATACAGCATAGTGGACACTATGGGGAATGCAGATAATAGCAGCGCATGCACCAGTGGCTGTTCCTGGGGAGGGATTCAGACAATTCCTCTCCCATTAAATTGTGCAATATGCAGCCCATAGACTACAATAGTTAATACCATCACTATTGGGAAAAATGGAAAGGAAAGCGCAGCATATAACTTTGATATCTGCTGTTGAACCCCTGTAATACTTTCAGGGGATACTTACATTTTAAGGTATTTTTTCCAATCTCGTTTTTATAAATCAAAAACGAGATTGGGAAAAAACGAGACTGGAAAAAACGAGACTGGAAAAAAAGTTTTTTCCAATCCCATTTTTTCCAATCTCGTTTGGGAAAAAAATAAGATTTTACTTACCGGTAAATCTATTTCTCATAGTCCGTAGTGGATGCTGGGGACTCCGTAAGGACCATGGGGATAGACGGGCTCTGCAGGAGACATGGGCACTTTAAGAAAGAATTTAGGTTCTGGTGAGCTCTGGCTCCTCCCTCTATGTCCCTCCTCTAGACCTCAGTTAGAGAAACTGTGCCCAGAAGAGCTGACAGTACAAGGAAAGGATTTTGGTAATCCAGGGCAAGATTCATACCAGCCACACCAATCACACCGTATAACTTGTGATAAACTTACCCAGTTAATAGTATGAACAACAACAGAGCATCAGGTCAACCCTGATGCAACCATAACATAACCCTTATTGAAGCAATAACTATATACAAGTATTGCAGAAGAATTCCGCACTTGGGACGGGCCCCCAGCATCCACTACGGACTACGAGAAATAGATTTACCGGTAAGTAAAATCTTATTTTCTCTAACGTCCTAGTGGATGCTGGGGACTCCGTAAGGACCATGGGGATTATACCAAAGCTCCCAAACGGGCGGGAGAGTGCGGATGACTCTGCAGCACCGATTGAGCAAACACAAGGTCCTCCTCAGTCAGGGTATCAAACTTGTAGAACTTTGCAAAAGTGTTTGTACCTGACCAAGTAGCCGCTCGGCACAGCTGTAATGCCGAGACCCCTCGGGCAACCGCCCAAGAAGAGCCCACCTTCTTAGTGGAATGGGCCTTAACTGATTTTGGCAGCTGCAATCCAGCCGCAGAATGAGCCTGCTGGATCGTGTTACAGATCCAGCGAGCAATAGTTTGCTTTGACGCAGGAGCACCAAGCTTGTTGGAAGCATACAGGATAAACAAAGATTCTGTTTTCCTGACCCTAGCCGTTCTGGCTACATAAACCTTCAAAGCCCTGACCACATCAAGCAACTCGGAATCCTCCAAGTCAGTAGTAGCCACAGGCACCACAATAGGTTGGTTTATATGAAAGGATGAAACCACTTTCGGCAGAAATTGTGGACGGGTCCGCAATTCTGCTCTATCCGTATGGAAAACCAGATAGGGGCTTTTATGTGACAAAGCCGCCAACTCTGACACACGCCTAGCCGAAGCCAAGGCTCATAGCATGACCACCTTCCACGTGAGGTATTTTAACTCCACCGTTTTGAGTGGTTCAAACCAGTGGGATTTCAGGAAACTCAACACCACGTTAAGATCCCAAGGTGCCACTGGAGGCACAAAAGGGTGCTGAATATGCAGCACTCCTTTTACAAACGTCTGAACTTCAGGTAGAGAAGTCAACTCCTTTTGAAAGAAAATGGATAGGGCCAAAATCTGGACCTTAATGGAACCCAATTTTAGGCCCAAATTCACTCCTGACTGTAAGAAGTGAAGGAAACGGCCCAGCTGGAATTCCTCTGTAGGGGCATTCCTTGCCTCACACCAAGCAACATATTTTCGCCATATACGGTGATAATGTTGAGCTGTCACGTCCTTCCTAGCCTTTATCAGCATAGGAATGACCTCATCCGGAATGCCTTTCTCTGCTAGGATCCGGCGTTCAACCGCCATGCCATCAAACGCAGCCGCGGTAAGTCTTGGAACAGACAGGGCCCCTGTTGCAACAAGTCCTGTCTTAGAGGAAGAGGCCATGGGTCCTCTGTGAGCATTTTTTGCAGATCTGGATACTAAGTCCTTCGTGGCCAATCCGGAACAATGAGTATTGTTCTCACTCCTCTTTTTCTTATTATTCTCAGCACCTTGGGTATGAGAGGAAGAGGAGGAAATACATAGACCGACTGGAACACCCACGGTGTCACCAGGGCGTCTACAGCTATCGCCTGAGGGTCTCTTGACCTGGCGCAATACCTCTGTAGCTTTTTGTTTAGGCGGGATGCCATCATGTCCACCTGTGGCAGTTCCCACCGACTTCCAATCTGTGCGAAGACTTCCTGATGAAGTCCCCACTCTCCCGGGTGGAGGTCGTGTCTGCTGAGGAAGTCTGCTTCCCAGTTGTCAACTTCCGGGATGAACACTGCTGACAGTGCGCTTACGTGATTTTCCGCCCAGCGAAGAATTCTGGTGGCTTCCGCCATCGCCACCCTGCTCCTTGTGCCACCTTGTCGGTTTACATGAGCCACTGCGGTGATGTTGTCTGACTGAATCAGAACCGGTTGGTCGCGAAGCAGGGTCTCCGCTTGACGTAGGGCGTTGTATATGGCCCTTAGTTCCAGGATGTTGATGTGAAGGCAAGTCTCCTGACTTGACCACAGACCTTGGAAATTTCTTCCCTGTGTGACTGCTCCCCACCCTCGGAGGCTTGCATCCGTGGTCACCAGGACCCAGTCCTGAATGCCGAATCTGCGGCCCTCGAGAAGGTGAGCACTCTGCAGCCACCACAGGAGAGACACCCTGGTCCTGGGGGATAGGGTGATTAACCGATGCATCTGAAGATGTGATCCGGACCACTGGTCCAGTAAGTCCCATTGAAAGGTCCTCGCATGGAACCTGCCGAAGGGAATGGCCTCGTATGATGCCACCATCTTTCCCAGGACTCGAGTGCAGTGATGCACTGACACCTGTTTTGGTTTTAATAGGTTCCTGACCAGTGTCATGAGTTCCTGAGCTTTCTCTATCGGGAGATAAACCCTTTTCTGGTCTGTGTCTAGAATCATGCCTAGGAAAGGCAGACGAGTCGTAGGAACCAACTGCGACTTTGGAATATTTAGAATCCAGCCGTGTTGCCGTAACACTTCCAGAGAAAGTGCTACGCTGATCAGCAACTGCTCTCTTGATCTCGCTTTTATGAGGAGATCGTCCAAGTATGGGATAATTGTGACCCCTTGCTTCCGTAGGAGCACCATAATTTCCGCCATTACCTTGGTAAATATTCTCGGAGCCGTGGAGAGACCAAACGGCAACGTCTGAAATTGGTAATGACAATCCTGTACCACAAATCTGAGGTACGCCTGATGAGGTGGATAAATGGGGACATGAAGGTATGCATCCTTTATGTCCAGAGACACCATAAAATCCCCCCCTTCCAGGCTTGCGATGACCGCTCTCAGCGATTCCATTTTGAACTTGAACCTTTTCAGGTACATGTTCAGGGATTTTAAATTCAATATGGGTCTGACCGAACCGTCCGGTTTCGGGACTACAAACATGGTCGAATAATAACCCCTTCCTTGTTGAAGGAGGGGAACCTTGACCACCACCTGTTGAAGATACAATTTGTGAATTGCAGTTAACACTATTTCCCTCTCGTGGGGGGAAGCTGGCAGGGCCGATTTGAGGTATCGTGAGGGGGCATCTCTTCGAATTCCAGCTTGTATCCCTGAGACACAATATCTATTGCCCAGGGATCCAACTGGGAGTGAACCCACTTGTGGCTGAAATTTCTGAGACGTGCCCCCACCGGGCCTAGCTCCGCCTGTGGAGCCCCAGCGTCATGCGGTGGATTTTGTGGAAGCCGGGGAGGACTTCTGTTCCTGGGAACTAGCTGTGTTGTGCAGCTTCTTTCCTCTGCCCCTGCCTCTGGCAAGAAAGGACGCACCTCTGACTTTCTTGTTTTTCTGTGATCGAAAGGACTGCATTTGATAATACGGTGCTCTCTTAGGCTGTGAGGAAACATATGGCAAAAAATTTGACTTTCCAGCAGTAGCTGTGGAGACCAGGTCCGAGAGACCCTCCCCAAACAATTCCTCACCCTTGTAAGGTAAAACCTCAATATGCCTTTTTGAGTCGGCATCCCCTGTCCATTGCCGAGTCCACAGGACCCTTCTGGCAGAAATTGACATAGCATTTATTCTAGAACCCAGTAGACTAATGTCTCTTTGAGCATCTCTCATATATAGGACAGCGTCTTTAATATGCCCCAGGGTCAACAACATAGTATCCTTGTCTAAGGTATCAATTTACTCAGATAAGGTATCCGTCCATGCTGCTACAGCACTACACACCCAGGCCGACGCGATCGCCGGCCTCAGAAAGGTACCCGAATGTGTATAAATGGACTTCAGGGTAACCTCCTGTTTGCTATCCGCAGCATCTTTGAGGGTAGCCGTATCCTGTGACGGCAGGGATACCTTCTTGGATAAGCGTGTTAAAGCTTTGTCCACCTTAGGGGAGGATTCCCAGCGTAACCTGTCCATTGGCGGGAAAGGATACACCATAAGAATCCTTTTGGAGATCTGCAGTTTTTTATCTGGAGATTCCCAAGCCTTTTCACATAACTCATTTAGCTCGTGTGAGGAAGGAAAGGTTACCTCCGGCTTCTTTTCCCCATACATATGAACCCTCTTGTCAGGGACTGGGGTTTCCTCTGTGACGTGCAACACATCCTTAATTGCTATAATCATATAACGGATGGATTTAGCCAATTTAGGCTGTAACTTTGCATCATCGTAATCGACACTGAAGTCAGAATCCATGTCGGTATCTGTGTCAACAATTTGGGATAGTGGGCGCTTCTGAGACCCTGATGGCCTCTGCGACATAGGATCAGGCACGGGTTGAGACCCTGGCTGTCCTGAGGCTTCAGGTTTTTCTAACCTTTTATGCAAGGAATTAACATTATCATTTAAAACCTTCCACATATCCATCCATCCAATCAGGTGTCGGCGCCGTCGGCGGAGACACCACATTCATTTGCTCCCGCTCTGCTTCCACATAGCCTTCCTCGTCAAACATATCGACACAAGCGTACCGACACACCACACACACAGGGAATTCCCTTTTTGAAGACAGTTCCCCCACAAGGCCCTTTGGAGAGACAGAGAGAGAGTATGCCAGCACACACCCCAGCGCTATAACCCAGGAATAACACAGTAACTTAATGTTAACCCAGTAGCTGCTGTTTATATTGATTTTTGCACCTAATTATGTGCCCCCCCCCTCTCTTTTTACCCTCTTCTACCGTGTATCTGCAGGGGAGAGCCTGGGGAGCTTCCTCTCAGCGGAGCTGTGGAGAAAAAACGGCGCTGGTGAGTGCTGAGAAAGAAGCCCCGCCCCCTCGATGGCGGGCTTCTGTCCCGCTTAAATATGCATTTTCTTGGCGGGGGCTCATACATATATACAGTGCCCAACTGTATATATGTTTACTTTTGCCAAAAAGAGGTCCAAATGCTGCCCAGGGCCCCCCCCCCCCCCCCCCCCCCCGCGCCCTGCACCCTTACAGTGACCGGAGTATGTGAGGTGTGTGGGAGCAATGGCGCACAGCTGCAGTGCTGTGCGTTACCTCAGTGAAGAACGGAGTCTTCTGCCGCCGATTTGAAGTCTTCTTGCTTCTCATACTCACCCGGCTTCTGTCTTCCGGCTCTGCGAGGGGGACGGCGGCGCGGTTCTGGGATCGGACGGCGAGGGTGAGATCCAGCGTACGATCCCTCTGGAGCTAATGGTGTCCAGTAGCCTAAGAAGCAGGACCTAGCTTCAGAGATTAGGGCTGCTTCTCTACCCTCTGTCCCACGATGCAGGGAGTCTGTTGCCAGCAGAGCTCCCTGAAAATAAAAAACCTAACAAAATACTTTCTCTCAGCAAACTCAGAAGAGCTCACTGAAAAGCACCCAGCTCATCTGGGCACAGTATCAAACTGAGGTCTAGAGGAGGGGCATAGAGGGAGGAGTCAGAGCACACCAGAACCTAAATTCTTTCTTAAAGTGCCCATGTCTCCTGCGGAGCCCGTCTATCCCCATGGTCCTTACGGAGTCCCCAGCATCCACTAGGACGTTAGAGAAATGAGATTGGACAAAACGAGATTGGAAAAAACACAAAGTGTTAACAAGGCTGTCCGGTGAAAAAGGGAATTAAATTGAATAGCACGGCCTTAAAGCATCCCTTTTTCATCTGAGGTAAATAAGAGACAGGACTCAAAACCATAACTGTAAGGTGTGAGTGACATTATGTAGAAGACGAAGAGAGAGGACCCACTTATAGCTCACACCCGGGCTGAGGCTATGCATGGAAGGTAATGAGACTTTACAGGGTGCATTCTCAGCTGAACCTGGTTGGAAATGTGGGGAGGTCAGGGGGTGTCATGAGGGAAGCGGCGGGGAGGAGGGGGGATTAGGCGACAACAGGGAGCTGAGGGGGAAGAGGTGAGGAACATATGAAGTTGGACGGAAGAAGGCCGCAGGGATGATTCCAGAGGAGGGGCAATTGTTTTAATGATGAGCAGAACTCTTATACAACATTATTTTGACCTGGATGATGTGCTGTTTTCCTATGCATTATTTTTTTTTAGGTCTAGAATAAATGATGGGCAGTTTTCCTGTACATAATTATTTTGATCTGGATAAAGGGCAGTTCTTCTACTCATCATATTTTTGATGAGTGCCCCCAAGGGGATGTAGTTGGGATCCCGGCTTTTGGGATCCTGGCAGGCAGAATACAAGCGCCTGAATCCCGATAGTTGACAGAATTTCGATGCTGGAATCCCTACAGCAGCAGTCTCGGATGTAAGTATGCCGGGGAGGTCAGGCTGCAGGGGGAGAGTTAGGGTTAGGCTGCGGGAGGGAGGGTTAGGTATAGGCTGCAGGGAGGGACGGTTAGGGTTAGGCTGCAGGGAGGGGAGGTTAGGGTTAGGCTGCATGAAGGGAGGGTTAGGTTTAGACTGCAAGGAGGGGAGGCTGACTTTAGGCTGTGAGAAGGGAGGGTTAGGATTATGGTTACTTACCTCCAGAGTCCCTGTTGGGATTTCAAGCTGTTGGGGTGCCAGTGTCGGTATACTACCGACATACTGACTGCCAGTATCCCGTACCCAACCCCCTCCAAGGTGAATAAAACAGCTTCTATGTCTAATAGCTATTGGATGTCATTTTTTTTATTACAGGTGAAAATGATAATTCAAGTGAACAATACAGCACTGGGAAGGACAGGTATCTAACGTTAGATCCTTAGACGGTTGTAATACCTTATGCCGGTAGTTGGGATGCTGGCGGTCACGTGACCAACCCATTTAGAATGCCGACAGGAGATGGGGTAATTAATTTACCCCTCCCCTGCGCACTACCTTAACCCTAACCATCTTGAGGTGGCATCTTGGGCTAAGATAGTGCGGGTGGCGGCTACGGCTAAGTCACAGGGGGTGGTGGCTAGGGCTAAGACTCAGGGGGTGGCAGCTTTGGCTAACCCCCTCTCTAGTGCCTAACCCTAATGCCCCCTGGGCCCTAACCCGCACCCCAATACTTACCCTTGGGATGGTTGGTGTTTTGGCGCTGAGATTCTGTGTGGTGTGGGGATTCTGGTGTCCTGACCAGCGGCATCCAGAGGGCTGGGTTGCTGACTGCATTCCCCATAGACACAACCCTTTCAATACTTGTTTCATAATAGTGTAGAAAAGAGCATTTATAAAAAAATAAGAAGACACTGAAATAAATCAGTATCTATATAATAATGCGCTTTGAACCTGTCCAGTCTCGGTCATGAGCAATGAGTGTAGGGTGACCCCAGATACAGGAAAAACAAGGAAAGGAGAACCTTGCTGGGGACCAACCTTACACAATACAGTACAGGGTAAGTATTGTGGGTTGTTCACCAGGTCCAAAATTACTAGAATTTAATAAATTAATGTGAATTAAGTTATGTACTGTAGCAAACAATGCCCAATTACCATACAGAGTGAGTTGATGGACAGTGTCTTTCTGCTTCGTGATATGAATGTTATAGCATTGTCCAGTCATAAATAATCCCCACAGTGACAATTTAAAGCATCTACACAGTTGCTAACTAATCATAAACTGCTCCAAAACACCTCCGCAATGGTCATAACCTCTAAAAAATATTTTATATAGAGAGAATCCATGTGTTAATGTAACGTTAGAAAATAAAAGGCAAAAAGACAGTTTGTGATAATATTATTAAATGCTTAACAATACTATTAACAATATATACCTGCAATGTTCACTACTGTAGATGGCATGGGATGATCTCTAGACTGAACCTTCCTGTAGACAGGTTTACCTAGCAAAGTGACCAATGAAAATCAAAAACATTGATTGGATGATCTTGGTGGCAGGTGATGTTAGTGGAGCAGGTACTGTATCACACAACCATGCACAAACGTGGGTTATTTTGAACCACAATTGAGGGCTATCAGTTTGTCCATACAAAAATTTGGGTAGAGGCCTGGAGATTGCGCTGTAGTCTCCCGGGTACATGCCCAGTGTACATGTGCCATTTAGACAAGGTCTAGCTTTGAGCAGATTGTGGCACTCAGTGAGGAGGTTGCAATGGTCCCAGATGGACGGAACCTAGCATTACTGGGCTCCCCTCACTAATGGGCCCTGCCATACCCCCTGCACCCACCATTGTTCCTCCACTTGCTATGATTCACGCTTGTGTACTTATGAACTGAAACTATTCAATACAAATATACTGAGCATATGCTCTTATAGCAAACGCCTCAAGCAATTCTACATCCTGATATGTGCACTTTCTAATCCTTCCTTAAAGCAAAAAGGATTTAATTAAAAAGGATGGTTCATTCCTTATTTTCATTCCATAAATACTGCTTAAAGCTTTTTTACTAATACACTCCAAGGACCGATTCTCCATTGTTTAATAAAGGTAATTCTGTTTTAGAAACCACCATTTCAGAAAGTTTAATAACATAAGCTCAGCCTATTTTCTTTTAATTGTGTTTGTATTTCCATAAAAGAATCACAGAATTACTGAGTGTCTAACACCACGGTGGCTGCATGAGGCATTTCAGCTCCGAATTAACCTTTCCATTGTTTACAATCTAATACTGTACGTGGTTAATTTACTCCTGTTTCTTGCCAAGCGAATCACTAATGTTAATGGTGATTTGGGGATTTGTGCTCTTGTCTACATTACCGTGCAGTAAATTGTGCTCTTTCTGTAACAATTACATTTGATTATTTGCAATATGGGCCAATTTAAATGTAAAACAAGTGGAATTATAAATCTGGGGCTTATTCACATTGCATAATGTCACAATTTTGCGCTAAATAGGTATGTTTCTACTTTTATTTAAACAAAGCTAATCATGAAAGCTGGGCATGCAGTGGCAAGTCTGTCAGTTGAAATTTCGACACTCACAGCAGAGAAACTGTGAGGTCTAACCCGACATGCCGACATGTTACACCATTCTAACAGTGTCGGCTTTACAACTTCAAACATGAACCCTAGACAGTCCTTTGATGGTCTCTGTATGTATGCAACAAATACATGGCATTTGGGAATTTTCCTAGTTGTAAAGATGATTTCCTATTTAGACTAATATAATGTATGTGTGCAAGAGTTGGAAGGTTGAATAAAAATATGGTGGCCATTACGATGGCCAATATCTAGTTTAACTATGGCCACAGATTATTTGATAAAAATGCAATCCATTCAGTGCTCATCTCGAGTTACCAGATTACTTGTGGGCTAATTTGTGTAGTCATAATTGGCTACACACACACTTATCTGCCATATGTATTCAGTTCTTACCTTGCTTTGCACACAGTTTGGGTAAACACATGGCCGTAGCTATCCCCGGAAACCCCTACTCCTCTTGGCAAGTGGCTCAAATTACGACAACAATAGCAATGGTATATAATATGATTACTAGAACTGAGGCCAAATCATGTAGTTTAAGGGACAGAGCAGAGCTGGTGCACATGTCCAGTGACAGCAGCTTCTTCTACCAAGTTTGCTGTATTTGTGGATATGAGTCCTCAATCAGTGCATTTGACCAGAAAGTAGCTAGCAGGAAGAGGAGACAGGAGCCTTACCAAGAGGTGGGAAAACGTGTGCTTAGAAAGTTTAGTACTGGTTGTATTATGTTTGTGTATTTATTTATTTATTATGGTATGTTTAACCTTTTCATGACTACTTATTTATATTATTTAAATATATTTGATACAGCCTATACTATAGACAAACTATAGTGTTAAATATTAATACTGTATTCCAAACTGTTTGGAATACAGTAATGTCCAGGGTTGTTACTGGACATTAATGTCCAGGGTTGTTACTGGGTTCTTCTACCATTCCCCCAGACTCCCGCACTTGCTTCAATGTTCTGCTGAGTAGGATATTGTGTACTGGATTTGGAAACCCCCTTCTAGAAATTCTGCGTTTGCCACTGAAACCACACCCATATCCACTCCACTTTATTAATATTAGCCAGAAACCAAATTCACTTTCTAATAAGGTGTCTAAAAATGGTACTGACCCTCTAAAATGAGAACTATTGAGCAGTGTGTTGACTTGTGGCCAATATTGTACTTCCCACAGAAAGCTTATTATGCAGTCAAGATCAGAAACTGTTATTATGTTTGTTCTTGGTTATAATATATGGAATCTGTGCAATTCATATTTCTTTTAATTAAAAGGTAAAGAATTAATTCACTAACATAAAAAAATATTATGCATTAGAACGAATTCCACGTTCAGTTGAAATGTAGATAATGTACATATCTATTTAATAACATATTTTTGACGGCAATTTCCTTGGTTTAGATATTTTTAGGTTTGTTTGTAAAGGTTAAGAAAGACATCAGTACCCCAGGACCTTTTATTTTAGTTTAGGTCATGTAAATGGATATGTTTCTAATGAAATGTTTAGAGCAGGATGTAGCTGTGTCACTTACCAGTGCTATTAGACTGGTAAGCTCTTATGTACTGTATTAATAGCATGAATACGAACTAGTTACCATACAGAGTCAAGTTCCTGTGAACCTCTAAAATGGAAAGTTTTGGGGGAAAAATGTGGATTAATTATTACACTGCTTATAACAAGTGATGTGCATATAATGGAGACTGTACAAATGTGTTCTGCTTTATATCACAGGAGCCAAGGCCATACTTAGTGCTGGTAAAGTGCAGTCAACCTACAAATAATACTGTCAACAGCTTACACTTCACTTTTGTCACTGGAAAGTGTCTATTTAAGCAATTATTTCCTGTAGAGGGTGTGGGAACAAAAGCTTCTAGAAAATGAAATAAGTAAGTAAAGTATTCATGTATGTATGGGGTTATATTTCTGATTGTTTAAGAGACCTATTTATCATTGGTGGTCGTGGAGCGCTATTAAATCTAATTCCACAGCACTTTAAAGAATGATTTTTCACTGCTTTGTTTTTAATCTATTGAACTGAAAAGAGGCTGTACTGGTGAATGGGGACACCTGCACTTTTACTGGTAATCTAACACTAGTAATAATTAGCAGTGGCTCCTGCATTCAACTTGATGGGGCACAGCACTGCCACGTGCACATGCACAAAACAACAAGTTGACTTCTAGGGACTGTATTGGTTGCAGCCCCTAGATGTCGGATGTGGCTACCGTAATAGCAGGGGAGTGGCTTCTGGTATTCAGTACAACTGGCAGTCCCAGGGTAGACAACACCTTCCCCTGCGACTGTCAGTCCGGCAAGTGATTAGTAGAAAGTCCTTCTAATGGACAATGGCATTTCTAGAGGCAGACAAGCCATGCAATCACATCGGTGCTCCAACCTCTCCTGCCACTGGCCACCAAAGCACACAAATGGCGATGTGGCATTGTGACATTATAGATCACACAGCACAGTGCAGCCTCTGCATCACTGAGGCTGCACTGACTGATCCTGATGACGGTGCTGCACACGGCTGTGGCCGGGACGGAGCTCTTTTCCTCCAGTGCTACCAACAGGTCAGGTAAGTCTAATGTGGGGGACTTGGTCAAAAGTGTTTGTTTCGTTGTTGTTTTTTACTGTGGGGGCCAATGTTTGTGGGAGGGTTTTCATGTCAGAGGCCACTGTGTGTTATGTTTTTTACTGTCAGTGCCATTTAATTTTTCTAATATGTGGGCCATTGAGTTTTTTTTTTTTACTGTGAGGGGCCAATGTGTTTGTCTTCTTTACTATTGGGGCCAATATGTGTGTTTTCATTGTTTCCTGTACAGTTCAATGTGGGGGGTTTTCTATCATGGCCAATGTGTTTTATTTTTTCCGAGTTGGTCGCTCGTTATTTTTCTTCGCATCGGTGCGATTTTCCGCTAACTGCACATGCGCAATGTTCGCACTGCGGCTGCGTCAAGTAAATTTGCTAAGAAGTTTTGAATTTTACTCACGGCATTTACAAGGTTTTTTCTTCGTTCTGGTGATCGTAGTGTGATTGACAGGAAGTGGGTGTTTCTGGGCGGAAACTGACCGTTTTAAGGGTGTGTGTGAAAAAACGCTGCCGTTTCTGGGCAAAACGCGGGGAGTGTCTGGGCGAACGCTGGGTGTGTTTGTGACGTCAAACCAGGAACGAAACTGACTGAACTGATCGCAGTGGTAGAGTAAGTGTCGAGCTACTCAGAAACTGCTAAGAAATTTCTATTCGCAATTTTGAGAATCTTTCGTTCGCAATTCTGCTAAGCTAAGATTCACTCCCAGTAGGCGGCGGCTTAGCGTGTGCAATGCTGCTAAAAGCAGCTTGCGAGCGAACAACTCGGAATGAGGGCCAATGTGTGTAGGTGCAGGGTGTAAAACTGGGCTGTAAGGCAGTCTTTTCCAATGAGGCCACGCACCCTTTTTCGATGGCATATCTGTCATGGGTGCACCCATGGATCCAGCGGGACACCATGCCACACAACCAGCACCTAGGACCAACTAATAGCTGCATGTGCTGTACCCCATCTCCCTATACCTGACAGTGCCATCTTTCTGGTGATATATTTGGAAATATGGCTCCACAAAGTAAACACACACAAAAGTTAGCACTGTGCCAAAGTATTTGCTGTCTTCTGTGCATATCCGATTATATCACCGAAAGATGTTTCCGACTGGAACAGGCATGTTAGGTACCACATGGTCGGGGGAGGTCAGCTCTTAAAATGTCTATTGTGCAAAACTACATTTATTTGCAAAGATTTACTCTTTAAGAATATTTGAAAATGACTGATGGAGCAATCACAGCATTTGTTCAGAGATAGCACAAGGTCATCACACAGGTGGTATAAAGGGACATGTTTTCACGCTTCCATGAAGCTGGCTCATTGTACAAACTTGCTACATTTTCTCCTTGGCAGCTGTGTTCTTGAACAATGAGGTTTGCAGTCTCAATTCACATTATACTCTCTTTTGCTAGTGTGTGTCATGTAAAGTCTAGTGATTGTAAATTGGGTATAATGGTATCTATGCGCAGCAGTTTCCTAAACTCTTTTTATGTCATTCCAAGCTCATCTGTATGCATTTTACGTTGAACGTACATAGTTATAGTAGTATCACCCTTGAGGTATTTCAGCTGGTTAGGAATGCAGCTAAAAACATGTGTGCAGCAAAATTATGAGAATTATTCATGCAGCTGCAAATGGACACAAAAAATAAGGCAAATGGGCAAATGCAGGGCCTGATTCTGACCTGGACGCAAAGCGGCAACAAGTACGGATATACCTGGTACCTTATGCTAACGCTATAACTGTCTGTCTAATCGAGTATCCGCCCGTCTTCATGCTTATGGTCACACCACCCACCTTTGGCAGCTGTCATAATTAGTATCGACATTTATACCCACTGCTGCAGGGTGCAAAAGGACCATCTGAAACAGGCATCAAATCTGTCCGTAGACCTCAAACAAGCATGGAAGTCGGCCAATACTCCCATGACAATCCACGCAATAAATCTGTTCTTTGCATTGGCATGGTAAAAGCCCTGTTGCTGTCCAGAAACGCCCATTTCATGAACACAGAGAAGCAGCCACACATGGAGTGAACTGAATGTTCTCATACTCTCCCTCAGTGCAGCGTCTGACTGGGGCATGAGCGAATGCAGTGGTAGGGGCTCAATTTAATGGGTGTGACCAAACACCAAAGAGGTGTGGCCAAACACCAAAGGGAGACTTGCCCAAACATTAGAGAGGACATGCAAAGTACAGGGCCCCTTTATAAAGGAGGGGGCAGTGCTGCGCAAGGACCACACACTTTGATCGTCAGGAAGTCTAATCTTGGTGTAGTTTCCTTAGAAACAAGCCCAGCACCCAAGTCCATCCATGATCCTTCTCCACAAAGTTACTGGCCCTTAGAGGAAGGGATGAGGACCTCAGGCAGCAGGGCCCACGAAAGTTTTCCCCTGTTGCATGGTATGATAATCATGGGATGAGTCCTCTTACATCCAACTCAGAATCAGGCCATCAATGCTCAAAATACAGTAATCATTTTTATAGATAATACTTCTTCCCAGTATTTTTTTATACAAGTTAAGCACTGCATGTAGCACTAGGGTTTAGCACTTTGTGGGCTGATAGTTGAAAACTACTGCAGCTTTAATGTATCTATTTACATACATATAAATGTTTTATTCATCTGTACAGTATGTAAGCTACAGTTTGGTTTTGGAGAAAAGCAGCTGAAAGACCTGCCAGCGTGACATTACCCCTACAGTGAGAGAAAGCATGCAGGAGATATACAGCACACCTGTCAGTAATATACTAGTCAAACACATGTGACATGAACACACTACAGTGACCCATCTTAGAATTACAGTGTGAATGTTTAGGGAATACCATACTTTTTAACGCTCAACTCTTACCATACAGCATTTTTCCTTCGAAAGAGATTAAAATATAAAATCAACATAAATATTACATATAACCAACACAAAAAAATAATCACATTGACTCAAGTTCCCATATATATATATATGTAATGCACATACCTGTGATGGTAAAGTCTCCTGTTGACATCAGATGAAAGACAAAACAAAACAAAGAAACAGAATAAAGTTAATGAAATTACGTCGTATTTAGCATTCCCAAAGCACTTAAGCAGTTTATTTGTACTCTTGCTATAAAGGGTCTCACTCTAAAGAGCAGAATTATTTAGATTACTGTCGCTAATCCTGCATTTACTCTAGTCAAACTCAGCCAGTTATGTAGAAACCTATGATCTTAGCATTGCTCTGATCAATTTCAAGTATGAATTTTAAACAGATAAGATTTAACCTAGTAAAGTGATGTAAATTGAATGAAATTATGTAACCACAACTACAAATTAGGCATTTGCATTCACTTGCCTGTCTTGCACTAGACTGATCAAACGTAATATCTGATGGGATGCTGTTTGGTACAGAACTTCATACGATGCATATCACATTATTAGATAAAGTTTTCTATGTTTGAATAACATGGTAATTGGGAAAAGTCCACCATGTTGTTAAACAAAATCTGTCGGCTACGCACAGTGGAGGTACGTTGATATTTCTTGCAAACCCGGCCTATCAATTCATTATTATCACATCTGAATTTGTCAGGACTGTTAAAAATGTTTGGGGTTTGAAATAGTTGTGGCTGAGGCATTTGAAGCTGTATCACTGCCAAATGGGTTTGTTTTACAAGAAATTAACCTTTTGCGGGTAATTCAACTGAATGTGGTAAAGTTTCCAGTGAATAAAACAGCACTTTTACGCAATTTATTGTATGATGGTGGTTTGCGGAAATTCAGTTGCAGCCCATTTTTCGTGGGTGCGCTGCCCTGTTTTTCACATGAAAAACAAATTGATCTGAGATAAGTTACCGGATCCATACGTTTTCGAGTTTGTGCCCGCAAAAACTGATCAATTATCTGGGATTTATTTTCTACTGCCTCTGGCAGGTGAAAAAAATCCCCAAAACTACCACCTATCGCGGCTAATTGAATTAGCCCCTGGTGATCACAGTAATTTACTGTGACTAATTGAATGACCCCTTTGTGGTAAATGTATTGAGCTGTCCGCTTTTAACATTTTATTGATGGCAAAACGTGAGCTCTGTACATTTAGCTTTGTGTCCTAATTTTGTGTACAGCAATGCTGACTTAATAGGCTGTACTGTATGCTCATTAATATTGTTTTAATGCTCAAAATGACTGCCGCCATCATATTGGCTGCAGGCACATTAAACCACAAATATACTGTATGTAGCCTTAAATATAAAAAAAAATATCTCCGCAATGGTGTCTATTAGAAGTATAAGGCTATGTAGGCAAACCTCTCTTGTCTCACAGTTGTTTATCTCCCATTTAGCTGCAGCACATACTGTATATAATATCTAAGATGGTTTAATAAACCCATCTGTTCTGTGTCACATTTACATATATCTGTTGCCTTATTTTGTAGCGCTGATCAATCTCTCTCTGTATTTAATTGTTTCTTTCACTAGAAATCCCCCCTTCCCATATGGCTTTCTCTATTTTTGTTTCTTCTATTAAAAAATCAATCCCTTTCAATTTTTCATGGTCTATTTTTTTTTTTTTTTAATTACAGTTCATTTCTCTGGGAATTACCAAGACGGCATCTCTGGCAGCTAAAGGGTCATTTGCCAGTGCAGTAAAAGAGCTACAAAAACTCAACTGATCTCATTAATTCCTTTTTTGTTTATTTTGGCTATTTACAACTCACTCTGCATCATATACAGTATATAGAGCTTCTGTAAAGATCCCTTGCCAAAATTCATTCATGCATCTCCTTATGATACATACACTGCAAAATGCAGTTATTATCTAGAGATCCCTTGGGTCCTCAGAAATGACTCTTCTAATGCTCCTTATATGAGAACCGGACAAACTGCACAGTATTTGTTATTGTAGTTTTATGATGTCTATCTGATTTGTAAATTATGTTACAGGCTGTGTTACCTTTTAGAAAGCCAGCAACCCAGAAATGGATTCTGCTCTTAGGAATATAACAACCATTTGAGCCACTAACAGTATGGACATCAAAGGGAGACCAAAAGTGCATTAAAGGTGTTTCCTGATTTGTTAGAACTATAGAGATGTGGTTGTCCCATATTAAAATATAATTGAGCGAAAAACCAATGAACTCACTGAAGAGTTTATGACCACTGTCTGAATCGAGAACACCTAAAATAAATATGTATGAAGAATTAAGACTCCCATATTGGCCTTTATATTGCAAGTATATACTCAGAATATTCCTTAATATAGGTTAAGGCAGCATCAATCTTAACATAATGAAAATATTATGCAGTTTCAACTGGGACTCTGGCACTCCAAGACTATGGTCTTACAAGCTTAGAAAAGGAAGGAAAATTTGAGCTTTAATATACTAGCATATATTTGTCAATTAACAGCATTTTATGTTTTGCTGATTTGATTTTAGATCATTTATCTGTATATCAAATATTTTGTGTCTATTGTCAAATGGATTTATTTTTTCACTTGGTACCTATTGAAATGGTTATAACAATAAATAAAATCAGACCATTAAGCCCCGTACCCACGGGGAGATGTGTGTTGAGTGATCTAGCACAGACCGCTCAACACACATCTCTCCCCCGCTCAGCACACAGCGCAATGTGTGCTGAGCGAGGGATGGGGACGTGAAGGGGGGCCACTCATTTCACCCAGCGGTGAAATGAGCGATCTCACTAGATTTGGCATGGATGCATGCCAAATCTAGAGCCGGCGATAGCGACGCGAGGGACCCCGCATCGCTGTCACCGGCACCCTACAGACAGAGAGATCCGTGCTTAATTTCTAAGCAATCTAGTCAGGATCTCTCCATGTGTACCCCCCTTAAGTATATGGACTGCCTTGTGATTTTGTACTTATAATGCAGATAATTTACCTTGTGCTTATGTAATTGGGACTATTGAATCAAGGAGGAGTACAGACCTGAAATCAGTACAGTTGTGGCTTTATACTATATTGTACATTCTTATGTCAGAATGTTGTATCAAATATATCTTAACAAATAGACCTGTAATGGGTTTATTTCCTAAAGTGCGGGTTTATACAAGTGAAGATGTTACCCATAACAACCTATCATATTTACTTATCATTTATCTAGCACATTCTAGAACAGTGGTAGCCAACCAGTGGCTCTTGAGCCGCATGCGGCTCTTTCTTAATTCAAATATGGCTCCCAACACTCTATAGCATGTGACCACAACAGATACAGAAACCGCTGCACTCCAGCCAGACACACAGCAGCACTACAAACTGAAAACTAAAGGAGCCAGATACTAGAGGTGAGACACCCACTGGAATGCAGAGGACATATAAGGGGCTACTGCAATGGCACGAGTTGGTGGGGGGGCTGTAGTGATACACGAGGGTGGGCTAGTTTGACACAAGGCGAAGCTGGCTGGAGTGACATAGGAGGGTGGTAGCAGGAGTGACACATGGGAGAGCTAGATGAGGTGACACAGCAGGGTCCTGGCAGTAGTGACACATGGGAGAGTTGGCTGAGGTGACACAGGGGGGTGCTGGCAGCAGTGACTCACGGGGAGCTGGCTGGAGTGACATAGGAGGGTGGTAGCAGGAGTGACACATGGGAGAGCTGGATGAGGTGACACAGCAGGGTCCTGGCAGTAGTGACACATGGGAGAGTTGGCTGAGGTGACACAGGGGGGTGCTGGCAGGAGTGACTCACGGGGAGCTGGCTGGAGTGACATAGGAGGGTGGTAGCAGGAGTGACACATGGGAGAGCTGGATGAGGTGACACAGCAGGGTCCTGGCAGTAGTGACACATGGGAGAGTTGGCTGAGGTGACACAGGGGGGTGCTGGCAGCAGTGACTCACGGGAGCTGGCTGGAGTGACATAGGAGGGTGGTAGCAGGAGTGACACATGGGAGAGCTGGATGAGGTGACACAGCAGGGTCCTGGCAGTAGTGACACATGGGAGAGTTGGCTGAGGTGACACAGGGGGGTGCTGGCAGAAGTGACTCACGGGGAGCTGGCTGGAGTGACATAGTAGGGTGGTAGCAGGAGTGACACATGGGAGAGCTGGATGAGGTGACACAGCAGGGTCCTGGCAGTAGTGACACATGGGAGAGTTGGCTGAGGTGACACAGGGGGGTGCTGGCAGCAGTGACTCACGGGGAGCTGGCTGGAGTGACATAGGAGGGTGGTAGCAGGAGTGACACATGGGAGAGCTGGATGAGGTGACCCAGCAGGGTCCTGGCAGTAGTGACACATGGGAGAGTTGGCTGAGGTGACACAGGGGGGTGCGGGCAGCAGTGACTCACGGGGAGCTGGCTGGAGTGACATAGGAGGGTGGTAGCAGGAGTGACACATGGGAGAGCTGGATGAGGTGACCCAGCAGGGTCCTGGCAGTAGTGACACATGGGAGAGTTGGCTGAGGTGACACAGGGGGGTGCGGGCAGCAGTGACTCACGGGGAGCTGGCTGGAGTGACATAGGAGGGTGGTAGCAGGAGTGACACATGGGAGAGCTGGATGAGGTGACCCAGCAGGGTCCTGGCAGTAGTGACACATGGGAGAGTTGGCTGAGGTGACACAGGGGGGTGCGGGCAGCAGTGACTCACGGGGAGCTGGCTGGAGTGAACATAGGGGAGCTGAAGTTTATTATGTGAATCTGGCTTTTTCAGTTATTTTATGTGAAAGTTGCTTTTTCAGTGGATCTGGTGTTAAAAATGTATTTTATGTCGTTCTGGCTTTTTCAATGTATTTTATACCAGGGACATGGTCTAGTAGGCACAAGGCCACATTCCATTTTTGCATGTGTGCCTTCGGCTCGATGTTGGCTCTTTCACGTACCTAACAAGGTTTTTTGGCTCTTTGTCACTGACTGGTTGGCCACCCCTGTTCTAGAAGATAATAGCTAGATTATTGGTTACTATGGGCAACATCTCCTCTTCTGTAAACACACACTTTAGTAAATATACCCCTAAGTTTCTAAGGACTCTATTTATTAAGCCTTGGAAAGAGAGAGAGAAAGTGGATGGAGATAAAAGTACCAACCAACCAGCTCCTAAGTGTCATTTTTCCAATGCAGCCTGTAACATGGCAGCTAGGAGCTAGTTGGCTGGCACTTTATCTCTCTCCACTATATCTCTCTCAAAGGCTTAGTAAATAGACCCCTTAAATACACTAGGTATCTTCTAAAACACACCATACTCCCTTACTTTCATGATGGAAGAGACAGTTGACTGCTTCATATGTAAAGGCATTAACACTACCAGGACTATTAGAAAAATTGTGCTTCCCTGTCTAAAGAATGACCCTATCGTGAGAATAAGAAGGAATAACACATTGTGCAAGGGACAGATGAATGTTTATGAAGTAGGGCATTCTGCTTTTGAATGTTATTAAAATAATATTTTACAAACTGCTACAACATACCCCAATTGAAGTTCCATGACAGTAACCCTTTAAGAAACCAATGTAGGAAGCTACTTTTATGTAAATTAACACTCCGGACCACAAAGTCCCAGAGGACAATTAATGGTTTAGAATGAAGAAATATCCCTGTTTCATGAGAAAACACTAATTACAAAATCCAGGGCTGTTAGTGGTCTATGAGGACTACATTGGCTTTCCACTTAGGTTTGGTCTTTGAAAAACAATTTTGGATTACTGCATCTAGCCCCACAAGACCATTTGACTTAAATGGATTTATGGCACATAACTGACTACCTACAGTATACAAGCTGCCAACATACAATTCAGGAAAACAAAACACTTTATTTCAATTTATACTAAAATAGTTAAATATTTTGGGTGGATTTTTTTTTTTTTTGATGTCTGTGTTATGTTATCTTCTCAAACTTTCTACTAAGATACATCAGTACTTTACATAAACTTGCAACAGTTTAAAAAATACATTTGTTTTCATTGCAAGATTTCTTTAATCACCACAGCTAAATAAAACACAACATTAAATATTCAAACAATAAACAAAAAAGCAAAAAGGTGAAAGCATAATTTTAAGGAAGACAGGGAAGTCAGGAAGGTGTAAAACAAAGGAAATGAAATGCTTACCAAGCTCATTCAACAACAGGGCTGCAAAGAGAACACATAGAAGACAGACAAAAGGATAAGAAACACAAATGAATAGTGATAATGGAGAAGATGTTCACGGAAAGAAAAACTGCATCAAGCTGGGGAAAACTAAACTAATTAAATGTACATTAAGAAGTAGCCATTTTGTGGGCAAGGCCAAGATTCACAAAAACGCACCTATCAATACCCTAAGAACTAGTGACATCACTGAGGCAATTAATAGGATGCATTCTCATGCACAATGGTTCAGCCCCCAAGATGGCTTCCTCACATGTGTGTAGGCAATGAGCGGTTTTTAATCTTTAGAGGAATATTTATATTATTGTTCAATTATAAAAAAAACTTTTATGTATGTTTCTTATTAATAAATAAAATAATATAAAACGTGTATATTTATACAAGTACATCCATTTGTACAGCCTGAGTGACTTTATGCCTCTTTGCTAGTGCTTTAACCACTAGTACTCAGTGGATGTGTAGACGGTATGGGTTGCTTGATCTTAGTGTGATTTGTTTAGCACTTTTATTTATGACTGTGTTAATCATACCTGTGTGTTTTGTATTTTATTTAATGTAAAGAAAATATATTTATGCATTTGAACAAAGTATTCATTTGAACTAATGTACTACAGCTGTGATGAGCCCTCATTTAAAATTAATAAGTCATTAAATTATTTTTTAAAAGTAAATTAATACTGAATTATATTTTTCTAAGTATCTAGAGTGCATATTCAAACAGAGGAAACAGAATAGATTCCTTGATGTAGAATCAGAGAAGAAATTGGCCTTCTCCAGTCAGACACTTTCTATTCCCTTTATATAACAATTAGATGTCAGTGTTGCTATATATTTAGTACAGTGATTTAAACACACACTGACAAGTCATAATTGCTAATTAACCAACATTTGGTCAAGCACAACTGAAGTCCCTGTTTAATGGTTTGCCCTCTATAATTATTACAATGCCTTTATTTCAACTGAATTTCTTGCTCAATATTTGAAATGTTTAAATAACCTAAAATAGTTTTCTTATTTGCAAATCTTAACGTTCTTTTACATTTTATAATCAAAATAATAATAAAAATGTATATTGTTCTATTCTGGATTTATATTAAACTCTGGTGTGCAGCCACAACACTGTTCATTTCTTAAATATATAAGCTTATAGTATGAAATGTTAATGAAAAGCTTGCCAGATTTATTGCGCTGCACAGGAAAATATATACAATAACACCACAAGGCTCTAATTTAGTAATACCTTAGACTTGTTCCATAAGGTAATGTAATTCTTATTAAATAATTTTAGCGTTATAATGCAAATGAGCAACCTGGTGTGTTTTATCACCTAGCCAAGTTTCTCTTGGCATTATATTTGTGTAATGATTGCGATAATTATAAAACATGTTCACTAATTAAGAAGCTGTTGCATCCTGACCAAAGATTTTAAAATTATGTTTTATTGAGTCTAAGCTAATTGGCTAATGCCCTTTTTTGGTGGGTAAAAGAGGAAATCCTCCTCAATGATTATATTTTATGTCAGAGACAGTTTGACATCTATATATTAGACTTAATTAAGCAAACTAATGGCTCAGCCAAAAGAAGCTAATGTCCTAGACACATAATTATACACCTGATAAAACCAAAGTCAGGTCAATTTCAGGAAAGATTCTTAGGGCCATTAGACTAAATTTAAAACTAGCCATTTTTTTTATTTATTTTAGATCGGTATGTAGATGTCTGCCTTGCCTTGTGATCTATGTGATTAAAATATGTTGTACTATAGATGATATTTTGCTCCATGTATTGCTGAACAATTTTGGATCATTGCTGAATGCCATCGTCATTTAATTTGAAGTTCTGCAGAATGTATTTACAGTATTTGACATGTAATATAGTGTTTAACACTAATAAAACTAGATATGAAACATGCAAATTCACATATTTGTGTTAAACTGTTAAACCTACATGCATAACAATTTGATTATAAGCAATGGAATTAGTAAATCTCAATTTAATTAGCTTCTAAAATGTATGTGTAAACCAGTAATTAATAAAGCGCATGCATGTCCTTATTAGTGAAATCCAGGTATATTTCATTGAGAAGACAGCCATTGCCGGCAGTATGAACCTGATTGCTAGGCATAACTGTTCTCAAATGTTGTTTTATTTTTGCTTATAATGTTAACAATTGTTAGTACTGGAAGTTCCCGATTGTGGTCAGTGTATTTCCTGAGTCTGCATTGTCATCATCCAACTTACCAGGATTTGAATCTGAATATTAATGGAAGTCTCCATTGTACTATATAAAGCCCAAATGCTATTTTTGACAATAGGATGTTGATATGAAAGGGGCACATGAGTGTTGGTTTAAGACCACCAGCTACTCAAGCCCTGCCTTTTTCTATCATTGTTAATTTCCTGTGGTCCTATGCCTGTCAATCACATTATATACTGCATATCTAGCTAGGCTCGCTATTAATGGGACAGGATTCGGATGACTTCTACTAAAGCTATCCTTCTTCATTCTCCACATGTTGCAAGGATCATCTTAGTTATAAAGTATTAGTGGAGATAATCCTATTATGACCCATAGGTCAACAAATCACCAAAACTGGCAATTCAAGAGCGGGGTTATTAAAAAGCAATGCATTGCCTAGGTTTGCTATATATAGATTATGTAGGAGAGGCTTTTACGTCAAGTAGACAAGGGGGTAGGTACAGTAGAAGATTTACCACTGTGACTTGATTACTTAATGTGGGCCTTTTCCCAGAATAAAATAGCATCTGTGCAATTATATACTTATAAATGGCACTTACTTAGATGGAAAAAAATACGGAAGGGCCTAACAAAGCAAACTGCTTTCTTGCTTTCAGTTAACCCTGAAAGTCCTTTAATAGCCTACCATACCATGAAGTATGAGATAAGTCAGGTTTCTTTAGAGACATAAATAAGAGTATCAACGAAGAGCTGGCTAGGCTGTACAGAAAGCATTGCACATAGTTCAGATGCTAAGCAAGAGGAGAGAGAGCAAGTTGTGAGAGTAGGGAATTACAAACAGGAGAGGAGAATTATTTTTTTTAGCTGCTCGGTTTGTCTTATTATACTCTCACACCTTTCATTCCTCCTCGTATCCAGATTGGTTCTTCAAGCACAAGGTAGAAATAGGACTCTTTGTCATACTCCTCTCTGTCAAGTATTTTAAGGGAAATGTACTTCCTGTGGGGACACAAGACAAAGGGATATGGATGTTTGCAGTCTCACACACATGCTTTTATGTTCATCTAAGCCTGATGGTTATGGTGAGGTTATGACTGAGGAACATGCACACATCCGTTCACGTATCTCACGAGGCAAACCAATGACGAGTAACTGTGATCTATGCAAATATTTTGTTGATGTGTTGTCGCTTTGAACAGAGATCTAACTGTACGTGAATGAATCAACTCAATAGAAATCAGGATTGTTAAAGATCTCTTATCTTGGCCCCTCGTATATACGTAAATGAATGTGCGCATCTGAGAGAATGATTGAATAAGCCATCCAAGTGTGCTTAGTCAGACGTATTGTTAGGGCTCAGCCTCGGAGCAGATCCCCCACCTTTCTTCTCACTCATCTCCACCAGACGTGGTTCCCCAATTTCAAGGAAGAAAGTCTTGTTTTTCTCATATTCCTCATCATCAATTATTTTCACTGATATGATTTTGCTGCAAGAAGAGAAGGCAAGATTGAAGAGAGGAAGCACAGCACAAAAGGAAGGAAGGCACAAATGTACAGTAAGCAGCACGAGAGATAGGTAGAAATAGAGAACAGGTGAGATATAGCAAAAGATAAAAGACAGCCAGCTTAAACTAAAATCTCCCCATTTCAGTGACATATTAGAGAACCAAAAGAACATCATTATTTTTGAAAACGACCTATAAAGAAACTGAAATACAATGGCATACTATATACTATACAATAACAATACAGAAAATGTAAATCTATGATCAATATTCATATAAGGCACATTGCATCAGAGGTTCCACATGACTCAGGGTTGGCCAAGAGATTCCTTATTTTGGAGACTGATTGTGTACTTGCAACTAATGAACAATTAATAAACTCATTATGTTGCACAAGTACACCTTTCATTTTGACAAGATGTATTATCAATATAATTTGTAAACAAGTAATTACAAATACATACATCCATGTTTAAGAACGGAACAGAACCATGAGTTACATAATCTGGGTCCCAAATGGGAAAGGTTATGAACCCCCATGTTAGACAAATAATTTAATAGTGTGAATAAATAAAACTGCCATAGTAAATCATAAACAATACAGTCAGGCAAGATGAGACAGGACCAGCATGTAGGAGCGACCAGCAAATGATGCTTTGTAGAACTGTAGGAAAAAAAAGTCATAATAGATACAATGTAACTGAATTAAATTGACAGAATAACCCTACTATCAGAAGCTATAACTATACGCTGTAGTGTAGAATGTAATTCCAAAGAGCAATTACTTTTGCGCTTGTACCAAGTTTAGAAAGAATAAAGTACAAAAGTCGATGCCAAAAGAACTATATGATACAAGGAGATGTAATCTTAAATAATAATCCATCCAAGATGGCTTTATAAAATGTTTCAAATTATATACAGTCAAGACTCTTGAGTGACACAAAATTACCTGATCATAGGGTAGAAAGAAATTTAAAAAAAACCCACAACACTTTATTTAGGAAGTTTGAAAGACTAAGTGCACTGTAAGTGTAGTCTAAGAATGTTGTGAGCATCTTACATTTCTACAGGATGTATTATATGATAGGATTTAAAGCAAAACTATGGAAAGATTTAGCATTTAAGAACATTTACTTTTTTTTATTATTTAATGTTGTAGATCACAAGTGATATTGAACTATATGTATGCGTTGAAGGATCCATATATATTGCTGTCCTGCCTCCGTAACAACATATTTCCAGACAAAACACTCAAACACCATGGTTGTACAGTATATGTGTCTCATTCTGGCTACAAAAGGACCTAAGGGGGGTGGAACATTATGTCAAGAAGAGCACTGCGGACAATGTTCTCATCACCACCATCATCGTGGGCACACAATGTTGATGAATATGCTAATTAAAGCTGTTTAACGCTGTCAGCAGTATTCCTGTAAACCTGCTGTTGTGTAGGAGGGTTGACCCTGTGGTGCTGGGATTACGGTGGTGACAAGAACACTGTCCGCAATGTTCTTGTTGTTAATATTGATATTATTGCTACATACTGGCCCTCAGTGTACCAGTTATACCCCTTTCACACTGCACAAATAACCCGGTATCGACCCGGCATATTGCCGGGTCGACACAGGTCAGCGTGCGGTGTGAAAGCGCCATGTTGGAAATCCCATGTCGCCTGACCTGGCAATTCAACCCGGGAATAAAGCAATGTTATTCCCGGGTTGAATAACGGGTCAATAGCAGCGTAAAAGGGCTCCCGGGTTGATGTAACTTGGGACCCATTCACTACAACAGGGAGAGGCGGCACGGAGATGATCTCATCTCCCAGCGCCGCCTACACCCCCCACTGCTATGGCAACCCGTCCGGCATATTGCAGGGTCGGGGAAGCCAGCAGCAGCGTCCAGTGCCGGATCCCACCCGGGAAGGACCCGTTTCCAATTTCCGGGAGGTATCCGGCATTGGTGGTGTGAAAGAGGTATAATAGGGATAACTTGGGATAAATCTGTGCCATCGTTTAAATCTGGATTTCATGAATATGTCTTAAAAACATCACAGAGTTATTATTTTTCTGGTAATTAATCCTGAGTTATTAAGTTGTCCTTTAAGAAGCCACTTTTAAATTTATTTTATCATAAAAAAACAGCCACTTTTTATTATCAGTATTAGAATCCACAGTCCCAACCATAAAAAAAGCACATGAAAAATAACTAAAAACAAATAAAAGGTCATACCATAAGAGTGACAAAGACGTGACTTAATTCTTACATAAACTAATCTTAAATGGACAATGCATTCTTAAATCACACACAGTGGCGCTGAGAGGGGGGCGAGTACTAAGTACCCGGGTCCATGCACCTCCGCACTCCTCCACTTACATGGCAGCCGCAGGCTTTTTTTCAGCCTTTTTGCTGGGCTACTTTAGGTCCAGGAAGGATGCTGCAGGTGGGGGGGAGGAAGGGGGGCGATTGCAGTGATCACACACCCTCCCTGGATATGACTATGGCTAAGGGGCACATGGCACGCCTCCCTGCTGGTCACCGTTGCTTTGCGGCACATAAAAAGTATTCACCCCACTCTTTTTTTTAAAGAGGGCATAGCCAGACCTCCACAATTGGGCCACATCCCCTTTCATTACTGGGGGCCTAAGAATCCTTTCTACAGCCCTGATCACACACCTACTGTATAACTAATAAATTGATGTATTAATTAATAAACTAAAATATTTATTTATATTTAATAATTGAATTTATTTGAAGATACCCTACACAGTCATGCCAGACACATAGCATTAGCTAATATTGCTGGGCTCTAGCACCCAATAGTATCATTTTCTATAATAGTCTAATTTCTCTGTCATTCCCTCTCTCACAATGTCTATAATTCACTCTCTCATACTTTTCCTTTTCTAGCTCTCAAGCTGTCCCCACTATCCAAAGTGCCACAGACCCCTGATGTATGTGATGCTCTCTTTAAGGGTCATCCAATTAAGAGCCCATGTCTGAATCCAAGCTTGAACAACAGCACAATATTTGAAAGTATGGTGGCCTAATGTAGTCTGTAATCCCTTCCGTTCTGTTTCCGCTGGCGTTTCGTACTCGGCAGTACAATAACAAATGCAACTACAGCTGGGAAAATGAAAGAAACAATCTGGACTGGCAGCATTTCCCCGGATACCACACAAAAACTGGCAATTCAAGCCATTAAAGTGGCTAATTATTTTGTTATTGGCTATTATGCACAAAACATCATGTACGTCAGGCACATCTTCCTTAACAGAGTTTTTGCCAATAAACAACCCAGTGTATTATCATTTAAAGTGGGGCGACAGAAGGGGTGAATTCACTTTTTGCTCTCATTTTGATTAATTAACCAGATTACATTCCAATAAACCCACAAGTCTGAATGTGCAATCAGTCTGTTATGATGATACTTTCAGACTCCCTACACAGTGTTTGCCATTATCATCACTCTCCAATCAAAAGACACTTGCCAAGCACATTCACAAGCACTCTCAGTGAGGAAATTGCAGATAAAATAGAATTGCCGTGCAAGAAAGTATTTGGTAAGTGTAGTGTATGTCATTATTTCTGTGTACTGAATCAACTCCAGGCTTCAGCATTAGAATAGTTCTACAGTATCTGTCATGCTTGGAGAATAGTCTGATACTGTAGCTAACAATCTGTAGGTAGTCCAATAACTGGGAGCCGTCACCCAGTCATTGCCTTCTCTCCCAGTGCTTCTCCGGCAGGTGAACGTTAGATTTCACAGGTTGATATCGATATACCGGTGCCCGCCATCCCGGCAGTCAGAATCCCGACCGAGGAATGCCAGGCGCTGGAATGTCGGCCCCGGGACGAGTGCAAAAGAGCCCCTTGTGGGCTCTCTGTGCTCGCCACACAGTACGCTATTTATTATCCCTCCGGGGGTGTTGTGGACACGCCAAGAGGGAGAATAGGTGTCGGTATCCCAGCGGTCAGTATCCCGGTGGTCAGTATCCCGGCGCTGGTATGCTGAGCGCCGGGATCCCGACAGGCAGGATATTAAATGCAGATTTCACCACTGTAGAGATTTTTGGAACTATTTCCCTAACAGACTCAACAATTTTTATAACATCTTTTTATTGAAGAATGTCAACAATAAGTAAGCATGCATAGCAATATAGTTCCAGTTACAGAGTACCACACCTTTCAATACTAGGGGGGATAGTGTCGGAATTTTTGTCTTATGACGCGCGCATATTTTCAGGGTGTGACTGTGCGTCATGCCCCCATTTATGTCACACTGAGGGCTTGCCCAGAGCTCTGGGAGCTGTTGGGCATCGTCCAGCCTCTGCGCGCCTCATCTATTCACCTACTTACCATTACAGAGACAGAGTGCATAGCATAGCAGAAACAGAATCCCCCCACCCACCTGTGGGACACTGCAACCCACAAGAGGGACAGCAGGGCAGTGTCCGTAAAACAGGACTGTCCCACTGAAATCGGGAAGGTTGGGACTTATAGAGTATTCTAATGTAATGTGATATAGAACAGTGAACATTGTCTGTAAATATAAACATAAAAAAAGGTTAAAATACAGGGAAGTGAAGACCCACATAAAGCTGTATCATATCAAACAATTTTAATAAAAAGAGAAAGAGTCAAATTTATCAGTGATAACAGATAGCGATCCATAAGGCACACAGGGACTATGAGAAGAGGTCAGGGTAAATTCATCAAGTCTAGAGGAAAATTGGGAGGGGGGGGAGAGTGTTTCCACACTCATACATGTTGTCTCATACCAGGTAGTGATATAGAAGCATTGACCAATACACTGTTTGACTGGTTATGAAAGGAGAACAATGAAGCTTCCCCAGCTATCAAAAAGATGTTCTGACTGACCTTTGTTTCTGAATGGTGGCTCTACACAATCCACGTGGAAAATGTCGATGAGCTTTGCCCTGAACAAATCCATTGGTGGATGAGCTATTTGGACCCACATTTGGAGCACATGCTTTCTGTCTCTGCCAAGAGAAGCTTACTCCCTATGGGAGTATTCCAAAAATGGCCCACTCTGCTGGGGCACAAAAATGACTTATTACCTTAAAGCTGCATTTCTAAATAAGGCCCCTCATAATACCACAGCTGGGGACTGCTTCATGCAGACATATTTCTAAGTTCTACTCCATCTTTCTCATTGCCTTGGATGAAATTTGGGGTGGTAGACTGAGCTGGAAGACCAATCGTAAGTCATAATCAAAAGATTGTGGCTTGTGATTGGTTCTCCTGCTCATACCCCTTTCCACATTTAAAGGTGACAACAAAATCAATTTGCAGAGCGCCGGAGAAAACAGCTGCATGCAGCAGCCCCTCCAGTGGTCAGACAGGAGGAGAGAGTACATTATGAAATAATTATTTTTCTTTAGGTTGCAGCACAGCTATAATTTAGTGGTTTAGATTGATTCAGACTATTGGGTCTATTCATGAAGCAGTGAAAAGAGTGGAGAAGTGAGCCAGTGGAGAAATTGCCCATGGCAAACAATCAGCTGCTCTGTATAAAGTATGCAAATTATATATGTTACTTCAATGCTGATTGGTTGCCATGGTCAACTTCTCCACTGGCTCACTTCTCCACACTTTTCACTGCTTCGTGAATAAACCCCTAATTTTATAAATATGGCAAATGGAATACAAAGAACCTCAAAAACAACAGTGTTACCATTTTAATACTCTATGCAGCTTTACACCATAGTCACTTTTGCAATAAAAAAAAAATGCTAAAAAATATTTTCTCCTTAAAATTACTGAAACCCACAGTTTCAAATCAAATCTCATTATTTCCATACATTTACTAAATCCAGTGTTCATTTCTAATTCACTTGACTGAGAGAGTAAAAAAAAAAAAAAAAAAAAAAAGATATACCATATATACTGAATACTTTCTAGTCATAATGATAGCCAGTGGCAGCTAATGTATGTCTCATTCTCCATGATTAAAATGAACTCATCCACAGTACATTCTGAGCAACCATTGCATAAATGCATCTTAAGTTCAGCAAACAGAAAGCAGACCACCGTTATGAATATGCATAGACTGCCCTTATTTACCTCCGTGACTAATTTAATGAATACAAATAGACATGTAGGTAAGAAGCAAATGACATTTGTCAGAGGAAGTGGCTTTCAGTGAATTTATAAGCAATGGTAACTGAAATTGAAATGTATAAAAGAGCACATCTTGGCACAGGTTACTGGCATCTGACACAGTTAGCAGAGCAGTACATCATCTCAAAACCATTAGCAGCAAAATCAATAACATCTTTAGCAATATGCATTACTTTGTTGACTGATTTCATTCTGTGGGCATGAGAAGGGCTATTCTTGGCTACAGTAATTAGTCTAAATATCTCAATCAATCCAGCGTCAGCAGCCGGCAGTCCGTCACGCGCTATATGACAAAGCAAACTCATATAAACACATCAGAGTTCATATTTTTAGAACATATTTTCCCTTTATAAAGAAGATGAATAGGCAACCAATACGCTGATAATAAAATGGGAGGTTTCATGTATTAATATGTTCTATGTAATGAGGTCACATCCTATTTGAGAATTAAATCCTAACATGAACACACTGAAGAATGTTATTAAGTAACTGTCAAGATCTTAAGGTGCATACGGACAGAGAGATTTTAACTATGAGAGATTTTGACTGAGCGTTTTCCCTTGAACTGGCAATAGGAGATTTTGACTAACTTTTCCAGTGATTTTGACTAAGTTTACCAGCGATTTTGGCTCTTGGCGATTTTGGCTAACTCATTTAAGCAAGGGGATGCTTTTTCTTTTCCAGCGACCTAGACAAAATTGACTTGCCTGCACAGTCTATTTTCAGAAGCGATAGCGACCTGGCGGGGACGCGCATCGCTATCGCTGGCTGTGTACACACAGAGCGATATGCACTAACTTTCTGAGCGATTTTGACTATATAGTCGCTCAGCTATACCGCTCCGTGTGTATGGACCTTAAGATTATTTACTGTTTCCATTTAATTCTTCAATTTAAAAGTGATGCTTTGGATTGAGATCAATAAATACAGAGGAAGACGTTCCTTCTACACTTTAGCTACTGGACTTTCTTATTATGGCTCTTAGTCGTTATATTATAGAGTAGCTGCTTAATATCTTTTGACTGATTCAAAGTGACTGAACATCGACGATTCTGGTCAATATACATTATGCAATAGGGGAATTTCCACACAAAACTGCTTAGAGGTGAAAATGTGACAGTGACTTCCTGGAGCATATTAAATATACAATATGTTTAGGTTGAGACTGTCTTGTCATCAGGAAGATATACCACTGAAGGACCATAATGGATGATATCTGTACTGTGTTTGCTAAGGTCATTTAGATATTGCAGAGAGAGAAAAAAATGTGTGCCGCAAAACGTGCTTCTGTTGATACACCAATCAAACACCACCCATCCATCCAACTGGAAATTTTCATTGTGGACAGAATGAAAACTATCCCTTGAAAGTTCAGCCCACAAACATTATCTTCAGTGTTTATGTTTTATTTCTAAAATACTGTTTTTATTTATCTCTTGAATGATTCCTAAAACTGGGGGACATTAAGACTGACTCCATCAAGTATTAATTTGTATGTTGCATATCTTAAGGTGCCCACACAAGGCACAATATGTTAAATGATGTGGGCGTTTCCGACCGATCAGAAAGACAGATCATTTAAAAACTGCAGTGTGTATGGGTGATAATGACAGCGATACATGCACCCTTGGGTCGTTCATCACCACCTCAGATCTCTTCAACATGCAGAAAGATCTGAGGAGATGGACAACGATGGCCCCACTCCCCCACCATTGCCAGCATCCCCGGGTCCTGTCGCTCACGATGTGTCCCTGGAGGACACATCACACCATGTGTGGTCACCCTTAGTTTACTTTGGTTGACTATGATTTTTGCATATGTTTATATAAATAGGTATAAATTTACATCAAGCCTGCACTCATCAAGACAGGCCCTGTACCAGCCCAGCTTCCATCACAATAGGCCTGATTCAGGTTTGTAAGTATAGCAAAAAAGCACACAACTGGGCAAAACCATGCTGCACTACAGGTGGGGAAGGTGTAAGATGTGTAGAAAGTTATGGACCCTACACACTTGGCGACATACACAGGCGATATGAACGATATCGTTCATAAGTGAACAATATATATTGTTCATGTAGTTTAGTGTGTAGGCACCAATGATAAACGATGCGAGGCCCCTCGTTTAGCATAGCAAGCCAATTTGGACGATGGTCGTTAATCATTGAAAATGAAAATCATCCAAATCGGAAACATCGCCAAGTGTGTAGAGCCCATTAGATTTGGGTGGGGTGTGTTCAAACTTAAATCTAAATTGCAGTGTAAAAATAAAGCAGCCAGTATTTACCCTGCACAGAAAAACAATATAACCCACCCAAATCTAACTCTCTCTGCACATGTTACATCTGCCCCACTTGCAGTGGAATATGGGTTTGCCCAATTGTGTGCTTTTTTGCTTTGCTTACAAACCTGAATTAGGCCCAATAAGTTTTTGATGACAAATGTTCTGGTAAATGATCCAATCTCTTTTAGTTCCTGAGTCCAGACTATCTGATAAACATGGCTGGCCACTGTAAATATAATAAGTCATCAGCCTCCCAACTCTGCTGTTTTCCTGTGGTTCTGCCCACAGGATGGAAAACTAGGCACGTTTTTGCATCTCCAGCTCTCGCATGTTTTCAATTGCATGTACAGTAATGTACTGTAGCTGGGATTCAAAAGACACGAGGAGTCAGTCTTTCTGTAAATATGATGTGTGGGTTCTGAAGCTGATGTGCTGCATCGCCCTCATATCCGAATCTGACCGGAAGATCAGAGTAAAAACAGAGGCGCTTATTTCCAGAATCAGGACAGTTGGGAGGCCTGAGATCCTCAGTCATAGCAAATCAGTATGCCTGTATAATATATCCACAAACATCTGACACTACCCAGATTCCAATTGCAATAGCTCAGTTGATGAAAGGGTAAAAGGGGTGTGGTATATGTCAATAGTCAGAATGTCGAAAGCAGAATGTCGACATGTTCTGAATATTGACAGTCAGAATGCCAACAAGTACGTTATGGCAACATTCTGATTGGATACACGTAAAAGACTGGGCTTGTAAAACTTTTATATTAATGGTAATAACTATGATGGGATCCGGTCTGAAGATCGACAGTGCCTAGGTCGACAATGTTTAGGTCGACCACTATAGGTCGACAGTCACTATGTCGACATGTTTTCAAGGTCAACAGGGTTTATAGGTCGACATGTTCTAGGTCGACAGGTCAAAAGGTTGACATGAGTTTTTTAAAAACATTTTCTTTTTTTTACTTTTCCATACTTAACGATCCACGCGGACTATGATTGGGAACGGTAACCTGCGAACCGAGTCATGCAAGGGGACACGGTGCACTAATTGGGCTCCCGGTCACTGTACGGAGAAAACGACACCAAAAACCCCATAAAAAACTCATGTCGACCTTTTGACCTGTCGACCTAGAACATGTCGACCTAGAAACCCTGTCGACCTTCAAACCCTGTCGACCTAAACATTGTCGACCTAGACACTGTCGATCTAATGATCCACACCCACTATGATTGCCAGAATGAAGGCAGACAGAAAGGGAGAACTACAGTATTACAGATTACATTGCTAATATCTGAAGCTCATTTAAAGAATGGAGAGCTGAACACATTATTTGAATGCTACAAAGGAACCATTTTGATTAACATTCTGAAAAAACATTTTTAAATCCATTCTAATAGGTTATCACCATGGCTGACTGAGTATTTATTTTCTGTTATAACCCTCCCAATGCACCAAACAAATACAATTAGAGATACAAGCTGTTTGCAGGAGCTGATAAAGACTGGGAGAGAATAATAATATGAGTTGTTAAAATGGTATAAGCTGAGACTGGTCAATAGTCTGAACCTGGTTTTGCAATAGTTTCCTCTGTAAATCATTATAGTACAAAATGTGAAATACATATGTTAATTTCAGCTAGAGATGTGCGGATTTGGATTCCCCCGTATTTACCTGGATCTCAAAATGGCATCTTATTGGCTCTTAGATGTCACGTGTTTTGGATAGCCAATAAGAAAAATCCAGTTAAATCCAAACTTGCATTAATTTTGGCGTTAACTCTAAGTAAATCCGAACCCGCACATTTGAAATTTGAGCTACTGCCATTTCAGTAGAGCTGCTGCATTACTGAAGCATATTCACTCTGTATTCATAGCAATTAGAGACTCACCAAATGGTTGTATACACTGTGTATAGGCGCTGGATCCACTTTTACGTGCTAAACCAGCTATACAAACCAACTTGTGCTAATTCTGAATATGAGCATATTCACATTCATTCTGTAAACCTAATTCTGTAAATCTAATTGGGATTGCAAGACAGATGCCACAAACTGGGGCGGTCCTACCTAAGGGGTCTATTTACTAAGCCTCAGGTGGAGATAAAGTGGATGGACATAAAGGGCGGGATGTACTAAGCGGAAAATGCGGTAAACTCCCTGTTTACCGCATTTTCCTGATGTACTAACCTCCGGCCGGCAGGACAGCGCCGCGGCGGGGTACGCCAGCCGTACGTCCATAGAAGCCTATGGGCTTCTCTCCGCGGCGCTGTGTGAGGGATCCGATCGGATCCCTCCCAGCATGCCCTGCGGCCGCCCCCGTCACCCCGCGCATGCGCAGACTGACTCCTGGGGCCGAATCCCGGAAGTTAGGCTGCCGCTGCGCATCGCGGAGGTCAGCTCTTATCGGAAGAGCTGTCCTCCGCAATGCTGATCGCATATGTTAGTACATATGCGATCAGCATCGTGGCGCAGGGCGGCGATGTACATTAGTACATCCCGCCCCAAAGTACCAGTCAATCACCTCCTAACTGTCATTTTTCAAAGCCAGCCTGTGATATGGCAGTTAGGAGCTGATTGGCTGGTACTTTATCTCCGGCCACTTTATCTACATCCAAGGATTAGTAAATAGACCCCTAGATCAGGTCAGTTGGTGAGGATGTGCACTAGGAAGTAACGGGGTCTATTTACTAAGCCTTGGATGGAAATAAAGTGGACAGATCAGCTCCTGACATGCCAGGCCTTGTTAGAAAAATGACAGGAGCTGATTGTCTGGCATCTGGCACTTTATCTCAGTTCACATGACAGTGTGTATATAACACAATGACTAAAATGCAGCTGTAATTTGCTTTTTTCATTCCACGTTTAAGAAGTCTCTCGATTGAGTAAATTGGGATTACAGATTCCATGCCTATATTATATAACCCTGAGCAGAAATCTACATGCCAAGACTATTAATTCAGACAATTCCAACAATCTTAGGGCCAAAAAATAGTTTGCTGTTGCCAGGCAAAGAAATCCCTCTAATTCTGATTGTGATGACCCAGCAATATAGCTTATTAACCTTTCACATCTCACGTCCTATGAAAATTTGCTGCGTGCACTGCAGCCTCCTCTCTGCCATTCCTCCTGACCGTAACAGGAAGCTCCATTGCCAAATTGATTAGTTTCTCATCAATGCAAATTTAGCACCTTCCTTATGGCTTTTCCCGGAGAGAAGAGCCCAGCAATAGATTATTCTTACAGTGATCTGTGATCTCTTTCACACTTTCTTCATTACCATAAACTAATTATTTGACCTTTTCTGTAGCAATATTGAATGGTATATAGGCTATGTATATACAGTATTTTCTTAACTACTGTTTCAAGGTGAGCTTTTAAATATACCTATATAGGTACATCTAGTGTATGCTTATATTTGTTATGCTGTCAGTGTCTGCTGTTTCACGTTTCAGATGTTAGAACCATCACCTTCCTCAGACATGGAAGTCATCACAATAACAGCAAGAAAAAAATGTACAACATGGTGGTTGACCTAAAAACGCTATGGGGTATATGCAATTCCGGACGAATTGCGGCTTTTTTTTCGCCCGTTTTTAAATTTGACACAATTCGACCGTCGAATCCCGGCCGGCGGGTGCCGGAATTCGACATATTCAATTAAAAACGGATTCGACAGTCCCGCTGTCGAAAAACGGACCAATTGACGGATAAGTGCGTCCTGGATTCGACTTTTCGGACGGCACAAAAATAGTTAAAAACCCTAAAAAAAATTGCGTGGGGTCCCGCCTCCTAAGCATAACCAGCCTCGGGATCTGTGAGCCGGTCCTAGTTGTAAAAATACAGGAAAAAAATTGACAGGGGATCCCCCGTATTTTTAGAACCAGCACTGGGCTCTGCGTCCGGGCCTGGTGCAAAAAATACGGGGGACAAAAGACGTAGGGGTCCCCCGTATTTTTAATACCAGCACCGGGCTCCACTAGCTGGAGAGATAATGCCACAGCCGGGGGACACTTTTATATCGGTCCCTGCGGCCGTGGCATTAAATCCCCAACTAGTCACCCCTGGCCGGGGTACCCTGGAGGAGTGCGGACCCCTTAAATAAAGGGGTCCCCCCTCCAGCCACCCAAGGGTCAGGGGTGAAGCCCGCAGCTGTCCCCCCCATCCATGGGCTGCGGATGGGGGGCTGATAGCCTTGTGACAAATAAAGGAATATTGTTTTTTGCAGCAGAACTACAAGTCCCAGCAAGCCTCCCCCGCAAGCTGGTACTTGGAGAACTTTGCGGTCAGCGGTGAGGTTACCCGCGGTCAGCCCCCCGCATGCTGGTACTTGTGGTTCTCCAAGTACCAGCTTGCGGGGGAGGCTTGCTGGGACTTGTAGTTCTGGTGCAAAAAACAATATTCTTTCTGTCAGTTTTCCCCCCATATTTTTACAACCAGGACTGGCTCAAAGAGCCCGAGGCTGGTTATGCTTAAGAGGGGGGACCCCACGGATTTTTTTTTTAGGATTTTAACCCATTCCCACCCCTTCCCACTGAAAACCATGCTCTCTGTTAGTCATTTAAAAAAAAAAAATCTTTCAAAAAATATATAAATAATACTTGTGTCTCCTAATAGACAAACCAAGAGGATAATCCCTTCTAATATAAATAGATATGCTATTAGCAATAAAAAAACACACAAAAAAAACATGTTTTTAAATTTTTTTATTAGATTCCGCCAGCAAAGTGAGGCGGAATGAAATTGACGAAATTACTGTCGAAAAGCACTGTTGTCGAATCGACATTCTTCAATTGAATATACTTTTGTCGAAAAGCCGCATTTTTACCACTGCAGACATGTCGAATTTTTAAAATGTCGAATTGCAAAAAGTCGAATCTGAAACGTCCGTTTTTTTGTCGAAAAGTACTGTACTGCATTGTCGAATCCAATTCGACATGTTTTTTTTCGAAAATGCCCCGTTTTTCGACTTTTGCGGCAATTCGACCGCAATTGCATATACCCCTATGTATTCTGCTTTTGGATGTTTGTGCCCAGCATGCATATGTTTTACATTTTCATGTACAAATGTAGCCTCGCTCATTTATCCTCCGTGTGGTGTGTAGTGCGAAAAACTAGTCGCATTATGTTTTCCTGCACCTTGTCGCAGCGTGGCGTATTCAGTCACAGTGTAATAACTGAGTCTCTGGCAGGTGCAATACTGGTGTTGGTCCACCAGGTGTCGCTTTTGAAAACCACCATTGCTCATGTGTGATGTGTCCATTGTAAAGTCAAACAATGCTTGTAGTTTAAGAACAACATTAAATTGTTATGCGGATAGGATTAAAACTATATGCTGTGGATGGTACTTTTTACTCAGATATGCAATACAAGTATGTCCTTTTTGCGGGAATCAAACCATAGCGCACGGGTATGGTAACCATCGACAAAACCACTATGCCAAGAGAGCCACAGAGACAGGTGACCGACACCTGCAGTGATATAGAGATGTCGCTCATTGTGTGTTTTTTTTATAGTGCTGTTGTGACGCAATTCTTTTAGAGAGCTGTTTAGAACTAATTTCTACTTAATGTAAGGATCATTTTATACAGCGCACCAGGGGAGCGTTCAGTTGTAAGGCATGTTGTCACTGGGTGCCTGCCATTCTGGCGATTTCGTGTTTTGCCCTGGAGTATTATTGTATTAAACAAAGAACTACTGTATTTACTGTGCACTGGCCTGCTTGTCAGGGCTTGTTACATTGTACAGTATTCTATAGTTCTATATCCATCCGCTGCTATTCAGCGCTGTTCTGTAGTTTTCATTAGTGGAGCAATCGCCACCCAGTGGTGAAGCTGTGTATTGCATGCTGTGGATCATCTTGCACAATGCCATATTTCGCATACCTGCGCTATATGTATGGCGCGTCTAGAATGTCTGTATGGTGCAGGAGCTATGATGAGCGTGGCAACATCTGTATTTAGTTTATGTTGTTACATCCTTTCACTTTATGTATTTAGATATTTATGCCAGTGGTTCTCAAACTTTTTTGAATCACGGCGCCCTAGAGCAGTGGTGGCCAACCTGTGGCTCTTGAGCCTCATGCGGCTCTTTCTTTATTCAAATGTGGCTCCCGAGACTCGAAGTCAAGTGACCACAACAGATCCAGAAACTGCTGCCCTCCAGCCAGACAGTCAGCAGCAGCAGCACTACGGCGACTGTGAACTGAGAGAGCCAGATACTAGAGGTGAGACACCCACTGGCAAACAGAGGACACATAAGGGGCTGCTGCAATGGCACGAGGTATGTTTTCGGGGGGGCTGTAGTGACACATGAGGGTCCTGACAGGAGTGACATAGGAGAGTGCTGGCAGGAGTGACACATGAGGTAGCTGGCTGAAGTGACACAGCAGGGTACTGGCTGGAGTGACACATGGGGGAGCTGAAGTGTATTATGTGAATCTGGCTTTTTCAATATATTTTATGTGGATCTTTCTCAATTATTTTATGAGAAAGTGGCTTTTTAAATGTATTTTATGTTGGATCTGGCTTTAAAAATTTATTTTATGTGGATCTGTTTTTTAAAATGTATTTTATACCAGAGGCGTGACCTAGCAGGCACAAGGCCACACCCCATTTTTGCATGTGTGCCTGCGGCTCGATGTCGGCTCTTTGACGTGCCTAACAAAATTTTTGGCTCTTTGTTTCTGCCTGGTTGGCCACCCCTGCCCTAGAGTATTAGAATTTTTTTTCACGGCACCCCTAGGCCAAAAGTTTCCTATTGAGAAATTTAGAAAGAAATATTAAATTAAGTAAATTGTGTTTATATGTAATCCTTAGGTTTAATTGTGTGGTGAGGTACAAGATTTGCTTCTGTTTGCCCATCTATTTTATGATTAGCAGCCACCAGCACTTGTTTTCCATTATCCATAAAGAATTTTAATTGGTCCTGGACCACCTACCCAGGGCACCCCTGCAAGTGTCCTGAGTCGCACACAGTTTGAGAACCACTGGTCTATGTAATACCTGTTGTATTTTATTGTGCCCCTTTAGGCTGGGTACACAGTGGCTCTCATTCAGATGTGGTTGGAGTTGCTATCGCTGCTGCTTACATGGAAGCAGCAGCGACAGCACTAATATGGTAATGCACCAGGGGGTTTCACGCATTCTGCTGCATTATTGATCCAAACTGTGTCCAAGGACTCAGTATCGGATCATCTCTGACACCATTAGCCTCCTGCGTGACTCATGGGGTCACCCAAGCCGGCCGCTGCAAGTTCTACCTAGAGCCCAGGAAATCGGCGTCCTCTGACGGAGATCCTTGCCTCGTTCGTCCCCTGCAATGGCAGTGACACAACTCTGTTTGATAATAATGTTTTTTTAATCAATATTTTCAATAAAAGGCTACACAATAAGATGACTACATTTAGGCCATTCTAAAATGGAAAACCTTTGTTATGGTGTGGATCTTACCTCAGTAAATACTGTAGTAAACCTTGCTGACCGATGGGCCCCAGATCTGCAGCTTCTCAACTACAGACACATTTGAAATAACAAAATCTTGGATTGCTTTCTTGCAAGATGGTTCCATAATTAATTTCATTTGGAACACCCTATACAAGCTATCCAGAATGCTGGTTTAACAACTTGTAGCTTTCGAATCACATCAGGCATGTTAAAAATGTCTCTTATTTATACCTTCACACTTGCATCAATGTGATTTCCTGTATTAATAATCTATACAATTCCTCATATTGCCCTGGTGGTCTAAAATTTGCCTTTTACAAAAAAAACCTCTCACCAGTTTTTACAGTCACCCAAAAACTACACTTTCTGTATGCAGTGCTCTCTATTAAAGCTACTTTTGTCTCATCCTTTACATGTAATGCATCTCTACCTCCCTTTCTTCCTATTCCTATCCTTTCTTTCTATTCTAGCTTATATAGAGGGATTTAACCAAGAAATATGTCTCACAGATATGACTGTGACATTGCTCAGTAAAGCTGAGTACACACGGTAACATTTTTTGCACTATATTGTACACTATCTGGCTAAATTGCGATATTATGCACTATGGGGGTCATTCAGATCTGTTCGCTAGGCAGCGATTTTTGCTGTCCTGCAATCAGATAGTCGCCGCCTACAGGGGAAGTGTATTTTCGCTGTGCAAGTGTGCGATCGCATGTGTAGCAGAGCTGCACAAACTGACTCTGCGCAACCCAGGACTTACTAAGCCGCTGCAATCACATCAGCCTGTTCGGGATGGATTTGACGTCAGACACCCTCCCTGAAAACGCTTGAGCCCGCCTGTGTATTTCCAGACACTCCCTGAAAACGGTCAGTTGTCACCCACAAATGGCCTCTTCCTGCAAATCTCCTTGCGAACGCCCGTTCGAATGGATCCTTCTCACAATCCCGTCGCTGCCTGGCGATCCCCATTGCAGCTGTGCGACACGCCGGTGCAGTGCGATGCATACGAAAACACACAGCAGTGATCAGATCTGAATTACCCCCTATATCTTACTGTGTGTATGCACTTTATTGTATGCAATACAGTGCGGTGCGTGCTCACGCGAGTTGGATTCGATGTTCTATACTGGATGAACATGCAGCTCAATTTTGGCTAGATAGTACACTATGTAGTGCATATTGTACTGTGTGTATGTTAATGTATGATATTGTATCCAATTTGTGTCATCACAGTAGTGAAAAGCCATATCTATGCTATATCTTATGCTATATCCTATTGTGCTAAATCATATGTTATATTTTACAGTGTGTATGCAATATTTGGTTTGTTCAGGAGCTCAGGAAAATAGTGTAGGATATCTTAACTTAGCCAAAATCTTACCGTGTGTACTCAGAAAGTATCCCTTGGTTCACAAAGCGATAGATAGACAGACAGACAGACAGACAGATACTGTAGAAGATAGATAGACAGAGAGATAGATAGATAGATAGATAGATAGATAGATAGATAGATAGATAGATAGATAGATAGATAGATACTGTAGAAGATAGCTACAGTAGATAGATAGATAGATAGATAGATAGATAGATAGATAGATAGATAGATAGACAGACAGACAGACAGACAGACAGACAGACAGACAGATAGATACTGTAGAAGATGATAGATAGATAGATAGATAGATAGATAGATAGATAGATAGATACTGTAGAAGATAGCTACAGTAGATAGATATAGATAGATAGATAGATAGATAGATAGATAGATACTGTAGATACTGTAGAAGATGATAGATAGATCGATAGATAGATAAATAGATAGATAGATAGTGATAAAGCTGAATATTTATCTTATATAAAACCCTTTATGAGGTCTAAGAACACTGTACGCTATTTACGTATGAAGTACCGTAAGGGTACGCTCGTTGCGTAACAATCGCTTAGCCGTAGTCGAGACGCTCAAGCGTCACGTTCGCTCACGGCCAAGAGATCACAGGCAGGCACGCTATTGGCTGCTGACTAACGTAATGATTCGCTATAGCGTAGCGGACGCTCGGGACCACGAGGAGATCACCAGCGGCGCTGACGCTCACAATGTTAAACCTTTATATCTAAACCATAAACGGTGTATTGTGCAGTAAAACCTTAGTGTAATGATAGGGTGTAGATGCAACACAGTGTAACCTTATTAACTTAAAAGCTGTTTGAGCGTCACCGACGCTCTGAGAATACTGAACACTACAAGAAATACACAGATACCGTGCTTAGGGTCCAACGCCTAATATATATATATTATGAATGTTATACTTGCAAAAGAATTAATACAATACAAGTCATACACTACAATATAACATAGACTACCTAACCAGATAACTACACATGAAATACAATACAATACTATTACGTTTAAGAGAATACGAGAGAAAGAGAAGAGAGAGAGAAATGGCCCATAACCACAAGAAAGACAATATGATTGCGGAGAAAACTTACGCACAAAGGAAACGATCGCATGCGCCTCTGGACATCCAGCTCCCGATTTTCAGCAATGATAACCGTTGAAGAGTGAGAGCTGGATGTGATCGGCTTGTCTATTTATGCCCCACACACAATACAATTCAATGGTCCCTACAATCTCATTGTTCATTGGACACAGGAATTCCTCCTCGCATTATAACAAAAGGTCATAGGTTGATTCATACAGGTGGGCTGTGACTATTTCCAACAGCTCAGGTGGGAGGGAAACTGGGTTTCCCGCCGCATGGATAAGTAAGTGCAAATACAGTAAATGTTCATAAACTTCTTATGTCCATAACTATTCGCACGAGCGATTAATCCGCTTCAAACCAACACCGGAATATTGCTAATTAAATACTCTTCCGATGGGTACTAAACACCACTGTATTACTCCTGTCTGACCCTTCGTATCAAACAAAGAGGGATTTCTCTGTTCACGAACATTCTATATTAACCAAACTTTCAGAATCTATCAAAGGGACCATGATCTATAAAATACATTATATAGTGAAAATATGTAACGATTGAGTCGCACGCTACGATCACATAAACTCTACCGTAAATACGCATACCGTGCGCCTGCGGGTGCCCGCGACTGTGAGTATGCGCACGTACGGGAGAGCGTACGCATGCGCAGCACGGACCTGTGTGAGGTGCAAATATGGTAGTGTGCATAGGGATATTTTTCTGACTTTGACAATAGATAGATAGATAGATAGATAGATAGATAGATAGATAGATAGATAGATAGATAGATAGATAGATAGATAGACAGATACTGTAGAAGATAGATAGATAGATAGATAGATAGATAGATAGATAGATAGATAGATAGATAGATAGATAGATAGATAGATAGATAGATAGATACTGTAGAAGATAGCTACAGTGGATGGATGGATGGATAGATAGATAGATAGATAGATAGATAGATAGATAGATAGATAGATAGATAGATAGATAGATAGATAGGCAGGCTACGGTAAAGAGAGTGTACTGTACTTGAACTTTTATTTTTAGGGTTTGCAATGTGAGCACAGTTCTAGCAATGCGTGGACTATAATACTGTATGGCAGATGTAACAAGCCATGAATGAAAACATGACTCACTGTGATCACATAGAGCTGTGAAGTGATTACAGTATCTGCCCATATTCCAGTATAATACCAACCTCCTTTTCCTTTGCAGCTGCAAAATGTCCACAGCATGTTGTATCTGAAGGATAGGATATAAAGACCATTAAACTACCCTGGATGCATCATCCAACAGGACACAGACTTTCACATTTGCAGCTGGTGAAGACGATGCTTAGTAATTCCATCTGGCAAAGCAACTCTTCCTGTTCTCAGCTACACTTTGCCAGTCAGTCTGCTTCATTTCTCCACCCGGCTTATCCCGAAGGGTCATATGTTATATTGATACGGTTGCATGTGCCAGTCAAAGCCTTTTCCAGCTGCAAGAGTCACTTCTGGTTGAACAATAATATCTTCTTTCTGGATGTGCCAGGAAAGTATGACCCAGCTGAGAGCAAGTCTGTAACATTACAGCAGTAGTACAAACGCACACAGTGCTATGTGATGTTATGCTGCACACCCAGAACCATATTGCCTCCGTATTAGGCTATAGCTTTAAGATAGATACAAATATCACAACAGACTGAGTGTTTTTAGTTTTTTTGTGCACATAATATAGTTTTAGTGCTTCCTGATGGCCCAATGTACTCTTAGGGCTGCCATATGGCTTGTATGTTACTGGACTGGACTGAAAGAAAGGGGATTTGATGCCAATCCTAAAATACGGCAGAATGAGCCAGAAAAAGCCCAAAGCTCTATAGGTTACTAAAAGGTAAAACTTCACACATCCTTTACCCTTTATTAAATTATAAGACCGACAGACATTAAACCAAAAACTGTAAGGTAGGCATTGGTCACTAAGGGTACTCGCAGACTCAAGAGTTTGATGATTGGCCTATTTGTCCAGAAACTGTTTTAGGGATTTCATAGACAACGCAGCACATTTTCATTGGGAACCACCTGTTTTGGAGTAACACAACAATGATGTGTAGAATCTTATTACACCCCTAGCTTCTCCTGGGGGGAGCAGGTCTTTTCAGTAGGTAGCACCGTGCAATCATTTCATCATGCGGTATCTACTGTTCAAGTCTAAATGGCTTATTTGTCCTAAGGTATAATATATGGTATTTGTCATAAGGTATAATGGGCAGAGGTATTAACCTGGATATGGCATAAGGAAGTGATAAACCAGTGATAAGTGCAAGGTGATAAAGGCACCAGCCAATTAGATCCTAACTGTTAATTTACATATTGGAGCTGATTGGCTGGTGTGTTTATCACCTTGAACTTATCACTGGTTTATCACTTCCTTATGCCTTCTCCAGGTTAATACATCTGCCCTAATATCTGGTAAATGTAAATACCAGCATTATTTATTTGAGTGATTTAGCTGATGAACCTATCCTGGTCTTCTGGATTCTGTTTGGATGCTAAAAACTTTAATAATGAGCAATAGAAATAAATTCTAACATCCTTGGTCCATGACCTCAATTTGATAAGACATTGTGTTACAGTATAAGACATTATTACATACTATATCACATAGGTAAAGTATATTGGCAGGTTGCTCATTTTTTTATTCAACTTGCAATCCTCATATTGATTTGAATTTTTGTTGACATGAATATATGAAGTTGTCCTATTGATCTTGTTACCATGTAAATGTCATCCACATATAACATTAACAACGTGCTTTCTGTCATTGTACCTAGATTCATTGCAATAAGGAAGTGTCTTTTTCAAGTACAGTATGTAGTTGCAGAGTCAATGATGCACAAAACTGACACAACAATAGCTGATATTGTATCATTTAGCAAGTGAATTATTAATCTTGAGGTCTGAGGATCCAAAAACTTCCTGAATGGAAATAACTACTCTGTGCTGTAGGCTACACATTATTACATATGTCTCTTCCAGGGTGTTCACATATGGGGGGGTCATTCTGAGTTGATTGCTCGCTACTTTTTGCAGCCGTGCGAACGCATAGTCACCGCCCACCGGGGAATGTGTATTTGCTGTACAAGTGTGCGAACGCATGTGCAGCCGAGCGATCCAAAAATAGTTTGTGCAGTTTCTGAGTAGCTCAGAACTTACTCAGCCTCTGCGATCACTTCAGCCTGTTATGTCCCGGAATTGACGTCAGACACCCGCCCTGCAAACGCTTGGACACGCCTGCGTTTTTCCAAACACTCCTAGAAAAAGGTCAGTTGACAAACGCCTTCTTCCTGTCAATCTCCCTGCGAACAGCTGTGCGAATGGATTCTTCGTTAAATCCATCGCACAGCAACGATCCGCTTTGTACCTGTACGATGTGCCTGCGCATTGCAGTCCATACGCATGCGCAGTAGTGACCTGATTGCTGCGCTGCGAAAAATGGCAGCGTGTGATCCGGTCGGAATGACCCCCATGGACACATAGGAGATCAATGATCTTAAATAATCTGTGCTGCTGCTACTAACATATTAACGCTCTTTGTCGTGTCTCTGTAGCCAGTATTAAATATAAAAAAATTCAACAGTCAAACACATCTAAAAATGTTCCATAATCTAGGGTATTTAAACCATACAAAGAACTACCCACTGCAAATGTAAATGTGTTTGATGTAAATAACAAGAGATAATACTGTGAGACATCAACAGGAGAATACATACGTGTTACTGGCGGCTGGCATCCCGGCAGTCATGATTCTGACAGCGGGATCCTGGCCACCAGTATGCTGGCAGTGGGGTGAGCGCTAGAAAGATCCTTGCGGGCTTGCTGCGCTCGCCATGCTGCGGTCACGGTGACTCGTTGTGCTTGCCACAGGTTATATTCTCCCTCTATGGGTGTCGTGGACACTCAGTGGGAGAAAAGCCTGTGGCGCTGGTATTTCAGTGGCGACATTTCACCACCTGTCGGGATTCCGGCGTTGGCATTGTGATCGCCAAGATCCCGACAGGCGATCTCGTGATTGCCTCCCTCAGCAGGTGCTACTGTATAGGTCACTGAAGCTAGAATGACAGTAATACATACACATGTTCTATAGTAGCTACATTGTATACGTAAAATGCACAATGCATGTATTCGCATATAATAGTAGTAATGAATAAATTAATATATGCATCATGAATAGGGACAACTGGATTATACTAGGCAAAACAGTAGAATCAAATTCTATGAAGCAGAGACACAAATTAAAGATGACTGGAGACAGTTGTAAAAAAGAAATAAAATCTGCTGTCTTAAAACAGAAATGGGTCCTTTTAAAAGCAGTCTAATATTTCATTTCACGCATCATTAATTACTATACTTGATTGGCAACAAGGCATAAAAATATTTGACACAATCCAGATGGCATTCTAAATGTAGAAGTTACATTGTTTTCATAACAAAGTCAACTGACATCATTGTGCAGACAAGTTATTTTTTATGTGCATTGTCTTAAGTGACCTCATTGAGAAATTTCCATCGCTCCAGCCAGAGAGAACACATTCATTGCAGCGGAACAGTCATTCAGCACGAGCTAGATTCACTATACTGTACATCAGTGTGCATAGGGCTACATATTTTTTTGCATATATTTTTTAAACACAGCTCCTTTTTTAGATGCATCATTCACTTCCACTTGGGGGTTATTTAATGAGGTGGTGATTCAACAAAACCCCAGCCTGTTGTAGGATACCTTTTCCAGCACAGCATGCTGGGGTAATGCCTTAAAAAAAATTGCTGATTTTGACCTCAACAAATATATTCTAATGCAGTGGTACCCAAACTTTTTTGAATCACGGCGCACTAGAGTATAAAAAATTTTTTCACGGCGCCCCTCTTCCAAGCGTTTCTTATTGAGAAATTTAGAAAGAAATATTAAATTAAGTAAATTGTGTTTAAATGTCATTCTTAGGTTCAGTTACTGTATGTGGTGAGGGACAAGATTTGTTCTGTTTGTCCACATAGCTTATGCGGATCCGTTCAATTTGCCGGCTGTCGGGATCCAGGCGGTCAGGATGCCAACGCTGGAATCCCGACAGCTGGCAATGCCGGCAACCGGAATACCGGCGCACAGGGGCTATTTCCACTTGTGGGTGTCCACGACACTCATAGAGTGGGAATAGAACCTGTGGCAAGCACAGCTCGGCACCTAGCCTGCAGCGAGGCGAGTGCAGCAAGCCCGCAAGGGGACTCATATCGCTCGCCCCGCTGATGGCATCCCTCCCAGCGGGATTACGTATGTAATCCAGTTTATGATTGGCAGCCACCAGCAATAGTTTTGCCTATTACATTGACTATAAATAATTTTTATTGATCCTGGACCACCAACCCAGGGCATCCCTGCAAAAGCCTTGTGTTTGCAAGCTGCCATGATAGGTCGTAACAGTCGCAGAGGAAGTAGAGGAGATTACTGGTGGATCACTTCCCACACGTGTGAGAGAAGGGGGCAGACTTACTCATGGGACGTCTTACACAACACCATCTAAGAAGGTTATGCAGCCTTCTGAATATCCTTAGAGGTTATCTTCATCATGAGCTGCGCCATCATACAATACTGTGGAAAATGCAGCTATTATATCTCATTAATATTGATGTGTACAAGGCAGCATTAACACAGAGGAGTGTTAAATAAGCTGCACAGAAACAAAGGCGGTTTATGAGCAATATGCATTTCACGCTTACGTGTAACAGGCTTTTGCTCTTAATGGTTATTTATTAGGAAGAGCTTCAGGTTATAGACTCTAATAGAATTTCCAAAGATAAATGTGAAAGCCATAGCTGCTAAAGGTCATTGCAGATGAAGCACATGGCAATGCCTTTGTCTTGTTTAACACTGATTTCTCCTGGAATTATTTCCCTGTGCTCTTTAGCTGCTTCTCTTTATAACCTCTGGAGAGCGAAGCAAGCCACCGGGCCCAAAGCGCGGCCGCGGCGAGCGCACTCAATGCCTCGCTGCCGGAATTCCGACAAATGGGATGCCGCTGTCGGTATACTGAAAGCCGTCCTCCTGTCTGTCGGTAAAACATACCGATTCCCTTCATTTATCTATCAAGTGATGCGCCCAGCGTGATCTTACAACAATTTGCGTTAAATGCAACTCATTTGCAGCAAATAACGTGCCCACGGGCATGGGCTTACGCAACCACTTCCATAGGGAAGCATGGGGCGTACGCCTGCTGCGACCAGAAACACTGCAGATGATTGGCAGACGGACACTGAAATGATCCTATGTAGAGGAGGCCTCAGGATGTCTGGTGTCAGATTGGTTAGAAGAACGCAGTCAGAAACAAAACACACATTTTATTAAAGACCATCATCAGCATTCATTCTGTCAGTTCCATGCTTCATTTCTAACAGCGAGCTGCTATTGTAGTTCTACTATTTAAAATGTCATTCTTAAATGATAGCGGTATTCCCTAGTAGGGAAATCAGTAATTAGGTCTAAAATGTTTTTTATTATAAACAAACAAAAACGAAATCTTAATATAGGGGAGAAAAATGTGTTTGTTTTTCTCAGCCTGATAACCGTAATAAAGCATGAAGCATTGGCTGAGGTGAAGTCCCAAACCGCTGGCCTGAATAATGCGCTACGTTAGTGCGTCTGCCATGGAGCTTACATGGATGGCCCAGGAGAACAGCGCACATAGTTCAGTGTGTAATTCTAACATATGGACGAACCAACGATCAGGCAGCTCAAATGTCTTTTCCTCCACGGTGCAAATGCTAAAGGTTTTTACATTCTTCTACATGAGTTGTCTCGCTGCAAAATACATATTATTATTTCTCCCGGGATCACTATTGTGTGCCGCTGCATGCCAGCACACAAAGACACAACTACATACAGTATGTGTCCCACCTCAGCAGCTGTTTTACTGCTAATGACATCGCAGCCATGGCTCCCAGTCACAGCTCAGGTAAACTCTAAAATACTGTATCAATAAAACTGCAGGTTGTGAATAATACTTTTAAAATGTACTGAGAGACAAGGAAATGTGCAGTGAGACCATGAAGTTATACTGCACAATATGAAATGAAACAAGCACTCTCTTAGTCTGTATAGAGTTGTGCCAAAAATGATGGTCACTCCTGGTGGCCTATGGATGGGCCGGCATGGCTACATATACTCACACATGGCTATACCTACTCACACATGACTATACATACTCACACATGGCTATACATACTTACACATGACTATACACAATCACACATGGCTATACATACTCTCACATGGCTATACATAATCACACATGGCTATACATAATCACACATGGCTATACATACTCTCACATGGCTATACATAATCACACATGGCTATACATAATCACACATGGCTATACATACTCACACATGGCTACACATAATCACACATGGCTACACATACTCACATATGGCTATACATACTCTCACATGGCTATACATAATCACACATGGCTATACATACTTACACATGACTATACATAATCACACATGGCTATACATAATCAATCACACACAGCTGTACATAATCACACATGGCTATAAATACTCACATATGGCTATACATACTTACACATGGCTATACATAATCATACATGGCTATACATACTCACACATGACTATACATACTTACACATGGCTATACATAATCACACATGGATATACATACTCACACATGGCTATACACAATCATACATGGCTATACATACTCACACATGACTATACATACTTACACATGACTATACATACTTACACATGGCTATACATAATCACACATGGCTATACATACTTACACATGGCTATACATAATCACACATGGCTACACATACTCACATATGGCTATACATACTCTCACATGACTATACATAATCACACATGGCTATACATACTTACACATGGCTATACATAATCACACATGGCTACACATACTCACATATGGCTATACATACTCTCACATGACTATACATAATCGCACATGGCTATACATAATCAATCACACACGGCTGTACATAATCACACATGGCTATACATCACACATGGCTACACATACTCACACATGGCTGTACATACTTACACATGGCTATACATACTCACACATGTCTATACATACTTACACATGACTATACATAATCACACATGGCTATACATACTCACACACGGCTGTACATAATCACACATGGCTATACATACTCACACATGGCTATACATACTTACACATGACTATACATAATCACACATGGCTATACATAATCAATCACACACGGCTGTACATAATCACACATGGCTACACATACTCACACATGGCTGTACATACTTACACATGGCTATACATAATCACACATGGCTATACATAATCACACATAGCTACACATACTCACACATGGCTGTACATACTTACACATGGCTATACATACTCACACATGACTATACATAATCACACACGGCTGTACATACTCAGACATGACTATGCATAATCACACATGGCTACACATACTCACACATGACTATACATAATCACACATGGCTACACATACTCACACACGGCTATACATACTCACACATTGGATGAATCTGTTGCCGCAAATGGCGAGTTTTTGCCAGTGATCAGATGCGATTTGACACTTTTTTTTTTTTTTCATATATTCTCCTATTCTGAGATTCAGCGGAACTTGGATGGACCTTTCTTTTCATTAAATTGGGCGTTTTGTGTGGAAAGCACAGGGTGGAGACAATGTTATCACACATAACTATCCTGACTAGTGGGAGTGTATCAATAGTTTCATGTGAGCAGGGCCATCTTAACAGCAGTGTAGGCCCCTGGGCAAAGCAATGCGCTGGGGCCCCTACCCATCCTCCAGCAATAGGGTGGGGGGTGCTATCTGTGGCATCTTTGATGTTCCACGGGTGGTAGCGGGTGTTCTAACTTCCGCTCAGCATGTAGGACCTGGAGCAGTAATTTCTGCTAATTTACTGCACAGATGGTGGGAGATGTAGCAGGAGGAAGAACACTAAACTGTAGAAGGGGGCATTGGGCCCCGGTACATGACTTCCAGGGTGGTAGGTGGTGTTTAATATGCAGAGGAGGGGTGGATAGTGGAGTTGTCTTAATATTCATCATTTTACAGTGGGAGGGCAGCTTGCTTGACTGCAGATATCTCCAGTTCCTGGAAATAGATGCTTTAGCTTTCAATGGGAAAAACACTAGAGAGTGCCACCTTTCAGGAAGTACTGGGGACTTGGGGATCAGAGTTCAGGAGCCAGAGCAATCCATGTTCGAAAATATAAAACTGCATACCAGGCGTGTGGAGCTGGAGCAGGCAGGGCTGGTGCTAGGGTGTTCGGCGCCCCCCTGCAAACTATAAATTTGAGCCCTCCCATACTTTACAAAGGGACAGCGCTTGTCAATAAAAAGATGTGGTCTCACAAGGAAGGGACGTGGCCACACAATAGTACCCCCATTTAAAACACCCCCAGTAGAGGCGCTGCTTACACATAACGACCCCAGTAGTAGCGCCGCTTACACATAACGCCCCCAGTAGTAGCGCAGCTTACATGTAACGGCCCCAGTAGTAGCGCAGCCTACACATAATGCCCCAGTAGTAGCGCTGCTTTCACATAACACCCCCAGTAGTAGCGCAACTTACACGTAACGCCCACAGAAGTGCAGTTTATTCACATTTTGACCCCCCCACCGCACACATACATAAATACACCCACACACACACACTCACTCTCCCTTCACTTACTTATCAGTCTGGCTGGCAGGATCTGGAGCAGCATGTCCTCTGTGCAGTAGCGTAAGTTCATCCCTGTCGCCTGGAGGCAAGTTTGAATTTTGTGCCCCTACCCCTCGAAAATTAAATATAATTTGGGGCTAGAACAGAGGTGACAAGACCAGGAGGGACAGTGCCAGGACAGTGGTGATAGGGCCAGTACTGAGATGAAAGAGACAGTCCGGTTGGGCCAGGACTAATGCTGGCAATAAACTAGGTTGATATCGTGTACAAATACACTATATCGACCTATCATTCGACCCATTGCATGCACCTTATGCATGTTAATGGCTGCAAATACGATGTGATGCGCATCCCCGCGGCTCGCACTTTGCATCAGCTGATCAAATGTGCTGCACATGTATGATCAGCCGACCACAGCAATTGCGGACGTACAATAGATTGTACGATGCAAAAGCATCTGGCGGGTGTCAGGGGGTATCATTAGTACGACTCGCATCTAATGTGAGTCGTACTAATGTATGGCCAGCATTAGACAAAGGGGATAGGCACAGGACAGGGGTGTCTGGGCCAGGACAGAGCAGAGGGAGCATGAAAAATGGGTGACAGGGCCAGGACAGACAGAGGACAGGGACATGACAGAACAGAGGGGACAGGAGAGAAGGGTGTCATGGACAGCACAGAGGTGAAACAGTACAATGGGGAAGAACAGAAATGACAGGACCAAGATAGAGAACCAAGAGAGACATGACAGGGGCAAGATAGAGGTGACAGTGACAGCGCCAAAACACAGGTGACAGGACCAGGGCAGAGGGGACAGAGACAGTACAGGACAGAGGAGACAGGGGTGACAGTATCAGGATAGAGATGATAGGGACAAGATAGGTGTGACAGGGGCAGAACCAGGACAGAGATACCAGGACAAAATCGAAGGCATAGGAGGGAGGGTTAACAGGACCAGAACAGAGATGGCAGGGACAGGACAGATGTGACAGGGACAGGAGAGAGGGGAGACAGGGCCAGCACAGAGGTGACAGTAATGGGGCAGGGCAGGAGTGACAGGGACAGGAAAAAGGGGAGACAGGGACAGGTTTAGTAAATAGATCCTGTGACAGCAGCGGGCATTGTGGGCAGTTTCCTGACACTCTGTTACAGTACCTAGCACAGGACAAACAGCCGCTTCACAGCCCTGCCCCCTGCGCCGTCCCATACCTCTGCCTCTCCGCTCCATGCGTGCATGTAGACTTTTGTTTGAGGGTTTGTTGTTTAACAATTAATCCTGACTCATCCCCTTACTAGTCACAACTTCTCCCCTTGCACCTGCCCGATGTCAGAGTGATGCTGGGACTTGTAGTTCCTCAGCAGTAAGACAGATACGCAGTAGTAGGTAAATATTATTATACAGTATGTGATTCTGGGACTTGTAGTCCCATGACTGTATGACAGACAGTACATGTTATTACACAGTGTATGATGCTGGGACTTGTAATTCCCACAGCTGTAGAACAGATAAGCTAGGTGTGCATAGTACTATAAAGTGTGTGATGCTGGGACTTGTAGTTCGGCAGTAGGTACATATTATAATGTAAGTGATGCTTGTAGTCCCCACACCTCTAAGCAGACTTGCCTACCTGACCCTCTCCATAAGGGAGAAAATGCTCTGTTCCTGGACTTTCCTGGTAATGTAGGATTGCCATCACCTGTGGTGAAACACCTTTCTTATCAATTAACTAGCTCACCACAGGTGATGGCAATCATACATTACCAGGAAAGTCCAGGAACAGAGCATTTTCTCCCTCATGGAGAGGGTCAGGTAGGCAAGTATGCTCTAAGATAGATAGATCTGAACAGAGCACCCATATAAAGAGTTCTATACATTATCATACAGTAAATGTACATGTCTTAAGGTCGAGGGAGAGGAGACTGCTGGGATCACTGCTGTGATATTGGAGCAAGTCATCATGCAGGCTAGCAGAGAGATACACACCAGTGTGGCTCCGGAGTCAGGCAGGTTCACAATCAGCTCTGTGCTCGATTAATCCAGACTCCGGCAGACATCATAATTGATCTACAGAGATACAGAGATTACTCACAGCCCCGCAGTGCTGCAGCTAGCGATGGTAGCAGCGGGGCACACATTGCCAGCTCCACTGATGCTCGGCAGCAGCAGCAGAGAGGCCAGGCGCAGCAGCGGGGATGCAGTGTAGGAAAAGCGCCTCTCCTTCCTGGCGCCTACCTGCACTGCATCCCTTTGCTGAGCGGGTAGCGCCGGGCCTGGGAGCAGGGACCAGCTGCTGGAAGGGAGATATCTCTGGTTCTAGGCATAAGAGAGACAAGCTGTCAGTGTCCACCGAAAGGGGAGAGTCCCAGCATTTGGAGTATACCCTCAGAAAAAAAGTCAGACAGAACCCGAAATATCTGTCTGGGAATAGCAATGAACAGGCTCAGATGGGGACCACTGCTTAGAAGTCGGATTTGGGCCCAAAAATGCCGGGATTTGATGCTCCAATCCCGGGATTCACGGGATTACACTGCGCATGTGCGGGAGGGAGGGTGTGTAAGTAATACTACTTACAATTAGGCGGGCGGCAGCCATAGACAAATGCTGAACGCTGCGGCACTTCAAATGTGGCGCCGGCCGCCAGCCAATCAGAGCTGGCGGACCGGCAGCCAATCAGGGAAGCTGCCGCAGCAGCAGCGGCAGCCAAACAGGAGCGACTGCTGCGGCCGCTTCCCTGATCGGCTGCCGGTCCGCCAGCTCTGGTTGGCTGGCGGCCGGCGCTTCATTTGAAATGCCGCCGCGTTCAGTGTGTCCATGGCTGCCGCCCACCTAATAGTAAGTGATATTACTTACACCCACCCTCCCTCCGTGCAGTGCTAACAGCCTCCCTCCCGCGCCGCTACCAACCCTCCCCGCTACATACACCCTCCCGCACCGCTATCTACATCCTCCCGCCCAGCTACCTACACCCTCCCGCACCGCTACCTACCCTCCAGCGCTGCTCCCTACACCCTTCTTAACTGATCCCTACTGCAATCCCGGGATCCCAGGAATCCCGGGATTGAGCGTTTTTCAATCCCGAATCCCGGGATTGAAAAAACGGCCCGGGATTGGCCTCCCTAAATCGGATATCTCAGGTTCCCCAGGGCCGATTTTCAAAAATCTGGTACCCCTAGAAAGAGGGGACCGTTTGCTATCAGCCTAGGACCCTTAGACTCCTGGGACCCGTGGGCAATAGCCCATTGTGCCCATATGAAAAGACGGCCCTGTATGTGAGTCATGTGCACAGGGAAGAGAAGCCTGTTTCTGATGGATCTCTAGCACCTTGCTTGGGTCTGGTGTAAGAGCCCATACTAATGGTGACAGTTGTGTCAACTAGGGTAAAATCAATCGACCAGCACTGTTTTCTTTTTGCAGATGAGCGATCCCCCGCATTAGCCCTATGGATTCTCCCCGTAACAAAAAGTAGTAAATCAGGCTTTTGCAGCTGCCCGCAACTACAGCCACTATGATGTGAGTCAGCCTAAGTATATATACAGATGTGTCCTCATACAGCTTGTCTCAATACGCCATGCAGTGGGAGATGCCTAGCGTGAGTGAACTGACAACTCCGTTAGCATCGGGCATCTTTTTTTGTAAAAAATGTATCTATACAAATAAGGCACACAAGTAGACTGCTGATTAAAATGATATGCGGCATGCCTATGCTCTCAATGCATCTGCAGCTGTAACTTCATACGAAATGCTGCGTTATAGTGTTTTCTGAGGAAAACACAGTAAAGTAGTTTTCATATGCAGATACAGTCGCACACAGAATATAGGAATGCCGCATATCGTTTTAATCAGCATAAGCTGCTTGTATGTCCTCTTCACTCTCTTCATTTTGCAAATGATGCATTTTAATAGAAAAACCACATGAAAAGAAGCTCAGCGCTACTGAGTCATGCCAAAGCATGGTGTGACTAAAAGGGCTGTTTAAAGTGCAGGGAAGCAAGATGTAAGTGGATACAGTACATCTGTATACAGTACATATGATGTGTGTCTATCTGTCATATAGATACACGGAAATCATAAACCGGATTTTCAGTCCTCCAAATATTAGAAGTAGTGTAGATATAAGGTGAGCCATATGCATTGCCTTGCCATATAAAAAAATATAAAAAATCATGCCTCAGCCAGCGCAAACTAATTGAGAACCTGCCTGAACCCTAAATAAAGTTCCACATTGGAAACCTGGCTGATTTGATCCATTTGATTTCTGCCTACAACTAAGCATCTAGATTGTTCCCAGAGAAAGTCCTTGGCGAAGAGATGCTGGAACAAAATATTCAGACTGATATAAAACTGCTGACGCTGACATAATACCTAATATTACTCGGCAATAAGTATTCCACAAATGTCCTTCACTATGCTGTACGAATACAAAAACAAACTCTGCTACCTTGGGCAGGCAAAAAAAACAAGTAAATGTAAATCACAGTGCAGATGCCTCTTTAGTTATACAGAATATTCTCTATTGTACTGCACAGGGGCTGAACATAATAAAATAATATCAGTATGAGACAACAACACCTTCCAAAATGACTGAAGCACAAATCACATAAAATAGCTTTAATATTTTTACAAGCATCTGCACTAAAGCTGTTCTGCCTTAATAACAGCCATGATTCAGTCACACTCTCAAAAGCTCCATATGCAGCTATCACTTCATTTATTCACTAATTGCTTAAATAAGACTATTTATTGATGATCCTGTAAAGAACCTGTTAGCCTTTTGACCACACTTATAGGCCCTACACACTGGCCGATATACCTCAAAGATATGAACGATCTCGTTCATTATTGAACGAGATAACGTTCATATCTTTGAGTGTGGAGTCACCAGCGATGAACGATGCGCGGCCCCGCGCTCGTTCCTCACTGGTGCCCCGTCGGCTGTACATGCAGGCTAATATGGACGATCTCGTCCATATTTGCCTGCACTTCAATGGAGCCAGGTGACGGGGGGATTGAAGAAACTCACTCCCCACGGCCCTGCAAAACAAAAAAACACCATTCATTGTGGAACTCATAAATTTTAAAACCGCTTTTGCAAGAACAATTACAATTCAAACTTTGTTGGAACATACGCATACAGTATCTCATTTATTTCTGAACAAAGAAAGAAAATGTACATCAAGCTACATATGCTGGAACATAAACTGTTGAGCTGCTGTAAGCACCAAATCCGGTTAATGGAGTGTGCTGTATTTATACTAAAACTAATTATATGGAAATGCAGCCTAGCATTCACATAAATCATTGCTATGGTCACAAACTGTTTCATCACTTACATTTACTTTGGTCTGCAAACTATGTAAAGCATTCTAAACACAGTACAGTACTTACAGAATAAACACACTGCTATGAGGGGTCCTGCATTTTTCAATATTAATCCCCCCCCATCTCCTATTCGAATGCATAACGAATCACCCCACTGCCATAGGAGTCTGTACTCGCTTATTCCAATACTCCAGATGAATAATTACTCTGAAACTAGACAGTATATATTTTTACCCATGGCGGGATGCGGTAAAACCCCATTTTTGGGGTTTTTACCGCATTTACATATGCACTAAGCCCCGTATCCTGGGGCTTCGGTGTGGAGAGTAACGCCAGCAAAATCTGTCATTACCCTATAGAAGCCTATGGGCTTCTTTCCACACTGTGCTGTGAGTGGGATCTGATCAGATCCCTCTCAGCATGCCCCGCAACTGCTGCGTCACTGAGCATGCGCAGACAGACCCGGGAGTCCAGTGATCGCCACGCATCACAAAGGATAGCTCTTATCGCAAGAGCTGTCCTTTGCAATACTAATCGCATATGTTAGTGCACATGCAATTAGTGTAATTGCGTTGCGATGTGTTGAGAAATGAGTTATGCCTTGTAAGTGAATCCCGTCCCCAATCTATCCAGGGAAAGATTTTACAAGTGAGTTAAAGTCTAGCTAGCAAGTAAATAATTGACAAAATAAAAGTTGAATAAAGTAAATTAGAAAAAAAAAGCAACTGAGAACCTCCGCACCAGATCTACGCCTTCAATCAATGCAACATATAATACTGTGCAAAGGGTTTAATTAAGAAGAAGGCTTATATGTAAATGCCCAACTACCTACATTTATTAGAACCAGTGGCAGAACTTGCGGTGGTGGAATGCACCGAGGCCTGCCACCGTGAAGGGGCCCCTAGCCGGCAGCATTACGAGTCACAATGACTCACTTTATGCCACCGCCTGAACCTGCTCCGTGGGCCGCCATACCTATATAGAGCAGCAGTTAGTACAGCGATGGTCCGTCCGGAGGGAAAGGAGGAGTCACATTCCCCTCTGCTCCTAGCCCTTCCCCCGGGCCCCTCCTTTCATTGTTCAAACCATGGATTTCCCAGGTCCTCTCTGCCAGGGGCTGTCCTTAAAAGCAGACGCCAGGGATCTCATTACCGGAGGACTGGCGTATTCTCCTTTCTCCAAAAACAGGTGTCTAGCAGAACCTGTTGCTGGACACGGAGTGCAGGAACAGCTGTTACCGCTGGAAGCAGCATTCCAGAGCTCCACCTCCCATGACAATCAAGCGTGACTACACTTAAGAAAGCCAAAGGCAGCGCTTACTGCACCCACGGAAGTTTCTCAACAAGAGGTTGGAGCCCGTGTGCAACTGAGGTGAGCCTAATGAGGCATTGTGTGGCATATTGTGGGCACTGTGTGCCATAATGGGGCACTGTGTGCAATATTGTGGGCACTGTGTGCCTTTATAATGGGGCACTGTGCGCCAGATTATTTTTGCTCAGTGTGGCATAAAGGTGGGGCACTATTACATAATAATGAGGCACTGTGTGCCATGATAATAATAATTAATAATAATTTTATTTATATAGCGCTCTTGCAGTGCTTGGTAGCGTAATGGAAACTGTGTGGCATAATAATGTGACCCTGTGCCATAAAAAATGGGGCACTGTGTATCATAATTCTGTGGTGGTCAATATTCGTTTAAAAGGGGGATTTAGCTGATTTGGGCCTGCAAAAATTCTTGCACAGACTGCTAATAAACATGGGCCTGGCTATACGTGATTATACCTGGTGTTAAAAAATCCAAGGAGGAGTACACCGTCCAGGCATTGCAGTTCTGGGCAAAGGAATGTCAATTGTGATAGACAAATGTACCCATGCTCAGCTTTGCTGCTTAGCATCCTAGTTGTGGCAAAGCTGGCGCAGCTACTGTGTCCATATACTATGCACACAACTGCATAGAAAATACATTGGGCTGCAGCTAGTCGCAACCTGGCGTATTAAGTCGCACCCACGGGATGCCATAGTGCCTGTGCCACGGGTGTGATGAGCATGGCTACATCTGTATTTGCCACAGACTGCCTGTTACCCTCTCACCTACTGCCTCTCTCAGTTACACTCTCCTTGCCACCCACTGCCTCTCCCTGTCACCTTCTCCCTGCCATCCACTGCCTCTTTTTGTCACCCACTGCCTATACCTGTCATGCACTGCCTCTCCTCATCACCCACTGCCTATCTTTACATCACCCACTGCCTGTCTCTCTGTCACCTGCTGTCACTCTTTGTCACCCATTGCCTCTCCCCGTCACCAACTGCCTCTCCCTGTCAAGCACTATCTCTCTTTGTCACCCATTATCTCTTCCTGTCACCCACTGCCTGTCATCCTTTACCCGTCACCCTCTGCCTCTCCCCATCATCCACTGTCTCTCTCTGTCATCTACTACAGTACCTCTCCCCATCAACCTCTGTCACCCCCGGCGTTTCCCCGTCACCCACTGCCTGTCACCTTCTCCCCGTCACCCTCTCCTGTATGGTATATTATGAATTTGTGGTGGGGTGGAGGAAGGTGGGCCAAAGCATATTTTTGCACCTGGACCCACCACTCACAACTTGATTAGAACAGTATCATTACAAAGGGTAGCTCCTGCACATGCATTTTTGGGGCACTCATTAACTAAGCAAATGATTAACAATTGCATAATTTGGCATTTATGTCACTGGGTGCTTAAGAGTAAGCTGAGGTTTAGTGAAAGTTTTACTAGTCACAATTTATTTCTTCTAAAATGCTGCTTGCAAATCACAATATGCTTTGTTTCACCCTGATTTGAGGGATCCCAGCCCCAAGGCCTCACCCACTTCCTATCAGCCATATACAAACTGTGGGACAGCTGGAAAAATAGTAGTGATTAGGTAATTACTACATTGGTTCTGCCCAATTCCTACAATGATGCAGTAATCTTGGCAGGCATAATTTTTATAGCTACCGGTTATGCTAAGAGCATCTTTAGCAGAGCACTCCAAGATGTGTCCTACTGTACTTTTTCCTATGTCTGGAACTTCCATCAGTGATGCTTGGCGATAATAGCTGAGGACTTCCAGTTTTCCATTTACAATTGTCATGAGGTGTAGCTTCACTCCTAGAATGACAATAATAAGGTTCGTATCTAGCGCCCTGCTCGTATGGATATCTGTTACGGCAGCAAGGTTGTGAAAGAGGTAAAACCCAAACCTCTAGAGTATACAGAAATGGAGATGTACAACCATATACATCATCATCACCCCCATTACCATCAGAAAGTATTTCAATGCTGGATGTACAGTCAGCGTGTTCAATTTATTTTAAACTGCTCTCTGGTTTTGGGTCTTGCGTGTCTCTCTCCAGTCACTGCTAGTTACACAGTTTGTCACCAGAATCTTCAAAATGACAAATACCCTGCCACCTATTACATTTTGGGAAGGGGGAAGGGGGAAGGGGGGTGTTTCTAAATGAGTTGAGATCAGGAAACATTAGCATTACTTTTTTTTGTTACATTGCCATTTACACTAGTCTGCTTTCTTGTGGAATAAATTTACCAATGTTAGATTATATGGACACATTTGCCTGAGTCAGATTTATGCTATTTGCACCCTCATTACACCACCTTTGCACATAGGACACGACGTGAGTGAAATTGCAGCAACATTTTGCAAAAATTGAGTCTAGCAGGAATAATCTTCCTTTGTCACCCCACATTGTGTTTGTAAACTAACATAAAATGGAATTTATAGTTGTATTTGTTAAAGCTGGAACTATGTTGATCAGATCATTGCTCTCTGTGGTATGGTCCGGTTAGCACTAGTAACACTTAACCACAAATTCTTTAAGGAATCATTCAAATTTTCAGTGCCAAACATGGAACGTAGTGAATAAAATGTAGCTCACGTTGCAGTGCACAACATACAGGCTTTATTTTCAGTCAGTTACGCATCCATTCCTCATAGAAGTCAATGTATTACTTGCTTTTTTTTTGTTCAGTGCACTGTTATGGGCAAATTGTGCAAATCTGGAATAATTAGCAAGTTGATTAATTTTGACTTGCCTATTTATAGCCCTCACAATAGCCAATCAGTGACTTCCTGCACACCTCTACGGGAAGCGAGGGAATAGCAGCGATATCACTGGCTGTGAATTGCCTTTGCACGACCGTTCCTGAGGCACTTCACAGCCATCGCGCTGAATGAAATTCCTTCCATAGTCCCAGTTCTTAGCTTGTAGCCTCCTATCTTCCTATTAGTCTGTGCTATGAGTGTCCTGCTTTCCCTGTCCCTTTACTTAGCCTGTGCCTACCTAGATTTGATATTTTTGCTAACTTTCTTTGTATTTCTGTTGAACCTGTATTCTCAGCTTACCCTTCTATAGTTCGAACATTCTTAATGCTGTCTGACGTACTGTAGTTATCAAAGAACCCAAGCTATTGTAAGTCTTGAGGTATGAGGAGGTTGCCACAAACCCAGGAGCATGTTATGACTGGAAGGTCTCCTCTCCAGTAGTGTTCTGTGCTAATATCAGTCTTGTTATAGCTACTACTCCTCTACCAAATTACCATTCTACCTCAGTCACTAAACCTTAAGGTGCACACACACTGGGCGTTTTTGCCCAGTATGTATGCATAGCGATGATTGCTGACGTCGCTGGGCTGAAAATCGCTCAGTGCATACACACTGAGCGCTTTTCCCCCCTGCCCAGCGATGTCAGCAGGGGTGAGCGTCTTTCCATAGCAGGACGCTATGGAAAGCCGCTCACCCCGCCGTTCATCTACTGGTAATACCAGTAGACGAACGGCAGCCGCCAGCGATGAAGCGGTAGCGCGCATCAGCGCTCACCGCTCATCGATTGTGCATACACACTGGGCGGTTTTGAGCTCAAAGCAGCTCAAAACACCAAAAGTGACCTGCTCTCAGCTCAAAATCGCCCAGTGTGTATGGGTCTTAAGTCTAAACAGCAATCCCCTCATAATCCTTACACTAGATCCAGACTATAATTTCAGCAGGTGGCAAACTACTTCTGGTTTTGGAGCTTCCATCTTTTGGAGGCTTCTCTGGAGGCCACACATAGCTGCCTTTTGCCTGCCATTGTTCTACACAACAAACAACATTACAATATACTGAAGACAATGTTCTTTTGCATTGATGTCAATTAGGACAATAGATACCACGTTCACACTGACAATTAGCGGGTTGCACCCGGGACCCCGTTCAGAGTGGCGGCCCGACGCGGCATATTGCCGTGTCAATTACGTCACCGGGTCACATGCGGGGGCGGCGCTTGGAGATCAGATGATCTACAAGCGCCGCCCGCTCCTATAGTGTGAATGGGTCCCGGATCGCATCGATCCGGGAACACCGTTCACACTTGCGCCTGACCCAGTATTGACCCGGGAATAACCCTTCTTTATTCCCGGGTTGAAATTCCGGGTCAGACGACCCGGGAACTTACCAGGACCCCCGTTCACACTGCAAATAAATCCGGATTACTGCGCGTTCACGTGCAATAACCAGGATTTTTAAAGGCAGTGCGAACGTGATATTAGATGCAGCACTTGGCAACTATTCTACATGCAGATTCAAATGTGCATAGCTCCAATGTTTAATATTGATGGTCAACATAACAAAATGAAGCATGAAGACAACACCTTCCTCTGGAGACCTGAGATCATCTAAAAATTATGTACTATTGTCCAAAAGAGAAACTAATCTGTCTATATTTTTTTCCCGATGCATGTTAATAAGGTGATGCTGGAAAAACAATGGTAGCACTGAAGCAGCGGTAAACCATTAATAGGAAAATTGCTGCAGCCTGTTCAATATTTTTCAGAAATTAGTGAAACCAAATACATATTTCTTTATAATATACTGGCTACAGACAGGGGCAACAATCTCTATCAATGAACGTCTCTAGACTAGAACCTGATTTATTTTCTATTGTATTCCAGGAAAGTGGGTCAATACACCTATTTAATATTCTCCAAAGTAATATGTTCTGTCCACATGATAAGGGCTTAAGTCTCAATCAGTAATATTGATTAAGTCCCAGCGCAGAGCAAGTCTGTGTGTCTTTACAGAAGAAATAATCACCATTATCATTTGTACTGTATAATACTTTCTGTCCTTGGTGGATGACATTCAGTTTATGAAAAAGCTTAATGATTTATTATAGCCACTGAACATACGCAGTATAAATTGGGCTGGAAAAAGGAACTGTACAAAGAAACAGTTTAGTAATAGAATAGAAATGTAAAAAGAAACATGTTGATCATTAAAGGCATACAATTGACCAAATAAATAATACACAATTCCACACACAGTTTTCCTAGCTAATAATAATAATGCTAACTGTAGAAATAGTAGCTTTTACACATCCATACATTCAGAAAGCAACAAACGTGCTATTAGCAGAATAATGGGATGTGGTCCAGGAGGTCAATGTAATAGGCACAACCAGTGCTGTTGGTTGCCAGTCATAGAAGCACAACCCTGTTCACCACAGCAGGTACAGTAGCACAATTTACATTAATCATTTTTACTGAATGTCTCAATAAGAAACTGTTGGCCCAGGGGTGCCATTAATAAAATGCTGATACTCTAGGGTGCCATGAAAGTTTGGGAACCAATGCTACGTTGAGTGTACAGGGAAGATTCATGATTGTCTATTCAGTGCTCGATGTGTGCCGGTATGCTATGGTATGGCATTCCGGCACATCAGGCACTGAACACTTTTTTTTTTTTTAACAGCAGCCGCACCTTCTTCTAGTCCCAATTACTGTGGCTGGCTGTGGTCGGGCAACGTGGCAGCAATTCCCCCGTTGGGAGAACACTTTTATCTCTAGGAATTTGTCAGGCAGAGACACATGACTGCTTTCTGCCCTCCAGGATGCCAGTGGCGGCCCCCGACACTCACCCACCCCTTCACCATGCACAGTGAGTGCCCACCACAGCACACAGTGCCCCAGACTGCTGCCCCACGGGGGTATCCCAGCACTGAGCGCTCCATAACCCACCAGTATTACTGCTCATCTATCTCACATTACCATTTACAGTAAGTGCTCCAAGTGTCTGCCACAGCTCCTAGTGCCCCGCGTTACTAACAAGAACCTTGCACTGGGCACTGCATAACCTGCCACCATTACCGCTCATCTATCAAATTACCATGCACAGTGTGTCCTCTGTCCCATTCCCACCCTGTGTACTCCCTTTCAACCAGTGCCCCTCTCCAACACTGCGTCCCCCTCTCACCCAGTGCCCCTTCCCCCTCAGTCCTTCCTCCACGTGTCCACACTCTCAACCGGTGCCCACTCAACCTCCATGGCTACTCCCCCCTCAATTCTCTGGTCCGTGGCTGCTCTCGGCGGCCCTGGAGGTAAATTAAAATGAGAAAAATAGTTTTAAGGAGTTACTTGAATGCTGGGTGAAAGTCTAAATTATGACTTTCCTATCACTCAGCTGCCTCTGCGATACTATATTGATAAAAGGCTACAATAACAGATTTTATGTTGATAGAGATCATCGTTATACCCACTTTTTAATAAATAGTACAATTAAACTGTACCACTGTGTGGACATGTTAGAGAAGGGACCGACCTTACACAATTATTATACAGATATGGTACAGAAAATAGCAGCTAATAATTTTGAAGTGGTGCAGTTAAGCTAAATCCATTTAGAATTAGCTCTGTTTTGTTAAATGATATCTGGTCATGGGAACGCAGTCTATTAACTGACTAGGAGGTACTGACCTCATGGAGGCATGAGGTACAGGCTGATACTTGTTTCTCAGAATGGGTATAGACAGTTGAATGGTAGAAAATGCACTAGCACTCTGAGCTTCATCTGGAGTAACAAATGCAAGGACTTCATTCCTACTAATCATCTCCAATGAAGGCTCCCTGGAGTCTGAGGGGGTAATTCAGATCTGATCACTAGCCAGAGGTTTTTGCTGTCCTGCGATCAGATAGTCGCTGCCTACTGGGGGAGTGTATTTTCGCTGTGCAAGTGTGCGAACGCATGTGTAGCAGAGCTGCATAAACTGATTTTGTGCAGTCTCTGCGCAGCCCAGGACTTACTCAGCCGCTGCGTTCACATCAGCCTGTTCGGGACCGGATTTGACGTCAGCAACCCTCCCTGAAAACGCTTGATCTTGCCTGCGTTTTCCTGGACACTTCATGAAAACATCAGTTGCCACCCACAAATGGCCTCTTCCTGTCAATCTCCTTGCGAACGCCCATGCGAATGGATCCTTCGCACAATCCCGTTGCAGGGCGCCAATGCCCGTTGTAGCCATGCGATGCACCGGCACAGTGCCGTGCATACGCATGCACAGTTCGGATCTGATCACCCGCTGTGAGAAAACGCACCCCCTGAATTCTGTTAGAATTGTTACAGGTTTGTAGAGGAGGAGAATCCTTTTATACACTCTCTCCAGCAGTTTCATTAACATCCATGATGGTTGTCCACTAAGTGGCAAGTGGACCGGATGTAACAACACAGATCCTTCCCATTATCTTCTGCAGGAGACTATACTGTACACTTTTATTTTGTACTAACAATTATCACAATCAGGCCTAACTTCTTATGTAAAATAAATATCTGCGGTATGGAAAGATGAATGACTGCCCTACTGCACAGCACACTACTGATCAGGAGAGAAAGTGTAAATAATAAATGAAAAAATAAATAAATTCAATCACATCAGAATAACATGCACATAAACAGAAGAACACTTATCACTCCGGGCGATATTGTTAAAGTGATCTGTAATGTAGTCTGCCAGAGATCCTCACTAACAGTAGCGCAAAATGGTCTCTAAATGGATCCACGTGGTAGCTAAGCAGTTAACTCTTTCTGCGCCGAACAGATTTCCCAGCGCAGTGAAGTGTGTATGCTTCTGGCTTCCACTGCACTTAATGAGTCAGTGATGTTCTGCCTGCCTGAGCATGGGAAGCCAAATGGGCAGTGTAACCTGCCACTTATTAAATCTTCCGCCGTGATTGGAAAATCTGAAGAATAACGCAGAAATGTCTGCTACAGAAAGTACGCTGCTTTAAACCAGACAGTCTTTGGTTCCTTTCGACTCCTTCCACTGCATAATTGCCAAACTCTCCTGCATACCCTGGCAACTTATAATGTACTGCACAAACGCCCAAATATTCTGAAAAATGCTATACACTCCAGCCCATTGTAAGAGCCAGGAAGGTAAAACAAACCAGAAAAAATGCTATCTGAATACTTTGAAATGAACCAGGAACCGTGCTACACCAGAATAATAAACAGGGCTGATTTTGCAGTGGGCACTGTACCAGAATGTAAAAGGCACAGTACATACAAAGGCATATTCTGTGCCAAGTTTAGTAGGATTGATTACAGACGCAGTCATGTGCAATGGGTTGACAAGTGACTGTATGGGGTGAGCTTTGTAAGTTTGCAGCAACTCTTGTATGGGTTTCACATGCTAATTATGGAAAAGAGGAAATTCTTATTCCCGGAAAAATTGTATTCAAAGGAATCTATTGTTCACACCCTCCGCTGCAATGCTGCAAAAGCATATAACGTAATCTGTCCAGTGTCCACTACAGGTCGTGATAACATGTGCCATGTACTTATAAAACACATGATAGATTAAAGATACTGCCAAAAATAAATTGATATATTAGAAGGAAATTACCCCATTTTTACTTATATTTTGCCAGGTTTGAGATGCATAATTTCAACTCACTTTGCAATGGTAGTATGCAGTGCTCTATGTCTGCCTATAGGTGGTGCTACTTACTACAGACTACAGGAAAACATTGAGATGAGCCAGGTACCCTTGAACAACTGAATATTCCAAACCAAACTATTGCAGGAAGTGATATATGAGATCTATAGTTAATATATTTTTCCCAAAAAGTTGACAGCATTGTAATCTCCATGGCTAATCTAAGGCAAGTGATTTGATCAGTTTTGCAGTAAGACAATAAAAGGTCATGTACTCATCAGAAGAAAACGTGGAGCCTTGGCGTATATTCTATATACCACCTAGTTTGGTGCGCAAATGTACAGTGACTGCACCAATTCTGTTTTTAAGTGCACTTATCCATACGATTTATGCAACAATCTTTGAGACTGAGGCCTATCATAGGGATACATTAAGGAGAGAAAATGTTAAAAGCTAAAATATCACTACACTGCCTACTATCGCTATTGTACCCTTAACAGTTATCTAGCTACTACTACTACATCTCTGGGGGCTAATACATCATTACATACCTGGCATCAGCACCTAAAACTGCGCAGCAGGAAAATAGGGTGCACTAGGTATCGGCACTTGCACCTGCCCCATGCTAGGGGCAAAAGATCCCACAAGAGAGGGTAGTTCAGAGCAGACACATACTTGTTGGCCAGTTGCTGCCCTGAAACGCCCAATTTCACGATCCAGCTGAATTCTATATCACTCAGAACAGGATGGACATGCTTTAACTCGCCTTTTACACTCATACATAGAGATCTGTCCAACACCTGTCCAACTCAGAATGAGAGCCACTGGGCCTTCTTCTGAGTTGTATGCATTTATAGCCCCCTACCAGTCACCGACCAGTAATGCCCATCACTTTTCCACAACATTTCTGATATCGTCTGTACCAAACGCGACAGTGTCTTTTCCACAATTCCAATTGTAACATCCTTTTTTAAGTGTTAGAAAAATACTTAATTGTTAGATAGATGATAGGCACATGAAAAAGATTATGAAACACAGGGGTGTGGTATGGAGGGTCGACAGTAACTAGGTTGACAGTGTCTAGGTCGACCACTATTGGTTGACAGTAACTAGGTCGACTGGGTCTGTGGGTCCACATGGTCTAGGTCGACATGTCAAAAGGTCGACATGAGTTTTTTATATTTGTTTGGTGTCGTTTTCTCCGTACAGTGACCGGGAACCCCAACTAGTGCTCCGTGTCCCCTTGCATGGCTTCGGGCAAGGTGCCGCTGCGCTCGGCACAGGTTACCGTTCCCAATCGTAGTCCGAGTGGATCGTTAAGTATGAAAAAGTTCAAAAAAGTTCAAAACTCATGTCGACCTTTTGACTTGTCGACCTAGAACATGTCAACCTAGAGACCCTGTCGACCTAGAAACCCTGTTGACCTAGTTACTGTGTCGACCAATAGTATTCGACCTAGACACTGTCGCCTAGTTACTGTCGACCTAGAGACTGGATACCAAACACAGCGTACTAAGGCATGTACTGTACTTCCACATACCAAAAAAACCAAACCAGTCACATACTGTAGCATCACAAAAGAAGAAAGATGCCATGAAGACTGAGGATCAGCATTTTCTCAGTATTATACTGTATGTCTCAGACATGAGTCACCCTCCTGTAGTAGTATAACCGCAGAGCAATACCGGAGAAGCATGCCCTCAGAAGTCAGGGGAAAAGAGCCTGAGACATGCCAATAGCTACATATAGATTTGACTGCTTGTTAATAAACAATTAATGCTCTGACATTAATTATAAGATAGGAAGGAAGTAGAAGTGGATAAGATGACATAGCCTTCCCTATACTTCTGCCAATGTCAGTGTTTTCTACATGCGCCTCTGTTCTATAACAGTCTCCAACGAGCATGGAAACGTGTCTCTTGTACTTAATCACCATTACGCGATAGAAAGCTTTTACTTTGCCTTAGCAGATCCGGACTGCTCTAAAATTGGATGCAACACGTTTCCCAACAAAATGAATGGGGATGAAAATCCCATTAGTAGATTCATTGGTTTTCAAACTGCAGAAAAAAAGAAATGTTGTTTCTAGCCACAAACCTACACATAAAGCAATATTAAAAGCCTGCAGCATGATATAAAGTAGCTGATCAGATTTCACTGGGACATTAGATTCAGTCGCTCACTGGCAAGTTACTACAGTAGCAGCAAATTGTACACAAAGGAGCCAGTAATGAATTCTGTACTCGCTTTCAGCAGCTCTCACCAACTGGCGTCCTGCGTCTTCTCTTCAGGTGTCATAAATAGGAAACAAACCTCTTTCTATCATGCACAAACATGCCACTTAATTTCCTGTGGTCATAATCAATTTCATTATTTGAGATGTTTTAAAATTTTGAATTTCTTTATTAGCACAAAAAAAAATTATAATATGAGCTTATCAAAGTAGGTGAGGTTTATTTTCACTGATAGCATATGGACAGCTGGATAGATATAGTAAGTGTTTTGCCTTTGATCGTGTTCTCTGCATCTCTCCTCCGAGTGACAGTTGGGGGACAAGGGGGGTGATTCAGACCAGCTCGCTGGGCTGCTAAATTTGTTGTGCTGCGTACAGATAGTCGCTGTCCAAGGGGAGTGTATATTCGCCGTGGAAGTGTGCGATCGCATGTGTACGCTGAGCTGCTAAAAATCCCTCAGTCAGCAGACAGCTGCAAATCCGTTCGCACCTCACTCACCACTGAATGATTTTTCCACTGTGTGCAGTGTGCGCCCAGCCCAGGACTTACTCCTACAATGGCTGATCAGGTCCAGAGCTGAACAGGCTGATCGGGTCCGGAGCTGACGTCACACACCCTCCCTGAAAACGCTTGGGAACGCCTGCGTTTACCCTGACACTCCCTGAAAACAGTCAATTACCACCCACAAACACCCTCTTCATGTCAATCAGCCTGTCGCTGTCGGGCGATGTCTATCGCTGATCACACGCTATGCGAAAACGCACAGCAGCGATCAGGTCTAAATTACTCCCAGTGTCTCTGTTACAGGAGAATATGCTGCAGAGAGGTTCTCTTGTCTGGTGTCAGAGAACGTGGCAATCACACAGCTTTTCGACAGCACTGCCGGTAAGATAACAGTGGCAGATATAGGGATTACATTTGCAGTTTTATTAGAATATAGTATACCTTTCTATTCTAAAATGCCTTACTTTGTTATGATGAAAAATGAAGACCAAGCCCTATAACAAAATATTAAATATGATATATGGGTGTCGGGATATATAACAGTATCAGACTGCATAAGAATGTTAGTCTATTTACTATCTGTATTGTGGGGGTTTGTACATAAAGTACAAGGGCTCATTTATCATTTAGTAAAATGTCCCTGTAAACTTGATTTCTTATCACCACAATAATAAATGATTTATCAAAACTCAGGTGCTAAGTCAGTTGCTCCATCACAGCTTGTCCCCGCAGAGTATTTGTAAGATAATAAGTTATACCAGTTCCTCCCAGACTGGAAAGTGTCACAGGTTGGTGGTCCAGTGCAAAAAAACAAATGATTTATGGTCAGTGCTGAAAAGCACAATTTACTTTTGGCCTTGCGTTGCCATGTAAAAAATGTTGATACTCTGGTGCTGTGATACAAGAAAGTATGGGAAGCACGGTGTTAGAATTTTACTGCCAATTTCAGAATAGCGTTACCTATTGCACATGCTCAGCCATATGCTAATATAGACTTTCAGGAAGGAATCCGAAGATTGGAGCCAAGCCCTGGAGTTTGGTAAACTGGGCACAACGTCTTTTCACCAAATATTGACTCATTTCAGTATTCAAGACATTGTTCAATAGCTATTTGGCATGTATGGAAACCTTGATAGTATAGCTGTTTGTAAACCAGGCTTACATCAATGTATTGAGTCCGGACTGGCCATCTGGCGCTTCTGGCAAATGCCAGATGGGCCAATGGCCTGTCGGGCTGGTCCAGTCACACAGAGCTGGCCGATCAGCACAACCTTCCGGCTTGCTGTTCGTCTGCCCACCTGCCTATCACTATCTGGTATGAAGATAGATAGGGGTGTGCCATGAGGCCATGCCCCCCTGACTCATGGCATACCCCCCACAGCCATGACCCTGTCACGCGCACACAGGGATGTTCCACATACTTCACAGCCCCAGTCCGTCCCTGCATCGCATAATGAAGAGAGTTTACCATGCTCACTTTCACAAAGAACATCCGCTTTGGGACATGCTGTCTGTTTTATTTGGGACATGCTGACTGTTTTATTTGGGACATGCCGTCTGTTTTATTTGGGACATGCCGTCTGTTTTATTTGGGACATGCCGTCTATTTTATAGACTTTAATAGCAGAATGTTTCTTGACTGACCCCAAAGTGAAGATGTCCAGCCTGTCTGTGATCTTTAGACTTCTGTGTCCACAGTCTGGACTGCCTGTCATAACTCGGATGGCACTCTCAGCCCTGCTCTGTCTACTTATATTACCTGTCTTGAGGCGTGACAAGAAGTTTAATGCTTGATTGATTCAAAATATATCTAGTTCCTCTCTTTGGCAAGGATATGATTGGAATTCAGGGAGTGGTTCTGGCAATGCAGAAAGCAAGGCTGGATAAGAGCTACACTTCTGGGATGAATTCTAGCTGGCTATATACAGTATGTAAGGTGAATGCAATGTAGCATTAAATCAAATAAAAAATCTTGGTGTCACACTATTGCTATAATAAACAGATGGTATTCCCACCAATACTGTCTTCCTGATGTTATGCTGTTTCCCAAACCCCACTGTGCCAGTCACATCTGTGCAATATCTACTGTACAATTATTGTACTTTTTTTTTTTTTTTTTTTTTAAGAATCATTATTTAAATATTTTTCCAATTTTTCGAAAAAGAAATGTGTAAACCCACAGGACAGGGGAAGTGGGAAACTGCAGGAAGATGGTTAAGGCATTGTTAAATTCAAACCATAGCAGATTACGGACATGTTATGGCAGCAAACCAAATTCTCACAACCCCATCAGATTTACACATAGAAAATAAGAAAGAAAAATGATCAACCCACATCTTTCTGCAGGTGGCCAGTGGGGGCTAATTAGGGCTTTACATTGATGGGTGATGTTTCACAACCACCAATGTTTTCAGAACGATACTAATCGTTTTTCGATATAACTGTATGAAGGCGATGGGTGGTAGCAGTGGTAGATTTCACCTATGGGCTGCAGGACAGCAGCTCCCCAGTAAAATCTGCCACCTCAGCTCAGTGAGCCAAATGTAGTGTGTGAGACTGCACTAACTACACTGTGACTGGCAGTGACTTCCTATTGAAAGTTCTACCTGCCAGTTACCCCCAGGACAGGCAGTCCCATTGGGAGGTGTTTCCTCCCTCTGGAACTTCCAGACTGGGCTGCAATTAGCAGAGAGCAGGCTTCCTGTAAGCCGGCACTCCCTGCCTTTTAGTCCTAGCCGGCTTCTGTGGGCTGCAATCAATGTAGTCCATAGAAGCTGGGGTTTTGCGCATGCACAGTACCACCACCGCTAATGCGCATGCGCTGGTCCTGCACCTGTCATTTACATTGTGTAGGTGCTGAGACCCGGTCGGTGGCGAGGACCAGGCAGCAGGGACCAGGCAGCACAGCCAGTAGCAGCCCCCCTCCTTCATCCATGTAGGAGCCACTGCTGGTTGGTACCATTGCTTACTTCATGCTGATGGTTGTTTTTCTGTTTCATACTGCACGCAAAATAAGGAGGAATGTCTGATGCTGTGGCAGAACTCCTTTGCGCATACGCAAACTACAGTACCTCTCATTTTCGCATGCCACACATGAATAAACTATCTAAGGCTCATACAAGCGATGATTACATGCCATTAATGAGCAAATCCCAATGCCAGCAATATGGGAACAATTCAATTACATTCTTGCAATGACCATCCCAGTGACATGCGGTGGTGTGCGGTGAGGTGAGGCAGAGCCTTTCCTGTCATACTAACATATAAGCCAGAGTTTTGACTATATAAAGTACATGAAAAATACAAAGAATATATTAGAAATATCTTCTTTGTATTATTCTAATCATTTTTATTGTCAAAACTCTGGAGTAAAAAGCCTATGCTAGGTGAGGCAGTGCCCCCCACACCTTTTCCACACATTGTATTGTAAATGCCCACATGCATCCTTTGGCTCCTATATTGTGTATACATCTGGCTCTGGTACTAGCTAGTGCATCCTGAGCCATTTACCTCACCGCATGTTCCTGGGCCATCCCTAGGGTAAATCCAGTCATCATGGCCCACCCCTTGTGACACAATGCATCATGCAGATGGGGCAGGGTCATTATGATGTGATTAGCTGACAATCATCATCACACCCCTTATTTCCCCCATTTCACAAGGCAGTAAGTAAATAAGAGAGATCAGAACTGGAAGTACGGGTGTGCAGGCGGAGCCACTGCCCAAGGTGCAGAACCTTTGTTGGTTGCACCTTTGCAGCCCCACGGCACCTGCATTGGGATTGCACAGTGCCTTAAATGGCACCAGGCAGACTGTAGCGATGCTGCGGAGCTGCCCGGAGCTCTACTTCCTGGTGCCTGCAGCCCCGCTCACTTAGCTTCATGATGTCACACGTTCATGGGGTGGGCCTGTCACAGGGCGCAAAATCGCCCTTCTCTGGCACCAGGATGCAGGTGAGTGACCTGCTTTCCAGGGAGTCCATTGCAACATTTTGGGAGAGTAGGTAAGCATGTTACTATTCACCAAAACTGGAGATGTCATATTTACCATTGCCAAATACTAAGCAGTTACACTTTCCTGTATAGTATTGTATTGTATAGTAAATTACATATATTCACTGCAGAGTAAACTGCTGACACTTCAATACTCATACATAAAATATTGACAGGTTTCAAGTAAGTTTTTCCAAGGCCCTTTTTTCCCTAGAGATATGCTGAAAGAAAATATTCCAGCGATGCAAACCCAGGCTACGTCACTGCACAGTTACAGATTAAGCAGCATGAGATCACAAGGCTAACTGCCCCGAAGCTTTCACTTTCCTTTCCTTAAAGAGCGATCTAGTGTAATTCATCTAGTGTCATTCAATGTACCATATACATTTCAGAAGGTGTTTGATCTATCTCTCTGCTACAGCTCTCTGCTGTAAAAGCTAATCCATTCCAAAACACATTAAAATAATGCTTTTATTTATGAACATACTACAGTATGTTTAATCGTTTGCCACTCACTAGCAAGTTTTCCCTTTGGACATTACAGAGAAAAATGCAGAGATCTTAGAAAAAAAAAAAAGAAACCATATCATCATTTTCCATAATGAGTGCAGACTAGATAGTGGATCCTACTGTATATATACTAGAGATGAGCGGGTTCGGTTCCTCGGAATCCGAACCCCCCCGAACTTCAGCCTTTTTACACGGGTCCGAGGCAGACTCGGATCTTCCCGCCTTGCTCGGCTAACCCGAGCGCGCCCGAACGTCATCATCCCGCTGTCGGATTCTCGCCATTTTCACACGTGCATTGAGATTGATAGGGAGAGGACGTGGCTGGCGTCCTCTCCGTTAGAATAGATAGAGACACTTGAGTTGATTACTTAGTAATTTTGGGGAGCATTAGGAGTACTCAGAGTGCAGAGTTTTGCTGATAGTTAGTTACTAGTGACTGACCACCACCAGTTTAATTTATTATTTAATATAATCCGTTCTCTGCCTGAAAAAAAACGATACACAGTCACATACCATATCTGTGCTCAGCCTCAGTGTGCTGTATGATAATATCATCTATGTATATCTGACTGTGCTGAGTGCTCACTGCTCACACAGCTGAATTGTGGGGGAGACTGGGGTGCAGTTATAGCAGGAGTACAGTGCACACTTTTGCTGCCAGTGTGACTGACCAGTGACCACCAGTATATTGTCTGCCTGAAAAAGTTAAACACTCCTGTGGTTTTTTTTTTTTTATTCTATAAACGCATTCTTCTGACAGTGTCCAGCAGGTCCGTCATTCATTATATTATATAAATATTTACCTGCAGTAGTGTTATATTTTTTTTGTTCATCTCTATCATCTTTATCATCTCTATATTAGCAGACGCAGTACGGTAGTCCACGGCTGAGGCTACCTCTGTGTCGTCAGTGCTCGTCCATAATTGTATACCTACCTGTGGTGGGTTTTTTTTTTCTATCTTCTTCATACTAGTAGTTTAGGAGTCTGCTGACAGTGTCCAGCAGGTCCGTCATTATATTATATATACCTGCAGTAGTGATATATATATTTTTTATATCATTATCATCTCTATACTAGCAGACGCAGTACGGTAGTCCACGGCTGTAGCTACCTCTGTGTCGTCAGTGCTCGTCCATAATTGTATACCTACCTGTGGTGGGGTTTTTTTTTTCTATCTTCTTCATACTAGTAGTTTAGGAGTCTGCTGACAGTGTCCAGCAGGTCCGTCATTATATTATATATACCTGCAGTAGTGATATATATATATTTTTTATATCATTATCATCTCTATACTAGCAGACGCAGTACGGTAGTCCACGGCTGTAGCTACCTCTGTGTCGTCAGTGCTCGTCCATAATTGTATACCTACCTGTGGTGGGGGTTTTTTTTTCTATCTTCTTCATACTAGTAGTTTAGGAGTCTGCTGACAGTGTCCAGCAGGTCCGTCATTATATTATATATACCTGCAGTAGTGATATATATATATTTTTTATATCATTATCATCTCTATACTAGCAGACGCAGTACGGTAGTCCACGGCTGTAGCTACCTCTGTGTCGTCAGTGCTCGTCCATAATTGTATACCTACCTGTGGTGGTTTTTTTTTTCTATCTTCTTCATACTAGTAGTTTAGGAGTCTGCTGACAGTGTCCAGCAGGTCCGTCATTATATTATATATACCTGCAGTAGTGATATATATATTTTTTATATCATTATCATCTCTATACTAGCAGACGCAGTACGGTAGTCCACGGCTGTAGCTACCTCTGTGTCGTCAGTCACTCGTCATCCATAAGTATACTAGTATCCATCCATCTCCATTGTTTACCTGAGGTGCCTTTTAGTTGTGCCTATTAAAATATGGAGAACAAAAATGTTGAGGTTCCAAAAATAGGGAAAGATCAAGATCCACTTCCACCTCGTGCTGAAGCTGCTGCCACTAGTCATGGCCGAGACGATGAAATTCCATCAACGTCGTCTGCCAAGGCCGATGCCCAATGTCATAGTACAGAGCATGTAAAATCCAAAGCACAAAATATCAGTAAAAAAAGGACTCAAAAATCTAAAATAAAATCGTCGGAGGAGAAGCGTAAACTTGCCAATATGCCATTTACCACACGGAGTGGCAAGGAACGGCTGAGGCCCTGGCCTATGTTCATGGCTAGTGGTTCAGCTTCACATGAGGATGGAAGCACTCAGCCTCTCGCTAGAAAAATGAAAAGACTTAAGCTGGCAAAAGCACAGCAAAGAACTGTGCGTTCTTCGAAATCACAAATCCACAAGGAGAGTCCAATTGTGTCGGTTGCGATGCCTGACCTTCCCAACACTGGACGTGAAGAGCATACGCCTTCCACCATTTGCACGCCCCCTGCAAGTGCTGGAAGGAGCACCCGCAGTCCAGTTCCTGATAGTCAGATTGAAGATGTCAGTGTTGAAGTACACCAGGATAAGGAGGATATGGGTGTTGCTGGCGCTGGGGAGGAAATTGACAAGGAGGATTCTGATGGTGAGGTGGTTTGTTTAAGTCAGGCACCCGGGGAGACACCTGTTGTCCGTGGGAGGAATATGGCCATTGACATGCCTGGTGAAAATACCAAAAAAATCAGCTCTTCGGTGTGGAAGTATTTCAACAGAAATGCGGACAACAGGTGTCAAGCCGTGTGTTGCCTTTGTCAAGCTGTAATAAGTAGGGGTAAGGACGTTAACCACCTCGGAACATCCTCCCTTATACGTCACCTGCAGCGCATTCATCATAAGTCAGTGACAAGTTCAAAAACTTTGGGCGACAGCGGAAGCAGTCCACTGACCAGTAAATCCCTTCCTCTTGTAACCAAGCTCACGCAAACCACCCCACCAACTCCCTCAGTGTCAATTTCCTCCTTCCCCAGGAATGCCAATAGTCCTGCAGGCCATGTCACTGGCAATTCTGACGAGTCCTCTCCTGCCTGGGATTCCTCTGATGCATCCTTGAGTGTAACGCCTACTGCTGCTGGCGCTGCTGTTGTTGCTGCTGGGAGTCGATGGTCATCCCAGAGGGGAAGTCGTAAGACCACTTTTACTACTTCCACCAAGCAATTGACTGTCCAACAGTCCTTTGCGAGGAAGATGAAATATCACAGCAGTCATCCTGCTGCAAAGCGGATAACTGAGGCCTTGGCATCCTGGGCGGTGTGAAACGTGGTTCCGGTATCCATCATTACTGCAGAGCCAACTATAGACTTGATTGAGGTACTGTGTCCCCGGTACCAAATACCATCTAGGTTCCATTTCTCTAGGCAGGCGATACCGAAAATGTACACAGACCTCAGAAAAAGACTCACCAGTGTCCTAAAAAATGCAATTGTACCCAATGTCCACTTAACCACGGACATGTGGACAAGTGGAGCAGGGCAGACTGAGGATTATATGACTGTGACAGCCCACTGGGTAGATGTATTGACTCCCGCCGCAAGAACAGCAGCGGCGGCACCAGTAGCAGCATCTCGCAAACGCCAACTCTTTCCTAGGCAGGCTACGCTTTGTATCACCGCTTTCCAGAATACGCACACAGCTAAAAACCTCTTACGGCAACTGAGGAAGATCATCGCAGAATGGCTTACCCCAATTGGACTCTCCTGTGGATTTGTGGCATCGGACAACGCCAGCAATATTGTGTGTGCATTAAATATGGGCAAATTCCAGCACGTCCCATGTTTTGCACATACCTTGAATTTGGTGGTGCAGAATTATTTAAAAAACGAGAGGGGCGTGCAAGAGATGCTGTCGGTGGCCAGAAGAATTGCGGGACACTTTCGGCGTACAGGCACCACGTACAGAAGACTGGAGCAACACCAAAAACGCCTGAACCTGCCCTGCCATCATCTGAAGCAAGAAGTGGTAACGAGGTGGAATTCAACCCTCTATATGCTTCAGAGGTTGGAGGAGCAGCAAAAGGCCATTCAAGCCTATACAACTGACCACGATATAGGAGGTGGAATGCACCTGTCTCAAGCGCAGTGGAGAATGATTTCAACGTTGTGCAAGGTTCTGCAACCTTTTGAACTTGCCACACGTGAAGTCAGTTCAGACACTGCCAGCCTGAGTCAGGTCATTCCCCTCATCAGGCTTTTGCAGAAGAAGCTGGAGACATTGAAGGAGGAGCTAACACTGAGCGATTCCGCTAGGCATGTGGGACTTGTGGATGGAGCCCTTAATTCGCTTAACAAGGATTCACGGGTGGTCAATCTGTTGAAATCAGAGCACTACATTTTGGCCACCGTGCTCGATCCTAGATTTAAAACCTACGTTGTATCTCTCTTTCCGGCAGACACAAGTCTGCAGGGGTTCAAAGAACTGCTGGTGAGAAAATTGTCAAGTCAAGCGGAACGCGACCTGTCAACATCTCCTCCTTCACATTCTCCCGCAACTGGGGGTGCGAGGAAAAGGCTCAGAATTCCGAGCCCACCCGCTGGCGGTGATGCAGGGCAGTCTAGAGCGACTGCTGATGCTGACATCTGGTCCGGACTGAAGGACCTGACAACGATTACGGACATGTCGTCTACTGTCACTGCATATGATTCTCTCACCATTGAAAGAATGGTGGAGGATTATATGAGTGACCGCATCCAAGTAGGCACGTCAGACAGTCCGTACGTATACTGGCAGGAAAAAGAGGCAATTTGGAGGCCCTTGCACAAACTGGCTTTATTCTACCTAAGTTGCCCTCCCACAAGTGTGTACTCCGAAAGAGTGTTTCGTGCCGCCGCTCACCTTGTCAGCAATCGGCGTACGAGGTTACTTCCAGAAAATGTGGAGAAGATGATGTTCATTTAAATGAATTATAATCAATTCCTCCATGGAGACATTCACCAGCAGCAATTGCCTCCACAAAGTACACAGGGAGCTGTGATGGTGGATTCCAGTGGGGACGAATTGATAATCTGTGAGGAGGGGGATATACACGGTGATGAATCGGAGGATGATGATGAGGTGGACATCTTGCCTCTGTAGAGCCAGTTTGTGCAAGGAGAGATTAATTGCTTCTTTTTTGGTGGGGGTCCAAACCAACCCGTCATTTCAGTCACAGCGTGTGGCAGACCCTGTCACTGAAATGATGGGTTGGTTAAAGTGTGCATGTCCTGTTTATACAACATAAGGGTGGGTGGGAGGGCCCAAGGACAATTCCATCTTGCACCTCTTTTTTCTTTCATTTTTCTTTGCGTCATGTGCTGTTTGGGGAGTGTTTTTTGGAAGGGCCATCCTGCGTGACACTGCAGTGCCACTCCTAGATGGGCCAGGTGTTTGTGTTGGCCACTAGGGTCGCTTATCTTAGTCACACAGCTACCTCATTGCGCCTCTTTTTTTTCTTCTTTGCGTCATGTGCTGTTTGGGGAGTATTTTTTGGAAGGGCCATCCTGCGTGACACTGCAGTGCCACTCCTAGATGGGCCAGGTGTTTGTGTCGGCCACTAGGGTCACTTATCTTAGTCACACAGCTACCTCATTGCGCCTCATTTTTTTCTTCTTTGCGTCATGTGCTTTTTGGGGAGTATTTTTTGGAAGGGCCATCCGGCCTGACACTGCAGTGCCACTCCTAGATGGGCCAGGTGTTTGTGTCGGCCACTAGGGTCGCTTAGCTTACTCACACAGCTACCTCATTGCGCCTCTTTTTTTCTTTGCGTCATGTGCTGTTTGGGGAGTGTTTTTTGGAAGGGCCATCCTGCGTGACACTGCAGTGCCACTCCTAGATGGGCCAGGTGTTTGTGTCGGCCACTAGGGTCACTTATCTTAGTCACACAGCTACCTCATTGCGCCTCTTTTTTTTCTTCTTTGCGTCATGTGCTGTTTGGGGAGTATTTTTTGGAAGGGCCATCCGGCCTGACACTGCAGTGCCACTCCTAGATGGGCCAGGTGTTTGTGTCGGCCACTAGGGTCGCTTAGCTTACTCACACAGCTACCTCATTGCGCCTCTTTTTTTCTTTGCGTCATGTGCTGTTTGGGGAGGGTTTTTTGGAAGGGCCATCCTGCGTGACACTGCAGTGCCACTCCTAGATGGGCCAGGTGTTTGTGTCGGCCACTTGGGTCGCTGAGCTTAGTCATCCAGCGACCTCGGTGCAAATTTTAGGACTAAAAATAATATTGTGAGGTGTTCAGAATAGACTGAAAATGAGTGGAAATTATGGTTATTGAGGTTAATAATACTTTGGGATCAAAATGACCCCCAAATTCTATGATTTAAGCTGTTTTTTAGGGTTTTTTGAAAAAAACACCCGAATCCAAAACACACCCGAATCCGACAAAAAAAAATTCGGTGAGGTTTTGCCAAAACGCGTTCGAACCCAAAACACGGCCACGGAACCGAACCCAAAACCAAAACACTAAACCCAAAAAATTTCCGGTGCACATCTCTAATATATACTGTATATTTTTTTTTAAGTCACCAACCTACACTTTGCTTTGACATTTAGACATATTCAGAATATCTATTTTTCATCCTTTCAACTGTTCAAGTTAGAGAGTTCTGTGAAAGATGTTCCTATCTCTTAGAGCCAAATGGAACATGTGATGAGATGTGCCGTCCACGCTCAGTTGAACTTTGGTAGAGATTTGTTCTCTGATAAATTCTGCATTACACCGAGCAAGCAGGTGGAAAACTGGATTAGAAATGCTATCAGAAGATGGGATACTCAATGAGTGAGACCCAATGCGATATTCACAGAACCTTTACATGAACTTCTACTGGAAAAAAAAATCCTAATATATAAAGGAAAACAGTAGTTTCTCATTAATAATACAAGTCAAATGATATGGGAACCCCTTAAAACTGGAACTGTTCCATATCCATAAATATGTTATTTCCTGAAGACCATTACTTTCAATGACATTAAATATTATATTAAACTCAAAGGTCATTTTACGGAGAATTATAGATATCTGGATTTCCCTTAGGTAAGCTAAGTGCAGCTTCTCGGAAATAAGGTACAGCTGCTGCAGTACTTCATAACGCCGGCAGCTGATGGGGTCAAATCCTTTTTCTCCCACTGCCTATTTATTTAACCCTATCAGACACTTAAAGCAAATGCTACCCTTCTTTAGAGCAATAATAATAATAATAATAATAATAATAATAATTTTATTTATATAGCGCTCTTTCTCCAATAGGACTCAAGGCGCTTAACAGATACATAGCATAATATAGTACAGAAAATAATGAAGTACATTTTCATAAAATACAGAAGCATGAAGATACTAAAAGGGACATTATGGAAATGCTTGAGTAAACAGAAAAGTCTTGAGTCTACTTTTGAAGGATTCTATAGTTGGGGCCTCTCGCACTGTGCGGGGAAGTGAGTTCCATAGAGTCGGAGCCGCATGACTAAAAGCTCGACCCCCAGATGAATTACGGTAGATTCTAGGTACTGCTAAAAGTCCTTCATCTACAGATCGCAGTAATCGAGTGGGGCAGTATGGGGTCAGAAGCTGTTTCAGGTATCTTGGGCCTTGGTCATGTAATGCTTTGAAACTCAGTAAGCCAATCTTGAAGATGATTCGCCATCGTACAGGCAGCCAGTGAAGGGAGTAGAGGATGGGTGTTATGTGGCTAGAACGGGGCTGGTTGGTTAATAGCCTGGCAGCTGTGTTTTGCACCAGCTGTAAGCGCTGCAATTCTTTTGCTGGTAGACCAAGGTAGAGGGCATTACAGTAGTCTAAACGAGATGATACAAATGCATGTATGACTTTTGGCATATCATCTGAGGGAATTAAGTGCTTGATTCTGGCTATGTTCCTCAGGTGAAAGAATGAGGATTTGATTGTGGCTGATATCTGATGTTTAAGTGTCAAGCCACCATCCAGGACAACGCCAAGATTCCGCACATGATCACTGGTCTGTAATTCTGAATCCCCGAGTGTAAGTCCAGTTGGTTGGCTATGCTGCAGTCTTGTCCTTTGATGTTGCGGTCGTATCATAAGGACCTCTGTTTTATCCGGGTTCAGTCGCAGCCAACTGGCGCTCATCCACTCCTGTAGTTCAGCTAGACAGCCATTTAGGGTTTCTATTTGGTTATCAGTGCCAGGAGCAAAGGACAAGTACGGTTGTGTATCATCTGCATAGCAGTGGTAGACCAGGCCATGGCGCCTGATTATTTCGCCCAATGGGAGCATGTATACTGCAAAAAGCATGGGGGATAGTATAGAACCTTGTGGGACACCACATGGCAATGGCACTGGTGGTGATGAGTATAATCCAGATGATACTCTCTGTGACCTGCCTGTGAGAAATGATTTGAACCAGCTTAGGACTGTGCCATCCAGACCACAGAAATGTATCAGTCGCTCAATCAGAAGCCCATGGTCCACGGTATCAAATGCTGCCGAGAGATCCAGAAGGATTAATATTGAACAGTCACCTCTGTCTTTTGCCATCAGAAGATCATTTAACACACACACCAGGGCTGTTTCAGTGCTATGTCTTCTCCTGAATCCTGATTGAAATGGATCATAAATATCATGGGTTGTCAGGCGGGTTTCCAGTTGATTTGCAACGACTTTCTCAATAACCTTTCCTATGAAAGGAAGGTTTGATACCGGTCTGTAGTTGGTCATGCAGTCGGGATCTAAATTAGGTTTTTTAAGAAGCGGTCTAACAATTGCTTCCTTTAGGGGTTCAGGAAAAATGCCTGTCTGCAAAGAGCATTGAACAATTTTTGTAAAGACAGGACCAATTATATCCATACAACCTATTAGAAGCTTGGTTGAGGCTGGGTCCAGATCACAGGTGGTGGGTGGATCAAAGCTGGTCCATGAAGGCAGGTAGCTTATATTGGCAGGCTTTGTAGTTTGGTACTCCTTTGATGGCACTGTGGAGATTCCAGCCCGGATGGTGGATATTTTATCTGCAAAGAAGTTTGCAAACTCGTTGCATTTTGCCTGGGAGAGGGTCTCATCAGTCTGCAGGCATACTGGCTTGCAAAGCATCTCCACTGTGTGGAAAAGTTGAGCTGGCCTATTGTTTGCTGCTGTGATCTCATTTGACAGGAACTGTGCTTTCTTACGAGTGATTGTCGATTGATATTCTTCGTTATGCTTTATTAGTTTTATTTTGTCATCCACTAGGTTAGTCTTCCTCCATCGTCTTTCCAGTCTACGCCCCCTTTTCTTGAGCTCACTAACACTGTTGTCGAACCATGGAGCTTGACGTTGTGGTTTACGAGGTCTTAAACGCACAGGGGCGATAATATCAATTGCAGCCATAACATCCCTATTATAATAACGGACTAGGGAACAGGGATCTTCACAGGCACCCAGTATAGCAGAGAGATCCAGATTTGCTGCAAGAGCCTGGGGAGTCATACCCCTCCTTGGACGATACCTGGTCAACTCCACGGGCAGAGATCTTATTTGAGGGGTTGCAACTGAGAACCAGAGGGAGTAGTGGTCTGACCAGATGACTGGGTTTATTTTTAGGTCAGTTACTTCTAATCCAATCTGAAAGACAAGGTCGAGAGTGTGACCACTTTTATGTGTGGCAGAGGGAATGACCTGTGTGAAGCCCAGATCATTCATTGTGCACAGGAGGTCTTGGCCAAGGCGTGAGAGCTCATCATCCACCCATGCATTGAAATCCCCGAGGATGAGCCATCTTTGATGAGCAAGGTAAATGCTGTAAACTTAAGCTGTGTACACACTATAAGATATATCATATGACATATCATCCTGATGTGGATCGGAACAATATATCATACACATCGTATAATGTGTACCCGCGTTCCAGCTGATCATTGAATCATCCCATTGGATACCCTGCCATTTTCTGTATAGTTACATGCGGCATGTAACGATACACGATTCGTGCCATCATACAGCGCTATGTTTAATGGTGTACAGTGGAAGGGATATATCATTACACTGCCATCGATGGCTGGCACTGCCGCATGGTATGTACCCAGCTTTAGAGACTAATGAAGAGATGAAAGAAAACCATCTGTGGATGCTCCCACTCTGCATACACTGAAATAAATGCATATATTTACCCACATGCGTAGTTGTACATATCCTCCACGCACTATCTGCATGCTTGGTATACTACTAATCATCGTCATCAGTGCAGACTTGGACCAGCTACACATACTTGGTGCAAATAATGGACCTCATTCAGGTCTGGTCACTGCTGCGTATCATGCAGCAAAGTACCGATTATCATTTGTTTGTGCATGCTAAGTACTCATTATGCATGTGTGCAAATGGGTCCTGCGACGTCGGAAGCAGGACGGCAGTAGACTGACAGTCAGCTGCAGTGTGGGGGGTGGGAAGGGCAGCGTTTATAAAAACGGAGGCATGTAGTCGCTGTTTTAGGGGTAGGGTAGAGGCCAGGGATCTCTGTCATAGGACGGAGATTTACTGCCCTCTGTGATGGGAGGCTTGCATGTCCCCATGGGTGCCGCAAGCAAGGTGGGAGAGGGTACTGCTGCGCAGGAGGTGAATGCTTGTAATAGATGCCTCCTGCTGCATCACTATACAGCGCTATCACTGCAGCAGTTGTAGCAACTCCAACCACATCTCAATGACCGACAATACACGTGGCAACAGGCTTATTTATTATTACATCCATCTCTGCACAACCCACAGATGCACTGACACAACCGAACTGATATTTGCCTACATGAGAACCTCTTTCTTCAGCTCAGTTATGACTCCAAATACTGATGCACAAGAGATGCGTACGCCTAGTTACACAGAGTTCGCAGTATGAAGACTCACAAGGTACATTCCACAGAGAACATTCAGCTCAGCATTGGGACCTTTGCTGCTTTTTTTAAGCTGTATTGTTGTTATCTTTTATTTATAACGCAGGAACATATTACACTGTAATTTGAGTGGCTGATGGCACAAACAAATGCCATACAATGGCATGAATAGACGGTGAAGATGGCCCTGCCCGAATAGGCAATTTGTCTGTATTCATATTATTTGTAAACTATTCACATACAGAGCGCATAAGATGTCAGGTTTTGATTGAGAGATTGTGAAGGTGAAATTCCTACCATGGAAATGATGTACCTTCCCGGCTTATACTGAATTACTTACAGTTGTAAATCACAATAAAATTGAAGACATACAGTACTGTAACATGCAGAGTATACAATGCAGAAAGTAGAATATATTTCATGTAAATTTCCATTCCTCCTGCAAATGTTCTAGCATAATAAAGAAAATGCTAAATAATGCAAATGTAGTCACGTGAGACTATATTGCTTATTAGACTTTTATGGTGATGGGCAGAAAACTAGAATTTGCAATAAACGACCTTCATTTTTCTATTCATTAAGTTACTATGGAGAGCCATAATAAGACGAGGAAATAACAAAGGCTGAATGTATTATTATCAATCCCATCATGTGCCAAGAGATGTGGTTCCTATTAATTCTCCCACTGCTACAGGGACTGGTGTAACAAGTTCATTACACCAAGTTCTATCTTCTCTAGCAACGCTGCGTACAAGGCAATACACTATTTCATTTATGCGTGAAAAGAGGTTGGATATAACTAGCAGTATATATAGGAAAATAAAATGAAATTTGTTTTTTAAGAGAATGTATTGAAATATATTTTAGATTATCAAGTACTGTTGGAAAACACCTAAAGATTATACTGAACTGCACAGTTAGCGTAGTGGTTAGCATTACTGCCTCACAGCACTGAGGTATTGGGTTCAGTTGTATTGTCATGCAATATAGTGTGGAACTCTCTGTATCTAGAGACCCTGGGATAGTTTCACTAAATCTTCTAAAACATGTTGCCCATAGCAGTCAATCATAATTCAGTTATCATTTCTCAGTTGCATTCTAGATGCTAAACAAAATCTGATTGGTTGCTACAGGCAAAACCTCAAATTTTCTGTTTTAGAAGCTTTAGTGAATGTGCCCTGACTATTCCCCCTTGTAATCTCTCCTCTCCACCGTAGTACCTTCCTGATACTTCCCTGTCCAGTGTCTAAAATAAAAAAATAATATGAAAGCTTGCATCTGTTTGTAATATATTTAATCATCAACAATAAAAAAAAAAAACTTTTTACATGTTAAAATAAAACATAAATAAAAAAAACATATAATTCCCCAAACAATAAGCTTGAATAAACTAAAATACGTGGAAAGTAGATGGATAGAAAAATGCAAATACATTTTTAATTATTAGAATTTAATTTTTTATTTAATTTTAATAAAAGTAATAGTAAAAAGGAAGCTATGGCAAGCCTAAAAAGAAAGTTACTCTAATAAAGCTTCATTTTTTTTCTTCCCTACTAACAATAGAAATCCGTTTAAAACTGAGACAGGCATCAACTCGTTAAGGTATACCTGTCATGGTTGGCATGACAATAGTCTTTAGGGAAAAGAAGTTGCAGAAGTATTAAAAATAGTTGTTTAAAAGCATAATGGTGCTTATAGTGAATGTATAAATCCGTCAATGATTTCTAAAGTTAGAACAGTGCAGCTACATTTTTTAACAGTTTCTAAAGTGGCCCACTGCAACAACAATTACTCTCCATTAACTGATAAATATTAGAGGTGGACATAAATACAGTAGGAGGTGTAACTATAAGTAACTGGAGCTCTCAAGTTCCCTGTTTAGATGCTTAAGAATTAATGTGCGTTTTTCATTTATATTATTATTTATTTATATAGCTCCACCATGTTATGCGGCGCTGTACAGACAATATTTATCATTGACAACAGACACTACCTCATTTTAGTTTATAGCAGTGGCTCCCAAACTCGATCCTCAAGACAGCCTAACAGTGCAGGTTTTAAGGATATCCACGGCTGATCACAGATGGTTAAATCAAATTGACTGAAGTACTAATTACGTCAGCTGTGCCCAAGCATGGATATCCTTAAAATTGGGACCTTAGGGTGCCTTGGGGACGGAGTGTGGGAACCTCCGGTTTATAGTAGAGATGAGCGGGTTCGGTTTCTCTGAATCCGAACCCGCCAGAACTTCATGTTTTTTTTCACGGGTCCGAGCGACTCGGATCTTCCCGCCTTGCTCGGTTAACCCGAGCGCGCCCGAAGTCGGATTCTCGCGAGGCTCGGATTCTATCGCGAGACTCGGATTCTATATAAGGAGCCGCGCGTCGCCGCCATTTTCACACGTGCATTGAGATTGATAGGGAGAGGACGTGGCTGGCGTCCTCTCCGTTTAGAATAGATTAGAGAGACACTTGATTTACTAATTTTGGGGAGCATTAGGAGTACTCAGTACAGTGCAGAGTTTTGCTGATAGTGACCACCACTTTTATTTATAATCCGTTCTCTGCCTGAAAAAAGCGATACACAGCACACAGTGACTCAGTCACATACCATATCTGTGTGCACTGCTCAGGCTCAGGCCAGTGTGCTGCATCATCTATTATCTATATATAAATAATATTATATATATCTGTCTGACTGCTCAGCTCACACAGCTTATAATTGTGGGGGAGACTGGGGAGCACTACTGCAGTGCCAGTTATAGGTTATAGCAGGAGCCAGGAGTACATAATATATTATATAGTGAGTGACCACCAGACACACAGTGCAGTTTATTTAATATATCCGTTCTCTGCCTGAAAAAAGCGATACACACAGTGACTCAGTCAGTCACATACCATATCTGTGTGCACTGCTCAGGCTCAGGCCAGTGTGCTGCATCATCTATATATATTATATATCTGTCTGACTGCTCAGCTCACACAGCTTATAATTGTGGGGGAGACTGGGGAGCACTACTGCAGTGCCAGTTATAGGTTATAGCAGGAGCCAGGAGTACATAATATTATATTAAAATTAAACAGTGCACACTTTTGCTGCAGGAGTGCCACTGCCAGTGTGACTAGTGACCAGTGACCTGACCACCAGTATATATAATATTAGTAGTATACTATCTCTTTATCAACCAGTCTATATTAGCAGCAGACACAGTACAGTGCGGTAGTTCACGGCTGTGGCTACCTCTGTGTCGGCACTCGGCAGCCCGTCCATAATTGTATATACCACCTAACCGTGGTTTTTTTTTCTTTCTTTATACATACATACTAGTTACGAGTATACTATCTCTTTATCAACCAGTCTATATATTAGCAGCAGACACAGTACAGTGCGGTAGTTCACGGCTGTGGCTACCTCTGTGTCGGCACTCGGCAGCCCGTCCATAATTGTATATACCACCTAACCGTGGGTTTTTTTTCTTTCTTTATACATACATACTAGTTACGAGTATACTATCTCTTTATCAACCAGTCTATATATTAGCAGCAGACACAGTACAGTGCGGTAGTTCACGGCTGTGGCTACCTCTGTGTCGGCACTCGGCAGCCCGTCCATAATTGTATATACCACCTAACCGTGGTTTTTTTTTCTTTCTTTATACATACATACTAGTTACGAGTATACTATCTCTTTATCAACCAGTCTATATATTAGCAGCAGACACAGTACAGTGCGGTAGTTCACGGCTGTGGCTACCTCTGTGTCGGCACTCGGCAGCCCGTCCATAATTGTATATACCACCTAACCGTGGTTTTTTTTTCTTTCTTTATACATACATACTAGTTACGAGTATACTATCTCTTTATCAACCAGTCTATATATTAGCAGCAGACACAGTACAGTGCGGTAGTTCACGGCTGTGGCTACCTCTGTGTCGGCACTCGGCAGCCCGTCCATAATTGTATATACCACCTAACCGTGGTTTTTTTTTCTTTCTTTATACATACATACTAGTTACGAGTATACTATCTCTTTATCAACCAGTCTATATTAGCAGCAGACACAGTACAGTGCGGTAGTTCACGGCTGTGGCTACCTCTGTGTCGGCACTCGGCAGCCCGTCCATAATTGTATATACCACCTAACCGTGGTTTTTTTTTCTTTCTTTATACATACATACTAGTTACGAGTATACTATCTCTTTATCAACCAGTCTATATATTAGCAGCAGACACAGTACAGTGCGGTAGTTCACGGCTGTGGCTACCTCTGTGTCGGCACTCGGCAGCCCGTCCATAATTGTATATACCACCTAACCGTGGTTTTTTTTTCTTTCTTTATACATACATACTAGTTACGAGTATACTATCTCTTTATCAACCAGTCTATATATTAGCAGCAGACACAGTACAGTGCGGTAGTTCACGGCTGTGGCTACCTCTGTGTCGGCACTCGGCAGCCCGTCCATAATTGTATATACCACCTAACCGTGCTTTTTTTTTCTTTCTTTATACATACATACTAGTTACGAGTATACTATCTCTTTATCAACCAGTCTATATATTAGCAGCAGACACAGTACAGTGCGGTAGTTCACGGCTGTGGCTACCTCTGTGTCGGCACTCGGCAGCCCGTCCATAATTGTATATACCACCTAACCGTGGTTTTTTTTTCTTTCTTTATACATACATACTAGTTACGAGTATACTATCTCTTTATCAACCAGTCTATATTAGCAGCAGACACAGTACAGTGCGGTAGTTCACGGCTGTGGCTACCTCTGTGTCGGCACTCGGCAGCCCGTCCATAATTGTATATACCACCTAACCGTGGTTTTTTTTTCTTTCTTTATACATACATACTAGTTACGAGTATACTATCTCTTTATCAACCAGTCTATATATTAGCAGCAGACACAGTACAGTGCGGTAGTTCACGGCTGTGGCTACCTCTGTGTCGGCACTCGGCAGCCCGTCCATAATTGTATATACCACCTAACCGTGGTTTTTTTTTCTTTCTTTATACATACATACTAGTTACGAGTATACTATCTCTTTATCAACCAGTCTATATATTAGCAGCAGACACAGTACAGTGCGGTAGTTCACGGCTGTGGCTACCTCTGTGTCGGCACTCGGCAGCCCGTCCATAATTGTATACTAGTATCCAATCCATCCATCTCCATTGTTTACCTGAGGTGCCTTTTAGTTGTGCCTATTAAAATATGGAGAACAAAAATGTTGAGGTTCCAAAATTAGGGAAAGATCAAGATCCACTTCCACCTCGTGCTGAAGCTGCTGCCACTAGTCATGGCCGAGACGATGAAATGCCAGCAACGTCGTCTGCCAAGGCCGATGCCCAATGTCATAGTACAGAGCATGTCAAATCCAAAACACCAAATATAAGTAAAAAAAGGACTCCAAAACCTAAAATAAAATTGTCGGAGGAGAAGCGTAAACTTGCCAATATGCCATTTACCACACGGAGTGGCAAGGAACGGCTGAGGCCCTGGCCTATGTTCATGGCTAGTGGTTCAGCTTCACATGAGGATGGAAGCACTCAGCCTCTCGCTAGAAAAATGAAAAGACTCAAGCTGGCAAAAGCAGCACAGCAAAGAACTGTGCATTCTTCGAAATCCCAAATCCACAAGGAGAGTCCAATTGTGTCGGTTGCGATGCCTGACCTTCCCAACACTGGACGTGAAGAGCATGCGCCTTCCACCATTTGCACGCCCCCTGCAAGTGCTGGAAGGAGCACCCGCAGTCCAGTTCCTGATAGTCAGATTGAAGATGTCAGTGTTGAAGTACACCAGGATGAGGAGGATATGGGTGTTGCTGGCGCTGGGGAGGAAATTGACCAGGAGGATTCTGATGGTGAGGTGGTTTGTTTAAGTCAGGCACCCGGGGAGACACCTGTTGTCCGTGGGAGGAATATGGCCGTTGACATGCCAGGTGAAAATACCAAAAAAATCAGCTCTTCGGTGTGGAGGTATTTCACCAGAAATGCGGACAACAGGTGTCAAGCCGTGTGTTCCCTTTGTCAAGCTGTAATAAGTAGGGGTAAGGACGTTAACCACCTCGGAACATCCTCCCTTATACGTCACCTGCAGCGCATTCATAATAAGTCAGTGACAAGTTCAAAAACTTTGGGTGACAGCGGAAGCAGTCCACTGACCAGTAAATCCCTTCCTCTTGTAACCAAGCTCACGCAAACCACCCCACCAACTCCCTCAGTGTCAATTTCCTCCTTCCCCAGGAATGCCAATAGTCCTGCAGGCCATGTCACTGGCAATTCTGACGAGTCCTCTCCTGCCTGGGATTCCTCCGATGCATCCTTGCGTGTAACGCCTACTGCTGCTGGCGCTGCTGTTGTTGCCGCTGGGAGTCGATGGTCATCCCAGAGGGGAAGTCGTAAGCCCACTTGTACTACTTCCAGTAAGCAATTGACTGTTCAACAGTCCTTTGCGAGGAAGATGAAATATCACAGCAGTCATCCTACTGCAAAGCGGATAACTGAGTCCTTGACAACTATGTTGGTGTTAGACGTGCGTCCGGTATCCGCCGTTAGTTCACAGGGAACTAGACAATTTATTGAGGCAGTGTGCCCCCATTACCAAATACCATCTAGGTTCCACTTCTCTAGGCAGGCGATACCGAGAATGTACACGGACGTCAGAAAAAGACTCACCAGTGTCCTAAAAAATGCAGTTGTACCCAATGTCCACTTAACCACGGACATGTGGACAAGTGGAGCAGGGCAGGGTCAGGACTATATGACTGTGACAGCCCACTGGGTAGATGTATGGACTCCCGCCGCAAGAACAGCAGCGGCGGCACCAGTAGCAGCATCTCGCAAACGCCAACTCTTTCCTAGGCAGGCTACGCTTTGTATCACCGCTTTCCAGAATACGCACACAGCTGAAAACCTCTTACGGCAACTGAGGAAGATCATCGCGGAATGGCTTACCCCAATTGGACTCTCCTGTGGATTTGTGGCATCGGACAACGCCAGCAATATTGTGTGTGCATTAAATATGGGCAAATTCCAGCACGTCCCATGTTTTGCACATACCTTGAATTTGGTGGTGCAGAATTTTTTAAAAAACGACAGGGGCGTGCAAGAGATGCTGTCGGTGGCCAGAAAAATTGCGGGACACTTTCGGCGTACAGGCACCACGTACAGAAGACTGGAGCACCACCAAAAACTACTGAACCTGCCCTGCCATCATCTGAAGCAAGAAGTGGTAACGAGGTGGAATTCAACCCTCTATATGCTTCAGAGGTTGGAGGAGCAGCAAAAGGCCATTCAAGCCTATACAATTGAGCACGATATAGTAGGTGGAATGCACCTGTCTCAAGTGCAGTGGAGAATGATTTCAACGTTGTGCAAGGTTCTGATGCCCTTTGAACTTGCCACACGTGAAGTCAGTTCAGACACTGCCAGCCTGAGTCAGGTCATTCCCCTCATCAGGCTTTTGCAGAAGAAGCTGGAGGCATTGAAGAAGGAGCTAAAAGGGAGCGATTCCGCTAGGCATGTGGGACTTGTGGATGCAGCCCTTAATTCGCTTAACAAGGATTCACGGGTGGTCAATCTGTTGAAATCAGAGCACTACATTTTGGCCACCGTGCTCGATCCTAGATTTAAAGCCTACCTTGGATCTCTCTTTCCGGCAGACACAGGTCTGCTGGGGTTGAAAGACCTGCTGGTGACAAAATTGTCAAGTCAAGCGGAACGCGACCTGTCAACATCTCCTCCTTCACATTCTCCCGCAACTGGGGGTGCGAGGAAAAGGCTCAGAATTCCGAGCCCACCCGCTGGCGGTGATGCAGGGCAGTCTGGAGCGACTGCTGATGCTGACATCTGGTCCGGACTGAAGGACCTGACAACGATTACGGACATGTCGTCTACTGTCACTGCATATGATTCTCTCAACATTGATAGAATGGTGGAGGATTATATGAGTGACCGCATCCAAGTAGGCACGTCACACAGTCCGTACTTATACTGGCAGGAAAAAGAGGCAATTTGGAGCCCCTTCCACAAACTGGCTTTATTCTACCTAAGTTGCCCTCCCACAAGTGTGTACTCCGAAAGAGTGTTTAGTGCCGCCGCTCACCTTGTCAGCAATCGGCGTACGAGGTTACATCCAGAAAATGTGGAGAAGATGATGTTCATTAAAATGAATTATAATCAATTCCTCCGCGGAGACATTGACCAGCAGCAATTGCCTCCACAAAGTACACAGGGAGCTGAGATGGTGGATTCCAGTGGGGACGAATTGATAATCTGTGAGGAGGGGGATGTACACGGTGATATATCGGAGGGTGAAGATGAGGTGGACATCTTGCCTCTGTAGAGCCAGTTTGTGCAAGGAGAGATTAATTGCTTCTTTTTTGGGGGGGGTCCAAACCAACCCGTCATATCAGTCACAGTCGTGTGGCAGACCCTGTCACTGAAATGATGGGTTGGTTAAAGTGTGCATGTCCTGTTTTGTTTATACAACATAAGGGTGGGTGGGAGGGCCCAAGGACAATTCCATCTTGCACCTCTTTTTTCTTTTCTTTTTCTTTGCATCATGTGCTGATTGGGGAGGGTTTTTTGGAAGGGACATCCTGCGTGACACTGCAGTGCCACTCCTAGATGGGCCCGGTGTTTGTGTCGGCCACTAGGGTCGCTAATCTTACTCACACAGTCAGCTACCTCATTGCGCCTCTTTTTTTCTTTGCGTCATGTGCTGTTTGGGGAGGGTTTTTTGGAAGGGACATCCTGCGTGACACTGCAGTGCCACTCCTAGATGGGCCCGGTGTTTGTGTCGGCCACTAGGGTCGCTAATCTTACTCACACAGCTACCTCATTGCGCCTCTTTTTTTCTTTGCGTCATGTGCTGTTTGGGGAGGGTTTTTTGGAAGGGACATCCTGCGTGACACTGCAGTGCCACTCCTAGATGGGCCCGGTGTTTGTGTCGGCCACTAGGGTCGCTAATCTTACTCACACAGCTACCTCATTGCGCCTCTTTTTTTCTTTGCGTCATGTGCTGTTTGGGGAGGGTTTTTTGGAAGGGCCATCCTGCGTGACACTGCAGTGCCACTCCTAGATGGGCCCGGTGTTTGTGTCGGCCACTAGGGTCGCTAATCTTACTCACACAGCTACCTCATTGCGCCTCTTTTTTTCTTTGCGTCATGTGCTGTTTGGGGAGGGTTTTTTGGAAGGGACATCCTGCGTGACACTGCAGTGCCACTCCTAGATGGGCCCGGTGTTTGTGTCGGCCACTAGGGTCGCTTATCTTACTCACACAGCGACCTCGGTGCAAATTTTAGGACTAAAAATAATATTGTGAGGTGTGAGGTATTCAGAATAGACTGAAAATGAGTGTAAATTATGGTTTTTGAGGTTAATAATACTTTGGGATCAAAATGACCCCCAAATTCTATGATTTAAGCTGTTTTTTAGTGTTTTTTGAAAAAAACACCCGAATCCAAAACACACCCGAATCCGACAAAAAAAATTCGGTGAGGTTTTGCCAAAACGCGTTCGAACCCAAAACACGGCCGCGGAACCGAACCCAAAACCAAAACACAAAACCCGAAAAATTTCAGGCGCTCATCTCTAGTTTATAGTCTTCATTTGTTAACACCCAAGCACACACATGGGAACTGAACCATGACCCAAGTGCTGTGATCGCGCAATACAGACTACTGTGCCATAATTCAGCCCATCATACTTATATGAGGATCAGGAGCCAGGTTCACTGCTACTAACATGTTTTGAAGCAACGTTCAGTATTGATTCATGTCAATAATAGGGAGATGTATCAAGCCTTGGAGAGAGATAAAGTGGAACAGTTGTCCAAAGCATCCAATCAGCTTCTGTCATATCAAAGACTGCTAGATAACTGACAATTACTTGTTTCCGGTTGCTTTGGGCAACTTCTCTACTATATCTCTCTCCAAAGCTTGATACATTCCCCCTAAATGCTGAATGACAGCACCAGAAACGTTTCTGGAGTGACTGCTCTCTAACATGGGGTAAGGATGTTATGATGAGACAGTGTACACATTACTGTCATGGGGCCGTAACTATCATGGGACTATACAAGGTAGAATATGGCTGTATATGGTAAGCATTAGAACTATATACAGTTGTGGTTGGAACACATACTTCCCACAAACCCGATATGTACAGTTAGAATGCTGTGAAGTATGGGAATAAGGCTTTGTACTATCTGTATACTTGGCTTGATACCTGTCATTATCATCATCAGTGTCCGCTTGTTCCAGCCCTCTCCCTAGTGCAAAAGATTAGTCTAACAAACAGGTATACAGTACAGGGCTGTCTTAACAGCATTGTATACCCTGGGTAAAGCAATGTACTGTGACCTCTAAACACCCATTAATGGGAATCAATTTAAACAAATCATAACATGCCCCACCTGTGGTCCTGCACAGACTCTCCACATGCTTCCATACAGTAAATGGCTGTCAGCACTCTGATTGGTGGATAGCATCAGCCATCCACCAATCAGCATGATGACAGCACTCACTGTCTGGCTGTAGGCTGGGAGGCTGTTGAAAATGCTGCCTCACCGCCGCTCTGACTGAGTGGCCATCACCCGCCCCTGTTTGGAGGTCGCTAGAATTGTGGTGCTCTGGCTAGCTGCCCAGTGTGCCTCTACATTAAGATGACCCTGGTACAGTATTTACAAATGCAACTCTCCATAGCCTGAACTTTGCCTACATGCGAGCACCCAGCTACCACCCAGTTATGTCCCTTCAGCCTCCATTATAGATGAAACAGAGTTGCGTATAAATCTGCAGTAACTGTAGTTGCTCATATTTGCGTACACACAAGATACGTCAGCACAACTGATTTGCAATCAACTCTGCATCAGTCTCTAAGTGATTATTATCTTCCTGTAGTACTCAGTGAAAACTGCATGATACAGTAAGTATATCGTTTTCTGCCACGTCACTCAGGCTACTGATTTTTCTGTTTTATCCCCCCCATGTTATACACCTTACATAACACAGTACATTACAGTACGTTATCGGTCTGCTATTACTCAGTGTCGCACACACCATTGAATGCACAGCCTGCAAATATACTGAACCCTCTCTTAACAGGTTAGAAAATATTGCAGAGGACAAACCCCATTTTATATTAATTACTTGCTGTTATCATCTGTAATTACCGCACATACTATCTCATGCATTGTATTATTTATAAAGTCATTCCCCTTTCACTTTCCTATAAGCCAGTTGTTAATGTCATCCATTATGTAGATTACATCTGAAAACAGTTCAGCATTACCTTGGTAGCGAGATCTTATACTAACCTTTGAAAAAAGTATTTTCAATTACCTTCTCCACCATCCAATAACAGCACAAGTGTAGCCTGGAGGTTATCGTCACATTGGTGAAAATAAATCACTTTTTTATTGGCGCGCAGAGCTTGGCATGAAACTTTTCTTCTTAAATAATACAACTTCCATCATTCTGTGCTGGTTCTTGCGTATGAAACTGAGCAACTGGCAAATAATATCCATTACTGGGCTCTGCTGTACTAAGAATGTCGCATACGCAGTCTTTCAATAGAGTTGTCTATTGGCAAATTGCATGTTGGCTTATCTTTTACTTCCAATCAGGTTATAGTTCATTTTATAGTTCATTTTTTTTTAGCAAAATAATAGTAGACATGATTTAACCAAATCAGTTATTTCTCTAACATATAGCTGGAAGCTAAATGATCTGCAAAACCTCTGTCATTAGCTGAACACTCCACCTCCAATGTGGTATTAAAATCAAAGATGTTTGCTCTGTAATAAATCTATTCAACGAAGGGAAAGTCTTCACATTGCCACTGCCTACAGTAGGTCCAGTTTTGACAACATTAGGCCCAGAGCTGAGCTCAGACATAGAGGCTTCTACTGCAGATACATCAATCTCAGAGCATGATTGCAGAGGGGACTATTGTGACATTTCTAGACAACCCAGCACTGTGTGACTGGTATACAACGAAATGACAACCAGTGTATAGGGCCTGATTCAGAGGTGGATGCAAATGTCTCCGCCGCTGCGTACTGTGCAACAATATGCAAAAGCTGCAGCAGGACCCTTGTGTAAAAAGACACCCACTGCCGGCTTCTCAGATCTGCTACTTGTGTCAGAAGATGCAACATTGGATCAACATTGTGACCATTGGTCACAGCTTCCAATACTCTCAGGTTACTTAGGATGTCTAAGGGTGTGTACACATGGTGAGATCCTTGCTATGCCCGATTTTCACTTGCGATTTCCCTTGAACTCCCCGGAGCCCAGCACCACCGATTTTGACTAACTTTTCTTGAGATATGGACTATGTGTGCTTACGATTTTGGCTTATGTGAGATTTTGGCTTATGTGAGATGTCATTGACATGTGAGATGAACTAGATAGTACACGATCTAGCAAGGATTGACTTGCCTGCACAGTCTATCTTTTCTTGTGATCCCGACCTGGCGGGACCGCGCATCGGGATTGAATCGGGATCGCAAGTGGCATAACACCTTGCGATTTGCATTAACTTTTCTTGCTATTTTGACTATAGAGTCAAAATCGAAAGAAAATATCTCACCGTGTGTACACACCTTAAGGGGCCAGTGAAACTGCATCTGAGTACACAGCCCCTGGCTTTAACGCGCCTTTGTTTAAGGACCACTCCCTGTATCCTGCCCCAAACACCTGCAACATGTCAATCATGCTACGGTGCTCAAGGCACTGCATCCGCGGTTGCATGTAGCATCTCAGCACATACACACTGCAGCGCCAGCACATGCCCAGTCCTTACAGTATACAGGACTGTGTGCAGGTCAGAATCGTGCCCATAATGCAGATTCCTCCTCTGATGAACAATATACAATGTTGTACTTCTACTCATAGCAGCATGTTGTGTCCACTTGATATTCATTATAGTTTGATGTGTTGCAGAGCCCACCTGGTCATGCAGAGCACAAACATAATGATAATAATAATGCGTCAGGATTGCTGGGCAATATATTGTAAGTTGCAGCAGCATCAACAACGGCCCCTCTGGCTACCACTACCTCGGCCATCTACCTTATAGCCATCTACCTTATAGCCTGTCCTTAATGTCTCATACCAGGCACTGCACTCTCTCAAACACTGAAACATTCTGAATACCTTTTCTCCTGATCCTGTATCCAATTTACTTTCGGAGGGTACTTACTGCATCCCAGATTCCCTCCCTGAAAACTGTCTCTGACATCACAGTAACACATCAAAACGTATTCTATTGATGTTAAGTCAGTTTATATTTTGCACATGGATAGCAATATGTAAGGAATGGAATTGCCCTACTGTAACTTGACTATCGTACAGACCAATACTTTGCACAGATTTAGCCACTTTATGCGTCCGAAACAATTCAGTTCCCCCCTAAAGATGAAAAGCTGCATGCTTCCCCGATTGAGAAGCCACTTATGCCAATTCTCTGTGACTTCCCTCTTTCTAGATCATAAACTTAACCTTTTACAATTGGAACTAGCTATCACAAAGTAGGGGGTTATTCAGTATCAAACGGTATTGAGATGCGTCGCATCTCCCCATTTGCTGCTGCAGTGCGCTTACCACACGCAGCTGCTGCAACCTGAAAATGGCCGCCCTGCGCCTGCCTTCGCAGACTGGCTGTGGAGGCAGGGGGGCATCCACAAATCAGCGATGCGATCACAATTGACTTGTGGTCACATTGCTACTAGCCATTTTCATGTTCTGTGCTGGGCGGCCCCAGCATGCGATCACAGCCAGTTACAGTTTTGCTAAAATAGCAAAACTGCAATTGAAGCTGAATAAGGTCCTTAGACAACAATTCAAACAGGATTTTACATCAGGTAGTTACACAACATGCCACAGGGCAAACCTATGTTACAGAAATGTCAACACTTGGCAGAGTAATGTCATAGGAATATTGTCTGCCAATGCTCATAAGCTGCCATGCAATGAAAGCAAGAATGAATAGCTTATATCCTACCAGCTACTGGACATGCATATCCTCTTTACAAAGACAGATACTGATGCACTATATAAGCTGCACACTATAATCCAGACACACAGAACTGCAGAGAACAGGTGCCCCTGTTCCCGGATGGAGGTTGCAGCGGCTCTGTGTTCTGCATGCACAGTCAGTGCTGCATACAATGCAAAGTGGCCCCCTAGTTCCCTCCTCAACATCACGTGGCACATCACTTCTGTGACGCTGATGAGGGGACCCAGGAGCCGCTGTGTGCTGTGGAGGTTATACAGATGTGGAAGCAAACCAAAAAAGCAAGCAACTGAGCAAAACCATGGGCCTAATTCCAAGTTGATCGCAGCAGGAAATTTTTTAGCAGTTGGGCAAAACCATGTGCACTGCAGGGGGGGCAGATATAACATGTGCAGAGAGAGAGAGATTTGGGTGTGGTGAGTTCAATCTGAAATCTAAATTGCAGTGTAAAAATAAAGCAGCCAGTATTTACCCTGCACAGAAACAAAATAACCCACCCAAATCTAACTCTCTCTGCAAATGTTATATCTGCCCCCCCTGCAGTGCACATGGTTTTGCCCAACTGCTAAAAAATTTCCTGCTGCGATCAACTTGGAATTACCCCCCATGTTCCACTGCAGGTGGGGCAGATGTAACATGTGCAGAGATTTAGATTTGGGTGGGGTATGTCCAAACTGAAATCTAAATTGCAGTCTAAAAAGATACCTGTGTAACATTTCTAGGCTACATGCAAAAGCAGACTGTATTTACCCTGCACAGAAAAAATACAGATGTATTTCCTCCTGTACAGATGTATTTCCTCCTCTTGCATGGCAACATGGGGGGTAATTCAGATCTGATCGCAGCAGCAAATTTGTTAGCAGTTGGGCAAAACCATGTGCACTGCAGGTGGGGCAGATATAACATTTGCAGAGAGCGTTAGATTTGGGTGGGTTATTTTGTTTCTGTGCAGGGTAAATACTGGCTGCTTTATTTTTACACTGCAATTTAGATTTCAGTTTGAACACACCCCACCCAAATCTAAGGGTGTGTACACATGGTGAGATATTTTCTTTCGATTTTGACTATATAGTCAAAATCGCAAGAAAAGTTAGTGTAGATCGCAAGGTGAGAGTCACCCTGTGATCCCGATTCGATCCCATGCGCGGTCCCGCCAGGTCGGCATCGCAAGAAAAGATAGACTGTGCAGGCAAGTCAATCCTTGCAAGATCGGTGTACTATCTAGTTCATCTCACATGTCAATGATATCTCACATAAGCCAAAATCGTAAGCACACATAGTCCATATCTCAAGAAAAGTTAGTCAAAATCGGTGGTGCTGCTCTCCGGGGAGTTCAAGGGAAATCGCAAGTGAAAATCGGGCATAGCAAGGATCTCACCGTGTGTACACACCCTAACTCTCTCTGCACATGTTATATCTGCCCCCCTTGCAGTGCACATGGGTGGTCATTCCGAGTTGTTCGCTCGCTAGCAGTTTTTAACAGCCGTGCAAACACTATGCCGCCTCCCACAGTGTATGTTAGCTTAGCAGAAGTGCGAACGAAAGAATCGCACAGCAGCTACAAATGTATTTTGTGCAGTTTTAGAGTAGCTCAAAACCTACTCCTAGCTTGCGATCACTTCAGACTGTTCAGTTCCTGTTTTGAAGTCACGAACACTCTCTGCGTTCGGCCAGCCACGCCTGCGTTTTTCCGAACACTCCCTGAAAACGGTCAGTTTACACCCAGAAACGCCCACTTCATGTCAGTCACTCAGCGGCCAGCTGTGCGACTGAAAAGCGTTGCTACACCTTGTGTGAAACTACATCTTTCTTTGTACTTATACGTCGCGCGTGCGCATTGCGCAGAAGTGCCTTTTTTTGCCTGATCGCTGCACAGCGAATGAATGCAGCTTGCGATCAACTCGGAATGACCATGGTTTTGCCCAACTACTAACAAATTTGCTGCTGCGATCAACTCTGAATTAGGCCCATGGTTTGTTCCAAATACAGACTCTTACATGCTTATTCTGCATTGCTTCGGAATCAGGCCCTGTATGCACTGTGCATGCAGAAGTTGAACACAGAGCCGGAAGCATTCTAAAGGAGCTGACCACGGGTGGGGAGTACTCAGGGGCACTAGATGCGATGGGGGGGAGGGGGGGGGTTGCGGGGAAGGAGGCGGGGGGGGGGGGGGTTACTCGCTGTATACCATAGAGGGGGCACTCAAATAACCAGCCAGGGGCAGATGAAATCATGTTATGATCAAGTGGCATAATGCAGTCCATGTCAGTCATTAGTGGTGCTTTCTCATTCCCATGGATGTACTGTATGAGCATGGAAAGTGATAAAGTATTGTCAGGGCATTAATTCAGATATTCAAGTGCTATTTCTATGTTCCTAGGTACTATTTTCTGTAGTCCTCATTTATTATGCAGTTACCCAGGCAATACTACTGTATCAGTAACGACACAGTTAGTGAAACACTCCAGAATACTGCTTACATTTAGTCAATGAGAGGAGCATGCTACTTGTCAGCTGTTAAGGGCAGAATGTAGAAATGTATGATGAAGAAAACAGCTTTATTACAGTCCTTGTATGGCTCTGGAGTTGAAACTACGTAGACATATCTCTGTAACCTGCAATTAATCCATTCCACGTAGAAATCTGGTAAGTGTGCACTATGATGCTAGCAACTTCTGTATCCACACCGCCCCCCAGTTTGACAGTGCCCGAAAACGGGACTGTCCAGTTGAAATCAGGACTGTAGGGAGGTATGCATAAGGGAGGCATGCATATGTCCCAATCACTGTGTAGAGGCAGACATTTTGTTCATGTCCTTGGTTGATCCAGTGTCAATGCTTCCTCTCTACTAGTTTTTTTAACGGAAGGTGTGAAGTCAGAAGCTCTAATAAAGGTTTTATGGCGTTATAATGACAGCCGCACACATAGCTTTAGGTATTTGGTGGATAGCTCTCATTATAAACAACAGAAAAGTGGCAGGGTTTCAGCCTTGTCAAACATGCCGTCACATGCTCGTAGGTGCACTAGTTGCTACGGGGTACAGGACCGGGTGATCTAAGCAATGGACGCTGAAGCTGTGATGTTACTAAGAATATCCCCTAAGCCCAGAGTATGCATATTTTATTTACTGGTCTTGTTATACAAACATTGGTGCCCAAAGTTTATTACATTCCTTATATAGTAATAACCCTTAAGATGTAGGATTCTGGATGTACTGTATTAGTTTATTTTTCTGTATTATTATACAGCCATGTCTGACAACCCACACATGGCAGAGTGACAGACACCCCAGCACTGAGGGGGTAATTCTGACCTGATCGCTGCTGTGCGTTTTTGCACAGCGGGTGATCAGGTCCAAACTGCGCATGCGTATGCACCGCAATGCGCAGGCGTATCGCACGGGTACAAAGCGGATCACCACTCAGCGATGGGTTTGTGTGACGGATCCATTCGCACGGGCGATTGCAAGGAGATTGACAGGAAGAAGGTGTTTGTGGGTGTCAACTCACCGTTTTCTGGGAGTGTCTGGAAGAACACAGGCGGTTCCAGGCGTTTGCAGGGAGGGTTCCTGACGTCAATTCCGGTCCCAGACAGGCTGATGTGATCGCAACGGGTGAGTAAGTCCTGGGCTGCGCAGAGACTGCACAAAATCTGTTTGTACAGCTCTGCTACACATGCGCATGTCTTGAGGAAGGCTCCTGCTGAGCCGAAACGCGTCGACAATCCTGGGCACTGTGTAACCTCTTTCAACTTCAAAAGCCAGCCTTTGAGGTATTTTTTCATCATTTATTGCACTTCAAGATATTTGGATTTTTTTATTGGTGCAAATCATGTTTTAATTTTACTCTCCTGCAGAGGAGTGATTGTCGTTTATTCATGTATGTTTTTTCCCAACTATGGGGTTTTGTATAAAGTAAAGGTTTTTTTAAAAAAATGGATTGATTGGCACCATTTTTATTTTTTGCTTCGGAACTGTCAAACTGCATATCGGTTTCCTGAAGTCTGAAATGGTTGTGGATTTAAAAGATACCTTGATAGGGACATCTCCACTTTCTTTCTTGTGAGTGTGGTACGCATCTTTATTGATACAGCAATATAGGATAAAGAAACCTTTATATACTTGGCTCATTCACATCTAAAGTGAGTTTAGGTATGATCTTCCATGCATACTATATGGTGAAGGACACACGGAGAGGGTGAAGAATTTTAAAGAAACCTTTTTGTGCACATACTCGTTCTTCCTAGTGTGAGTCGGGGTACGCATCTCACATAGATCCCCTATCTATGCTACCGTTTCCTTGTAATCTGATGGGATAAGGACAGCTCTATATATATAAAAAGAAAAATTGTATAAAATAATATCACACATTGTATGTTTGCTTTTTTCTGTTTCCATATAAAACTGCTGGACATTAACTACATCAATTGAGAACATCCGTTGAATAATTGAGGATCAACATATCAAACATCTCTAAGGGACGTATATGTCATATCTGTTTTCATTTTATACTGTGGCGCTTATACTGAAAAAAATTGTCTTTTCCTTGTACAAATTTCTGCTACACATGCGTTCACACATCTGCATAGCTAAAATACACTCCCCCTGTAGGCGGCGACTATCTAATCGCGGGATAGCAAAAATCGCTTGCTAGCAATCAGGTCTGAATTAGGCCCTGAGTCTGCCCCAGATGCTGGTGAAAGAGTGCTACAAGATCCACTTCTCTCTAGCTCATCACCATGACAACATCTCCTCCAGACATTTTTTTTCCTTAAATTATGACATAGGTCTACACCAGTTTTCTAATACTTCTTTCCTAATGGTATATTTGTACTTGAAGCTATACATTTAACACTAATTGGATTTGTGAGTTATATTGCTCTTAAATGGAACTGTTCTGCCAGTTGGTGCTGAGCTAGAAATATGTCTTACAGATTCTGCAAAAGCTCTCTTTATGTGGGGTTACATATAAAAAAAAACGGAAGTACGTGATTAATCATCCTGGCAACTTTTCAACTGTTTCAGGGTTTTAAGAAGTCTAATGAATAAAATGTATGAAATTAAGAAATGTACTGTACAAAATTCCTGCAATGTGCAGAGAGTTTCTTATACTATTAACACTTGTCTATCTATATTGTATCACAATGGACACTCAAGTCTTAAGTATTTATTCTACATTGTTCATGCTTCTCTCTATTAATTATATTATTTCAGTCCAATCAGACAGAATTTACGAGCCTATAATGCTTATTACAGTAATAATAACAACTATATAATAGCTGTAAATGCCTTATTGTATCATTGAGTTTTTTCTTTTTTTGTTGACACTGACTAATTCAGCTTGGATCGCCTTTGAGACGGAGGGGCAAATGTATTAAGCCCGGAGAAGTGATAAAGCAGTGATAAGTGCAAGGTGATAATGCACCAACTAATCAGCTCCTAACTTTCAATTACATATTGGAGCTGATTGGCTGGTGCGTTATCACCTTGCACTTATCACTGCTTTATCATTGCTCTATCACATCTCCAGGCTTAATACATCTGCCCCATGCAAATTTTTCAATCCTGCTTCTGCTAAAAAACCCATGTGAAGAGCCAACCAGAAAAGTAAACCGAGAGTCATCGACAACCATCGTCAATACCGGTTGACCTATGCCAACGTAGGATATATGCGGCTGCAGTCGCAGCAGCGCCATTGTTTTAATCGCAGCAATCACAGTTGGCGTTGGATGTATGTCCCGAAAACACCCCTGCATTTTTTTAACCACATTACCGCAAACACCATGTAAACCGGCACTTCCTGGCAATCGCTATGCGATCGCAGATTACTGGCCCACGATGCGGTCGCAGCACATGCGCAGTCATCTGATTATCGGCTGATTTGTGGTTTTGCAAAAATGAAACTGAAGCTAAAAAAGGCCCATTGATACATGATACTGTATTTGTTATTAACTCATCTTTTTAAAGCTCCCTCATTCACAAATTCCCTATGTTTTCATCTGGTAGAATAGGGATACAGGGACTTCTGTGCCCTTTTGGCAATATAAGTAAGCATGTTGTTGAAAATATGATAAAGTGTCAAATTCAGGGCCAAACAGAAAAAGTATTTATATGTATTTATACTTTGTAAATATATTCTCATCCTTTTCATAATAATAAATTATGATAAATAATATAGAAATTAATATAGAAGAAACAGTTATTGATACAGATTGATAAATAGACCCCATCAGTGATATGCCTTCAATACCTAAAGGACCAAATGAAAGGGGAAATAAATGGCAATCGCAAGCTGCAATGTATAGCACTAAGATATTGCACAGCGCCTTACAATTACATTATTTTTAATAAATCAAATCAGTTACGTATCTTTGACCTAAGGAAGGAATGCCAAGGAAGATGGGATGAACATACAAACAGCAGCAGGGTTGGAGTGGCCCACAGGGGTACACCTCCTCTAGGGATCAGGTTCCAGGTGTGCACTTGAATTATACATATGTTACCTTACACTGCACAGGACTATGGTTTATTTTCTACAGTGCATTGCTGTTATTAATCTGCTACATTATCACGCATGCACTATTATATATATATATATATATATATATATATATTTATTTATCAAGGGGCGCAGTCTATGCACTCTCTAATGCATGGGTCTTCAACCTGTGGCCCACCAGCTGCTGTGGAACTACACATCCCAGCATGCCCTGCCTCAGTTTTAGCATGCCTTAATAGCAAAATTGTGGCAGGGCATGCTGGGATATGTAGTTCCACAGCAGCTGGAGGGCCACAGGTTGAAGACCTATGCTCTAATAGTTGGGTAAACCAATGTGGCAGCTGGTCACATCTCCTCTGAAGACTTGTCACACCCCTAAACATGGCCCCTACCACTGTGTTCCCCTGGTGGGCCCTTCATGCCCCAGTCCGACACTGAACAGCAGAATATAGTGCTCTGGTTGCTCTTGTTTCTAGAATGACGGGGGCTATTTATTAATGTATTTTTATCATGTTAATTATCTTTTAATCGCTACTGCTTGCAGAGATAGCAGAAGGCTCCCTATTAATAGCTCCTTCACTGCTTGCCTATCACAGCGATGAAGGTGCTTGTACTGGGCATGCACGCCATCCGGCTGCAGATGTGCACACTCCAGGCTTCCGTAGAGGGCTGTGGAGATAATTCTCTTATGATACTGTAGCCTCTTCCTTATGATATATGTCCTAATAGATAGTCCTCTTAGCATTAGGTACATAGTTTAGACATAAACTGATTGCACAAGAAAAATAATCTCATATGAGCTTATCTGACAAGGGGATATTGACATTGTATTCTGCATGAAAATGAGGTGTTACAAGGGGCTGGTAGGGGGTAAGAGTACCAATGGTTGGGTGTCTACAGATGTTTCTAGTTCTATGTAGCATCCACTTTCCATTATATGTATAATAGAACATGTGCACAATTTATGTCAGGAACAGATTTTGCCTGTATGATTTCCCTTTAAGCACATCAGATAAATTATCTCATCATACACCATTCTAAGCATTCAGTTAAATCTTTTGCTTGCTACTCATCGTCAAGGGCATTCACTTGCAGGTGAGCTTGTAATGTAAGGGTTAAAGCAATTATGTTTTATCTTACATAAAGACTGAAGACTTTGAAAGAAATTGCTTGCAAAATGTCACCAAGATTGTGTACCCTGTTAAATGGCATCAATGGTGCTAATGGCCACTATCACTCAGGAGAACACGCTTAAGAGGAGAATAACTGCGAGTAGCTGCTCACAGCCTGTAATCTGCACAGTTAGAACAGATAGATTTTAGAGGCTGAACTACACAGAGCACACTTGTCAGATTACACAGACGGCACAATATGACATTTTTTGTAAGTATTTGGTTGCTATGGCGACTATATAAACACTCCTACACAAAGAGTCGCAGGCTGGTTGGCAATAATCTTAATGTGGAAAACCACTTGAAAGCTTTGTAGCATGTCTCTCTTAAACAGATCAACAGCAATAAGTTGAATGTGGGGGAGAAAGCTATCGGAAAAGAGTCCTTAAAACCTCAATTGCAGCCAGAATACAAATAAATCGCAACAGTTGTACACACAAATGTAAATGACACAATAATGCTACAAAATCTATGTTACCTGAGGCACGTTTCACTTATTAGATCTATGTATCTGTGGTGTATCTATAATGGTTGCAGGGTGTGCAGTGTACACGGGACCCTAGGTCACACACCCTGCACACATCTCTTCAATACTTACCCTGTCAGTGATGCACAAATCACAGAGAAAATATTGTGACAGCCATTTTCCCAGCGTTTTGCACATGCACAGTAGGAAAAACACAGGGAAAATGGCACCATTTCCCTGGAGACCTAAGCATGTGCAGTAGACAGCGCTAGAGTCTACTAGTGACCCTAGTGCTGAGAGTCTAAGCGCTGCTGGCTAGTGAGGAGGGGGTCCAGACAGAGGGCCAGATGCATCATCGCTTGGAAAGTGCTAAAATGGAGAGTGAAGAAGCACCAGCCAATCAGCTGCTAACTACATTGTCACAGGCAGGGCTGTTTCTAGCCAATTTGGCGCCCAGTGCGAGATTTAAAAATGCGCCCCATCATGACATTAAAAAATGTGCCCCCCCCCCCCCCCACACACACACACACACACACACCTAGATAGATAAAAAACTTGCGCGCGCACCCGGCAAGGGGACGTGGCCTCATCTAAATGGGTGTGGCCTCATTTAAATGGGCATGGCCTCGTCTAAAAAGACTACATCACAATCCAGTTTTTGACCCTGCTCCAACAGATCATGGCCACCACAGGAAAAAAAAATTCTACCATATTAAGCCCCACCCAGTAACGCCCCCTGCACCATATTATGCCACACACCGCAATGCCCTTGATACATTAAATCCCCACACTACGTCAGGCTAGAGCCCCCATTTCACACATTATGGCAGGTGTCCCCATTTCACACATTGAGAGAGAGAGAGAGAATACTTACAGAGGCGATTACCGCTCTTCGGCACGCCTCACCAGTCGCTCCTCGCGCCGGCCTTTCCCTCTTCCTAACTTGGATCCCCCTCTGTACTCCGCTCGGGGGGGGGGGGAGTTTCGCGGAGTGACGGGGTTGCGTCGTGACGTAACGACGCAAACGCGTCATTCCGTGAAACTCCGCCCCCCGAGCGGGTTACTCGGGGAGAAATAGGAGGGGCAATCAGGGAGCCACAGTTAGTGCCGCAGCGGGCGCCCAGTGCGGTTGCACTGCTCGCCTGCCCCAAGAAACGGCCCTGGTCACAGGCTGTGTTTGAAAAATGGCAGTTAGGAGCTGATTGGCTGGTAGTTAATCACTCTCCATTTTATCACTTTCCAAGCGATGATGCATCTAGCCCTCAGACACTGTACACAGGCCCCCTCCTCTCCTAATATTACTCCCTACTATTAATGTTTCTGTTTAATTAGCACTGCTAACTCTTATAGCCACTGACTAGATGGTATATATTTCTTAATAGTATAATAGTTGCATACCTCTCAACTGTCCCGATTTTTGCGGAACAGTCCTGTTTTTTGGGACTGTCCCGCCGTTCCACCCGCGGGGGCCGTAGTGTGTGTGTGTGTGTATGGGGGGGGGGAAGCGGCAGTTGGGAGGCTCCTCAAACTCGCTGCTTTGCTTAGCAGCATTGAACAGACGCTGTGCGCATGGGCACAGCATCTACTCAATGGAGACAGAGTGACTGGGGGCATGCCAGCAGCTCACAGAGCGCTGTACTTGCCCCCCCTAGTGACGGAAAATGGGGGCGTGGCTTGTGGTAGCAGCACTGTCGCAAAGCCACACCCCTTTCACACAGGTCATGCCCATTTTGTATGCGCACGCTACGCAGGAGTCCTGTTTTCAGTTATTGAAATGTTGGGAGGTATGTAGTTGTGCTATAGAGAGGTTACAATTTAATTACATAATCTTGTAAAATACAAATAAAACTCAGAAATTAGAATATCGTGCAAAAGTTAATTTATTTCAGTAATTAAACATAAAAGGTAAAATTGATATATTATATATACTCATTACATGCAAAGTGAGATATTTCAAGCCTTTATTTGTTATAATTTTGATGATTGTGGTTTACAGCTTAAGAAAACCGCAAATCCAAAATCTCAGAAAATTAGAATATTACATAAAATCAATAAAAAAAGGATTTTAAATACAGAAATGTCGGCCCTCTGAAAAGTATAATCATACATATGTACTCAGTACTTGGTTTGGGCCCCTTTTGCATGAATTACTGCCTCAATGCGGCGTGGCATGGATTCTATCAGCCTGTGGCACTGCTGAGGTGTTATAGATGAGAGACATGAGGCCGAACAATGCAGAAGAGCTGAAGGCCGCCATTGAAGCATCCTGGTCTTCCATAACACCTCAGCAGTGCCACAGGCTGATAGAATCCATGCCACGCCGCATTGAGGCAGTAATTCATGCAAAAGGGGCCCAAACCAAGTACTGAGTACATATGTATGATTATACTTTTCAGAGGGCCGACATTTCTGTATTTAAAATCCTTTTTTTATTGATTTTATGTAATATTCAAATTTTCTGAGATTTTGGATTTGGGGTTTTCTTAAGCTGTGAGCCACAATCATCAAAATTATAACAAATAAAGGCTTGAAATATCTCACTTTGCATGTAATGAGTATATATAATATATTAATTTCCCCTTTTAAGTTTAATTACTGAAATAAATTAACTTTTGCATGATATTCTACATTTCTGAGTTTCACCTGTATAATCTAAACAGGAGCCGCAAGAAAAACAAATCAGGAAATAAAATAGGTCTAATGTACCCTGCGCGCATACATAGCCAAGATTTATTAACATGCGGCTTCAAATCCTCATCCAAAGGCTCTCTGCTAACAAACTGGATGACCTTGCTGCAGCTGCATCCACCAGATTCAACTTAGCAGTCAGCGGACCCTCAGAGGGGTGTAGTATGGTATGCCAGCGGCCGGGATCCCGGCGGCCAGCATTCCAGCGCCGGGATCCCAACCGCCGGCATACCGGCAGCTGGGCGAGCGCAAATGAGCCCCTTGCGGGCTCACTGCGCTCACCACGCTGCGGGTGCACTCTATTTATTCTCCCTCCAGGGGGGTCGTGGACCCCCAAGAGGGAGAATAGTTGTCGGTATGCCGGGCGTCGAGATTCTGGCACTGGTAGACTGAGCGCCAGGATCCCAACAGCCGGCATACTGAATACCACCCCCTCAGAGCTCTCGAGAACACTGATTCCCTGGCATTGCACCTGTTCTCATTAGTTGAAAATGAGGAATAGAAAAAAAGGGGTTAAGAAAGGGAATGAATTAGACAGAGGATGTAAAAGAGTGTAACGGAGTAAGAATGGGCCAGGAGAAATAAGTGGAGGAAGCACTGAAGAGAGGGGATGACCGAGGAGAAGTGAGAACCCCCTCCTCCAGGCAGTACCATGGTAAACTGCTAGTATATACATATATACTGTATAGTAGAGACACCAATTTGTCATGAAAAATATGTGTGGTGTGCTAATTAAGGATTGAACTCGTAGTGAGTTCAATGTAAGTATTGGAAGCATACATCATGCCTCCTTCACTTAATTATCAATTCCAAAAAGCTGCTGAGTGCAAGATCTGCCCCCTATCTGCACGGAAAGTTCTCCCTTATGCTGTTTCTCCCATTGACTCTAGATGACATTGATTCCCCCATTGGAGGCTCAGGTCACATCACTCTCTAATGTCCCTTGTCCCTCCTCTCATCCTCTGCCCTGGTGTCTGCTACCTTCCCACAGTCTCTCCCCTGGTATTTCCTCTCCCTTCCTGCATCCCCCCCCCCCCCAGTGTCTCCTCTCCCACCATGCATCCTCTCAACCAGTGTCTGCTCCCTTCCTGCATCCTCTCCCTTGGTGTCTGCTACCTCCCAACATCCTCTCCCCTGGTGTCTCCTCCCCCTCCCTGCATCCTCTCCCACAGATTCTCCTCTCCCTCCCTGCATCCTCTCACCCGGTGTGTGCTCACTCCCCACATCCTCTCCCCCAGTGTCCGCTCACTCCCCACATCCTCTCCCCCAGTGTCTTGTCTCCCTCCCTGCGTCCTCTCCATTGGTGTCTACCCGTCCTTCATGAATCCTATCCCCTGTTGTCTCTATTCCCTCCCTGCATCCATTCTTCTAGCACTGTGTCTGCTGCCTCCACGCATCCTCTACCGCAAAGCCTCCTCTCCCACACAGCATCCTCTCACCTAGAGTCTAATCCTTCCCCGCATCCTCTCCCCTGGTTTCTCCTCTCCCTCCCTGCATCATCTCTCCCAGTGTCTCGCCTGCCTCCCTCCATTCTCTGCCACAGACAGGGAGTACACAGCAAGGAGGGATCTAAAAGGATCCCTCTGCTGCAAAAGCTGTGGCAACTTGTAAACACATTTTGGGGATGTATGCCATCCAGTGTCAGACTGGGGCATGAATGGCCCACCGGGGGAATGCAGTGGTAAGGGACCATGTTAAGGGGTGTGGCCAGTCTTCAGAGGGGGTGTGGCCAGCCACCACAGAGGCTTCGCTAACTATTAGTGCATGGTTTGGGCCTCTTGATTAATATATATGGTAAATACTGCTAGTGCATGCATGATAATGTATCAGACTAACAACAGTAATTTACTGTATAAAATACACCATAGTCCTGTGCAGTATAAAATAGTATATGTATAATGTATAATTCAAGTGCACAATCTGGAACCTGATCCCTAGAGAAGGAGGTGGGGTTGGTGTATTGGTTAGCAATACTACCACTCAGCACTGAGATCTTGGAAACAATTCCAAACTAGGCCCTAACTGTCCTCCGGTTTCCACTCACAATCCAGAAACATACTATTAGATTAATTGGATTTTGACAAAATGAACCCTAGTGTATATATGTGTGTGTGCATGTGATAGGAAGTTTGGGGGCAGATGTATTAAGCCTGGAGATGGCATAAGGAAGTAACAAACCAGTGATAAATGCAAGGTGATAAACACACCAGCCAGTCAGCTCCTGTCAATTTACATATTAGAGCTGATTGGCTGGTGCGTTTATCACCTTGCACTTATCACAGGTTTATCACTTTCTTATGCCTTCTCCAGGTTAATACATCTGCACCATAGATTGTAAGCTCCACTGCGGGCAAGGACTAATATACCAAATATTCTCTGTAAAGCGCTGCAGAATATGTGTGTGCTATATAAATAACTGGTAATAAATAAATACAATCTTTTAAAATGTGTTGGTGTGATGAATACACCTGTGCGCCTACTGGATACTTGCATTGCTTGATCAGATATATGCACTAATAATACAGAGCAATTATTGGATCGGTGTGCATCTGTACACACTGAGCAATTTCTGGCTCAGTGCACCATGCTTCCAGGTGTCTTCAATGGGATCGGGAGGTCAGAAAAGAGATTCTGCCCATCAGATCCCAACCTCCGTATCTGACAGCTGCAGGAGCGTTTGAAGCCGTTTATCAGCTGACGCTACTGCATACACACTAGGGGGAGATGGCAACTAATCAACTGCTCTGTATAATTTTATAGTATGTAAATTGTAAATGTTACTTCACTGCTGATTGGTTGCCATGGACAACTTCTCAGCTGGCTCACTTCTCCACTGTTTTCACTGGTTAGACAGCTCTTCCTATACCTGGCCGGTCAGCCATGACTGTATAATCGTCCCGATAATGTTATAGTGTGTACACGGCATTAAGCAGCTTACACATTTGTTATCGAGTAAACTAAAAACATATAGTTTGCATTTCATGAGTTAATTCATAGCATACATAAGCCTGCTAAAGTAATGTATATAAATATTTGCATTGGTGTGATCAGTTATGCTTTAAATCAGATGCATTTGGATTTATAAGGAATGCACTAACGTTCTCTTGCTGCCAGGACACAAGGACATGCCTGAAGAATGAGCCTTTAGCCATCTCTGGCTACACAGATGTTTCATACACAGAAGTACAACAGATCCATGGTATTATGATGAATATCTCTGTATTATGGCAATCAGACAGAAACTCCCTCCTGACCGGCTATAGGAAATTCCCTCCCTTGTTTAAATGCACAGAGGCCTAGTGCAGAGACATGAGTCTGGTGAAGTATGTGAGCTATCCAGTGGGGAGTTCAGGAGCTGTTAGCACTGCCAATAAAACTAACTAAACAGAAACATGTTATCCCAGTGTAATGAGTCCCCAGAAACCTAGAGCCAAAACGCTTGAGAAAAAAAAAAAAACACAGCCCAGCCGCCATGACATACTGTACACATGAGGCTAGAATGCCACAGAAAGGGATCATGTCATAGACTTATGCAGCAGGACTGGACAGTGATTTACTGACACAAACACATAAGTGGCTACGACTAGAGGTGGAGCAGTAGATGGTCCTCGTTTTTAGCACCTGATATTAGAATTATTCCTGTTATTGTGAAAACATTCTGAGATCATACTTTCTGGTTATACTACTTACTGTATCTTATGATGAATGGCTCTGGGAGGTATTAGGCACTATGAAATGATTGATTGTGCTGGAATGTGTACACAAAATAATTGTAGACATTCATCTACATTAACAATTGCTACATGTATGCAGAATATTTGGGATGCAGTCAATTTACCTACATTCAAAATCCCAACAGTCAAAATCCCGTCAACCACTGACCGATGGTCAAAATACCGACAAGGTCAAAATACCGACATGGTCAAAATACAGACATTTAAAATATCGACAGGTCAAAAAGTCGACATGAGTTTTTCATGATTTTTTAATTGAAACCGTCTTGTTCATACTTAACCATCCAGTTGACCTGAAGGGGGAATATAATAGTGTGCCGAGCGCAGCAAGCCATGCAAGTGGAATCGGGACACTTATACGGTGTCTGCGTCGACCTATGTCGACATACACACCAAAACCAATTACAAACTTGCGTCAACTTTTTGACCTGTCGACATTGTAAATGTCTATATTTTGACCGAGTCGACATTTTAAATTTCGGTATTTTGAACTTGCCGGTATTTTGACCATCGGTCAATTGTTGTCGGTATTTTGACCACATTGCTTCCCTGGAAATAGCCAATGCAGCCAATGGCTAGGAGAGCAGACACTGCAGCTCTGCATACAGTATATGCTGGCAGTGGCAGCTGGCTGTATATAGACAGCTGATGGAAGACAATCGTCCTTTGCATCACCTGATAGATAACTGTTCTGTGCTGTGACATATATTTACATGTAGTTACAGTGGTATAACCAGAACTTTGGGGGCCCCATAGCAACATACTGAAGGGCCCCTGTCCCAATGCTTCTTGAGAGACGCCTCTCAGAAACAGTTATTAATTTTATGCCCCATATTAGTGTTCTAGTTCATTAACTGAACCATAGTAGTGCTGTAGTTTATTTTATAAACCATTGTAGTCCCCTAGTTTACATGATGTCACATTACATGGCTGTGTGAGTACACATTATGCCACACAGTATCCCTAAGTTTATATTATGCCACATTACAGTGCCCTCTGTTCATATTATGTCACATTATAGTGCCCTTCAGCTCAAATTATGCCATGTTACAGTGACTCAGCTCATATTTTGCCACACTATAGTGCCCTCTGTTCATATTATGTCACATTATAATGCACTTCAGCTCAAATTATGCCATGTTACAGTGACTCAGCTCATATTATGCCACACTATAGTGCCTCCATTTCTTACTGTGCCACAGTGCCTTAATTCTTATACAGGTTGAGTATCCCATATCCAAATATTCCGAAATACGGAATATTCCGAAATACGGACTTTTTTGAGTGAGAGTGAGATAGTGAAACCTTTGTTTTCTGATGGCTCAATGTACACAAACTTTGTTTAATACACAAAGTTATTAAAAATATTGTATTAAATGACCTTCAGGCTGTGTGTATAAGGTGTATATGAAACATAAATGAATTGTGTGACTGTAGACACACTTTGTTTAATGCACAAAGTTATAAAAAATATTGGCTAAAATTACCTTCAGGCTGTGTGTATAAGGTGTATATGTAACATAAATGCATTCTGTGCTTAGACTTAGGTCCCATCACCATGATATCTCATTATGGTATGCAAATATTCCAAAATACGGAAAAATCCGTTATCCAAAATACCTCTGGTCCCAAGCATTTTGGATAAGGGATACTCAACCTGTATTATGTAACATTTTAGTGCCCTCATTACAATGAGCAAATCAGAATATGACACATTGCAGTGCCCTCCAGTTCATATTGTACCACATTACAGAGGCCTCTGGTTCAAATTATGCCACATTACAGTGGCCCCTTACAATCATAACATCCACTACACACTCCCCTCACTGAAAATATAATGTCCCACAATTCAGACTGGGTAATGGATCAGACCTAATTGCTTAGAAGGCAAATCTGTGAATCTGGTATGCAACTTTATAACCTGGGTCCAGGCCTCTCTAAGCCTCTGGACCCCATAGGAGATGGTATGGGGATCCCGGCACTTGGGATGTCGGCAGTTCTGACACCTGCTAGGTAAGTATAGTAGGGGCCACAACAGAAATGTCAGATATCAACTGAGGTACCCTCTTGTAAAATGGTCCAGATACTCTAAAATACAATGATATGCGCCTTGGACTTTGAGTAAAGCAATTAAAATTATAGTAATACATCACTATTTTGATGGTGTATATAACTGGGTTATGGATCAATGGGTCGACCTGAATTAGGTTGACAGTCAATAGGTGACATGGTTGACACATGGAAAAGGTTGAAACGTGAAAATTATCAACACGGGACAGGTCAACACATAAAAAGGTCGATATACTTTTTGGTGTTTTTTGCGTAACATGAACAAGAACCCCAATTAGTGCACCGCATCCCCTTGAATAGCTCGCTTCACTCCCCATGCTGCAGGAAGGTTACTATTCCCAATCCTAGTCCACGTGGATAGCAAAGTATGAAAAAGTAAAAAATGCATATATATTTTTTTAAATGCAATGTCAACCTTTTCATGTATCGGTATGTCCCGTGTCGACCATTTTAGCATGTAAACATTGTACCTGTGTCAGCTGTGTCCATGTCGACCAATAGTCGACCTAATCAATGTCAACATACCATCCGTATACCATATAACTGGTGCATGCAGTATGTGAATGTTCCCATTGTGAATAAACTGCCAATCGGATCTTCTGTCCTGTCTACTGAAACATGCAGTAATTAACCCTTTAAAGCCATCTTCAAAGGACTCTGTTTACTGAATTGGAAGAATTGGTAGAGCCGCTTTGTGCATTTCCTTTTAAAATATAATGTAATGACAGAGAATGGTGACATTTCTGGAAATGTCATATTAAAAATGCAGCGCTGGTCCGTTACAATCAAAATGTCTCTCTGACAAAAGCCTTAGACGTTGATGTGTATTTCTACATATTCTCTAATATACCTTTTGTTATTATTAAAACAATTTTGACATGTTCTGCATGAGATATCCTGGGATTGCAGAAATATCTACATTTTAATAAGGAAACGGCACATGTATAATTCATCTAAGTACCTAGTCTCCTACTGGTATACCCATGCTCTCTACACTAATTATAATAATTAAAAAAGAAAATGACAATGGTTATTTACATATTCTCTTGAGACAGAAAACAAAAACAGACAATCTAAATGCTTTCAGCAAAGATTCCTGTAGATATCAAGGCTTGTCTTTCATTTGTGTACCTGACAAAAAAAAATGAAACTAGTGTCTTTAAACAGTAGTAAGTTCAAACATTTCTGTCACTTTTATATACAGAAGTCAAACAGGAACCTCACTTTCCAGAAAATTTGTTGACATCCTGAAAATGCCGGTTTCATTACGGTAAAGGGCCCTCCATGCTGACTTTAATAAGGGTCTCATGACTGATGAGCGGAGAATCCTTCAAAACTTATAAACAGCTTTGTATAATTATGTTTGAGAGAGTTTAGTTCCTTATCACAGCCTGCAGTAGTGGAGAAGTCAAGAATTAATCTCTACTGACAGGAACTGAATCCACATAGTAAACATTTTAATCCATATTTACTGTTTTTTTTGTGTTTGTTTTGTTTTGTTTATATGAGCACTAATGTGTATCCGTTTATTTTATTTGGAGGTTTCCATCTTTGTGGGGCTATACTAAACCCAACTTTGCATCCACACTAACACACCAGTAGTCCCCCCTCCAACCTGTTAGTGGGGTCCACTAGTGGACAGTTTAGATCTATAAATTCCAGAACTGACGAGGGATCTAATTCACCAGAAGAAATCACAGCTGGATGATTGATTGAGTACTGCTGCAAGGGACGGACTGGGGCCACAATTTGGCCTTGGCATCCGGGCGTGGACTTGTGGCACACCTCCATTTTTGTTAAAAACCCATTATGGGGGCGTGGCCTACGGACCAAAGATGGCAGATGCACAGTGATAGTACACTGCTCTGATCTCCAGTGCCTGCTGCCTGATCCCGCTGTAACAGTCGCGGTGACCCCAGCTACACCCGTTCTTGCTCCCCCCTCACTCCCTGGATCCGAGAGAGGGGCTTGTGGTTCCCTTACCCGATCCGGAGGCTGTATTCGTGGTGCGGCTTACTCCGTTGGGCGTCTGGCGTTCGGAGCTCTGCGGGTGCCGTCCATACCTCTATCCATGTGTGGAGTCCTGGACGCCGCTGGGTGCCTTGTTCTCTCTCTTGCTGCCAAGACTTCCTCCTGCCTGCCTCTGGATATCACCGGCTGTGCTGAGTGCGGCGCTTTCACCGCTGGAACATCCAGGTCGGTGCGCTGCTCTGGGTGATTCCTGCTCTGCCGAGTCCCGTGCGGCCTGTGCCTCTGGAGTGATGAGGGGCTGCTCTCAGCGAAGTATGATCACAGCACTGGCCGGCTCAAGTGAACCACCTGCTGCTCTCCTTTCGGTGAGCTGCACTACTGCACCCTATATTTAAAATCTGCATTGTGTGAGCCCTGCTGCCAAGCAGCCACGGAGAAGTATAGGAGAGACTTTAATTTTTATTATCACTGAACCTGTTTTCTCAGCACTCGCACCAACACCTCTAATAAACAGTACTGTTTTCTCATATTCTTGAACAGCACCCTCTGTACATATCCACTACTTTACTGTATTCCAGGAGTCTCTAGTGTAGTTTATATGGGTCACCCCCTCTCTCAGGCGTACTCCATCACAACAGGATGCTGAGATAACTACTACTGGGAACATACCCGGGGATTTGTTTTTTCTCTTTGTTTAGCTACCTGACATAATCTTTATTATTCAGCCTCAGCATTCAGTATAACTTCAACACTGCTATATTTTCTTTTGCTCATTATGCCTAAATCTAAAAAGTCTGCGCCTCCTGCGGACCTCACCATGTTTATATCTAAAATGAAGCCTGGGTCTAATAAATCAGCGTCTGCTTCCCAATCAGCTACTGCTTCAGACTCGGAGGAGGAAATGCACTCCCCTGATGCTTCTATGAAAGATTGCATAGCCTCCATTTTTACGGAGATGAAATCTCTTAAAAAAGCTTTTCATTATGAGATTCGAAAAGCTATATTGGCTTAAAAGAAGAGATTTCTGAATTAGGGATACATACTAAAGATGTCGAGCAAAAAAATCGAAGAGGTAATTAAATTTCAACAAGAAATGGAACGATCGGTCTGTGTCATGCAGGAGGATATCCATTTCCTACAAGACCAGCAGGAGGATTTTGAAAATAGGGCCCAACGCAATAATTTGTGCATTAAGAACATTCCTGAGACTATTAAACCAACTCAACTAGAGGACTTTCTAACCCGATTTTTCAACATCTTTTACCTGATCTCCCACCAGAACTTTTGCTATTAGATAGGGCACACCGTTCTCTGAGGCAGAAGCCTTCCTCGACATCTCCGCCGAGGGATGTGGTACTACGATGCCATTATTATAAGACCAAGGAGAAGGTCCTGGCGGCTGCACGAGGACAGGACACTTGTCACTTTGAAACCCACAATTTGTCAGTATTTCAAGACTTGTCTCCTATCACTCTCAAACGACGATTTGACCTCAGAGATTACACCCAGATTCTTCAAGATAATCAGATCTGCTACAGGTGGGGTTACCCCTTTGCTTTGATTGTACAACTAGAAGGAAAACAATTGATGGCGAGATCTAAAGAAGAGGCCAATCATCTTCTTCGGAATCTTAATCTCTCCATTCCAGCGAAGGTGCCATCTTCGTATTCACAGACTGAGTCTTCATCTCTACGTTCTCCACAATCTTTTTTGCCGCAAAGAGCACCTAGACGGCTATGGTCAACAGTTTCTGTTAACACCTCAAAGGTAGGTATTCCTTCATGATTTGATCTTTACTATTGGTTTGTTGCTTTCTGGTAATCTCATAGTCAAAGGGTTTTTAACTCTTTAAACGGACTCACGTTTTCTTTGGCTGAATTTAGTCACCTGAATTTTGCTTGAGTTTAATATGTTTTGTTTGTTATGTCAGTTATGCTTTAAAATGTAAGGGTTCTATATCCCCTTAGGGGTTCCCTCTTAAGATGTTATGCCGTCTAACAATGGTCTACTCCATTCCCCCGCCGAGCCTTTAGGGCCGGTTTTGAGCACGTGGGAAGTTCTTCCCCTTCTGTTGCCCCTTACAGGTGCTCAAAGATGTGGACCCGCCCTACCGGGCTAATGGATCCTTGTTTTTGTCTTCCTTTTTCTTTTTTTCTTGTATTTCTGTTTTTGCCTTTTTACTTCTATGTATTCTGAAACTTTCTTCTGTCCTTTCTTTTTATTCTTTTCCTGATCTCCCTCTTGGAGGTCCATCGTGTGCTTTGGGAGGATTTTCTTTGTGCATTATTGAATATAGTGATATGTCGACTAACATAATTACTTATAATGTCAAGGGGTTAAACAACTCACACATAATAACTAAATTGTTTCTCTTTCTAAAGCAGGTAAAGGGGGACCTAGTGTTTTTGAAAGAGACACACTTTAGAGGTTCTACCCATCCTGAATTACGTTATTAGCGTTATCCTGTTGCTTTACATGCTTGTGATCATTTGCAAAAAAAACTAGGGGTAGCTATATTAATAGCGGCCCATTTACAATTAGAGTCGGAATTTTTTTAAGGGATAAAAGAGGTAGATTCCTTATAGTGATTGGTAAACTGAACAATGTACCCATTACTCAATGTTTATGGCCCAAAAATGTTAACTAAGTTTAATTTTTTGCTTCCTTAGATTCTAAACTTTCGCAATATAGAAAGGGCGATGTTTTGATGGCTGGGGATTTTAACACGGTCCTTCACCATATATTAGATCGCTCCCACTCCTTACCACCTTCTCAAACTTATAATAGCAATCGAAATTCCAAGGCATTACTCTCCTTACTTATGTACCATTTATTATTTCATTCCTGGAGAGTATCTGATCCACTAGCTAAGGATTATGCGTTCTTCTCTCCGGTGCATAAACGCTATACTAGAATTGATATGATTATGATTGGAAGATATTTGACCTCTAGGATTCAAAGAATTTCTATACTTCCGATATCATGTTTGGATCATGCTCCGGTGTCCTTAGTGTTATCGGGTATAGCACACAATTCTCCTCTGCCGTCTTGGTGTCTTAATGATGCTCTCCTTCAGCATAAAGATGTGGTGACTCAGATTACTCAAGTATTGACTGACTATTTTGATATCAATCAGACCCCTGATATAAGCAATATGTCACTCTGGGAGGCACATAAAGTGCCTCTCAGGGGCCATCTTATCCAGATTTCATTGAGATTGGCTAAATCTCGTACCAAGGCGATTTTAGATTTGACTGAGCAACTTCATCAATTGGAAGAAATCCATAAGTCAACTCTTGATCAAGCTGATCTAGAGCATTTAATTAAGGTTAGGGGTGAATTAAATATGCTATTATCCCACAAAACTGAACAATGTCTTAGACGGCTTAACCAATTATATTATGAAAAAGAGGATAAGGTGGACAAAATTCTAGCAAGAAAGCTGAGAGCTCAAATCTCTTCTAAAAATATTTTATCGATCAAAACTAAGCATGAGGTACTGATAGAATCCTTAAGGAATTTGAGGATTTTTATAAGACATGATATAATGCTGATGTTAATACTCCTTCCTCCCCGATGTTCCATAATGATATCGATTCTTTTCTGGACAAATGTAATTTGCCTAAATTAAGCCAATCCTTGGTTACTCAGCTAGGTTCAGAAATAACTCTTAAGGAGTTAGAGGATGCTCTTAAACTTCAGAAATCTGGTAAAGCCCCTGGGCCTGATGGCTTTTCTATTTTCTATTTTAAAAAGTTTAAAACCCTTCCCCATCTATGTAGACTGTTTAATAGATTTCTCAAAGGTGAACCCCTATCTCCGTGCACGCTCTAGGCTCAAATTATCTTAATACACAAACCTGGGAAAGACCCTAATGTATGTTCTAGTTATCGCCCTATCTCATTATTAAATAACGATATTAAAATTTTTGCTATAATTTTTGCTTTAAGATTAAACTCTGTTCTCCCACAGCTAATCCATGCTGACCAGGTGGGCTTCATCCCATGCTGACAAGCTAGAGACAATACCCGGAGGACAATTAATCTTGTCCATGTGATTAACAAACATAAACTACCTTCTATCTTTCTCTCGCTAGACGCGGAGAAGGCTTTTGATAAGATCCGTTGGACTTTTATGTTTGCCACTCTGCGTAGGTTCGGTCTGGGAGGAAGCCTACTAACTGGTATTCAAGCACTGTATTCCAACCCCTCAGTGAGAGTCAGGGTGAATGGTAAAGATTCTAATTTATTTCAGATACATAATGGCACCTGACAGGGCTGTCCTTTATCACCCCTTATTTTTGCCATGACGATCGAGCCTCTAGCATGCATGATACGTTCTAATGTCGATATTAAAGGAATTATAGCCGGGGATCTTAAGTACAAATTATAATTATTTGCAGATGATGTCTTGCACACTCTTTCCTTTCCCCATATTTCTATTCCCAATCTGTTTCAAACCTTATCCTCTTACTCACTCTACTCAGGTTATAGCATTAATTGTGCTAAATCAGAATCTCTCCCATTACATATTAAAGAAGATACTAGAGTTTCCTTAGGCAAGAATTTTAATTTCGCTTGGCGCACCAATAAAATAGAATATTTGGGCATTTACATCACACATTCTTATGGGTCCTTATATAGAGAAAATTTTCCTGCTTTTTTTCATAATATTGAAGCTGATTTCCGTGCATGGAAGAATCAGGTAATTTCTTGGTTCAGTCGTATAGTTACGATCAAGATGAATGTTTTACCTTGAATATTATACTTAATGCAAACTATCCCAGTTTGTATCCCTACAGAAGTCATGAGTCAAATGCAGAGGTCCATACTTAAGTTCATTTGGTTTGATAAACCCCCTCGACTTAAGGCCTCTACTCTAAGCAGATTGGTGGAGGTAGAGGTCTGCCTGATATTAGAAAATATTATAATGCTACTCATTTAAGTCAGGAGCTCACTTGGTTTTCACAAACTCCCAGTCTGCCCTGGATACAAATTGAGTTGGCGGAGGCCAAAATCTCATCCTTGGTTTCTCTTCTACTTCTATCAAGAAGTAATCAGGAGGTACGGACCTGTTCTCCTTCTACCAAGTTTACTTGTTCTGTGTGGTTCTTCTGCATTCGGCACTATGCTCTCTCTACATATCCGTCCCCTCCTACTCCTACAGATGTTCCTCCCGGCTCCTCTCTGCACTCCCATTCCTGGTTTCATTTACCTATACATCCTAGATTTGTTTTTGATTTTATTGAAGTTAAATCCTGGCGTTCCCTGGAGTTTCTTACTAACAAATATGGAATTTCTCGTCCTATTCTTTTTTAAATTTTACAACTCTTTTTACAACTCTTTAAACGGACTCACGTTTTCTTTGGCTGAATTTAGTCACCTGAATTTTGCTTGAGTTTAATATGTTTTGTTTGTTATGTCAGTTATGCTTTAAAATGTAAGGGTTCTATATCCCCTTAGGGGTTCCCTCTTAAGATGTTATGCCGTCTAACAATGGTCTACTCCATTCCCCCGCCGAGCCTTTAGGGCCGGTTTTGAGCACGTGGGAAGTTCTTCCCCTTCTGTTGCCCCTTACAGGTGCTCAAAGATGTGGACCCGCCCTACCGGGCTAATGGATCCTTGTTTTTGTCTTCCTTTTTCTTTTTTTCTTGTATTTCTGTTTTTGCCTTTTTACTTCTATGTATTCTGAAACTTTCTTCTGTCCTTTCTTTTTATTCTTTTCCTGATCTCCCTCTTGGAGGTCCATCGTGTGCTTTGGGAGGATTTTCTTTGTGCATTATTGAATATAGTGATATGTCGACTAACATAATTACTTATAATGTCAAGGGGTTAAACAACTCATCCATAATAACTAAATTGTTTCTCTTTCTAAAGCAGGTAAAGGGGGACCTAGTGTTTTTGAAAGAGACACACTTTAGAGGTTCTACCCATCCTGAATTACGTTATTAGCGTTATCCTGTTGCTTTACATGCTTGTGATCATTTGCAAAAAAAACTAGGGGTAGCTATATTAATAGCGGCCCATTTACAATTAGAGTCGGAATTTTTTTAAGGGATAAAAGAGGTAGATTCCTTATAGTGATTGGTAAACTGAACAATGTACCCATTACTCAATGTTTATGGCCCAAAAATGTTAACTAAGTTTAATTTTTTGCTTCCTTAGATTCTAAACTTTCGCAATATAGAAAGGGCGATGTTTTGATGGCTGGGGATTTTAACACGGTCCTTCACCATATATTAGATCGCTCCCACTCCTTACCACCTTCTCAAACTTATAATAGCAATCGAAATTCCAAGGCATTACTCTCCTTACTTATGTACCATTTATTATTTCATTCCTGGAGAGTATCTGATCCACTAGCTAAGGATTATGCGTTCTTCTCTCCGGTGCATAAACGCTATACTAGAATTGATATGATTATGATTGGAAGATATTTGACCTCTAGGATTCAAAGAATTTCTATACTTCCGATATCATGTTTGGATCATGCTCCGGTGTCCTTAGTGTTATCGGGTATAGCACACAATTCTCCTCTGCCGTCTTGGTGTCTTAATGATGCTCTCCTTCAGCATAAAGATGTGGTGACTCAGATTACTCAAGTATTGACTGACTATTTTGATATCAATCAGACCCCTGATATAAGCAATATGTCACTCTGGGAGGCACATAAAGTGCCTCTCAGGGGCCATCTTATCCAGATTTCATTGAGATTGGCTAAATCTCGTACCAAGGCGATTTTAGATTTGACTGAGCAACTTCATCAATTGGAAGAAATCCATAAGTCAACTCTTGATCAAGCTGATCTAGAGCATTTAATTAAGGTTAGGGGTGAATTAAATATGCTATTATCCCACAAAACTGAACAATGTCTTAGACGGCTTAACCAATTATATTATGAAAAAGAGGATAAGGTGGACAAAATTCTAGCAAGAAAGCTGAGAGCTCAAATCTCTTCTAAAAATATTTTATCGATCAAAACTAAGCATGAGGTACTGATAGAATCCTTAAGGAATTTGAGGATTTTTATAAGACATGATATAATGCTGATGTTAATACTCCTTCCTCCCCGATGTTCCATAATGATATCGATTCTTTTCTGGACAAATGTAATTTGCCTAAATTAAGCCAATCCTTGGTTACTCAGCTAGGTTCAGAAATAACTCTTAAGGAGTTAGAGGATGCTCTTAAACTTCAGAAATCTGGTAAAGCCCCTGGGCCTGATGGCTTTTCTATTTTCTATTTTAAAAAGTTTAAAACCCTTCCCCATCTATGTAGACTGTTTAATAGATTTCTCAAAGGTGAACCCCTATCTCCGTGCACGCTCTAGGCTCAAATTATCTTAATACACAAACCTGGGAAAGACCCTAATGTATGTTCTAGTTATCGCCCTATCTCATTATTAAATAACGATATTAAAATTTTTGCTATAATTTTTGCTTTAAGATTAAACTCTGTTCTCCCACAGCTAATCCATGCTGACCAGGTGGGCTTCATCCCATGCTGACAAGCTAGAGACAATACCCGGAGGACAATTAATCTTGTCCATGTGATTAACAAACATAAACTACCTTCTATCTTTCTCTCGCTAGACGCGGAGAAGGCTTTTGATAAGATCCGTTGGACTTTTATGTTTGCCACTCTGCGTAGGTTCGGTCTGGGAGGAAGCCTACTAACTGGTATTCAAGCACTGTATTCCAACCCCTCAGTGAGAGTCAGGGTGAATGGTAAAGATTCTAATTTATTTCAGATACATAATGGCACCTGACAGGGCTGTCCTTTATCACCCCTTATTTTTGCCATGACGATCGAGCCTCTAGCATGCATGATACGTTCTAATGTCGATATTAAAGGAATTATAGCCGGGGATCTTAAGTACAAATTATCATTATTTGCAGATGATGTCTTGCACACTCTTTCCTTTCCCCATATTTCTATTCCCAATCTGTTTCAAACCTTATCCTCTTACTCACTCTACTCAGGTTATAGCATTAATTGTGCTAAATCAGAATCTCTCCCATTACATATTAAAGAAGATACTAGAGTTTCCTTAGGCAAGAATTTTAATTTAGCTTGGCGCACCAATAAAATAGAATATTTGGGCATTTACATCACACATTCTTATGGGTCCTTATATAGAGAAAATTTTCCTGCTTTTTTTCATAATATTGAAGCTGATTTACGTGCATGGAAGAATCAGGTAATTTCTTGGTTCAGTCGTATAGTTACGATCAAGATGAATGTTTTACCTTGAATATTATACTTAATGCAAACTATCCCAGTTTGTATCCCTACAGAAGTCATGAGTCAAATGCAGAGGTCCATACTTAAGTTCATTTGGTTTGATAAACCCCCTCGACTTAAGGCCTCTACTCTAAGCAGAAGTCCAATTGGTGGAGGTAGAGGTCTGCCTGATATTAGAAAATATTATAATGCTACTCATTTAAGTCAGGAGCTCACTTGGTTTTCACAAACTCCCAGTCTGCCCTGGATACAAATTGAGTTGGCGGAGGCCAAAATCTCATCCTTGGTTTCTCTTCTACTTCTATCAAGAAGTAATCAGGAGGTACGGACCTGTTCTCCTTCTACCAAGTTTACTTGTTCTGTGTGGTTCTTCTGCATTCGGCACTATGCTCTCTCTACATATCCGTCCCCTCCTACTCCTACAGATGTTCCTCCCGGCTCCTCTCTGCACTCCCATTCCTGGTTTCATTTACCTATACATCCTAGATTTGTTTTTGATTTTATTGAAGGTAAATCCTGGCGTTCCCTGGAGTTTCTTACTAACAAATATGGAATTTCTCGTCCTATTCTTTTTTAAATTTTACAACTCTTTTTACAACTCTTTAAACGGACTCACGTTTTCTTTGGCTGAATTTAGTCACCTGAATTTTGCTTGAGTTTAATATGTTTTGTTTGTTATGTCAGTTATGCTTTAAAATGTAAGGGTTCTATATCCCCTTAGGGGTTCCCTCTTAAGATGTTATGCCGTCTAACAATGGTCTACTCCATTCCCCCGCCGAGCCTTTAGGGCCGGTTTTGAGCACGTGGGAAGTTCTTCCCCTTCTGTTGCCCCTTACAGGTGCTCAAAGATGTGGACCCGCCCTACCGGGCTAATGGATCCTTGTTTTTGTCTTCCTTTTTCTTTTTTTCTTGTATTTCTGTTTTTGCCTTTTTACTTCTATGTATTCTGAAACTTTCTTCTGTCCTTTCTTTTTATTCTTCTCCTGATCTCCCTCTTGGAGGTCCATCGTGTGCTTTGGGAAGATTTTCTTTGTGCATTATTGAATATAGTGATATGTCGACTAACATAATTACTTATAATGTCAAGGGGTTAAACAACTCACACATAATAACTAAATTGTTTCTCTTTCTAAAGCAGGTAAAGGGGGACCTAGTGTTTTTGAAAGAGACACACTTTAGAGGTTCTACCCATCCTGAATTACGTTATTAGCGTTATCCTGTTGCTTTACATGCTTGTGATCATTTGCAAAAAAAACTAGGGGTAGCTATATTAATAGCGGCCCATTTACAATTAGAGTCGGAATTTTTTTAAGGGATAAAAGAGGTAGATTCCTTATAGTGATTGGTAAACTGAACAATGTACCCATTACTCAATGTTTATGGCCCAAAAATGTTAACTAAGTTTAATTTTTTGCTTCCTTAGATTCTAAACTTTCGCAATATAGAAAGGGCGATGTTTTGATGGCTGGGGATTTTAACACGGTCCTTCACCATATATTAGATCGCTCCCACTCCTTACCACCTTCTCAAACTTATAATAGCAATCGAAATTCCAAGGCATTACTCTCCTTACTTATGTACCATTTATTATTTCATTCCTGGAGAGTATCTGATCCACTAGCTAAGGATTATGCGTTCTTCTCTCCGGTGCATAAACGCTATACTAGAATTGATATGATTATGATTGGAAGATATTTGACCTCTAGGATTCAAAGAATTTCTATACTTCCGATATCATGTTTGGATCATGCTCCGGTGTCCTTAGTGTTATCGGGTATAGCACACAATTCTCCTCTGCCGTCTTGGTGTCTTAATGATGCTCTCCTTCAGCATAAAGATGTGGTGACTCAGATTACTCAAGTATTGACTGACTATTTTGATATCAATCAGACCCCTGATATAAGCAATATGTCACTCTGGGAGGCACATAAAGTGCCTCTCAGGGGCCATCTTATCCAGATTTCATTGAGATTGGCTAAATCTCGTACCAAGGCGATTTTAGATTTGACTGAGCAACTTCATCAATTGGAAGAAATCCATAAGTCAACTCTTGATCAAGCTGATCTAGAGCATTTAATTAAGGTTAGGGGTGAATTAAATATGCTATTATCCCACAAAACTGAACAATGTCTTAGACGGCTTAACCAATTATATTATGAAAAAGAGGATAAGGTGGACAAAATTCTAGCAAGAAAGCTGAGAGCTCAAATCTCTTCTAAAAATATTTTATCGATCAAAACTAAGCATGAGGTACTGATAGAATCCTTAAGGAATTTGAGGATTTTTATAAGACATGATATAATGCTGATGTTAATACTCCTTCCTCCCCGATGTTCCATAATGATATCGATTCTTTTCTGGACAAATGTAATTTGCCTAAATTAAGCCAATCCTTGGTTACTCAGCTAGGTTCAGAAATAACTCTTAAGGAGTTAGAGGATGCTCTTAAACTTCAGAAATCTGGTAAAGCCCCTGGGCCTGATGGCTTTTCTATTTTCTATTTTAAAAAGTTTAAAACCCTTCCCCATCTATGTAGACTGTTTAATAGATTTCTCAAAGGTGAACCCCTATCTCCGTGCACGCTCTAGGCTCAAATTATCTTAATACACAAACCTGGGAAAGACCCTAATGTATGTTCTAGTTATCGCCCTATCTCATTATTAAATAACGATATTAAAATTTTTGCTATAATTTTTGCTTTAAGATTAAACTCTGTTCTCCCACAGCTAATCCATGCTGACCAGGTGGGCTTCATCCCATGCTGACAAGCTAGAGACAATACCCGGAGGACAATTAATCTTGTCCATGTGATTAACAAACATAAACTACCTTCTATCTTTCTCTCGCTAGACGCGGAGAAGGCTTTTGATAAGATCCGTTGGACTTTTATGTTTGCCACTCTGCGTAGGTTCGGTCTGGGAGGAAGCCTACTAACTGGTATTCAAGCACTGTATTCCAACCCCTCAGTGAGAGTCAGGGTGAATGGTAAAGATTCTAATTTATTTCAGATACATAATGGCACCTGACAGGGCTGTCCTTTATCACCCCTTATTTTTGCCATGACGATCGAGCCTCTAGCATGCATGATACGTTCTAATGTCGATATTAAAGGAATTATAGCCGGGGATCTTAAGTACAAATTATCATTATTTGCAGATGATGTCTTGCACACTCTTTCCTTTCCCCATATTTCTATTCCCAATCTGTTTCAAACCTTATCCTCTTACTCACTCTACTCAGGTTATAGCATTAATTGTGCTAAATCAGAATCTCTCCCATTACATATTAAAGAAGATACTAGAGTTTCCTTAGGCAAGAATTTTAATTTCGCTTGGCGCACCAATAAAATAGAATATTTGGGCATTTACATCACACATTCTTATGGGTCCTTATATAGAGAAAATTTTCCTGCTTTTTTTCATAATATTGAAGCTGATTTACGTGCATGGAAGAATCAGGTAATTTCTTGGTTCAGTCGTATAGTTACGATCAAGATGAATGTTTTACCTTGAATATTATACTTAATGCAAACTATCCCAGTTTGTATCCCTACAGAAGTCATGAGTCAAATGCAGAGGTCCATACTTAAGTTCATTTGGTTTGATAAACCCCCTCGACTTAAGGCCTCTACTCTAAGCAGAAGTCCAATTGGTGGAGGTAGAGGTCTGCCTGATATTAGAAAATATTATAATGCTACTCATTTAAGTCAGGAGCTCACTTGGTTTTCACAAACTCCCAGTCTGCCCTGGATACAAATTGAGTTGGCGGAGGCCAAAATCTCATCCTTGGTTTCTCTTCTACTTCTATCAAGAAGTAATCAGGAGGTACGGACCTGTTCTCCTTCTACCAAGTTTACTTGTTCTGTGTGGTTCTTCTGCATTCGGCACTATGCTCTCTCTACATATCCGTCCCCTCCTACTCCTACAGATGTTCCTCCCGGCTCCTCTCTGCACTCCCATTCCTGGTTTCATTTACCTATACATCCTAGATTTGTTTTTGATTTTATTGAAGGTAAATCCTGGCGTTCCCTGGAGTTTCTTAGTAACAAATATGGAATTTCTCGTCCTATTCTTTTTTAAATTTTACAACTCCGCTCTTTCTTAAATTCCCTGCCAAAATCAAATGTTTTTCGCCAACTTACCCCTTTCAAAAGGTTATGCATTTATTCGCCGATACGGCAAGGTATCATATTAATAATTTATGGTTTATTACGTTCATCTGGTACAGATAATGTGCTTTCACATGAACGAAAATGGGAAAGTGAGTTGGGCCCTGCGCCGACAGAGGATGCATGGGAAATCATTAGACAGAATGTCGCACAATCCTCTATTTCTTCTTTGATTAAAGAAAACTCAGATAAAGTGTACCCCAGATGGTATTTAGTCCCGTTGAGACTAAATAAGATTTTTCCTGCATCCTCCCCACTCTGCTGGAGTGACTGTGGTCACATTGGGGACTTTGTCCATATTTGGTGGAAATGTCCTAAAATCCACCCATTTTGGGTCCAAATTGAATCCCTGCTAGAGAAAATTTGTTTGTCTCCTATAACTTTAGATCCCTGGATGGCATTGCTGGGTTTATCATTGTCTGATCTTAGTACGCACGCAAATAAACTGGCTCTTCAAATTGCATTCAGCTAGGTGCTCAGTGGCCAAATGTTGGAAAAATCCTGCACCCCCACCCTTAAATATGGCAATCTCTAAAATATGGTTTATTTCTTCAATGGAGAAAATTACTGCATCCCTGCATGATAGGTCCGATAAGTATAATAAAGTTTGGGACCCTTGGTTTACATATTCCAAGGTCTCTATTTCTAGGATTTGACATGTTACTATCTGCATATTTTTGTTAGATAGTCTTATGACGACCTTATATGGTCTGGATTGTACACAATGGACCTCCCCTCTTTTTTCTTTTTCTCTTTCTCCTTTTTGTATTTTCTTTTTGTCTTCTTTGTTCTTTTCCTCTTTTTATTCTTATTTCTTCTTATTGCTTTTTTATTTTTATACCTCACAAGGTTTATATATAACAAAAAATTGCATCAAATGTGTCATGTATATTGTGTATGATTTTTTCTTCATATTGTTTTTGGACCAGCGGACTATGTGTTTTTGTTCTGGATGTCTTTATATCTCTTTATCTATGTCTGCTCATTCGATGTATTGCAATAAAAATGAATTCTTGAAAAAAAAAAACATTATGGGCAGGGGGTGCGCAGACACGGAGCACGGGGGAGGGACCACGAGTCAGGAGGGCATGGACCAACGAGCCGGAGGCTGCGCTGCTCGCGGCCTTCCCTGCTCTTTGTGGGGCCGGACTGGCCCACAAGACCATCGGTCCTTCTGGCATATGCCAGAAGTGCCAGATGGGCAGTCCAGCCTTGACTGCAGCTATCATTTCAGCCAATCATCTGTACTGACACATCAGACTGTTTAGGACTCATATATCAATATTAAACCTTCTATCAGTAGTACCCAGAAATACTAAACATGGGACCTTGGTAACACTAAGCAACCCTGAGGTGGGGGAGGGCTGGGTGGTAACAGTTACAATTCAAGAACACTATGGGGGGCAAGTCAATTGCGTGTGAAGTGATGTCCGAACATCGCGACCACCCCATAGAGATGGACAGGACAACTACAGACGTTGGGGTACCACATATCACAGGATTGAATAAGCACCTACAAATGGTAAAAATAAGTGTTTGACAGTATACTGTACTATATACAGTAATTTTCATTTAAAGCAGCCCTAGTAGAAATGTTTTTTTGTTGTTGCTATTTTTTATTCACATGTTGGGTGGTGGTCGAGGGGGGTATTATGTTGTGTTATACCATGTGCAAAATAAAACAGCTATTGTTTAAATGTTTTATTTATTGTATTTTACAAACCAGCTGTATTTGTAGATCATTCAGATGAGCAGAAAAAAGCTGAGTACCAGCAGGAGACAAAATGATTATAGCAAATGACATCCAGCTAAGTGCTATTATTTCCAAGATCATACAGTTACTATGGCTGCTTTCATTAGGTTAATTAAAGCAATTAATAAATATGTTCTGCAGGCTGATTGTAAGGTCAGGAGGATACAATAAATAATCAATACAGACTAAACAAACTAGATATAAATGAATCCGTCACCAGTTTTCTGGCTCTAAGCATCTTTCTGTAGCAGAACAATTTCTGAATGTTTCTGCACAACAATTAGCTTATGTTTGCAGTCTAGCATAGCGTACCCTGGAATGACAGCCCAAGGGCATCTAACATACAAAGCAACCTGATAAGTGTTAATTCCATGTACATAAGAATTCTGTTATTTTTAACTGTGGTCATCTTTATAAAACATGTATTTTCTAACCAACGTATATTAATATATATATATATATATATATATATAAAATTTCTACTTAAAAAAGGAATATAAAGTACACTGCTAAAGATAAACAGTTAACACTGATTTAGAGGCTATTTAACACGTAGGTAGTAACAGAAGTAGGGTTGTCATCCTATTATCCTATTACAGCTGTAAGTATTGCCACTGGTTAGTATTACTATTGTAATAGGATGACAACCATATTCTCTTTGTGATGCTCTCAGGTGTAGTGGGACCAGTGGCCAGCATGGTAACCCCATTACTGGACACAACTTAGTTCTCCAATGATAACTGCTTATGCTGGGCGTACATTATACAGTTATTTAGGTGATCCTCTTATATCAGCAAATCGCTTAGGTAGTTAAACTATGTATTGTATGAGTGTGACCTCTCCGAAATTATTGATCAGTCAGATGTGCCAAATCGTCCAGCATGGCTGGATGTAATATTTTAAGCTGCAAGTTGCCCGCATCAGGCAGTCTATGCAGTGCAGTGGCCATCTGATGGACAGGCATTTTATCTCTCTGTGTATGCCCAGCATAAGAGATATGGGCCAGGATGTAATGAAGTCACAGTTCGCTGGCTGTGCGCGATGCTGGCGGAAACCATGCCTTGTACATGATTGCCCCTTTAAAAAAAAAGTCTGAGTTCGGCCGGCATCCTGTACTGCCACCGAACACAGACTTCAATACATCCCAGCCATGATATGAAATGGTGCACAGCATACACTCTCCAAATGGAGAGTTAAAAGGGATACTCTTATTAAACATTAGAGGGAACATTTTGCCCTGCAATCTGCAGGATTAACAGTCTAGAGGTTTTGGGGGAGAAAACGCACACTGCGGGTCTTACCTGGGGAAGCTGATCTGTGATATGTATTGTAGCTATTTTGAGATTACAATTTCCCTATTTTCCCATTCACTCTTGGGAATGCAGGGCTGCATTTTTTATTTTCTATCTCATACTATTAAATTTTTTGGTTTTAATATTTTTAGTACTTATTTTAATAATTATATGGTAATTGCAATTTTTTATACTTTAAAGTTGAAGTCTCTTCATCTTTGAATAAATAGTACATTGTTTATATAATGATTCTCTTTTAAATTGGGAGGACTATCCCTAAGTAGACATTATTTTTTCTAAGAACACCCTTTCACTCTAGTTTATTTAAGTCCTTATGTTTCCCTATAATAAGACAACATGACTTATTCCACTACTATTAAACCAATGGGCATCGGGCTTACAGTATATATCACTGTCCAAGGTGAATAATACATTTATAAAGGATGAGTATGATCTTGAAGGAATTATTTTGTATAATACACCATACACAACAGTAGACACTGTTGTTTTTTCTGTAACCCTTTCTGAGTATCCTGGGGAACACCTACCAGAAGGTGTGAAAGGTACCAGTACAATCTGTAATCACCAGCAGGTAACGGTACAATATTACTCAAGGCTCTAATACTTTCAAGAATCAGTGAGCATACATCATAAGGAGTGCATAAGTAGTACATGCACATTGGGAGTAATTCAGAGTTGGTCGCAGCAGCAAATTTGTTAGCAGTTGGACAAAACCTAGGGGGTAATTCCAAGTTGATCGCAGCAGGATTTTTGATAGCAATTGGGCAAAACCATGTGCACTGCAGGGGAGGCAGATATAACATGTACAGAAAGAGTTAGATTTGGGTGGGTTATTTTATTTCTGTGCAGGGTAAATACTGGCTGCTTTATTTTTACACTGCAAATTAGATTGCAGATTGAACACACCCCACCCAAATCTAACTCTCTCTGCACATGTTATATCTGCCTCCCCTGCAGTGCACATGGTTTTGCCCAATTGCTAACAAAAATCCTGCTGCGATCAACTTGGTATTACCCCCCATGTGCACTGCAGGTGTGGCAGATATAACATTTGAAGAAAGAGTTAGATTTGGGTGGGTTATTTTGTTTATGTGCAGGGTAAATACTGGCTGCTTTATTTTTACACTGCAATTTAGATTTCAGTTTGAACACACCCCACCCAGCTGCTAACAAATTTGCTGTTGCTATCAACTCTGAATTAGGCCCATGGTTTTGCCCAACTGCTAACAAATTTGCTGCTGCGATCAACTCTGAATTAGGTCTATTGTGCATTATATCTGTTTTCCTTCTTTTTTGCTAAATAAAGCAACACATATTGAGAGTAAATGTTGGAAGAATGCTGGGTCAACACCCCCTCCCCCCCCCCCACTCCCATTTCATCCCGCTGACTTCTGGTAACATATCGGTTGAGTTCTAAAAATTTAAGCTGCATACTCCTCACCTACACTGGACTTTTTAATTGGTGCACGTAATTTTTACTTCTTATATGCATAGACTAGCCAGACAGTACTTTTAGTTCTGGTGCGCCAAAGTGCTGTTCGCATGACATTCTTGGGCACGATTTTGGGATTGGTGTAGGCAATTACAGACCGCAACATCCCTCCCGGGGAGCCTGAGCACCGGATCGAAATCCGTTCTGCACATATGCAGAATGGATTTCCTTTTTTTTTACATCCGGTGGACGACATGACCGTGCCAAGTAAGTGGGTATTCATAGTGGCATATGTTAAAAGTGGAAATAGTTTTTTTTTTCTTGTTGCTTCTTCTTGTCACTGACTATCAGAATAGTGGTGTCCTAACTAACCAAAGTGGTCATTCCGAGTTGTTCGCTCGCTAGCTGCTTTTAGCAGCATTGCACACGCTAGGCCGCCGCCCTCTGGGGGTGTATCTTAGCTTAGCAGAATAGCGAACAAAAGGTTAGCAGAATTGCTACTAAATAATTCCTTGCAGTTTCTGAGTAGCTCCAGACCTACTCCTAGATTGCGATCACCTCAGTCCGTTTAGTTCCTTTAGTTTGACATCACAAACACGCCCTGCGTTCGGCCAGCCACTACCTCGTTTCCCAGCCACTCCTGCATTTTTACCTGTCACGCCTGCGTTTTTTAGCACACTCCCGGAAAACGCTCAGTTACCACCCAGAAACGCCCCTTTCCTGTCAATCACTCACCGATCAGCAGTGCGACTGAAAAGCGCCGCACGAACAACATCAAAACTGCTAAGTTTTTAGTTAAATAACTAAGCGCATGCGCGCTGCGTACCATGCGCATGTGCATTTAGCAGCAAATCGCAGCATAGCGAAAATCGGCAATGAGCGAACAACTCGGAATGACCACCCAAATGTACAGATTTGATACTTCTACTTCCCGATTGCTGCAAATTGGGCCCTAGTGCGCACCAATTGCCAGTCCTGTTTTATATTAGGAAGCAGATGGTACATAATATTTCTAGATTAATTATTTACTATTCCAGCAAAACCCTCCCTACATCAATAGCTACATCAGAATGGGATATCAATGTTTCTGCATAATACATAAAACAGGATGAGCCCTAAACAGGTTGAGTATTGTACTTGATTATAGGTTACTTGCTTTTATTTAGTTGAGCAATGGTTTTTGAAAGACCATCTATCAAGAGACCTTCTAAGTGGATCTCCTTGAAAGCTTATCTTTAAAAAAAAATGAAATGATTAGTCCGGATAAAGTAGATTAATATTACAGCTACAATTAATTTATCTATAAATAATTTATGACATCTAAAAAGTAGCAAAACAAGAAAAAAACAGCAGATGTTGTGCCTTTGCTGTTCCAAGTAATTTTTATTTTCTCTATGAGAACAGCATCTACACAGACGCCGAGGAGCACAGCAGAGGTTAGATATGCTGAGTGCTACTACTTTCAAGTCCCTGGAGAAAAACAGTTGAGTATTTTCCCCCGGATCATGGAAACCCTGTCATTCAGTATTCAAAGAACGTCTTCAGACTTGCATATGTGACAGTTTTTCATCTTCCATCAAATACTATTTATAGAGTTGTCTTTCTTTTTCCGCCCCTTCTGCTCTGTCTACTTGTGATGAGCTAGCAGAGGCCATTCATCCATGTATGCAGTGTTTTACACACCAATGTTCTTATGACCTCTAAATGTTTAATGTTTTTTGTTTTGTTTTGCTGAATAAATCACATATTCTCTAGTGCATTTTAATTGCTATACGCTGGGACATATTTATAACTTATGTTTGGATTCCTGTATTACACATTATTGCATACCTCCCAACTTTTCAAAGTTGGAAATCAGGCGTGGCCTCGGCAGGTGGGGTGTGGCGTCAGATGGGTGGGCGGGATCACGCGACGCAGACCTGCTTTTCTTTATTTTGGGGGCGTGCCCAGCGTTCCCCAAGCAGCAGGGCAGCTCCCTTCTCCCCTCCTAGCAGTGTATACATGCCGCGCGCGCCTGCACAGCCGGTATTCAGAGATCACTGAATCTCTGGGTGATCAATGGCTCCCCCAACTGCCTCCCCCCCCCCCCCCCGCCTGCGGGACACTGCGACCCGCGGGCGGGACAGCGGGACAGTGTCCAAATAGCGGGCCTGGAATCGGGACAGTTGGGAGGTATGTTATTGAACAGCTCTGTGAATCAAGTTCTTGCTGTGCACATGCATTGCATAATGCAGCCAAACTGGGCTGATGACACGCAGCAGAGAGAAGCAACAAACACTCCATCCAATGCTGTCAAAATATTAAATATTTGGTCCATTTGCACCCAAAAAAAAAACAAAAAAAAAACCTTTTCCAAATCTGACAAAATAAGAAACAAAAAAACTACTTTTATTAGAAAACCTTGAACTAAACACAGTCTCTGTCTCTTGCTACTCAATAATTTCAGCAGCATCTGACCCAGTTCCACCAGAAATGACAGCCATTTATAGGTAAAACATGTCATCTTCACATACACATTAATACAGGGGCATAAGTTCATACCAGCTGCCTGGAGGCAAGGTGGAGTTTCGTGCCCTCTGAAAAAAGAAAAAAACATATATATACTACAGGGACCTGAGCCCGTGGTGACTTGGCAAGGCTCCAGCTACGCTGTGTGACAAAGGCTGGTGGGTCAGATTCGCAAGATTCAGCCGTCTGCAACACGCTGAATCAGTGTTCACGGGTGGGTCCCATCTGACCCGGGTGCACTGTCACTTTCTGGCTGAGCGGTACTAGATGGGAGCCGTCCTGTACCCTATTGCAGGTGTTAGCAGGGCTCCTGAGACAGAGGCGATTAACTGCAGCAGCGGGTGACCCACACAGCTCCATTGTAAGAGCAGCAGTCACACTTGGATCACACTGTGAACCACACAGGTGCTGCTGTACATGCAGGTCTCCACTGCCTCTGGTAGGGGTGTAGTATGTTATGCCGGCGGCCGGGATCCCAACGTCAAAGCATACCGGATCCTGACTGCCGTCAGCTGGGCGAGCGCAAATGAGCCCCTTGTGGGCACGATGGCACACTACGCACGCCACGCTATTTCTTCTCCCTCCAGGGGAGTCATGGAACCCCAAGAGGGAGAATAGTTGTTGGTATGCCGGGTTTCAGGATTCCGACGCCGGTATACTGAGTGCCGGGATCCCAACAGCTGGCATACTGAATACCACCCTCTGTGAGTAACGCATCCGCATTGATAGGCACATGTTAACTGATGAGTGTATGCACTTGTATGAATTATTGTTTTTAACAGTTTCAAGGATTCCACAAAAAAGGCAATTTCTCCTCTATTTTTAACATGTTATATGTGTTGAATGCACCACAGAGAATTCCTCCTCCTATTTTCAATGTGGCACTGAAATCTAGTAGTATTAATCCCCACTACTCTAATAAGATAAGAATCACATTAGCATCAGGAAAACAGTATGGGGGTTATGCATTTTTGCCAATGCCTTTTCACCTTTTTTTGGGGCATTGGCAACCGGTCTGTGTTTTTGCCGGCGCAGGTGAGAAAAAATGTGGATTTGACGAGCCACATATATTTAGCTCCTGATGAATTTTTCGCCTAGACAAAAAAACTGCCCTGCTACTGAATTGGGCAAATCCCGATTCGCCCTAAACATAGTCAAAAGTCCATTTTTTTTGCCTATTAGAAAAAAACTGGCCTAATTGCATACCACCCAAAGTGTTTAATAGCAGCTTGGCTTCAAATGGAAATGTCTTTTCACTGTGGCAAAAGAGAGCTTCAACTGATTTAAATGTACCACTGAATGTGGGTGCCACAGAAGGTGAGGTGTAGAATAGAGGAAGCCAGGATTATGTAAGTGCGATCTTGTACTTCATATTGAAGAAATGGCCACAGATAATAAGAACAGCAGTCCTATAGTAACTTTTACCAGTGTGTTTTGCAGTATGTATATACAGGTTGAGTATCCCATATCCAAAATGTTTGGGATATCGTATTTTTCCGGATTTTGGAATAATTGCATACCTTAATGAGATATCATGGCGATGGGACCTAAGTCTAAGCACAGAATGCATTTATGTTTCATATACACCACGGGGGTCATTCTGAGTTGATCGTAGCTATGCTAAATTTAGCACAGCTACGATCATCTTCCCAGACATGAGGGGGGAACCCCAGCACAGGGCTAGTCCACCCCGCATGTCAGTCCGCCCCCCTTCCCCCCCCCCCCGCACAAGTACAAAAGCATCGCGTAGCGGCGATGCTTTTGTACTTGAAGAGCAACTCCCGGCCAGCGCAGTTCCAGCGGCTGTCCGGGAGTTACTCGTCGCTGCCCTGGGTCGCAGTGTGCGTGTGACGTCATGCAGCTGCTGCGGCGTGCCCCCCGCTCGGTCCGGCCACGCCTGCGTTGGCCGGACCGCACCCCAAAAACGGCGGCCAAACGCCGCCATGCCACCCCCTCCCGCCCAGCGAACGCCTCTGTCAATCATGCAGAGGCGATAGATAGGTAACGATGGCCTTCGGCCGTCTGGCATGCGCCAGTGCACTGCAGCACCAGCGCATGCGCAGTTCCGACCCGATCGCTGCGCTGCGAACAATTGCAGCGTGTGATCGGGTCGGAATGACCCCCCTTATACACACAGTCGGAAGGTAATTTTAGCAAATAATTTTAATAACTTTGCGCATTAAACAAAGTGTCTGTACATTCACACAATTCATTTATGTTTCATATACACCTTATACACACAGCCTGAAGGGCATTTAATACAATATTTTTAATAACTTTGTGTATTAAACAAAGTGTGTGTACATTTAGCCATCAGAAAACAAAGTTTTCACTATCTCACTCTCACTCAAAAAATTCTGTATTTCGGAATATTCCGTGTTTCGGAATATTTGGATATGGGACACTTAACCTGTATATATATATATATATATATATAGAGAGAGAGAGAGAGAGAGAGAGAGAGAGGGAGAGAGAGAGAGAGGAAGAGAGAGATTCTTGCCATGTAAAATGATATTCAACCTCTGATGATTGTCTATTACCATGAAACTCCTCATTAGCTTCTTATGTCTCCTTTAGATTTCACAGTAGAGTGCGTAATCCCATCTTCATTTGGGAGTACACAAGATGTTACTACATATGTGTTGATGATCCTTGCCCTTTAATAGTAACCTTTGTTGTGTTTTATGACAGTAGCAATATGAACCACAGGCTATTACAATATGCCATGTACTGAAAATCTATTAACAGTTATACAGCGTTATGTTGCACATGCATTACAGAGAATAGGGTGAGAGATACAACAGTGCACCACACAGCAATTACGGTGACTCTGACACAGCATAGCAAACATTACAACATTACTAATTTCACATGACAGTATTTCTTTCTTGTGACGTTTCACTTGCATTTAAATTCCTGCAGTGAATATAGACACCAACTACAGGATGCTTTATGTAGCATTAATAATTCTTCCTTTGTCTGAAGAGAGGTCATACTGGTGTGAGAGCCATTTTTATCCATCACTAACCCCATGTCTTGGGAAATGTTTTAGTCTGAGATTTTAAGAAAAGCAAGTGCATTTCACAGTTCAGGATTAGGAGGAGGTTAATTATCGGACTAATACAATGGAAGTATAAAACACAAAGCATGTTGCTCGCTCACAGAATTTATGGTCCATGCTCTTTATGCTGCTTTGCTAATTTAACCCCGCAAAGTCTTAGGCATCGCTGGATAAAAGCAATTTGACAGCTTGTTTGAATAACTTACAGAAGTGGAAATGTAAGGAAACACACAGAAGAAATATATTTTGCATTATTGCTGCAAGCCATTATTTTTTTTGCTTATTTAAAGAAAAGTCAAATTTTTTACGATTATCGCAATAAATCTCTGAAAGCTTTCCATTAATTTACTATATTTAGTAGTTTCAAACTGTATAATGAAACAAATGCTTTTTAAAAAAATATGTGGAAATCACATTTTGGATATTTTATTAACAATACCCTGCCTGCTCCATTCACTCATGTCATATGGTTCCACAATACAATATAGAAGTGTATAACACACATTCATCATACAGTATAGTATGCTGTTTCCAGCAATGTCGGACTGGGGCATGAAGGGCCGACCGGGGTAATAAAGTAGTAGGGGCTCATGCTTAGGGGTGTGGCCAGTCCTATAGAGGCTTGGCTTACCATAAGAGAGTGCGTGGTCAGGGCTAATTTATAAATATATATAGTAAATACTGCTATAGTGCATGCATGATAATGTACTAGATTAATAACAGTAATGCACTGTAGAAAATACACGATAGCCCTGTGCAGTATAAGGTAACATATGCATACCTTCCAACTGTCCCGATTCCAGATGGACAGTCCCGCTATTCAGACTCTGTCCCGCTGTCCCTCCTGCGGGCAGTAGTGTCTTGCGGGCGGGGGGCAGCTGGGGGAGCTTTTGATCACCCACTGCTCTGCAAAGCAGCCAGTGATCACTGAATACATGCTGTACGCACGCGCACGGCATGTATTCAGTGCTAGGAGGGGAGCATGGGGCTGCCCAGCTGCTCTGGGAGCACTGGGCACATGCCCAAAAGGCTGAAAAATGGTCCGTTTGGTGAGACCATGCCCCTCACTGATGACGATGAGGCCACGCCCTTTACATGCCTCCCAGTCCAGGGTGGGCCCCCCCAGTCCATCAAAGCCATAGTTGGGAGGTATGCATAGGTATAATTCAAGTGCACAGTCTGGAACCTGATCCCTAGAGGAGGAGGTGAGGGGTGAAGGGGGGCAGCTAGTGGGGCCCACCAGGGGTCCCCCCCCCCCGTACCCGGGTGAGCCAGTCCAACCCTTGTTTCCAATATAACATGACTCAGTACTCATGGAATTGAGGATTTATCTTCAATTATTGCACATGTGAGTTATGGTAAATATAGTATTTACTGAACAGGGTGGACAAATATCCATCCTGGGTCCCCCTCTCCTAAATAGGTGGGATTTGCAAGAAAATAATCAGCCGGTGAAAAAAATAAGAATTTACTTACCGATAATTCTATTTCTCATAGTCCGTAGTGGATGCTGGGAACTCCGAAAGGACCATGGGGAATAGCGGCTCCGCAGGAGACTGGGCACAAAAGTAAAAGCTTTAGGACTACCTGGTGTGCACTGGCTCCTCCCCCTATGACCCCCCTCCAAGCCTCAGTTAGGATACTGTGCCCGGACGAGCGTACACAATAAGGAAGGATTTTGAATCCCGGGTAAGACTCATACCAGCCACACCAATCACACCGTACAACTTGTGATCTGAACCCAGTTAACATCATGATAACAGAGGAGCCTCTGAAAAGATGGCTCACAACAATAATAACCCGATTTTTGTAACAATAACTATGTACAAGTATTGCAGACAATCCGCACTTGGGATGGGCGCCCAGCATCCACTACGGACTATGAGAAATAGAATTATCGGTAAGTAAATTCTTATTTTCTCTGACGTCCTAGTGGATGCTGGGAACTCCAAAAGGACCATGGGGATTATACCAAAGCTCCCAAACGGGCGGGAGAGTGCGGATGACTCTGCAGCACCGAATGAGAGAACTCCAGGTCCTCCTCAGCCAGGGTATCAAATTTGTAGAATTTAGCAAACGTGTTTGCCCCTGACCAAGTAGCTGCTCGGCAAAGTTGTAAAGCCGAGACCCCTCGGGCAGCCGCCCAAGATGAGCCCACTTTCCTTGTGGAATGGGCTTTTACAGATTTTGGCTGTGGCAGGCCTGCCACAGAATGTGCAAGCTGAATTGTACTACAAATCCAACGAGCAATAGTCTGCTTAGAAGCAGGAGCACCCAGCTTGTTGGGTGCATACAGGATAAACAGCGAGTCAGATTTTCTGACTCCAGCCGTCCTGGAAACATATATTTTCAGGGCCCTGACTACGTCCAGCAACTTGGAATCCTCCAAGTCCCTAGTAGCCGCAGGTACCACAATAGGCTGGTTTAAGTGAAACGCTGAAACCACCTTAGGGAGAAATTGAGGACGAGTCCTCAATTCTGCCCTGTCCGTATGAAAAATTAGGTAAGGGCTTTTATAGGATAAAGCCGCCAATTCTGAGACACGCCTGGCTGAAGCCAGGGCTAACAGCATTACCACTTTCCATGTGAGATATTTTAAGTCCACAGTGGTGAGTGGTTCAAACCAATGTGATTTTAGGAACCCCAAAACTACATTGAGATCCCAAGGTGCCACTGGAGGCACAAAAGGAGGCTGTATATGCAGTACCCCCTTGACAAACGTCTGAACTTCAGGAACTGAAGCTAGTTCTTTCTGGAAGAAAATCGACAGGGCCGAAATTTGAACCTTAATGGACCCTAATTTTAGGCCCATAGACAGTCCTGTTTGGAGGAAATGCAGGAAACGACCCAGTTGAAATTCCTCTGTAGGGGCCTTCCTGGCCTCACACCACGCAACATATTTACGCCAAATACGGTGATAATGTTGCACAGTTACATCCTTCCTGGCTTTGATCAGGGTAGGGATGACTTCATCCGGAATGCCTTTTTCCTTCAGGATCCGGCGTTCAACCGCCATGCCGTCAAACGCAGCCGCGGTAAGTCTTGGAACAGACCGGGTCCCTGCTGGAGCAGGTCCTTTCTTAGAGGTAGAGGCCACGGGTCCTCCGTGAGCATCTCTTGAAGTTCCGGGTACCAAGTCCTTCTTGGCCAATCCGGAGCCACGAGTATAGTCCTTACTCCTCTCCTTCTTATGATTCTCAGTACCTTGGGTATGAGAGGCAGAGGAGGGAACACATACACTGACTGGTACACCCACAGTGTTACCAGAGCGTCCACAGCTATTGCCTGAGGGTCCCTTGACCTGGCGCAATATCTGTCTAGTTTTTTGTTGAGGCGGGACGCCATCATGTCCACCTTTGGTTTTTCCCAACGGTTCACAATCATGTGGAAGACTTCTGGGTGAAGTCCCCACTCCCACGGGTGGAGGTCGTGTCTGCTGAGGAAGTCTGCTTCCCAGTTGTCCACTCCCGGAATGAACACTGCTGACAGTGCTATCACATGATTTTCCGCCCAGCGAAGAATCCTTGCAACTTCCGTCATTGCCCTCCTGCTTCTTGTGCCGCCCTGTCTGTTTACGTGGGCGACTGCCGTGATGTTGTCCGACTGGATCAACACCGGCTGACCCTGAAGCAGAGGCCTTGCTTGACTTAGGGCATTGTAAATGGCCCTTAGTTCCAGGATATTTATGTGAAATGACGTTTCCATGCTTGACCACAAGCCCTGGAAATTTCTTCCCTGTGTGACTGCTCCCCAGCCTCTCAGGCTGGCATCCGTGGTCACCAGGACCCAGTCCTGAATGCCGAATCTGCGGCCCTCTAGAAGATGAGCACTCTGCAACCACCACAGGAGAGACACCCTTGTCCTTGGAGACAGGGTTATCCGCTGATGCATCTGAAGATGCGATCCGGACCATTTGTCCAGCAGATCCCACTGAAAAGTTCTTGCGTGGAATCTGCCGAATGGAATCGCTTCGTAAGAAGCCATCATTTTTCCCAGGACCCTTGTGCATTGATGCACTGACACTTGGCCTGGTTTTAGGAGGTTCCTGACTAGCTCGGATAACTCCCTGGCTTTCTCCTCCGGGAGAAACACCTTTTTCTGGACTGTGTCCAGAATCATCCCTAGGAACAGCAGACGTGTCGTCGGAATCAGCTGCGATTTTGGAATATTTAGAATCCACCCGTGCTGTCGTAGTACTACTTGAGATAGTGCTACTCCAACCTCTAACTGTTCCCTGGACCTTGCCCTTATCAGGAGATCGTCCAAGTAAGGGATAATTAAGACGCCTTTTCTTCGAAGAAGAATCATCATTTCGGCCATTACCTTGGTAAAGACCCGGGGTGCCGTGGACAATCCAAACGGCAGCGTCTGAAACTGATAGTGACAGTTCTGTCCCACAAACCTGAGGTACCCTTGGTGAGAAGGGCAAATTGGGACATGGAGGTAAGCATCCTTGATGTCCAGAGACACCATATAGTCCCCTTCTTCCAGGTTCGCTATCACTGCTCTGAGTGACTCCATCTTGAATTTGAACCTTTGTATGTAAGTGTTCAAGGATTTCAGATTTAAAATAGGTCTCACGAGCCGTCCGGCTTCGGTACCACAAACAGCGTGGAATAATACCCCTTTCCCTGTTGTAGGAGGGGTACCTTGATTATCACCTGCTGGGAATACAGCTTGTGAATGGCTTCCAATACCGCCTCCCTGTCGGAGGGAGACGTTGGTAAAGCAGACTTCAGGAACCGGCGAGGGGGAGACGTCTCGAATTCCAATTTGTACCCCTGAGATACTACCTGCAGGATCCAGGGGTCCACTTGCGAGTGAGCCCACTGCGCGCTGAAATTCTTGAGACGGGCCCCCACCGTGCCTGAGTCCGCTTGTAAGGCCCCAGCGTTATGCTGAGGACTTGGCAGAAGCGGGGGAGGGCTTCTGTTCCTGGGAAGAGGCTGCCTGCTGCAGTCTTTTTCCCCTTCCTCTGCCCCGGGGCAGATATGAGTGGCCTTTTGCCCGCTTGCCCTTATGGGGACGAAAGGACTGAGCCTGAAAAGACGGTGTCTTTTTCTGCTGAGAGGTGACCTGGGGTAAAAAGGTGGATTTCCCAGCCGTTGCCGTGGCCACCAGGTCCGATAGACCGACCCCAAATAACTCCTCCCCTTTATACGGCAATACTTCCATATGCCGTTTGGAATCCGCATCACCTGACCACTGTCGCGTCCATAACCATCTTCTGGCAGAAATGGACAGCGCACTTACTCTTGATGCCAGAGTGCAAATATCCCTCTGTGCATCTCGCATATATAGAAATGCATCCTTTAAATGCTCTATAGTCAATAATATACTGTCCCTGTCCAGGGTATCAATATTTTCAGTCAGGGAATCCGACCAAGCCACCCCAGCACTGCACATCCAGGCTGAGGCGATTGCTCGTCGCAGTATAATACCAGTATGTGTGTATATACTTTTTAGGATATTTTCCAGCTTCCTATCAGCTGGTTCCTTGAGGGCGGCCGTATCAGGAGACGGTAACGCCACTTGTTTTGATAAGCGTGTGAGCGCCTTATCTACCCTAGGGGGTGTTTCCCAACGCGCCCTAACCTCTGGCGGGAAAGGGTATAATGCCAATAATTTTTTAGAAATTAGCAGTTTTTTATCGGGGGAAACCCACGCTTCATCACACACCTCATTTAATTCATCTGATTCAGGAAAAACTACGGGTAGTTTTTTCACACCCCACATAATACCCTTTTTTGTGGTACTTGTAGTATCAGAAATGTTCAAAACCTCCTTCATTGCCGTGATCATGTAACGTGTGGCCCTACTGGAAAATACGTTTGTTTCCTCACCGTCGACACTGGAGTCAATGTCCGTGTCTGGGTCTGTGTCGACCATCTGAGGTAACGGGCGCTTTAGAGCCCCTGACGGTGTTTGAGACGCCTGTACAGGTAATAACTGATTTGCCGGCTGTCTCATGTCGTCAACAGTCTTTTGTAAAGTGCTGACGCTATCACGTAATTCCTTCCATAAGACCATCCAGTCAGGTATCGACTCCCTAGGGGGTGACATCACTATTACAGGCAATTGCTCCGCCTCCATACCATTTTCCTCCTCATACATGTCGACACAACGTACCGACACACAGCACACACACAGGGAATGCTCTGATAGAGGACAGGACCCCACTAGCCCTTTGGGGAGACAGAGGGAGAGTTTGCCAGCACACACCAGAGCGCTATATATATACAGGGATAACCTTATATAAGTGTTTTTCCCTTATATAGCTGCTGTATTGATTTATCTGCCAAATTAGTGCCCCCCCTCTCTTGTTTTACCCTGTTTCTGTAGTGCACGACTGCAGGGGAGAGTCAGGGAGCTTCCCTCCAACGGAGCTGTGAGGGAAAATGGCGCCAGTGTGCTGAGGAGATAGGCTCCGCCCCCTTCTCGGCGGCCTTTCTCCCGCTTTTTTAAGGAAAAACTGGCAGGGGTTAAATGCATCCATATAGTCCAGGAGCTATATGTGATGTATTTTTTGCCATCTAAGGTGTTTTTATTGCGTCTCAGGGCGCCCCCCCCAGCGCCCTGCACCCTCAGTGACCGGAGTGTGAAGTGTGCTGAGAGCAATGGCGCACAGCTGCGGTGCTGTGCGCTACCTTATTGAAGACAGGACGTCTTCTGCCGCCGATTTCCCGGACCTCTTCTGTCTTCTGGCTCTGTAAGGGGGCCGGCGGCGCGGCTCTGGGACCCATCCATGGCTGGGCCTGTGATCGTCCCTCTGGAGCTAATGTCCAGTAGCCTAAGAAGCCCAATCCACTCTGCACGCAGGTGAGTTCGCTTCTTCTCCCCTTAGTCCCTCGGTGCAGTGAACCTGTTGCCAGCAGGATTCACTGAAAATAAAAAACCTATACTTAAACTTTTTCACTAAGCAGCTCAGGAGAGCCACCTAGTGTGCACCCTTCTCGTTCGGGCACAAAAATCTAACTGAGGCTTGGAGGGGGGTCATAGGGGGAGGAGCCAGTGCACACCAGGTAGTCCTAAAGCTTTTACTTTTGTGCCCAGTCTCCTGCGGAGCCGCTATTCCCCATGGTCCTTTCGGAGTTCCCAGCATCCACTAGGACGTCAGAGAAACTATGTTATATAATAAAAACATGAATCACATCCAAAACATATGGAGTAAGTGTGTACAGAAACACAGGTAACAAAAAAATATATTTGCCACTGCACATGGGCCAAATCCACACTGCATACACGCAGTGAATGATAAGGGATAGCGGACGCAAAGTAATTGACAGGTGGTCAATGTTTGGGGGTGGTAATGCTAGGTTGATATAAAAACGCAGTTGTGATAGGACTAATTTCTGGGAGTTGCCTAATTAGCCACTGCAAATCTGTTTGCAGCTGGAGTGACCCCAGGTATCCGTCTGAGACAGCATAGGGTTGCTTAGAGGTCTGATGGTCTAACAAATTTGCACCCAATGAGTCATTTGCATTTTTCCACTGCAAACAAAATTACAGCTGCGCACCCACTGCCCTCTCCAGTCCATACATGTCTCACTACCCCACCATCCATAGATCTCTCATAGCCTCCTCCATGTCTCTCACTGGCACCTCTCGTCCATAGAGCTCCCATAGCCTCCCCAACTCTTACTTCCATCTCCATACCATAGATCTCTCATTGTCTCCTCTACAGCTCTCACTGCTGACTTGCATTCATAGCTCTCTCGCTGCCCTCTCCTGTCCATAGATCTCTCATTCCTTCTTTCACAGCTCTCACTGCCTCCTTTATTCCATAGATCTCTCACTGCCTCCTCTGGAGCCCTAACTGCCACTTCCAGCTCACAATTTGGGGAAATTTCCTATACAGCAGTTTGCAGAAATGAGCACCAGGCTGGATCGCTAGGGCTGGGTAACACGAAAGCAATGGGGGACTGTTAATGTGAAAAATGGCAACTAACACTGCTGTTTAATCCCGGCATAGGAAAACAAAAAAAATGGCAAAATCCTTTGAAATTTCGTAGGCAGAGTTTTCCCATTCATTTAAATGGGATTTTTACATATATTGTAGGGCACAGATGAGAAACCCAATTTAAATTTATGGTCCCATTGAAATGAATGTGTAAAGTTCTGACATCACCAGTGAAATATCTTTATTTTTAAATTACTGAAAATTGCAGTTTCATAAATTCTACACAGATACAATTTTTATCAATTTCTAGTGATTTCGATTAATTTGAAAATGTTAGAAAATTGGCAATTCGTAGACTTGCTGCCTGGTAAGTTTTGTCATATCTGCCCTGAACAAACCAGTTTGATAATAGTTTTGCATTTCATGATCAAATCACTGGTGATTTTCATCTCATAAATGTGGCCTCTCAGCAGACTGAAAGCTAAGCATTAAAATGTCCATTTAATTTTACAGCTCAAAGAATCCAATAGAGAAGAGAAAACTCAGCTGAGAACAAGCAATCCTGCATCTGTCATAAAGGTACAAAGACGACACTTTATTCACTCATTTTGCCACCAGAAAGTTTGGGGTCGCAATGTAACGTATATGAGAAACTGCAACACCAAATGACATTTACCTCCTAGCATAAAATTATACCTGATGTTTTACACAGTGTTTATAAAAAAAAAAGTAAGAAAAAAATGACACCCGTTTTTTAAAGGGCTCTATTTATTTACTTTTAAATATTGCAGCACTCGTTTTACAGTTGCATTATTTGTAATATTATATTATGCAGCAGTGCTTGACTCCAATAGCTGATGCCATCTTATCTTGTTCTTACCTAAGAGACATTGGCGTTTCTATAATGGGTGCAATGCGTGCGGCGCACACAGGGCCCTGAGTCCAGGGGGGGGGGGGGGGCACACCGCACATACTGCAGCCATATTTGAATACTTACCTTTCATGGAGTCCAGTGTCATGCACTGCAATCGTGGCAAAAATCACAGCCAAAATAGCCACCGTGCATGCGCAGTAGCTAAATCGGTCTCCGGAACATGGTGGGCGCCATGTTTCTGGAACCTACGCGTGCGCAGTAAACTCCTCTGTGCTGTGCAGAGGAGGGGGCCAACCCGAAGGTTCACGCGGGCCCTTTCCTCTATTGAAACACCCCTGCTAAGAGAAGAAGCAATATGAAGGATCTATTTAGATCCATCCGTCTTCTCCAGCTCTCATGTTGCGCATGCACAATCGAACGCAGCAGGGTAATCTTTGGCAGCAGTTCTGGCTCGGTGGCAATAAAAAATACATCTTGGGGCATTTATTACAATCATAATAAATAGGCCCCTATATACTATAATTTCCAGATAGCACAGCATAGATAAAACAATACTTTACATTGTTGTATTTTTTTATATTTCAGGCAGTTATACAGTATAGAATCAATAGGCCGCACACAGACATTGACTGCTGACTTGATTTGTTCTGGAAGTTTCTTTTGCAGCTCATTACATGAAAGGACTTTAAAGGCAAGTTGTAATGCATCAATAATTATGTCTATTTAGATGTTTGATGATTAGACACTGGGAATTAGCCAAAAGAAGTTCTGGAAAAGGGCACAATTGCACAAACTCTATGGGAGAGAGAGACTGAGTATAACAAGCACCTTCTAAAAATAGACAGTATCTATTTTCCCAACAGTTGCACTTTCTCACTGTACCTCCTATTTCTCCCCTGTCTGAGCAGAGAAGGTAAACAGTCAGACTCCAGGGACGTATTGCCTGAGGAATGGAGACAGTACAGGATGATCTCAATTAACAATAACATACAAAAGGGGCATTTACAAGCACTATGCAATCAAAAGAACGGCTTTAAACATTCACTTCTAAAAGCCATACCACAAGCTGATGATCATCACATTGGAAATGGTTATAACAGTCTACACCAGTGGTTTCCAAACTTTTTTGAATCACGGCTCCCTAGAATATCAGAATTTTTTTTACGTCACCCCTAGGCCAAAAATTTCCTATTAAGAAATGTAGAAAGAAATATTACATTAAGTAGATCGCATTTATATGTCATCCTTAGGGTCAGTTGTGTAGTGAGGGACAAGATTTGCTTCTGTTTGGCCACATATTTTATGACTGGCAGCCACCAGCACTGGTTTTCCCTATTATATTGACCATGAATAATTTGAATTGGTCCTGGACCACCAACCCAGGGCACCCCTGCAAGTGTCCCGAGGCACCCCAGGGAGCCACAGCACACAGGGGCAGATGTATTAACCTGGATAAGGCATAAGGAAGTGATAAACCAGTGATAAATGCAAGGTGATACATGTACCATCCAATCAGCTCCAATATGTAAATTACCAGTTAGGAGCTGATTGGCTGGTGCGTGTATCACCTTTCAATTATCACTGGTTTATCACTTCCTTATGCCATCTCCAGGTTAATACATCTGTCCCACAGTTTGGGAACCTCTGGTCTACACACTCGACAATGCACATACGATGCAACATAGTTAAGACAAAAGACATTACTTTGGACATACACACTGAACGATATCGTCACCAATATCATCAGTGACGGCATCCACCCACATCCAGGTGCATCCAGTCTTGTCCAATATCTTTCGATTTTTAAGGCTGGAACTAAAGATATTGGACATTGTTAACGATGAGCGGAAGAGCGCATCGTTAACAATATAGGGGGTCATTCAGGCCCAAACACAGCCGCACGTCTGTATGCAGCAGCTGCATTCGTGTGTTCTGCGCACACGCACTGGGTGATCTGCGGCTGCATCCCAGAAGGATAAAAAATTGTTGCCAGCAGTGAAAAAGTGAAAAATGGGTAAATCTGCCTGTTTCCCCCCAAAAAGCTAAATTAACATCAGATAACAGTTTAGACGTTTATTATTGGTTGTTATAAAAGTATTTGGATACTTACTATAAATTGGATAAAATGGCTGTTAAATGCATTTTTTTAAGCGTTTTTCATTAAAATACAGTAAGTGCTAAAGATAAATTGGGCGTACATAAAATGGGTATTAGTATATATTCAGTACTGTAGGTGTCATTTTACACCATTTTGAAAAATGTTCCAAAACCACCCTAATTACTCCAACCTGCAAGCCTAACAAAACTTGTTCCACTTATAAAGCACTGCAATATACCTGTCCCATGCCTTGTACCCCAATTTATATCATTTGCATTTTATTAGCATTTTATTGTCATTATTGGCCAAATAAAAATAATTAAAAACTTCTAAGTGCCTTAGAATTAAGAACTTCTAACTTCTAAATTAGTCATTCAGGGTGATGTCCCAGGGGTTCTGAACCAAATCCTGACATTTTTAACTTAAAATAGGGATTTTCCCCAAGTATATCACCTGCTCAGAAGTGGTGAATTTAAATTTGCGGCAAAATTGCCGTCAAATTCATTTTTGCGGACAACTGAATAGGCACTTTTTCGCAATTTGTGGTAAATTTGTGGGTTTTTTACTGCATAAATTGCTTTTCAGGGTTAAAGTGTCCAGTGCAATCTTTATCTATGGAGCAATTCACTCACTACTGTAAATACTATGGATATTGGAAGTCACGTAGGTCTGTGACCATATTAATATACATGGACATACTGTATACAGGTCGCAGAAATATTTAGTGACTTTTCATCTCCATAATAATGTACACCAGGAAGTGCAATATTCCTTATACAAGTTTTCCTAATGAATGCTGAATGGCTGACATCAGAACTCACTGCTATAAAGATATTATTAACAGTTCATACATATTTTGAAGTAACTTCTATATTATGATAGGATTCATTTTGTTAGGGAGTAATTTCAGTTGGACGCAAAGAGCCAGATTCAAACGTTATCACAGGTCCCAGCACCTGCGCGCGCCCGCCGGCAGATATTCAAATGTTCCAGCCGACATACGCAAGAACTTAATTTCAGCTCGCTACTCCTGCTACCCCCTTGCTGTTAATACTGGCGAATAGGGTCTATCTTAGGGTTCATAATGGACTGTAGACAGAGCCATAATTATGCAATAATATGCCACTAAAATTGGTGTAAATTAAGATGTAAATGCCTTTAGTTAATGGTATAACACTTAACAGTACATCCTGTAAGTAGTCACTTATGGCCAGAGATGTACTGTACACAAACCCTGATTCAGAGATGTACACAAAAATGATTATTGGCAGTCTGCGCAAGCATCTGAGTCGCAATGCATGACGGTCATGCGATGGTGGTCACAGAGAGGATTTATTCACAGTGGGTCAGATGTATTAAGCCTGGAGAAGTGATAAAGCAGTGATAAGTGGAAGGTGATAACGCACAAGCCAAACATTACGGATGTGAAAAATGACAGTTAGAGGCTGATTGGTTGGTGCGTTATCACCTTCCACTCATCACTTCTTTATCACTTCTCCAGGCTTAATACATCTGCCCCCAAAGTGACTGACAGTCAGCGTCCGTTTAGAGGAGGTTACTGGGAGAGGCGGCAAAAACACCGGTGTATCATGACCATTTTGAGGGGATGTATACAATGGATAGAGCAAAGTATCACTGGTGCTGGGGAAAAGTCACAACCCAAAATTTCATTCAAACACAATGGGGTGATATTTTTAAAGTAAAGATGTAAAGTTAACAGATGTAGTCCTAGGGCGGGATTCAATTATTTTCACCCGTTTCCACACTCGTTCTGTTTCTGCCCTCAGGGACGTTGTATCATTATTTCAGCTCGCTACCCCCGGAGTAGCGAGGCACCCAACCATTTACACAGTAAACCTGATTACTATGGGCGAAATATGCGCGATAACGGAGATCATTTTAGAAAGGAAATTGGTCATGATATGTCATTTGAATCTCACCCCTAGGCTGAAAATTGATCCAATCTTGAGAAAGGTCTTTTTAGGACCGAAAAGCGTTGTTTGGACGAAGGAGCTGTGCGTGGAAAGGAACTGGTGACTGCATGCTGATAAACCCATTGCGGTGGTGACAGGCTGTTCAGCCTAGGACTACATCAGCTAACTTTACAATTAAGCTAGCCCACCACAATAACAGGATATGGTGAGATTTGCTCCACCTGTTTGTTTTAAGCACAAGTCCCTTTAATGGATAAAACCACCTAACCATGCACTGAGAAGTTTTACATGTTTGTTGTTGTGAATTCACCATTTGTATGTATGTCAATAAATTGATTTTATATTTACAAATATCACCCCATTGTGTTTGAATGAAAACTTTAGGTTGTGACTGTTCCCCAATAATAGTTTATTATACATCTTTGAGGACCCAGCGCCAGTGATACTTTGCTCTATCCATTGTATACATATCTTTTGGGAATTGGTGTTTCCCCCCCTTTCTGAGTATTGTATCAAGGCAGCTGAGTTCTTTTCTCTGCGCAATTCTGAGATCATACCATTTTCAATTCTTGTCAATCATTTTGAGGGGATGTTTGAGGCTGAGACTGAGATCCTGTAATGTAGCGGTTTTACTCGGATTCACTCGGTTCTCAAAACGGCATCTTATTGGCTCATGGATGTCACATGTTTTGGATAGCCAATAAGAAAAATCCAGATAAAACCGAACTGGCGTTAATTCTGGCGTTACATCCGAACCCGCTCATCTCTACTTTGTACACAGCCTCTGGGATTTGCAAAGCTGCCGGTGGGCATCACAATATAAATCCAGATAGCAGCGACATTTGCATATTTCCACACATGCGCTGCGTATAAAGTCGCAGTGTGAATGCATTTTCGTACATCTCTGAATCAGGCCCTTCATCACTTAAGGTGCATACACACTGGGTGTTTTTGCCCAGCGTGTATACACAGTGATATTCGCTGACATCTCTGGGCTGAAAATCGCTCAGTGCATACACACTGAGCGATTTTCCTCTCTGCCCAGCGATGTCAGCGGAGGTGAACGGCTTTCCATAGCAGGACGCTATGGAAAGCCATTCACCCCGCTGTTCATCTGCTCATAATACCAGCAGATGAACGGCGGTCGCCGTCGATGAAGTGTCGGCGCACATCAGTGCTCATCGCCGGGGCATACACACTGAGCGCTTTTCCCCCCTGCCCAGCGATGTCAGCGGGGGTGAGCGGCTTTCCATAGCAGGACGCTATGGAAAGCCGCTCACCCCGCCATTCATCTACTGGTAATAACAGTAGATGAACGGCGGCCGCCAGCGATGAAGCGGGAGCGCGCATCAGCGCTCATCGCTTGTGCATACACACTGGGCGGCTTTGAGCTGAAAGCAGCTCAACACACCAAAAGTGAGCTGCTTTCAGCTCAAAATCACCCAGTGTGTATGGGCCTTTAGAGTTGGAGACATATGCACTGAGAAAGTACACAGGGAAAGGCAGCTCGGGGAAAAAAGTGTGCTAAATGCATATGTTGATCTCAAGACACAACCAGATCAAAAATGGCTGCATTTACGCCAGGCTAGGTTTATGTTCTTTATTTATGATGCTGTGTGCAATAGAATTAAATTTTTTTGTTATTTTAATGTATTTAAACCATAGTCAGGAAAGTTAACAAGAATTAATTGCAAACACACTGTTAAAGATGGCCATTTAAAAAATCAAAGCTGAGCCAGGAATGCTGTTCACCTTATTTCAGGATAGAGGTTTGCAAATCATAATTAAGAATGGTATAAAATATGCAAAGGAAAAGACCTGTAAGTGAGATGGTTGAAGTGCTTTATCTGACTTATCCAACATAAATATTAATGAGGAAATAATGAGACTTCTCATACATATAAAATGGAAAGAAAAAAGGGTATTCCGAACATTAACTGATTGTATGTTTGTAAATATAAGCATTAATTCTGTAGTAGTATAGGGCCCATCACTGCGGCATCTGGATTCAAAACCCTGTGCACGACGAAGGTATGTCTTTGCCTGAAAAGGGGTGGAGCCTTGGGGGAAGTGGGTGGAGCCTCATAGCGCCCCCGTTTGCATCACTGTGGGGGTACGCCTGGCACTCTTCAGATGCTAGGGTCCTCCCAGGCTCTCCCTGTACTGTGAATAGATGCATCTATTCACCCACTGCTTGCCCAATGCTCTGCTATGCACATCAGCAGTGTGTGCACCACCCAACTCCTCCTCCACCCCACTGCAGGACACTGTAGTCTGGGGGTGGGATAGTACCAGAAAAACGGGTCTGTTCCATTGAATGCGGGTCAGTTAGGAGGTATGCATTTGACAAGTATTATTGTATGTTTTCACACCATTCCATATTATTAATATATAATGTGTAATATATTAGCAAACCTTTCAAACATGTCCAAAATTGGGGGGACTGTCCTGTCATTCTTAATTGTGTGTGTGTGTGGGAGGGATGGGGGTTTTTGATTTCTCTAGTGCATGCAGCGAAATAGTGGTGGGGGATAACTAAAAATTTCTGACCATCGATGATTGGAGGTAATGCCACAGCCAGGAGCAATAGCCATCCACATGGATAAAGCAGAGTTTGTGTCTCTGCTGCACTAGGATGTGATTTGCAATATAGTGCAGTGGTAGCAAGGCCTGATGCTGCTAATTGTGTCAAGGCATACATAACTACTTTTAAAATTGTCCTCTTCTGGAGAAGTCCGGAGAGGACAAGCAGGTAGGCTGTGGTGGAACAGGGCTGGAACACTTGCGTCATTAACATAGAATTGTGTCAGTAGGCCCCGCCTCCTCCGCATGGACCATGGATTCCGGTTACTTTTCTCCTCATTCTGCCTACTTCACTAGGAAGTGGGCAGAATGAAGAAGGGATGGCCACTCTTCCAGGGGTGCGGGGGACTACCCCAAAAATCGTGAGTCCCCCGCAGGATCCGGGAGAGTGGGCAAGTATGAATCAAGGCCAAGTACCTAGTTCCCCAGACAGAGAGTCCAAACACAAGGCAAATGTCTGTATATATACAAGTATGATAAATCTGTGTTGTTCCTTATCAGGGACGGTGCAAGGTTTCTCGGCACCCTAGGCAAGACTTCAGCCCGCCACATTGGCTACCATAAGAAAAAATAAAACACATTAGCATCCACAGGAAAAATAATAACAAACACATTCGCCCCTTTCAGGAAAGTGTGTAGCAGGATCACATGCTGGTGCTGGTCCCGCAGTGACATTTGTATCAGGTTGCAGACACATAAACCACTAGACCAACAGGGCACCTTCTGTAGATGAGGCAGCCCAGGACATAAGTGACGGAGCAGCCTGGGGGGTATATGACATCCTGCCCCCCAGTGCAGCCCGCTATTGCTGTATTAAAAATTACAAAAATAAAATAAAATGATCCTCCTAAACAGCAGGGGGGAAGCTCGGTGCTGCCACTGAATCAGCCTATACTCTCACCAACTGCAGGCCTGTAGTGATACAGTATGTGTGCAGGGAACTTCTTAGAGTGTGAGGTATACCAATGCAGGTACTGGATGTTTCCTAGTGAGCCCTATGACACACTCACACACAACCACTCACACTGAGGCCCACACACACTCATACTGAGGGAGAAGCACACACACACTGATACTGAGGCACACACACACTGAGGCAGATGCACACACACACACACACACACACACACACACACGCACACTGATACTGAGGCACACTCACTCATACTGAGACACACACACATACTGAGGCAGAGGCACACACACACTGAGGCAGAGGCACACACACACTCATACTGAGACACACACACACACACACACTGACACTCATACTGAGGCAGAGGCACAAACACACACACTGAGGCACACACACACTGACACTCATACTGAGACACACACACACTGACACTCATACTGAGGCAGACACACACACACACACACACACACACACATACACACACTGACACTCATACTGAGGCAGAGGCACACACACACTCATACTGAGACACACACACTAATTCTGAGGCACACACACACTGACACTCATACTGAGGCACACACACACACACACACACACACACACACTCAGAGATACACACACACACACACACTCATACTGAGGAACACACACACTGACACTCATACTAAGGCACATACACACTGACACTCATACTGAGGCAGAGGCACACACACACACTCATACTGAGGCACATACACACACTCATACCGAGGCACAAACACACTCATACCGAGACACACACTCATACTGAGTCACACACACACTCATACTGAGACACACACACACACTCATACTGAGACACACACACTCATACCGAGGAACACACACACTCATACCGAGACACACACACTCACACTGAGACACACACACACTCATACTGAGGCACACACTCATATTGAGACACACACACACTCATACTGAGACACACACACACACACACACACACTCATACTGAGTCAAAAGCACACACACATTGAGGTACACACACACTACCACAGTAGATACCTCCAGGCAGCTGAGATCACAGGAGCCAGTCTCCGAAAGAGCAGGCATGCCACAGACATACCGCGGGGCACCTGGCAAAGTCGGGAGCGTGGCCTTATCACAGAGATGTGGCCACGCCCCCTTTTTAAAAAGCCCCATCAAGCAGCAGTGTATGGAGCCGGCCCGGGCAGGCAGAGAGGGGGACAGGGGACCGGCCGAAGCAGAAGCCACCTCTCTGTTCTGCTCCCACTGTATAGCTTCTGCAGAGAGGTGGTAAACTAAAGAATATCACTGGTGGATCCCAGGACACTGGGTAATGTATAGTGGCCTGGAATGGCCAAAACGCATCAGCTGCCTGTCACTTGGTTTAGCAGCGCTGCAGGACTACCCGCCGCGCTCATACTAGTGTGTCCATGCTGCCGGTACCCTGGTGCTGCTATTTCATGAGGGCTACAGGGCGGGAGGAGCTCCTCGCAGCCTCAGCCCCCTCAGGTCCCGGCGCTCATAGGCAGCTGCCTAAAGCTGCCTAATGGAAGTGTCGGCGCTGTTCCTTATGATAAGAGACAGAATGAAAGGTAAAGCATGGTCCCAACTGTTAAAAGTGACATGTTAAAAGGTACAATTAAAAGTGACATTTTATTTGTAAAACAATAAACTAGAATTTTTTTTGCTCAAGACAATAAATATTTAATATAGTGGATGCGAAGGGGTTGGGTATGGTATGTCGGCGACCTGGATAATGGTGGTCAGCATATCTATGCCAGGATCCTGGACGCCAGAATGCCGGCAGCGGGGCGGGCACAACGAAGCCCCTTGCGACACCCACGAGTGGGAATAGCCCCTGTTAGCCGGGGACTCTGTCTGTCGGCATTGTCAGTGGTCGGGATTCCGGTGTTGGTATACTGAACGTCAGGATCCCTACTTCCGGCAATGTAACCGCATCCCGATGCAAAGGTATTCCCATATATCAATTAAGTATTTTGTGTACTAAAGACGATTTATATTCTGGGTTTCCCTATGTATTCCTTTACTATGTAAATCAACTACAGTAACGTCCACAAATTAACAAATGTATTATTGGTTAACACATTGTCTATATTAATGAATTCTCTAACGAAAAGGTACTGTAAGCAGTGTAGTGTTACATGGTTCTAAAGTAAAAGAGCATATTTTATAGCAAACTACTAGAAGCTTGTATTAGAATGGAAACATGACAGAAAATAGAAATGACTGGCTTAGAGTCTGCAGCTAGAAATAGACAATTCTCTCCAAATGGTTCATGTGAGCTGCATGTCCTATGGCCTTTGCCATCTGGGAAATGCAAACACAAAGGTTGAAGGAGTCCCATGTAATGGCAAAGCTTATTATTACCTTCTCCCAGCTTCCCCAACAGAAAGGATAAATTAACCCATATAATCCTAAGGGCCCCAAAAGAGCTGCTGGCGGAGATTTGTCCACTTCAGACATAGAGCAATACCAAAGTTACAATTACAAGACGGAAGCAAGGTATTTATTAAAGCAAATGCTGAAAGGCATTGTACACATATACTATATAGATAGTTTACAGGATATTACATCATAGCTGCCCACACTGCCACAACAATGTCATGGAGGCTTCCAAATTTTAGACTGTAGACCAGCCGCCCGGATCTACCCATTTCTCAAAAGTCAGCTAGTATATGTTACATTTAAATATTTACTGTCAAGAACACAAAGGAAATTTAGGAGCTAACTTATGTTCTGTTTACCTGCTAACAGGGAATATGTCCAGAATCTTACTGAAGGAGGAAAGGGGGTATTGCCTACCATAAAACTTGCGCAGAATCCTGAGAAAATGGGGTGGTAGAGCAAGAGAAGGACGTAAAGGAAGAAAAATAATTCAGGTGTCAGTGTACGGGCTTGAGAATGATCCTGTCTAGATGCGCACCATTGAGTTGCCAAAAGGATAAATGAAAAAGGGCAGACTAGATGGGCCAAGAGGGTCTTTTCTGCCGTCAAATTCTATGTTTTTATGTATGATCTGTTTGTTCTGCTAAATGTTTGTTTCAGCTTGTAGCAGTGCTACAAACAGGGCAAGTAGTAGAAGTTAAAAAGCACGTTGCTAACTCGGTTCCAGGTCTGATGTGATCGTCTATTGTTCTGTAACATTTGCAAATATTTTTGGGATAAATAGAAGCCTTGTATATATACCCTTTGATACCGCTAACTAATTATATTGGCTAATTGCTGCCTATCTAACACTTACTACTTACTGTGTAGACATAAAAAATGTAGGTGAAAAAGACGTAAAAAACATTAATCATCAGGAGATTTTGCATTGTCCTGTAGATACTTCCTTAGATGGAGGATGGGGTCCGATATGTAATTCAGGCAGATGGGATCCCTGCGTTTAGGAGACCGACGCTGGAATCCCGACTGCCGGAATGCTGGCAGCGAGTTTCCTCGCGGGCTCACTACACTCAACACGCTTTGGGCCCGGTGGCTATTATATTCCCCCTTGAAATGTTAGAACAACCCCTCCAGCTTGTGGTCCACGCCACAACCCAAGTGGGAATTCGGGGCTCTGGTCGGGATTCCGACCAGCGTAATTTTGCTGGCTGTCCGGATTCCGGCGTCGGTCTACGTACCGCCAGGATCCCGACAGCTGGTAAATGAAATGCATCCCAGAGGATGTAACCCAATGTGTCCTGATTTTCCATCTGGGATTATGATGAAGTATGTGCTTATATTTGATTAAGTCTAATGCATACAGCACGGGGGAGGGTTGTAGGACAAGAGCTAATTGTGCCCACATCAGTAACTGTCTCCCATTGTTTAAAATCACTGGGGCTCATTTACAAAGGAATGATGCAGCATGGTGGTGCACAAATACCTTTTTTTCCACAACTAACTGTTGTCATCTTAATAAAGGCAATGGAGTAAGGAGTTAGTGGAAATCTGCTGTTGTTGTTTAGAGCGGACTTTTGAGTTTTGTGCTATCATTTTCACCTAAATGTCCTTTGGTTTGTCACAACATGCTAAATAGTTCCAAAAAATGTTCAGGAAAAGTCAATCTATTTAGTTCTATTTAAGAGTGACATGCAAATTTCCCTTTAAGGGAAAGAATGAGGTACAGTAGATATGTCAGTGGGAACTGGGACTGAATCCAGAGGAACTCACTAAACGTTCCTTACCTCTCTGTGACAGAACAAATATTGCTGAACGTGAATTCGCTTACTAGTAAAAAGAAATCCTCTGAATAATCCACTGTAGTTATGTCAATCATTTTAAGAAATAGCTCCTGGGATGTGACACAAGCGACAAGAGTCTTAATATATTATGTCTCACATTCCAAGATGTATCGGAAATATTGGTTCCTGTGCACTGTGAACAGTCATAAAGATTGCACAAAGCCCCCATTTACTGCAACATATATTTGCATAATTTATGATATTGTCACCTTCTATTGACTAAACTGGTGAAGTGGTGCAGAATCGAAGGGAGGGGTGTAAGAGATAGAGAGCACCAAAACAAAAAGAATTTAAATTGAAAGTTTTGATCTATCCTTCATGAAGCTGTTACTCTAGCACGTCTTCTACTGCATTAATTGTATTAGCGTTTCCATTGGGTGTAACATGACGTTTACCACAGCTCTATGCATTGTGAGCAAAACGAAAGCAAAATATTAAAGTAAAAGAAAGGAAACAAGTCGGGAGGTGTGTGTGTGTGGAGGGGGGGGGTTGTTCTAACATTTCAAGTGCCAAAGACTACATGCTTTCAATCAGTGGCGTAACTAGGGCCCAGGGCTGCGGGGACGCCGCTGATTGCTGCTGTTTTGGGAAGGACGTGGAGGGCACAGTGCGCCCCTCTCCTGTGTGTACCCCCTGGGTCTCCGGCAGCAGGGGCGTGTCTGTTAAATGAACTGCTGGTTCGTGAGCTCTGATTGGCTCACGAACCGGCAGTTCATTTAACAGACACGCCGCTGCCACTGGAGACACAGGAGGGACACACAGGAGAGGCGCGCACTGTGCCCTCCGTGTCCTTCCTAAAACTCACAGCAGCGGGGGAGCCCGGGAACTCGGGAGGGTGTGTAACTGGCACTGGGGGGGCATATTTGGCACTGGGGGGGTATATGTGTACCTGGCACTGGGGGGGGGGGCATATTTGACACTGGGGGAATATGTATTCCTGGCACTGGCACCTACCGCATGAAACCCCTGGCAGTGAGCATGACACCCTGAGCATGAAAACCTATTTCTCAGGTATGTATGCAGACAAGCAGCACATTGCCGTTGACTGAATATCTCCCATGAGTCTTAAAATGGAAGCACCTAGATTAATGAGGATCTCTAAGTATATAGATAACAGAGAGATCCTCCTGTGTGTCATTAAGTAAATAATTTCGTATTACATCCAGGTCCATATGACGATGTGGAGAAAATGAGACAGATTAGCCTACTCACATTGTAAAGCACTGATTTCAGTACACTATGGAGATTGGACATAATACTGGTTTGAAAAAATAGCTTGTAAAGTTGACCCCACTTCATTTAAAAGAGGATTTGGTTGTTGTTGGCCTCTCACGTGAGTTTCGGTGAGCTACAAATCTCAACTCACTGATGCTAATGAAGTTGAAAAATATTGTAATAGGATATTAAAATGCTACAACTGAACAGTAAGAGAAAGATCAGACTACAGACATATATGAACATTAATTCAAAGACCAAAGTAAGGCAAACCAGAGACTAAAATATACTAGTCAATGCACGGTCACTATCAGGAAACACACACAAGCCACAACCGTGTGCAAGACGTTCCCCTGGAGATACTGTAGGTTGTGTACTATAATACTTTATTACCTCATCACTTGCTCTTGGAGATAACTGTGGTTCAGTGTTATTGCTGCCAGATCTTACAGGCAATGGCAAAGCCTGTTCAGTGGGTTACCATATTGCAAGAGAGGTGCTTCTCCATGTCAAGAGGCAGGCAGTGACTGACAGGTTGGAAGACTTGTCTCATTCACTGCTACTTTACGTAGTGTGCATGGAACTCAAAGGGGGAATTCAAATGTTTGAAAAGTCGGTTGGGTGTCTGTTTTTTCCTGTCTATGAGACAGCAAAAAACAGACACCCAACTGACTTTTCAAACATTTGAATCTCCCCCAAAGAGAGAGTAACATGATAGGGAGGGTCCAGCACACGCGACCTGCTGCCTTGCCCCTACATGTGAGCTGGTCTCTTCTCTCCCCCAGCCACTACAAATATTTTGATGTATGCTTTACGGCAGCAAGCCTCTTATAGAATTTGTAGACATACAGTAGATGGGGGTCAGCACATAGATCCATACAAAGAAACAGATCATCAGTCCCTATGAAGAAACACACTGCCTTGGCACACAAGATCCCTTACAGATGATGAAGAATCAGTAATAAGGTTGGAGGACATGTGCAGCACAAGATGACTTATCAGGATTAATCATGACAATCTTTGTATGTATCTATCTATCTATCTATCTATCTATCTATCTATCTATGGCCCTCATTCCGAGTTGTTCGCTCGTTAGTGGTTTTCGCAACGGAGCAATTTGTCGCAAACTGCGCATGCGCAATGTTCACAGTGCGTCTGCGCCAAGTAAATTTGCCCTAAAGTTAGGTATTTTACTCACGGCTTAACGAAGAAATTTCTTCGTTCTGGTGATCGGAGTGTGATTGACAGGAAGTGGGTGTTTCTGGGCGGAAACTGGCCGTTTTATGGGTGTGTGCGGAAAAACGCTGCCGTTTCTGGGAAAAACGAGGGAGTGGCTGGAGAAACGCTGGGTGTGTTTGTGACGTCAAACCAGGAACGACACTGACTGAACTGATCGCAGTGGCAGAGTAAGTCCCGAGCTACTCAGAAACTGCAAAGAAATTTCTATTCGCCATTATGCAAATCTTTCGTTCGCAATTCTGCAACGCTAACATTCACTCCCAGTAGGCGGCGGCTTAGCGTGTGCAAAGCTGCTAAAAGCAGCTAGCGAGCGAACAACTCGGAATGAGGGCCTATCTATCTATCTATCTATCTATCTATCTATCTATCTATCTATCTATCTATCTATCTATCATCTGCCCTTCTTCTGCCCAGCATTAATAAAAAAGGAACATACATCAGGTCCAACCAGTCTGTGTGCCTTATTTACCATACTACCATACTATTCTATACTGTCAGAGAAAAGAGAGGGTCCATGAGAGAAAAAGACAATGTTAAGTATTACACAACAGAACAAATACAGTATATTTAGTAATTTATACACATAGAGAATGGTTTCATTCTATCAGGAGTCATCTGAGGTCTTACATTTTCTATACATCAGACATGATGAAAGCAATGCAGTGCTCAGTGATGGAAAACTACAATTCATCACAGTGCACTAAACACTTTTACAGTATTTACAGAATCTAAAATACAAGAGTGATTATTACAAAAATAACGTCACTTACTAAACATAGAGGATTAAAATGCAGCTTTTCTTTACATATTTTTATAATCTAGGTCACCTATTCATTTCACATGTTGTCTTCTCCTGTTTAATGAATAAAATGTATGATTTCATGACTTTTTACTACATATAGGGATACATTTACTAAGGTGGGAGGTTTTTCTTAGACCTGGTGATGTTGTCCATAGCAACCAATCAGAATCTATATATTACCTTCTAGAAGCAGCTAGATAAATGTTAAGTAGAATATGATTGGTTGCTATGAGCACCATCACCAGTTCTAAAAAAACTCCCACCTTAGTAAATTTACCCCATAGAATATGTTTCTGAGCAAAGAATAAAGAATGCTAGTGGTCGCACAACGGGTTCCAACTAAGGGATTTATTTACTAAGGATCAGGTTCTAAAAATCAGCAAAATTACACATTTCAATATATTGATATACCCAGGATTCAAACCTATAACCTGTTGCATTCCAGTCAAACATCCTACTCATCAATCTATTTGATCCTGCTTAAAAACCATGACATTTCTAACATTATGAAGCTACTAGTTCTTTGTAAAAAAATAATCAGCATTGCAATTGAGCAGATCTATGTATTGTGCAGCTACAATGCTGATCATTTTTTCACAAAGTACAAGGTAAGCTTTAAATAGCTAGAATTCTCTAGCTTAGAATTCTCTAGCTTTCTATGCAAGGGCAAATAGCTGAATAAATAGAGTGTTTGACTGCAATGCCACAGCGAATAGGTTTAAATCCCGGGAATGTCAGCATCTTGAAATGTAATTAAGGACAGTGTGACTGAATAACAAAGAGCTTTCAAGTTATAATTAGTTTTTTTTCAGTTTTAAACTTTTTTCATAGGTCAACATTTAAGCACAAATTTTATTGACTAAAATCTGTGTATCTGACAGTAAAAAAGTAACAATGGTTTCCATGGAGATAATAAAATAAGCAATAAGTACTGTACATAGGAGGTAATTCAGAGTTGATCGTTAAATTTAGCACATCTACGATCATTTACTCTGACATGTGAGGGGACACCCAGCGCAGGGCTAGTCCGCCCTGCATGTCTGGCCGTAACCCCCCCCCACACACACACACACACACACACACACACACACACACAGGTACAGAAGCATCACGCGCCGGCAATGCTTTTGTACCTGCCGATAACTCCCTGCCAGCGCAGCTCCTGCACTCTGGCAGGGAGCTACTGGCCGTGCCCCTGGTTGCAGAGGCTGCGTGTGATGTCACGCAGATGCCGCGGCCCGCCCCCGCCCAACAGTCTGGACACGCCTCCGTTGTCCAGACTGCTGCAGCGATCCAGTCTGAATTACCCCCATAGTCTTTTCTCAAAATGCATTTCGGACAGAGGACAAAGAGCATTGACCTGTGTAAAATTACATATTTCAAGTGGTCCTTGCTACAAATTGCAGTTCACTACTGGAAATCCCTCTTTTTAGTCAATAAATGTAAATGCAGACGGCATACTGGGTTTTAGTTCTATGACTACATTAATCAGAGCAAATCAAATTCTTACATTTATTTATGTTTATTTATATTATGATTTATGTTTTCATCTATCCAATTCGACTCAACATTTTATTGTACAAACAGGGTAGACATTCTATGCCGGATAACTGATGACTGTATTAGAAAGAGAGCAACCCTCATTTCTACATGATGTCTCAGTCGTCTACAGCATCTCCTCTGCAGTACCCCTGTGATAATGGAGACAGTAGTGACACTGACACACTCTCTCACTAATTACTAAGCATTTTCATTTTTTTGCTGAGTAGAAGCTTATTTACATAAGTTTGCAATTATTGCCCATTAGAGATGGGAGTAGATGTCAGCCTGATTGTAGTACCCAACTATTCATACTGTTATTGATTAGGAATTTGCTTGACAGACATGTTCTGATTAAACTAAAGAGCATCCAGGCAAGCAGACATTATATGTTTAGCAGAAGTAAAAACATTGGCCCTCATTCCGAGTTGATCGCTCGCTAGCTGCTTTTAGCAGCAGTGCACACGCTAAGCCGCCACCCTCTGGGAGTGTATCTTAGCTTAGCAGAAGTGCGAACGAAAGAGTAGCAGAATTGCTACTAAAAAATGTCATGCCGTTTCTGAGTAGCTCCAGACCTACTCCTATCTTGCGATCACTGTAGTCAGTTTAGTTCCTGGTTTGACGTCACAAGCACGCCCTGCCTTCGGCAATCCACTCCCCCGTTTCTCCAGCCACTCCTGCGTTTTTGCCTGGCACGCCTGCGTTGAAAACGCTGAGTAGCCGCCCAGAAACACCCACTTCCTGTCAATCAAACAACAAACACTCGCGCGACTGAAAAACGTCGCTCGAGCTTCTGTAAAACTACAAAGTTTTGTGTGAAAGTACTTAGCACATGTGCGCTGCGTACCATGCGCATGCGCATAATTGCAGATTTTTCACCTGATCGCTGCGCTGCAAAAAACGGCAACGAGCGATCAACTCGGAATGAGGGCCATTGTTAATATGTATATAATGGAAACACATGGTAACAAGTATTTATTTTGCTACACGTACACATGCAGTACTTTACATGTGGATGGTTAGGGGGGTACCCAATTATAAGTAAAGGTACACTGGGGGCGAAAAACAGAAGTTTTTCGCGATTTTTCCCAATGTTTCCTCTGTATATTTTTACAGGCTATCCTAATTGGTCGCCTTTAAAAAAATACATTGTTTCCTGAAAACACACAGTGAAACCTTCGGATGAAAACCAGCAGGTGAAACAAAATCCCAGGTAAGCCGCGGCTTGCGCCTGCTTATTAGGGCTAGTAGGATAGCCCCCGGCGGGACAATTAGCTGCGGTAATTAACTATGGCTAATTGGATACCCACTTTGTGGGAAGAAAATAAGCATCAAAAGATGCACTTGCCTGTTCTTGAATGTTAAGCTGTATTAGGAGGAGAGACAATAATAGTATACAGTGGGAGACAAGAGTATCTCAGTACAGTGACAGGAAGAACAAAATCATGCTGTGCTAAATCTTCTGCTTTACCTACCACTTATACCTAATAGCAGGACCTACTGCCAGGTATTTATTTGCACATATTGTGTAACCGTGTGAAGTGCAGTAGTTATTGATTTTGTCATTCTTGCCGTTATTGTGGACGGCTGACAGGCTTTTAGTATATAAAATATTTGAAGATTAGCACATACATTTCAGATTCTTAATTACAGTTTAATTTGATTAATTGTAGGGGGTATTTTTCTTAAATTATACTTGTGGGATAACCCCGCAAAAACACCCATTTTCAGGGGGGTGTATCCAAATATTAAGAATACCCATGATGTAATAAGGAGGAACAGCAGGAGATATCTGTGATACCTGCCGTAGCCATTTCATTTCCAACATCAACAGGAGCCCCCTATAGAGGCTGGCGGATTAATCAATCTCTGGAATGCGAAGCCAGGCCGCCTAAACAGCATTGTATGCCCTGGGTAAAGCAATGCAATAAAAATCATAACCTACTCCTCCTGCGGTCCTGCACAGACACTCCACATGCTTCCATACAGTGAGTGGCTGTCAGCACCCTGATTGGTGGTTAGCTTCAGCCATCCACCAATCAGCATACTGACATTCATTCAGTGTGTGGCTGAAGGCTGGGAAGCAGGTAGTGAGTGCTACACTCTGACTGTGTGTAATTCAGGCAACATTCTCTACTTGCCTCCCAGGAATCTCTGGAGGCACTAGCCCACCGCTGCTTGAAGGTTCCTGGAATTGTGGAGCCCTGGTCCATACGTTAAGATGGCGCTGTGCGAAAACCCTGTCCTGGCAACTCGGTAATGATAGATCTGGGCGAATAAACATTTCTTACTGTCTTGAACTGTGGTGATAAGGAATTTTTCTTTTCGGGGGCTGGCTGTATTAAAAAAAATCTACATACAGGTATTTTCCTGCACCCCTAATTTACCTATAGCATTAAGTTGCTGAAAAATACTTGATTTCTATTATTTGTTTCAAAGTAATTAAAAAAATGCAAAAATCATCCATTTGACACATTTTAAGAGCCCCAATTACAACTCTATACTGTTATCCAATAAAAGTTTGCAATTTTGGGGGGCAAAGGCTTATTTCACATTTTTGCTTATTTCACATTTTTGCTTATTTCACCTTTTTCCCCACACTTAATGCGGCTAACTTCATAGAAAGCTACCACACCACCATTGGGACAAGCCTTTAAGTGAAATTACTGTGTATTAAGGGCCTAATTCAGACCTGATCGTAGATGTGCGAAATTTAGCACATCTACGATCAGCCGCACAGACATGCGGGGGGATGCCCAGCACAGGGCTAGTCCACCCCGCATGTCAGGTCTGACCCCTCCGCACAAGTACAAAAGCATCGCACAGCGGAGATGCTTTTGTACTTTAGGAGTAGCTCCCTGCCAGCGCAGCTCCTGCACGCTGGCAGGAGCTACTCGTCGCTGCCTCGGCCCACCCCCCCCAACGACCCGGGCATGCCTGCGTTGCCCAGACTGCGCCCCCTAAACGGCGGCCAAAACCCCCTCCCGCCCAGCAACCACCTCTGCCTGTTAATCAGGCAGAGGTGATCGCAGGGCTGAGACTGGCATGCACCTGCACACTGCAGCGCCGGCGCATGCGCAGTTCAGACCTGATCGGCTGCTGTGCGAAAACGCACAGCACCGATCAGGTCTGAATTAGGCCCTAGGTGCATAATTTCAATCTTGCAGCCTTTCTTTAGAGCCTTTGATACTAAATATCATAATATGCAACATAATATACAAAAAATCCTGGAAAAAAAAATAATATTTAAAAAAATATTTAAAGGTAATTAAGAATATATTTAATTTTGTCAGTAAATGATCATAGTAACAGAATAATATATTCTCTTTTTCACCGTTGATGTCCAAAGCCCTGTGTAAAGTTTCCTGACAGACACATTAAAGAATATAATAATGTGCAAACACCAACTAGCGCTGTTAAAAATAGTATAATAGAGACAAAAAATAAATAAATTAGTGAGTCTCTTGCTGTTTAAATGTGCTAGAATAATAGCAGAGGGCCTTGAATCAGTTGATTGGTTCCTGATTTCATTAGAGAAAGAGCCAATGTCTAATAAATTAACATTATTGGTCACAGCGGGAAATATTTCTCTTACTGCATCGCTCTGCATCATTGACTTTCATGTAACTACATCAAGCAAACTTGGTTCTATTAAAAAAAAAGAAACCAGTTAGCACTGTATTCATGTCACACAGAGTCAAATGGTATCATTTAGATTGTAAGTTCTTTGGCAGAGTTTACATTTTTACAGAGCCATGTTTGTATGTATTAAAATAATTTCTTTGTTATTAAGCTTTGTGTATAGTATTTATTCTGTGACGCGCTACATATGAGTTGTTGGTGCTTTATAAAATAATAATAGTGACAAGAGTACAAATTGCGGCGTACTGCCCACAGTGAGAAGTACAACAAATTCCCACTACGAAACTGGTAGCTTTAAAAGGAAAATACATCTAATACACCATAGTTTTATTTAATCCTGGCTGTTTTAAGAAAGATTAAAGGTAGAAAGTGTAAAGCTGCGTGCTGTACTCAGGGTTGCCATATGTCTTGTTTCAACCATTATGGATGTCCTGCGTACTATTGGAGTTTGTAAACCCAGACACTTAAAAATAAAACAGTCCAGAAATTATGTTGTAATTTCTACTTACAAATGCATACAATAGAACAAATAATGTCGGGAAAAGGGAATAAGAAGAAACAGTCATTTCCCTCCTATGAGTACAGTCAGTACACTCCCCGCAGCAGCAGAAATAAAGTTTGTCTCACCTTACCACTTGCAGTGCACCATTACATGTTTCTTCACCCACTGCAATTGATTAGAGGTTGAGTAACCCAACACCTGTCATACATCTTTAGCCAAGTCCAATTATATTCTCTCTTAAGGTGGGTACACACTGGTAGATATATCTGCCGATCAATTGATCACCAGATATATCTGTGGACAGATCGGGCAGTGTGTTGAGCATACACACTGCCCGATCCGTAGGGGACTGACGTCATGAACTGGGCGGGCGTGTACTCACGGCCGCCCAGCTCAGCTGTCAATCACCGCTGGCCGACCGCCCGTACACACACAGCGATGCGCCAATACATCGTTAGATATATTGGCCGTCGTCTGTGCTGCAGGGCCGACGCGATAAGTCTGTGAACGACGGAGTTCACAGACGTATCGGATGTACACACTGGCCAACGGACCCGCGATATATCAGCCGTTCAAGAAAACGGCCGATATATCGGCCAGTGTGTACCCACTTTTAGATCTGCATCTGGCCTGCAACTCATCTCTATTCTGATAATAACCTTCTCATGTCTCCACTGCCTCAAATCACCTCAGGAATCGCCTATAACAAAGAACCAGAGTCTCCTTAACCCGTAATCTGCCAAGCGCTCACTCAAACACACCTCTTCACTATAGCCTATTCTACACCCCCACTGATACTCCATTTGGACACCAGCAACTGTCCAAATTTCCACTATGAGGGAGGAATTCAAATAGCCACGGTAAATGACAGTGGTTAATCGATTCTCAGGCAGTAATTCAATTGTCCTCGATAGCCAGCAATATTTAGGGATTTTGTTTCATCTGCCCTAAAGTAGGCAAAACATAGTCCACGATAACTGCCCATTTTGTCACAGCAGCGAACGTGAAAATACATGGATCTGGGAACTTATCCCAGATCCTGGGAGGTTTCGTGTAAAAATGGGAAATTTTTCACATGGTAAAAACAGGGGGTGAGGGGTGAGGTAATTGAATTACCTAGAATATAAAATTGCCATAAAAAATGTATCGGGAACAATTGAATTTCCCCCGAATCTCATTAGGGGGGCTTATGAAATAGTTGTATGCAACTGTGTGTGGCATAAAGTGTAAGGGGCATTACTCTGTGGAATAATGTGTAGGGGGCATTACTGTGTGGCATAATGTGTTTATAAGTGGCACTACTACTGTGTGTCATAATGTTTATAAGGGGTACTACCGTGTGGCAGAATGTGAATGGGCTCTGTGTAGCATAACATGAATGGGCTCTGTACGGCAAAACATGAATAGGCTCTGTGTGGCATAACGTGAATATGGGGGACTACAGTGTATTATAGCACGAATAAGAGGCACTACTTTGTAACGTAACATGAATAAGAGGCACTATTGTGATGCAATAAGGGGGGGGCTGAAGTTTTGCCTAGGGTGCTGAGAAACCCTGCACAGGCCCTCTTGGTGAGTCACCCTGTGCATCTTCCTGCAAATAATTATAGCACACTGCAGGAGCCCGGAGTATGTGTGTGAGGTGGTAATGCAAAAACCTTGAACGGAAAAAGGAAATAGAATATATAAACTGTATACTGTACCTGTCACTTACTGTTACTAGATTATTTGGCTTTTACCCATGTAAAAGGTGGTCATTTTTTAGAAAGCAAATAAAAGCTGGATTTCCACTGTGCTGCGTAGCTGTATTCTAATTAGATCTTAGAGCTATGCTGTAGTTTTGCTCATGGAGAATATATGCTATACTAAAAGAACTATTAAACAAAATATAATCTGTCTGACTTACATATAGCCTCTACATGCATCATTTTCTGGCACATTCCAGGACGTGTCGCATTGCTGCAAGTTCTAGCGTTGCCAGTTTGAAAAATGTTCTGCATTTCATAAATCTATCACTGGCAAATCAAAGGATGATTATGTCCCCATGACATCCATAAATCACAGATTTAGTTTTCATCCACACATGGCTTCCTCGGAAATGAGTATAAATTACAGGTGTGCTTATGCACTGACTATGTTCCAAACATTTCTCCGGCCATAGCAGCATGATGCCTTGCACAGAGTCGCTTTCACCGTGCTAGAACACCGAATGTGTCAAGCAGATGAGTAAGCACATTAAGTACAGTGAAGTTACCAATTTAATGCTGCCAATGTGGACAGTAAACAGCTCTGACGATCAGGAAGAGCAGGAAAAAAATACTACCTGTAGTGTGCGTTTAACTTCTCTCTGCCATCGCTGATTACTAGTGCGAGCCGCAAGGCCTGTAATTATTACTTGGCAGAAATCCGATTTAAAAAAACAGAAGAGAAAAAGGTTTGGCATTCTCTCCTCTGATTATGCGGCAAATCTAATTAGTTAATGTATTACTGTTACGCTACAGATATTGGAATCAAAGGAAGGGGAAGACATATTGTGGTCTCCTTTCTCTTTTATTGATTAGACTGTTCCAGTGTCCAGTGGAGGTCAGTTATAGTATACTGGAGCTCTCTGTATATTATTTACAGCCATTACATCTGCTTTGTACACAGTGCGGCTCTTGCCCCCCAACGTGGATAGGTTTTCATGCACCTTGCGAGGTGCCAAGTCAAACTGAGACACAGCCAATTAGTCCATTTGTTCTTGCCCTAATGCAGTCCAATAGACTGACTGTATGGCTTTCACTAATGTATTAATTAACTCAGGAACATAAGAGGACAGATGATCTATATTAGAGGGAGATATATCCACCTTCTAAAACAAAATAAAGTGGAGGAGCTGCCCATAGCAACCAATAAACATATATCATTTATCTAGAAGAGGAAATAAAATGTTAGAAGCTGATTGGTTGATTATGAGGTTTGCTACAATTCCCCTTTATTCTAAACTATCCTATACAGTATGTGGATTTCTTTTAGTAATACTCTTGTTAATTTACTGTAGCCATAGTAGTGGCCAGACTCATCTTGTGTCCTTAGGATGTAACCTTTAAACATCTCAGAAACCAAACCGTGGCTTTGCATTTTTGTGTTGCAATTGACTTCCAGCTGTGGCTAGTTTATTATGCATAGAAAAAGCCACCATCTGCCCTTCATCTAGAGCAATCATTTGCACATCTGCAGTATATGCAAAGCCTGCTGCATTGTGCAGGCACAGAATGGCTTTTGCATACTCTGTTGCACTCCGTCTCATGGCCATAAATGTCTCTTAATTTGTTTTTCTTTTGCCATGACATTTTGAGACATGATAAACGTTTGCTATCTTTATACCTCAATCATGCAGTATACTGCTTTTAATTTTGAATCTCTAAATATGGCATGGACCAAAATTCTCTCAGAATTCAGTCAGAACTTTCCCACTGATAAACACAGAAAGGATTTTCTCTGCTCAGCATCATGTGACATGTAGTTCAGACATCATCAATTAGGCAGAGGATTACAAAACATCCCCATATTAAAAATGATTAAGTTCGTTCAGTTTCCAGAGGTATAACGTCCTCACCTCTTGAACAGTAATTCAATTTGCCATGTGAATGACATTCTTATATGGATAAGATGCTTGCTGATTTTCTGTAATCTATTTCAAAGCTATTTGTGTCATTGAAAATACTCATATAACGGGTGAAACATCAGTAGTTTTACACTAAATATTAGAAAGAGCTCTACAGAAACAGACAACGTTGGGTAAAATATATAGAATTGTAGTTTACGGCTAATGATTTTCCCTGTTCTGCTTTTATTACTGTGAAATATTCAGGCAGTGCATTTCACTGACAAGAAAACCTTGATTGATGAAAAGTGCTTGGTCAGCCATGGAAAGCCATTACAGGAAAGCCTCCGATAAAACCAGACTAACTTCCCTCCTTTCCAGCATAAATGTGGTGATTTAAGGTTATATTATTTAGCGGGCATCTCATAGATGGAAAACATTTAAGAATGTGACTGCATACACTGCAACAAAAGAACAATATGTATTTTGGAATATTACAGGTTTTTTTATTTTGATGAGAAGCTGAAATTGGAAATTAGAAAAATCACCAAAGCACTGCGGAGGCAGCCATTTTGTTGGCTGAATTGTTATTTCTGAGAATGCAGTGTACCAAGGGCCTAATTCCTAGATGGACGCTATTAAGACAGTCGCTGCACATTTCAATGCAGTTGCTCTGCGAAATTATAAAGCCACATGAGGCATCTTAGGGAAAAAGACGCCCTCCTGTGGCTTCTCTAATTGTCTGTATCCGATGTCGTAGCACTGGATCATAATCACGTAGCCACTGGCCATCTTAGTAACCCCAAGCTACTCAAATTCTACTGGCATGAGCAGTAAGCTGCATTGGAAGACACAGACACTGGCCTTGGAAATGCTGGACAGTAGGGAAAACTGGACATACACAGAAGACAAAATTAAATACATGAAAACAAAGGTAGGGAGGGAATTGCTTATGAGGCATAGGAATGAGAGTGGTTCACATTGGAGACTGAGGAGTGGAAGTTTCAAACCTTGGAGAGAGATAAATTGGAGAGAGATCAACTACCATATAACTGCCATTTTACAAGCTGTGTTTGAAAAATGACAGGAGCTGATTGGTTGGAACTTTATCTCTCTCGATTTTTTTGTCTCTCCAAACTTTGATACATTATCACTTGAGGCGGTTATGAGGGTACATTGGTGTGAGCATAGATAAAGTAGGGTGAGTACATAGGTTTCATGAAAGTGTTTACTGATTTAAATATGTCAGGGGGTCAGATCATTCATAGTTGTAAATTCTATAACTCAGTAGCGACATGTAGTTAGAAGTGAGAGGTGGGTAATAGAGATGAGCCGGTCACAGGACAGAGTTTACTATTAGAGGGCAAGAGGTAGAGTATTTTGATACATAATTAGGACTTATAAAGGATTAGTATTGTTCAGGGGTTTGTAGCTAAGGGTGCGTATTTTTTTTCATTGGAATACGGAGAACATATGGAGCCAGCGTAAAGATTTGCAAAATGGTATGGCGAATATGGCGTGGCAAGAGAAGATCTACAGTACCTTGCTCATTCAAGATGAAGTGACATACGATGGATCAGGTTGGTATTACTGTAAGAGTAAACTTTACAAGGAGTTCATACGGTACATCAGGGAAATAGATTTTCTCACAACATACAGTATTATGCTATATTTAAAATTGATTGTGCTCATTTTGACTGCTCTGTTCTCCATTTCATTGTACTGTTTCCTGCCTTTCATTACCGCTGACAGCATTCCTGCTAGGCTGACTATACAGTATAATGACACAATAAAGCAGACTGCAAACACTGTTTTTCTCTCGCTGTACCTAGCTTCAGGTAGCAAGGATATAGAATGTCTTATATTGATCAGCAATGCTCATTATTTTTATTCATTATTAATATTATTACTTTTATTATTATTCCCAGCATGTTTTTTTATGGGATTATTATGTAGGTACATCATCTTATTCTGTACAAATTGGACCAGTATGAGAGTCACGTGACTGACGCAGATGAATAGAAGCCGTTCCATGATTATTTAATCTTCTAACAACAGTTTCAATAACTATTTTGTAAAGAAGTTGTCCATACTGGCCAATACCTTCTTATTGAGTAGTTGTCCTGTTTTACTACTTTGCATTGAAAGAAACAGAATTCATGCTGAAGGGCCATCACATAGAACAAATCCTTGGATGTGCTCATGTTGGCCTCCGTTGACGTACAACCATCTAACTGACACAGGGAGAGATGTATCAAGCCTTGGAAAGAGATAAAGTGGAGAAGTTACCCAAAGCAACCAATAAGCTTTTAACTGTCATTTTACAGGCTGTGCTAGAAAAATAACATAATCTGATTGGTTGGTACTTTATCTCCACTTTATCTCTCTTCGAGGTTTGATAAATCTTCCCACAGTGTGAGAACAGCTATGATTTGATAGGTGGATAGGGACAAATACAGACTTTTCATGAAATGTATAACTGTTATTACAGGAACCTACTTGCTTTGTGGTGTATTGACTCTTGAATATTTGCTAATTACAGGGTAATTCATCCTGCAATAAAGTACGTGAGATGTTTTTTTGCAAAGGTTGGGTTATTTTTCCTATAGATTATGTGCCTAAGCTTTGTATTTAGATCTGCAGAGATCAGAACCCACATAATAGTTCCTGTCCTTTATCAGTGTTAAATGAAGACTGTACCAAATGAGTATTTCTATTCTGTAATACATAATGTCATTTAGTTTAGCAGTTATAAACAGTGGCGGATTTTATCCACCCAAACCCCACTCAAATAAAATCTGCCACTACAGGGAGAGTGCCAGTTGCACTCTGTTACTGCACTGGCTACACAGTGACTGGCAGTGATGACTTCTATTAGAAGTCCTACCTGCCAGTCAACCCCAGTACAGGCAGTCCCATTGTGAGGTGTCTCCTCCCTCCGGGACTGGCAGAACGGGTTGCGATCGCCTGGCAGCCATTGGAGCATGCCCAGTCAAGTGGCGGCTTGACTGTGCATGTGCAAACCCTAGCTCCTATAGACGGCAGTCGATACAGTCCTTAGAAGTTTGTGCATGTCCAGTCAAGCCACTGCTTGACTGCGCATGTGCGGACCAAGGACCCGGCCAGTGGCAGCAGCGTCGGCTCTCTCCTCTCCCCAGCATCTGGCCCGCGGCAGCCCCCCTCCTCCTTAAAGGTAGGAGCCGCTGCTGGTTATAATAGAACATTTTATTTAGAATTCTGTTACTTGTTTGTGACTTGTTTATGACCTTTATCAGATACTGATAAATAGCTGTATCATGCTTTTCCTAGCATATTTTAATTCAAGTAACAGCATGTAAATGGGAATAGAACCCATTGCTTCCAATGACCCCATACCCACTTGCATTTGTGGAAGACAGCAAATGCTTCATGGCAGCCTTTTTTGAAAGATGTCTGATATACTTATTCACCATTCATGCGCTGTCCCTGGCTTTTACTAACACCAGGGGATGTACAGCTAAACATTCTCAATAGATAGTTTGATTTAAAACCCTGTTTACATGTAAGAGTTAATTCAGCTGCATTGACTAACAGTGCCAATCTATAACAAGTCAACGACACATTTAATTTTATAATTTTTTGTTAAGTAACAACTATTATTGAAGTATCTGAAGATGAAACAGATAATGGGGAAAAAAATGCAAACACTGCAAAAAGAAAAAAAAAACACTGAGTAGGAATTGTCAAATGCAATTTTTAGAAAAATGGAGCCGAGTTCTTCCTATTTTCTCACAGCTAAAGTGCTTTGAAGCATTTCTCCAGGGACAAGGAAACCACGTTTCCCAACTGAATGCTATGCGGTATGTCACTCTGGGAGCTTCAGAATGCAGCGCTATCCTGGCTGGAAACGTGTGTCATGCTAATATGCTCATGTGACACAAGCTTTCACTTGTCACAAGCAATTACAAAGACTGCAGAGAAGTCAGGAGACCTTAGCTCTTATTATAACTCATTGCCAATACAACCTTTCTTAAAAAATGTAAATCTCCAATAAATGCAGTACTATAACAGTGGTTATTTTGCCTGTGAGCAAAAGGCTTGATTCCCTGTAAACTAGACTTTTATGAGCTTAATAATTTAAGTCTGCAGCTACACGTTATGTTCATTAAATGTGCCCCATGAGGCACAGATTTGTCAGATACAACATTGCTTCTAGAAATAGGTTAAAAGAACATCAATATGGCATATAGAACAATATTCCAGAAAAAGACCTCACAGCGTTCCGTTGTCAAGAAAGCTGGATAAACATCAAACAAAATGGTTTATGTTACAGTGTACAATAGGTATATCATTATTCGTTACCGCTCCTTTTACAACAAAAGAAAAGATCATTAGGTTTGGTGTGAGTCAACAGGCCTCATATAAGATGACAGACCGTGTTTGTCATTTTGGGGGTGATTCCGAGTTGTTCGCTCGCTAGCTGCCCTCTGGGAGTGTATCTTAGCTTAGCAGAATTGCGAACGAAAGATTAGCAGAATTGCGAATAGAAATTTCTTAGCAGTTTCTGAGTAGCTCCAGACCTACTCACAAATAGCGATCAGTTCAGGCCGTTTCGTTCCTGGTTTGACGTCACACACACGCCCAGCGTTCGGCCAGGCACTCCCCCGTTTCTCCAGCCACTCCCGCGTTATTCCCTGACACGCCTGCGTTTTTCCGCACACTCCCAGAAAACGGCCAGTTTCCGCCCAGAAACACCCACTTCCTGTCAGTCACACTCCGATCACTTCAACGATGAAAAATCTTCGTTCGGACGTGAGTAAATCTACTACGTTTTGAGCTAAAATACTAACCGCATGCGTACTGCGAACCATGCGCAAGCACATTTTTGCCTTAATCGCTCCGTTGCGAAACTCGGCAACGAGCGAACAACTCGGAATGACCCCCTTTATTCTTTATACTGTACATTGGTGATCTTTTTGAGGAAAATAGAAAGTAACTTGCAAATGAGGAAAAAAAATATGCTAGAGACAATACGAATATGAAAGTGATCATAATGGCAGCAGGGAGGAAATGGAACCGAGAGCTGCAGTAGTAAGGAATTTGTGCAGAGAAATGAAAACGCAGCTATCACATTCATAGTTAGGGTTTCCCACTAACCAGTATTTTAACAGCTAGGCTGACCACAATGTCAATAGTTTTGAGAGAGCAGGAACAGAACAGAGATGGGAAGGACAATATGGCAATACTACACACAGCAGTTTCTGCCAATAAGTAGGCTGAACTAGCGTCCATGAGAACGCAACCTAGAAACATGTGACATCAATGAGACATGAGGCACTACCCACTTACTAGGTACTAGTCACAGCATTGAGATATGTGTCACTATCCGATGCCTCAATGGTTGGTGTGAGTTCATGCTAAATGCATGGATCCCTATCATGGGACTCCCAGAACTGTTACAGGGTGGGGTTATAGACTAAAAAATTACTTTTGACTGGGCATATTTTGTAAATAAGATTGAAAGAAAATGAATACATCAAGCGAAAACAGCACTATAAAAACATTCCACGATAAAGCATCAGCGCACACATGAGAAGGGGTGTGGTCACGCTACAGGGGACATGGCTATACCTCATTGGGGGTGTCTAATACACAAGGGTGCGCACAGGCAGCTTCTCCTAAAATCCTCCTTAGTGAAAATGAGTGATAATAACCTTGTAGTAAAGTCGTGTTCTCAGTGTGTATTATTCAGACAGTATGGACAAATGTACAAACACAATCTGGAGGTTATTATACGTTGCAACACCCAATGACAGGTCAATTCCAACTCTCTTGTATCTTGACAATTTTATTGCCCATTGGGAGGTCAGCAAAGAAATGTAGAACATCTGCTCATTTATATTGTCCTTTCTAGTCATAAATAATAAAGAAATATTAAATCAAGGGAAAAGTAGTTTGTAAAATCACAATTCCAACTATACAGTAGGTGCAGATTCAATTCAGCAGGGAAGCATTGAGGAGTTAATGCGCCTGATTCAGATGCAGTCGCAATGAAGACGCAGCAGCATTTTTTTTTTAGTGACGGAACTGTGAGGCAACGCAAGTGTAGCAGAAGCCCACAAGTGAACAGAGATGCACACTGAAGCCATCATTTTCTCAGTAACTGCATACGTTGTTGAAACCAGGATGCAGATGCAAGAAACACTGACTCCCTGAGTGCCTCCACAGCCGTGCATAATGGCTGCAGGAGCTGCGACACAGGCATCATGTTTTATACGTACGAGATACCAATCTCACACTGAGACACAATCCAAAACTGGTGACAACACACCTGTGTTTATACAGACACTCAGTTACCTCCCCCAAATGGCCTATTCATATCAATTACTCTGAGACTGATTCCTCATTGCGGGTGGCATCGCAAAGGTACATGGCACATGTGCCCACGATGCATGTGCAGCCTGATGATAATTGCTCAGTTGCAATGAATCCGTCCCAATGTGTGGAAAGCCTCCAAATGGGGCACGGCGGGTTTCTGCACGTTAACTTCAGAGGGCTGATTCTGCTTGCAGCCTACGGAGCTGCTATTCAGCCTACTGTGATAGGCAGAAAAATGCAAAGGAAGCTCTTCTTGAACTGCCCCATAGACCAGTTTATGAAGAACTCAGTGGTTACCAAACGCGGTACCCAAAGCACCCCAACAATCTAGGTTTTAAGGATATCCATGCTTAGACACAGGTGACTTAATTGGTACCTTAATTATACCTGTTATACCTGTGCACAAGCAGGGATATCCCTAAAACCTGGACTGCTGGGGTGCCTTGAGGACCGCGTTGGGAACCACTGAACTAACTAATTTATCCACCTGCAGAAGTATTATCTGGTACCAGCTGGCTGAGATCTTCCTGCACACAGCCATGTTTTACAGGTCAGCAGCTCATGTATTTCTATAGTGCCTGCAACATTATTTGTTAAGCTTAAAGTTTTTATGGAGCTTAGCTCTTGGAGTAAAAGAACAGAGTAATTTATAGCCTCAATATGGGTTCACACGTTTCTCAGTTTTTGTCACTGAAAATATTAATATTAATTTCAGTATTTAGCCCCTCCTGGAATAATACTCGTAGGTAATGGAAAAAATGTCTTATCATTTTAAATGTATTTGCTATTAAAAATGAGATCATGGGGTGTGTTTTATGTGCTTATATTACATTGGTGACCTCGTTTCCAGGCTTCAGATATATGGGAGACTTATGGGTCTATTTATCATTCTGATTTTTCAGAAAATTGAGTAGAAGCTGTTTTTGCAAGATTTTTGGAAGATTTAGCATTAAGTCAATAATTTATATTAAAGCTGTAATGCAGGAATATTAAATTTAACTCCTTCATTAATTAAAGACCTTCAGAACACTGCCTTCACATAGACCTCTATGAGGACAACAATTTAGGGGATTATACAGAGTTATTAGCAAACCAAAAAAGTTAGCAATTTGGCAAAACCATGTGCACTGCAGGTGGGGCAGATGTAAAATGTGCAGAGAGAGATAGATTTGGGTGAGTTATATTGTTTCTATGGTTCCAGATGACCGAGATATTCCTGCACACAGCAATGTTTTACAGGTCAGTACTTCATGTAGTTCTATAGTGCCGACAACATTATTTTATTGCCTTAAAGTTTTTATGAAGAGCTCTTGGAGTAAAAGAGAAATTGATAGTCTCAATATGGGTTCACACGGTTCTTAGTTTTTGTCACTGAAAATATTATTAATTTCAGGATTTAGTTTGGGAAACTCTGCCTTAAGGGTGGTACACAGTGAGATATTTTTGCTTAATTTCTATGCAATCTGACTAGATTTCTTAGAAATTAAGCACGGTTCACTCCCTGTGTATGCCCCATTGCGTCAGCGATGCGCGGCCCCGCACATCGCTATTCCTGGATCAGATCTTGACTGCATTCGGTCAAGATCTGGCTAGATCTCAAGGCTCTCATTGAGCCTTGCCGTCTAGTTAGGATCGGGCTAGCACACATCGCAGCGTGCCCACGACACCTGCTGCGATGTGTGCTAAGCCCACATCGGGCTCAGCACACATTGCACTGAGCCCGAATCAGGCCTTGTGTACCCCACTTTAGGGGGATCTTGGGATCTTCCCTCAGCACTCCATACTGTCCATATGTGTGACGTTAATGCGCAGTAGGTGAGTCGGATCTAAGCCCAGCAGTAAAGTGATTGTGAATTCCATCATTTTACTATTCACTCTTTGTCCTTTTATTATCAGTATTTATCCATATTACATCTAATGAGAAAAGACAACTAAAACATGTAAAGGAGCGAGAGTTAAAGAAAAAACTGTCAAAGGATCTAAATAATAGTATATTACCCCCTGAACATTTTCCAATGTCCCAAAAAGTAGGCCACTGAACACAGATTGAGACACCCTAGGCCTCAACGCTACAGTGATTTTATTCAAGATTAGCACCAAAGAAACACTAATTTCACAGTGACATTCTTCAAGGACAAAACAGTTTATGCTGGTCTGGGGGTCATACACAACATATTAATTATTCTGTGACATTTAAAATATTTGTAGAAAGCAGTATATATCCACTCGGAATATTCCATCTCTACGACATGTACAGAAGCTGTGGAACAAACAAAGCTGTGTAACACGAGCATACAGTAAGCATGGCAAGGTAATCAGCTCTTTGTTCACTTTGGTTTCCAGAAACTAATCTTTGCTGAAAGGGACAATTTCCGTGAATTTAATAGTAAAACTGTGGTTAGTATGCAATCCTACAAGGTAAAATAAAGTATTAGGGTACTGGAAAATTAGAAATGACTAGTTCTGGATTAACTAGCGGCTAGATTGATTTTACTTGTTATGCTTAGTGAATTTCACCATTTCACCAAAAGCTCTTCTACACAACAACGTTGGTTACCCCATGTCTCGTTACTGTAATACCAGATAACACATTTACTGGAGTTTCTGTATTATATAACATACCTCTTTTTGCTTTCTATTATTTAATACTGCACATTTGTATATATATGTATGTATATATATATATATATATATATATATATATATATATAGAGAGAGAGAGAGAGAGAGAGAGAGAGAGAGAGAGAGATGTCCTCATACATCATTATGTGCAGTTGTGCCAGACAGCCCCTCTTTGCATGCCAGGTCCCATGAGAGTTTGCTAGTGTTGGGCATTTATTTTGCTAAAAATGCGTCTTAGTCGCAACATGATTTTTCTAGGACGCACCACTAGACTGTTCTGATAAATCTGCTATGCAACACTTGTATACCTGTGTCATACTTACCTACTCTCCCGGATTCTCGGGTAGTCCCCCGCAGCCCCGGAAGAGTGGGCACCCCTCCCGCATTCTGCCCACTTCCGAGGGAAGAGGGCAGAATGGGTAGCTAAATAGGGCAAAATCGCGGAACTGTTGGAGGGGGCGGGGCTTAATGAGTCACACACAGTACACAAGTGTTGCATATCAAATTAATTAACACAGTCTCATGGTGCATCCTAGTTGCGTCACATTGCGACGAAGATACATTTTGGGCACAAAAAGACGCCTGATACTAGCAGAGTTTCACAGGATCTGGCGGTTCCCACCTGCCAGGCATCTTGTGCTGCGTGGCGTATTGCGGCTAGGTGTAAGAGGACACATCTGTACACTGTATATATAACATTTGTCCTAGTACACTTCAGTACAGATGAGTCCTTTTATAACATAGCCCCTCTCGGCTACAAAACTGCATTGCTAGCATACACGGACCACAGGGACTTGTGACATTTGCACATCTGTGCAGTCAAAGTGGCATGCCTAGCGTCTCTAGTACACTGTGAGCAGCTTTCGTGGCATCTGTGATGCGACTAAGGGTGTGTACACACGGTGAGATCCTTGCTATGGCCGATTTTTACTTGCGATTTCCCTTGAACTCCCCGGAGCCCAGATAGCACAGATTTTGACTAACTTTTCTTGAGATATGGACTGTGTGTGCTTACGATTTTGGCTTATGTGAGATTTTGGCTTATGTGAGATGTCATTGACATGTGAGATGAACTAGATAGTACACCGATCTAGCAAGGATTGACTTGCCTGCACAGTCTATCTTTTCTTGCGATGCCGACCTGGCGGGACCGCGCATCGGGATCGAATCGGGATCGCAAGGTTACTTTCACCTTGCGATCTGCACTAACTTTTCTTGAGATTTTGACTATATAGTCAAAATCGAAAGAAAATATCTCACCGTGTGTACACACCCTAAGTTAGGCAATGTAAAGAATAATACGGCACACTACTCATCTCGGTGTGCCTCAGTCGCACTGGGCATCTTGTGCCATATGGCATACAGATGCCCAGTGTATGAGTACACATTTGTATATATTGATGCCATACTGTGCTTCTGGAAACTGCAGCTATTTTTATGTCTCAGGGAAAGGTAGCCAAGAACCAATAACAGAATAACAGGAAGGCAAGAAGTTAGTTAGGTTCTTTTTGAGAACATTGGTTTTTATTTGCTATTTTACAGCCTCGCTTCTGTCACTAGTACTACAGCAGTAATAGTAAATATGCCTCTCCTCCTTCCTAGTCCTACAGAATGAAATTGGCTGCTGCCTCCTGCCTGGCCATCTGTGCTATTAAATGAAATGGCAGAAAATGTCAAAGTTGCCAAGAAAGAGGCTCATATTATTAGCAGTAAATCAGTCATGTTGTTTGGAAAGGTATCACAAAGCACATGCATTCTGATGAGCAAACACACCCATACATTGGCTTGCGTGGCCTAGAAAATCTGCAAAAAGAGAATCTGGTCCAAGGTATTGGGCCGGAATTCTTTGCAGGTAGTTACAGTCTTAGCAGCCTTAGCAATATAGCTGGCAAAATACAAGTATTAGTTGGGCGGGAACTATCTGTGTTATGCACTAAGAATGCTATAGTATGTTATTTACTTCCGACTTAATAAGAAACCACTCACACACTCTCAGTGGCAACAGCCGATTACATATTCCTAAGAATATAGCCTATTAATCTACTAGGAGCTAGTGGCATCCCTGAGGAATGAGGCGCGGGCCGACAGAGGAAAGAATACACTGAGAGCAAGATTCAAATGTTTTTTTACAGCCGGCAGCCACTAGATGGCATGGAACGAAGCTATTCTAATGTAGCTCTGTTCGGGCATGATTCGCTGCTGGCGTCTACATTTCAGCTCGCACACGCCGAAGAATGGCGAGCTGAAATATGTGAAAAGTGATCCGTTTGGGCACCCAAACTGCACATTTCCCGATCACGCCCATTAGTGTAGTCAGGTTTAGCTGCTTTACGTAGATAAACCCAACACTAATGGACGCGATCAGTGCGATAGGGGACATCAATTGTATATCGCCCTCTGCAATCTCCTGTCACTTTAGATGCGAGATCGGGGCGATAACATTTTAATTCCCCCGCCCCCCCCCTCCCCCCCCATGTATAAGAACATTTTAAATCACAAAGGAGTTCTAGGACCAAAAGAGGAAGAAGACCACAGGCCATGAGCTAATACTGAGGGTAATTCCAAGTTGATCGCAGCAGGAATTTTTTTAGCAGTTGGGCAAAACCATGTGCACTGCAGGGGGGGGGGGGGGGGGCAGATATAACATGTGCAGAGAGAGATAGATTTGGGTGTGGTGAGTTCAATCTGCAATCTAATTTGCAGTGTAAAAATAAAGCAGCCAGTATTTACCCTGCACAGAAACAAAATAACCCACCCAAATCTAACTCTCTCTGCAAATGTTTATTTCAGAAAATAGTAATACCTTCGGACACTTCTTCACAAAATTCTTATCATTATAGGCATATAGTTCAAAGATATAAGTAGTGGTTTGAAATGTCTCTGTTATCTAAAATACACAGTATTTTATTTAATACATTGCATTGACTGTGTATTAGAGATAAAAGCAGTACTCAGACTACAACGTTATGGACTACCGTAGATTATCACGCCTACCGTGTTATTTGTAGGTACATACATAAACACTTATTCTCTGCTTTGGAAACCTACAGAGTGGCAGAACAGCTGACTGTTCCTGGGCGGACGTAAGCCTAGAGGATATGTAAATGAACAAGGTGGCTGATAGATATTACTTTTCATGAAGAAGTGAGTTTCATTGCTTCGGGTTTGTAGCTCCTGCCAGCTAACTTTTATGTCATCTTCACTACACCAGTGGCTAAGAATAAGTTCTACCATCATTTTTTATCTTCCTATCTTGAGAGCCAGAGGAAGCATCTACAACATAACACTTACTGCCTGAAGTCAAAGCTCCACAGCCACACTTTATTGACTAAGACTTGACAGTGTGATACATTTGTAGAGGCTTTTGCGGCTACACATTGTACAAATACTAAATACATTAAAGCAGCAAAACAAAAGAAAGAAATGAAATAATTCCTACTTAATGCTTCTTGTCAGGCTTTTGATTTATACAACATGCAATTTGTTTGGCGAGTAAATAAAGCCATCATGGGTTTGTAGATTAATGCCTTCTCCATACCAATAAAAGAGCTACTTACCTTACAAAGAACAATTGCAGGTCATTATAAACAGCTGCTCATTTACCAGGAAGGCTGAGAGGCGTGTGTACACATTACAAAGCGGGTTACAACGAGGAATATTAATAAGTGTTTACATGGATTATGTTAATTGTAGGTTAAAAGGACATTATACAAAACAGTACTTTATTCAAAAATTATTTATATTTATTTGTGGCTAATATAAATAGAGTACTCACATATCGGACAGATGGTTTATTAACAAGTTATTGTATATTGTATAATTTAGTAACCTATATTTTTTTTAGAATGGTGGTATAACCCCTTGAAGGGTTCTGTCTCTTTGTGGCTGCTTTCACAGTGCTTACCTAAGTATTATATAAAAATATTGACTAATTCTCATTTTTGTATGTGCATCATAATAAAATAATCCTCTTATACCTCTCCCAAGTGAGAATGGTATCATAATATATAATGGATTTGATACTGCACATTTTAATGAGAGTTGGTGTTATAAAGGGAATGGTATAAAAAGGGGGATGTACAGTAGTTAGAACCCCGGAGGTTGGGATCTCAGCGGATAGAATACTGACGCTGGGATCCCGACTGCCAGAATGCTGGCAGCGTCACCACAGCTATGCCCACTCCTGAGTATCCAGGGCCAGATTAACAGTAGGGCAGATGGAGCTACATCTCCAGGCCTCCACATAAAAATAGACCCATCATCATGACAGCATGATGACCAGCCACCGGCTGCACAGCTGTGCAAGCGGTTGGCCATAAATCATAAGCACTGAAATGTATTTCTATTTTCCACATAAAATTATGCAACTTTTGTACTTTTACATATTTAGGGAGCCATTGGGGCTGATAGTGTACGGGCAGTGCCGTAACTAGACATTTTAGCGCTGTGTGCAAGAAATATCACCTGCGCCCCCCCATATATACAAAACAGGGTCAGTGAGCGCCGTAGGCACGTGCCAAAAATATGGGGGCATGGCTTCATGGGGAAGGGGCATGGACACAAAATAATACCAATACATATTACGCTGTACAGAAGTCTCCATTCTTCAAATTACACCACACAGTAGCGTCACTTACACACATTACGCCAGGTTGAGCCCCCTTTTAAACGTTACAGCAGCACAATCTCACAATCACACATTACGGCAGCACAATCTCCCTTCTTACACATTATGGCAGCACAGTCACCCTTTTTACACAGTATGGAAGGCAGAGACCCCTTTTTACACATTACGGCAGCACAGTCTCCCTTCTTACACATTACGGCAGCACAATCACCCTTTTTACACATTACGGCAGCACAGTCTCCCTTCTTACACATTACGGTTGCACAGTCTCCCTTCTTACACATTACGGCAGCACAGTCAGCCTTTTTACACAGTACGGCAGGCACAGACCCCTTTTTACACATTACGGCAGCACAGTCACCCTTCTTACACATTATGGCAGGCAGAGACCCCTTTTTACACATTACAGCAGCACAGTCACCCTTTTTACACATTAGCCAGGCATAGTCCCCACCTTTTTTTTTTTACACATTAGGCAGGCAGAGTATATGGGATCACCAATTACCTTGTGCCCCAGGCCTCACCTTACTTCTTTTAGTAGTGTGTGATATGCGGTACCACAGGCAGACACAGAGCGCTGGAGCAGCAGCAACAGCAGCAGCCGCCTCTCCCTCCACCCCCAACTCTGGCTCCAAACTCATCCCAGGACCGGGTCTTCTCCTCCTGTCACAACGGCAGGGCAGGCTGTAAATCCGGCCCCGCTGTGAAGAGATCACGTGACCGTGGCTGCAGCCGACCGACAGTCATGGTCAGATAGCAGCCGCTGCTAGAGCCGTGTAAAACACTAGTCCACCGGGCTGTCAGAGGAGCGGAGGAGGAGACATTGCAGCGGAGCAGCAGCCGGGGTTGGCACAGCGGCATGGCACCCTGCTCAGTACATCACTGTCACACTCCAAGGGTAGGACGTCCAATCAGGGACAAGGCGCATCTGATGCGCTCCTATCACAAGTGCGCTGTGTGCAAAGCACACATCGCACACACCAGCACTGTGTACGGGGTCTAAATGTCTACATGGCACTGGTCACACCACCTCTGCTGCTCGTAATAGGCCCTTGAACATTTTCAGCCCCAGGCCCATGAGGCCCTAAATCTGGCCCTGTGGGTATCTACAACACCCATGGAGTGGGAATAGAACCGGTGGTGAGCACAGCGAGCCACCGAGCCCGCATGACGAGTGCAGCGAGCCCACAAGGAGCTTCATTGCGCTTGCCCCCCTTTCGGCATTCTGTTGGTTGGGATCTCGGCATCGGTATTCTGACCACTGGGATATATTTTTCTTGAAAATCACTGCAACAAGTCTACAGAAGGCAACCATCTTGCTTAATGGAGACTGCACATAAGGTGACATAATCATTGGCGTGCGCAGGAGTTGATAAGGAGGTGTTGCTCTGGGACTTCCCCCCTCCGATGTATTATGGACTACTCTCCCCCTCCCCTCCAAGACACAGACTGCTTGCCTGGGCGACCCAGGTGAGCAGTCTATGTCCCAGAGCAAGGGGTAGAGGAGGTAGTGCATGACCTGGTGAATGGGGAAAGTCCCAGAGCAGCACACCTGTATTGGCTTCTGTGCATGCCTATGGATATAATACATAAATGTGCTTGAAAACTACAAAAAATGAACTTCACATAGTTATACTGTTCTCAAAAAAAAAAAAGACTAGTACATAATTCCACATAATATTCACTACAATACACAAGTTGTGGCTGGTGCAGAATTAGTCAAATGGGAGTAAGTTACTCAAAGGAAAAAAAACATGCACGAAAAGATGGAGCATATTTACAGTACACCAGTAGCGCATGCACCTGTTTACTATTAGTCGTCATCATAATCAGTGTGCACCTGCGCCGGCCCTATTGAAAGTGCAAATGACTTGCTTTTTAGCAGGCATAGACACACGCACCTGCATGAACATGCCCTTTTTGAACCTTGCCTTGGTGAGAGCACGCTGTACACCGCCATTCCACCTATCTGGTCGTAAGTGTCGATGCATTCAGAATACGTTTCATTCTGCATTTTTAAAGTTGCATGTGGTTAATTACCGAGTATGCACAGTGCAAATTCATACACTATGCTCCAGGCAAAGGCATATATTTCCTGCATTAGCCCCATAATGGCAAACCTTGATTCACCTCCCAGCATATACTGTATGCACATGATCAATTTCCACATGATATATGACAAAATCTTGTGCACCATGGGTTTTATTCAGGTTTGTTAGCAAACCAAAATAGCACACTAATGGGCAAAATTATGTTGCACTGCAGGTGGGGCAGATGTAACATGTGCAGAGAGAGAATTAGATTTTTGTGGGGTGTGTTCAAACTGAAATCTAAATTGCAGTGTAAAAATTAAGCAGGCAATATTTACCACGCACAGAAACAATATAACCCACCCAAATCTAAATTTCTCTGCACATGTTACATCTACCCCACCTGGAGTGCAACATGATTTTGTCCAGTTGCTTGCTTTTTTTGGTTTGCTAACAAACCTGAATAACCCCCCACATACACTGTTACATATAAATGTAACCTGCTTTAACTCTGAAAACGATCTGAAAGAGTGAAACAAAACATTGGGACAACAAGAGGCAGGCTTAGTAGTAGGTATTACATAGATACAAGTCCTAGACAAAAGAGCAAGTACTCCTCCTTCATCCCACATACTTTGCACACCATTAATTATTTCTAGCTTCTATTGAGTATTTAAACCTGTTAGAAACACATTCAACCTAGGGAAAAGAGTCTCCGATCACTCACTCCCTCAAACAGTATCTAAATGAAACTGACTGGAGTAATATGTCTGTGCATGTGTAATTGGAACATGTGTTCATTTGGCTTGCACAAATATGTTTATATCATACAGTATAAATTGTAAGAAAACTATCCAGTTTGTTCAAATAATTGGTAAAGGCTACGATGTGTACCGATGATGCGACCAATGATCCAAGGGCCAACATATTGGGTAGTCCCTACACACAGGGCGATCCAGCGCTCTACCGGCCGCTATGCCGCCGTCTACCGCTGCATGGGATCGTCAGCCGCATTGCCTGATCTTTTGAACATGTGGAAAGATAAGGTGAAGTGACGGATGACCCCACGGAAGCGCGCAATGTATGATTTCATGCATACACACGGAACAATACTGCTGTTTTATAGTTCCAATGCGTCAGATCGTCAGCTATATCGTTCCATGTGTGGGGGCCTTAGGTCCAGCTGAATGAAAAAACACATCGACTTACTACATTTATTATCTTACTTGCCTCCTCTTTTGGAATTTCTGGAATACTCCTACTTTTAGGGGAGACTTGCCTGATCCCGGGAGAGTAGTCAAGCATCCTTCAGTCCTCCCACTATACCTATAAGGTGGATGTAGAGGTCGTATGCAGACGTGAGTACTTACACACCATTCGGCAGTTGCAGTATAGTATAGCTGCCTTGCTACGTTTCCTCTCTTCTTACTGCTTCTAGATGACAGTAACAACCATAGAAGACAAACTGAATTTTAGGTGTTGCTCACTGCACTACCTGATTGGCTACTTTCATGCTCCACCTCCACAATTTCACATTTACTGTAAATATTTCAAGATCACAAGGACAGAATATATTTCAGATAAAGGATCTGATTTAGAAAAGGGTAGCAATTAAGAAACAAACTACAGTTGTTTATTGTTTTTACAGCCACTATAGATGTTGTCTACAGTTATTTTAATCACCAGGAATGTAACATGTATATCCAGCTTTATAGATAAAAATGGGAAAGCACCAGTTACTGTAGCAAATGTTATATGAACTATGGGTGATTGACATTGCCTTATTCACTGTAGCCAGAAAAAAAACACATAACTAACATTGCATATTCTGTCATGTGATGGTAAAACAGATTACTGTAAAATAATCATAATTGTGAGTAACATGCTAGGGACATGCTCTTTTGTGCTGGTGTCAATAGACCTGATTGAAGGACTACACCTTAAGCCCAGTACTCACGGGCCGATCAAGGAGAGATGCGTGCTGAGCGAACCGCTCAGCACACATCTCTCCTGCCGCTCAGCACAGCGCGATCTGTGCTGAGCGTGCGGGGGGAGACGGGGGGGCCGCTCACTTCACCCAGCGGGTGAAGTGAGCGACCCGCTAGATTGGCCTGCATGCAGGCCAATCTAGCAGCGGCGATAGCGATGTGCGGGGCCGCGCATCGCTATCGCCGAAGGGGCTACACACGGAGCGATCCTGCCGATATTCTAAGCAATCTAGTCAGATTGCTTAGAATATCGCTCCGTGAGTACCCCCCTTTACTGAGATTCCCTCTGATGCAACTGTCAAGATAATATCTGTGCAGACCTTTGTCAAAATTAATTCTCTTTCACACCCTGGTACACCACAGGCCTTGTCCTGATACATTAGGAAAGAAAACCAGTGATCTCTTTTCCCCTCAGAGGATTGTTAGCTTTCTAAGTAACAGGAAAACTCATTCCAAGCTTACCCAGTTACTACAGCACAATCAGGAGGCACCTTATTCATAATAGTGACAGAAAAGCTTATTCCACTTCCAGAAAGGGCAGTTTTAGTATTATCAAACATGATTTGATTAATTCATAGAAAACTGTAGTACTTATACTAATATTGAAGGTTGACATAGGTGATGACACTGTGCTATTAATTTTAGACCATGTTTTATGTGCCCTGTGCTCCCCAAATTTAATAAAGCTCTGTTGCCAAGTGTCCAAAATATGACATATTTTGAGAGCTTCCCTATAACATGGATTAATGATTAAGCAAGTACTGAAACATGAGGACCGCAACTGAGAATTGCTAGGTTGGGGCATCTTGACTGTACAACGTGTGAAAACATTGAGAGAAGACACTTGAACAAGTTAAATTTATCATTGAGAACAGTCTTATGGAAGGCTAAATAATAATTTATCTTCAATTATAGACACTATATGAGTCCTAATCAGATTATTTTTCAGAGATGCATTATTTTAGAGCAGTAAAGACACAAGGTCAGATTTGGGAATGGGGGGGAGGGGGGCTGCTAAGTGTTTCAAAGGAAATCCTATGAAGACAGAGACTAAACTAGTCACAATGCAAAGACCAATGCAACACTGGAAGATTGACAATGCATAGAGTAATACAATTCACTATAGTTGTGCATCCTACACTGAGATTTCTGATTCACAACCAAATTGTTCCAAAAGAGTGTACTACGATATACCGGCACTCGGGACCCCGGTGTCCAGGATACCGGCGCCGGGATCCCGACTGCCGGAATGCCAGCAGTAGGGCAAGCGCAAAAGGGCCCCTTGCAGGCTCACTGCACTCACTACGCTGCGGGCACGATGATGTGATACGCGCGCCACGATAATTATTCTCCCTCCATGGGTGTCATGGACACCCCAAGAGGAAAAATAGTTGTCGTATCCTAGCAGTCGGGATCCCGGCGCCAGTATGCAGAGCGCCGGGATCCCGACAGCCAGGATATTGAGTGCCTCCTATTCCAAAATAGTTTGAACTCCTTCATTGTTGCAAATCTTTAATAGCACTTTATACAAGTAATTATATGTGTGGGAGGGGGATGCTTCAATTCTTTTAACATGCTTGTTAACTTATTTTTTACATTTTTTTATACATGAACCACTTTGCTTTTAATTATGTATTGATTATTTGAATCTTCCAAAATGAAAATCCAAATTCAACATTAAAGAACAGCAAATGAGATCTAGTAAATATATGATATAGTGGAATTTTTAGTAAACCCCATTGACCAAGCCAATCATAAGAGTAAGGGAGCTTTAGCAATACTGATTCTTTTCAGTCTTTTGGAATGGATTTCCCGTAACAGGTTTGTGGGTCAATATATTAAAAAGCTGATTGCCTAATTAAAGTTTGAACTCATGACCTCAGAAAGCAGTGAATTGTGAGCAGCAGTCTGGTCTAAGTTGAGTGACATGCCGATATCTTGACCCCCACAAATAAATCAGTTTGATGCCGTAAAAGGAGGTGAGCTGAGGAAGCCTGGGCTGCTCTGGCACACAAGCAGATTCACCTCCAATGCAGTTTTCTGCATTAATAAGGAGACCTTCAACTCATTAGTCCAGACCAGTGCAATGTGCTATAGTGCATATCAAAAACCTGCAACACATATTTGCCTACTCTCATGAAATGGCCACGTGTCTCCCACAGCTGCCCGTCGGCCTGACAGCACCCAATTCCCGAGTAAGGAGGGCGGGCCGGCCAGCCGATGCCACATTTCGCGCTGTATTGTGTCATCATAGCCACACACCCCCCCCCCCCCCCCCTTACAGTGACAGTAATCTTGGCATTGTGTAGCAGGAGTGGAGTCACAATGCTGCACTGATATGTCCCCTGTGCCACCCACCTATGCCGCACCACATCCCCCCCATTGCACAACCCCCTGCTGTGCTGACCTAACGGAATCTACAAAGTCGTCAATGATGGTGCAACAGGTACGGTGATAAAACATTTTTTTTTTTTATTCATTTTCGCCCAAACTAAACAGTCTTTTTTTTTTTTTTTTGCAAGTTTAAGTGAAATTATAATGAATGTGTTTTAATGCTACTGACTCCACACTCATTTTTAAACAAATAAAGTACACTTATTTAAAACATGATTTCAAACTCAAAGCTGCATTCAGTACAAAGCAATCGATGTCTCTGATATCTTGTACACTCAGTGTACCGTATACTGTATTTAATGAGTAGCCAATCGTTTATTCAACTCTGATGACAGATGGCTCCTGCTCATAGAAATATTGGCGATAATAAACTAGTTACTGACTTTTAAAAGCCAGTGGGGAATCAGTAATATTTTGCAAATATATTAACCTTTTGAAAAGGATAAACGAGCATGATAACATTTATTACCCCAGTTATTCTCTGGCCATGTCTCTGTTTATGCCAAGAATTATTAAATAACTATCCAGAAGACAAATAGAAATGTTACGTAGACCAGGGAAATGATTCTGATTAATTTAATTTAAAGGAAAACACAATGTATTTAGAAGCAGTGCTAATATTTATTCCATGCTTCATCAAACATTCAAAAATAAATATGGCCCTAATTACTGTAAACCTTATTTTATAGATATTTACATATTCACATACAATTATTAATATAAGCAAAAGCTAATGTTCTGACAGATACAGTATGTTATGTAGTTTGAAAAGAAAATGAAAGACTGTGTTGGGGAACACTTGTGTTAATATAACAAATATTAAAACTTAACTTTTATTAAGGTTGATCATAAAAAAGGATCAGCACAGGCTTTTGTATAAAAAACAGCAATCACCTTGAGTAGAGCTGAATGATGTTGATATTAGGGTTCGAGTACCCTCAAAGGACACTGGTCGTATTTCTTAGTGTTTAGTGCCATTTCAAATTCGCCTCAAGTAAAAAATATTAAAATCAGGGATGATATCTCTGTACATCAGAAGTATAATATCAGATAATAGAAAATACATTTTCTCAGTGATAATGATATGTACTTCTTGATGTTGGTTCCCTTGGTACTTTTTACTAGCAGAGTTTCCTTTACTGGTATCAGGAAATATATGAAGATTTTCTATAAGTGGGATAGAGGTAAAGCCAATGTTTTCTCCACCACTTCTGCTTTTTGTTGATAAATGTGCATTGGAGCTACTGCACCTGAAATTCCAAGGTAGTCACCTGACCTTGTACTAATCAGGCCCGTCACTGCTTTGCTTCCAAGATCGGACGGATTTGGGCGTAGCCAGTGAGTGTGGCAGTAGTGATATAATTCAAACAAATGAGAGAGTGTGTGGTTTTGGCATGTATACCAAAAATTGAGAACTTCTGCTGTCCCACTAGTATGCCCCAAGTCCCTGTTACAAAAGTATTTCAGGGAACTTGATGTCAGGCAGGGGATGAGAGAGTTCTCGAGTGAGTAGGAATGGAAAGATAGAACCCCAACTTCTGCTGTTCACTGTCATATATGATTATACTAGACAGTGAGTGAGAGAGCTAGGGTACAGGAGGGAGGATAGATATTATTTAAGAATCTCCTGATTAAAGCATTGATAAGTGTCTGCTGATAACAAACATTTTACCCTCTTTCACAAATGAAACAAGAAGACAATGGCCCTCATTCCGAGTTGTTCGCTCGCAAGCTGCTTTTAGCAGCATTGCACACGCTAAGCCGCCGCCTACTGGGAGTGAATCTTAGCTTAGCAAAATTGTGAACGAAAGATTCGCAATATTGCGAAAAGATTTATCTGTGCAGTTTCTGAGTAGCTCGAGACTTACTCTTCCAGTGCGATCAGTTTAGTGCTTGTCGTTCCTGGTTTGACGTCACAAACACACCCAGCGTTCGCCCAGACACTCCCCCGTTTCTCCAGACACTCCCGCGTTTTTCCCAGAAACGGTAGCGTTTTTTCACACACTCCTATAAAACGGCCAGTTTCCGCCCAGAAACACCCACTTCCTGTCAATCACACAACGATCACCAGACTGAAGAAAAAACCTCGTAATGCCATGAGTAAAATACCAAACTTCTTAGCATATTTACTTGGCGCAGTCGCAGTGCGAACATTGCGCATGCGCAATTAGCGGAAAATCGCTGCGATGCAAAGAAAATTACAGAGCGAACAACTCGGAATGAGGGCCAATATACCTTACAGAAAAAGGGGTGGTAATTATCCAATGATTAGTAAACAAACATTATATGGGTTTTGTAATTTCTGCATAAGAATCAGCAAATCCCATATAGAACCTACCCCTAACATATATCATTATTGTGCTTCATATCAAACTGCATAATTTCTATTTATAATTAAATTTTATTTTTTTTATGTGATTTTCTAATGTATGAATCATTTTCGAAAGTGAAATATTATTGCAGCACTTGAAAGACATTCTTACAGGCTGCTGAACTTTGACTACTGATTACATCTCCCAATTCCCTTTGTTTGTGAATAGAAGAGGCACTCTTCCTGGCTCTGCATAAAACATTAAGTGTAACAAAACTCCTTGTTAGATGACAGAAGGCATATCTGATATGCGCAACAAGATTTTATAGCAGAGGTGATAAGTGTCCCAGGTATTTGCATATTTACTAAAGGAAGTGTGCAAGCGGCTTTTGTGGATTTATCAACCTGTATTTTGTTATGAAGAATGTCTTTTTCTATCTTGTTATCGTTTACCTACTGTGGAATTGTACACATTTTATATTAACCATGTTGTAATACACTGATACCCCTTTCACACTGCCAATGCCGGATCCCACCCGGAAATTGGAAACGGGTCCTTCCCGGGTGGGATCCGGCATTGGCCGCTGATGCAGGCTTCCCCGACCCGACAATATGCGGGTTGCCATAGCAGCGGGGGGCGGAGGTGGAGGCGGGGGCAGAGGTGGAGGCGCTGACAGATGAGGTCATCTCCGCGCCACCTCTCCTTGCTGTTGTAAACGGGTCCCGGGACGCATCGACCCGGGAGCTCGTTTACGCAGCCACTGACCCGGTATTCAACCTGGGTATAACACTACTTTATTCCCGGGTTGAATTGCCGGGTCAGGCGACCCGCGATTTCGGCTATGCCCCTTTCACACCGCATGCCGACCCGGCAATATGCAGGGTCGATACCGGGTTATTTGTGCGGTGTGAAAGGGGTATAAACAACTTTATTCTGCAATTCTGTCATATATTCTGTATGTAATAGTTACTGGAGGTTTTACAACATAGAATATGCGCTCGAGACTATTCTATATTGTCCCAAATGTTCTACATCACTTTTAATTAACTTCTGTAAATCTTGGTTTATTCATAACAAAATTCACTATTTAAACTGTTTATTCACTGCATGTTTATATAGCTACAAATCACACAAATTCACACTTAGCTGCTGTTATTATAGTTTGACCACAAGCCTAACTACATTGCAAATGTTACTATAACAAATCCCATTTTAAATATGGCAAGTCAAGACCTAGAGGTATTCAATGTTGGCCGTATGCTGCATACTTTGACAGAGATCACTGTAGCAACTAGTAGCTGGAATAACAGATACAAATATTATGTTTTATTTATTAAAATAATATATACTACTCTACAGACTGGGGGGAATTTAATTGGCCATGGTAATTTAGCGCAGCTAATTGATCCCTGGGAAGTAATTAAATTGACACAAATTGCCATCATTATTGGAGATTTATTGCACCTGATTGGAGGAGGAACAAAATTTGCAATAAGTGCTTTTTATCCTGGTTTCATGTGTGTTTTTGCACAAAAATGGGCACATTTTTCTGGAAAAAAAGAGGCAATAATTGAATTGCCCCCCTAAAAAATTGGCCAAAAAATTATGAAAATACAATTTTTTTTTGCAGTGAAATTTACCGCAGGTAATTGAATTCACCTCAATAGCAGTACTGTCCATCCATAAAATTATTTGGAAGGTGAATACAACTTTTAAAATAAATGACCCACAACAATAAAGGGACATTATTATCTCTAAATATTGGAAGCATTGGAAGAACATTTCTTTACGGTCAAAGACAGAATAGATAAAAATAGCTAAGTACACAAAGATGGTTATACAGTTGAACAATGTTTTGGCAAGGTACCATACAACTCTAATAGTGAGAATCAGATTGCATTCTATGACATATAAATGACTGGCTAAATGGATTACATTATTCTAATGTGCCATGAAATTAAAATTCAAAGCACACTGTAATAAAAGTGGAATGTCTCTAGCAATACAATTAATACAATTAATCCATCTGACAATTCACTGTGGCTTATTATATTAACATTTAATTGACTTCGTAGATTTCAACATAATAGTTCTTGCAAGACCAATAATGAATAATATCATTTCTGCAAAGTTAAAATGAAGGCAACTTCCTTTGTTATAGCTTGGACAAATGTCTCTATTGCTCTAGAACACAATATTGAGCAAGTTACAAGAACCATGATGAAAGTTTGTCCACAAAGACTTAAATAATGAACCTAAAGTAGACCGTACAAAGGTGGTCATTCCGAGTTGTTCGCTCGCAAGCTGCTTTTAGCAGCTTTGCACACGCTAAGCCGCCGCCTACTGGGAGTGAATCTTAGCTTCTCAAAATTGCGAACGAAAGATTCACAATATTGCGAAAAGACTTCTCTGTGCAGTTTCTGAGTAGCTCGAGACTTACTCTGCCAGTGCGATCAGTTCAGTGCTAGTCGTTCCTGGTTTGATGTCACAAACACACCCAGCGTTCGCCCAGACACTCCTCCGTTTCTCCAGCCACTCCCGCGTTTTTCCCAGAAACGGTAGCGTTTTTTCGCACACACCCATAAAACGGCCAGTTTCCGCCCAGAAACACCCACTTCCTGTCAATCACATTACGATCACCAGAACGAAGAAAAAACCTCGTAATGCCGTGAGTAAAAAACCTAACTGCATAGCAAATTTACTTGGCGCAGTCGCACTGCGGACATTGCGCATGCGCATTAGCGACTAATCGCTCCGCTGCGAGAAAAAAATAACGAGCGCACAACTCGGAATGACCCCCAAAGTTATAAGGGTGATAAGGGTGATTTGTTAAGGCACACTCCAGAATTGGCAACCATTGAAAATGTTTTTATTATTAAAAACTATATACGGGTATAATGTACTACTTAACGCAAAATATAGTAGCATTAAATGTCAGTGAGAAAATTGGTTTTCCATGTATGAACAAACGTTTTTATGCCATTTCATAACACATCACAATGGGTTTTCTGTGCAAATTCAGCAATTTGTAAACATTACTTACTCAATGTCAGGTATCTCACACGTCCTGTGTATGCTGGGGATATGCATCCTACCCAGCAGAGTCTCCCAACAGCCGTTTCGGCTACCGCCGTCGTCAGGGGAGCAGTTATGATGGAGCAGTTATGAGTTTCTAAATTTTGGGGGGGAGTATTTTAGTGCCGCAATTTTATTATAGGCAAAACCTGTTGTGTTGGGTTTGAAAAAATACATATAAATTCTTCTATTTATTTTACATGTTATTTTTTTAGCAAATTTTTTTACCCTTTTTGCTAATGTTCATCATCAGCATGGACGTCCACCTGCCCCATTACTAGTGCAAAAGATACGCCTTCAAAACGGTTCAGCTCTGCATGTGACCCCCCTAGTGACCACACCCTGTTACAACCCAGTTTCAACACTTGAAGCACTACATAACTCTGCATCGCCCATACTTGTGTGCACCCATTTTCTCAGCTTGTGTTGTACAAATTGACATGAGATAGCCTCTGCTAAACTGAGTTTACATTCAATTTTGCATTAGCTCCAGTGTTATTAAAAAATAATAATGCTAATGGCTCTCCCTATCCATAGAAATTTTAGGACCCCCATACTTCCAGTCCCTGAGCCCCATACCGTTGTACTTACAGAACATCACTTCTGTAATGGGCAAGCTGTGATATTGTATGAAAGTATGCCAGGAAAAACAGTAGCTGTCAGAACATTTGTACTCAGTTGTCAGTTGGAAACCTTCTCATGTGGTCTGTACAGCCCAGACTAAATCAATGGCTAGACAATTCACACATGTGGTGCTGCAATCAGTTTGCAAATCTCACAACCAAAGCTGCACATTCTGACACATGAATGTTTTTATGCGGGACCGCGCATCGGCATTGCAAGCTGTGTACACACGGTGCAATATGCACTAACTTTCCTTACGATTTTGACTATATAGTCAAAATCGCAAGAAAAGTTAAGTGGATATCGCACCGTGTGTACACACCATTACAAAACAATCTTTAACTGTATCAAAAAGAAACCCATATAATTGGCTAAATGTAATACCCTGCGAGTTGCCGGAGGAGCGGGACTTTATGTGAGTCTGCCTGTTTTTTTTAAAGCAGCATCATTTGCAAGGCAAAACCAGGTTGGATTTGCTTTGCAAATGATTGCTGCTTTAAAAAAAAAAGGGCAGACTCGCACAAAGTCCTTCACCTTCGGCAACTCGCAGGGTATTATATTTAGCCCAATGAATAAAAAAATATTGTTTATTGGTATGGCATATTTCATTAGCTTAAGCAAGACGAATCATGAAAATATTTTGGTAGTTATATGTTATAATTTGCAAATTCACAATGGTACTACTGTTGTTGCTGGACAAGTCACAGAGTAGAGTCACCACACCCTGTAACATTTCAAACTGTGTGGCAGGACAATTCTTTAAAACTACGAAGAAGTACACTCTGACAGGGTTCTAAGTAACGGTATAACCTAGAGCCCTAAAGAAATACACTTAATAAAATAATTTACTAATGTACACAATGGCACACTGGACCCTGTATTGGCAGGTCCAGGCTGGGACAAACCTTCAGAGATCGAAATTCTTGCTGCAAGCAGTGGCAGCGTCAAGTTGTAACTTACATCCATATACACCATACAAAATCAATGCTTTCTACACACAGGTGGGGAGCTGTGCAGTTGTACTTGATTGATGTGCATGGCAACCCACTTATGATTGGCTGGCTGAAGTAAGGAAGTTCTGGACAGAAATTCTCAAGTAGACAATGTAAGAAAAACACTTATGATTGGCTGGATGGTAAATAGATGTGCTGGTGACTCTTGGTTATAGGGTCCTGTCTATCTACTAAGACAACAAGGGTGGCAAAGTCAGCACTCCAAAGGTTCAATCTCAGTAATTACAATAGCCCAGTGGGTTGGGGACAGTTGGTGAGCTCTGGTAGATTCATACCACCTTATAAACCCTGTGATGACCAGTCTGGGCAGTCTGCACTATAACAAGGGTTCCCATGATCACAATTTCATTATTATACAGGCTGCATAGAGCTTGGTTTACTTATTTATTGTATGCTGAGCTGTACATGAGGCTGTTTTATCACGTGTGGCAATTTTGATTGTGAATTTGGTTGTGGTTGTGAAGTGTATTAACTAGAATGCGCCTGCAAATGCTCTTCTCGTAACATTTTACTTCAAGAACTTAGGACAAGAATTTAAAAGAATATGGAAACAGTGATAATGGTTAGGAGGCTGCATTTGAATGTGATGCCCACTGTTTGTACAGCGGACCTCCTAAAGAATATTCCTGGTTTTGCACAATGAGAAGCAAGTTTGCAGGTGCACTGGGTGGATCATCTAAGTGCACCCATGCAAAGGCGATGTATTTTGTATTGTGCCTCGGGTGCATTTCGTATATAACTTCCACAATGTTCAGTTCAGAGGCATTTCTAGAGAGGAGGAGGCCCGTGTTCAGGCTCCAGCTGGGCCCCCTCCTCTATAGCCGGCAACGCTGTATAGACTCTGGGCACTAGGGTCCCAGAGTCTACAGCGCACGCGGCCATTTTCCTAGTGATTTACCTACCGCGCATGTGCGAAACACCGGGAAAATGGCGCTGCAGGACTCCGGAGGGTAAGTATTTCTATAAATGGGTGCAAGGTATGCGGTGTGGGCCCCCCTGGACTCCCAGGGGCCCGTGTGCGCCGCACACACTGCACCCATTATAAATACGCCAGTGCTTCAGTTATGTCTTAACATTTCTCACAGTTTAATAATATATTTTCAGGAGGAAAATGTCAGTGTCTACAGGAGGCCATATGTAAATAATTTATTAATGCATACTAAAAATATAAATTGTTCAAAGTGTAAATAATAGAAAATGATATTATAAAGGCAAGTAGCGTACATTTTTTTTTTAATGAAAACATTTGCTAAGACTGTGCAGACTAATGCAGACCATGCATTATTACGTTCTTTACTACTGACAACTAGTACTGTATATAAAACTGTTTTTCATAATTGGAAAAATCTGTGTTCATCTGCTTATCAGCCTAAAGCCTTCACATATTAATGGTTTATTGTGCCCAGATTAGTATTGCTAGGACTCATATTACATGATTAAATCCTTTGTTTAATGCAAACGTTAATGCTAACTCCGTTTCTTAAGAATTCAATAAACAGCATATTTGTGACGTAATTTAGATATTCACAGGCATCTTTACATTATTCCTCCAGACCAATTTACATATCCATCTTTTTACTGATTAATTTACTAACATTACCTTTTCCTAATAGATTGTTTATAAATGGTGTTTGTGCTGGAGTATTTCAGTATCATACCTCCCAACTTTTGCTGGGAGGTATGATACTTCTGGTGTGGGAATACTGTGACCATGTGCCACGCCCCATTTCCATCACTATGGGGGCATGCACATTGCTCCGGGAGCTGCTGACATGCCATCAGTCCCTCACATGCACACAGCAGCTATTCACTGCTACTCTGCTAAGCAGCGAGTGACAGGGAGCCTCCCAGCTCCCCACCACTACCACCACCACATAACACTGCGGCCCGCAGGTGGGAAAACAGGACATTGCCCGAAAAACAGGACTTTCCAGGAAAAATTGAGACAGTTGGGAGGTATGCAGTATTACTGAGCAAATTCAATTCATTTTGCTAGATACTGACCAAATGAATAGTATGAATAACTCTATAATGAAAAATGCATGTTGTTTGCATCTAATATTTGTTTAAGCTACATTGGATTTAAGCAAAGAGCCTCCAGGGCGAATAAGAAAACCCACAGAAAATGACCTGTTACAAGCCGGCTGGAGTTAATTCTCACCTAATCCATTGATTTTGAAGCAAAGTAATTTATTTTTGTAATTAGAAAATGCTAATTACTTAAGTATAATGCTGATAATGCTGGCCATACATAAGTCGTGTAAACAGTAAACACACAATTCAACACACAGGCACCATGGGCCACTTTCAGTATAGAACGATTATAGTCCATGGACAGCATCATCTGGATTGGAACTATTATCCCCAGCCTACGTCCAGCTTTAGACTCACTATCAGCATTTATTTCCAATTCTATTTTTCGTTTTGACATATCAGACACATGCTTAGTTCTCCAGTCACGTCTGATTAAAAGATGCTTCAGAAGAACAGAATGGAAAGCATAAATTATACGGATACAAAAGAGAGAAAACAGGGCACATTATTGGAAAACAATTTATTAGTGTTTCATCCACACTTTGAATTGAGTTTGCCCACCTTGCATTCTCTGTAGCACAGCTTACTACAATCTGTACTTCACAACTCTGAGAGAAGCCTGGAGAACAGATGCTGTTGGCCTGTTCAGGGGCAGGCCAGGCTCCGACATCATTATGTTTGTAGCCCCGCCCCTCCATGCACACTCTCAAATCCCTGTTTTATTGCCCCATCCTGCCCACTACACTAGGAAGTGGACAGAGTATGGGAAATTCACCTACTCTTCCGGTGGTACTGAGGATTACCCAAAAAATTGTGCGACTCCCACAACTTCCAGCAGAGCTAGCAAGTGTGCTACAGCCTAGTTACAACTTATTACCATTTCGCTGAATAAATTAACTAACATAGTGAATCTTGCTATCAGGAGGAGCAATATTAACATTAAAAAAAATAATCGATGATTTGAAACAGGAAAACTTCTAAAGGCTTATGATTAGAGGGGACAATGGGCTGGATTCAGGGAAGGATGCAAAGCTGATTTTGTATGCAGTGGAAAGATATTTTTCCATGGCGCATGCTTACAAGTCGCACTGCGCATGTGCCGCGATGATCTCACAGTGAGAATTTATTTGTAAGATGATTGATAGTCAGGGACCTTTTTTGGGAGGTAACAGGAGAGTGGCCACTCAAATGCCGGTGTTTTGCAGCTTGCGACTGCGACCCGCACACAGTTACAATGGTTCTGGCGGCTTACTGTCAGTGGCCATGCTGCGCAACCGTAACATTACTCAGAAGCAGTAGCAGCTTCAGGGGTGGGGCTGCAGCGCAGTCCAAATTTCGAATAGGGGAGCAACACCAACTGCCACCAACTGTCATCCCAAAATGACTCACTGGCAGTTGGTGTGGCTTCCCTATTTGAAATTTGGACTGTGCTGTAACCCCACCCCTGGAGCCAGCACTGCTCAGATGGTATGATCACTGTGTGTCCGATGGTTGTGTCTTTGTACACAAGTGGTGGCTCATAGATGTCACCAGTGGGAGCCTCAATACCAATCTCGGCAGCTGCGACATTTGCATATTTCTGCACAGCCGCCGCGTACAAAGTCTCGGTGGTATTAGCATATATCTCTGGATCAGGGCCTAATGTTGTGTTCATGTTCATGTTATATTTTTAGGACAAATATTTATCTCTGTCCAGCCAGACTAAGCAATGTGGTTGCTCTTTTTCATGTCAATAAATGAATGATACAGACACAAGTCTCGCTACGCAGAACAAGTTGTTATATTGTTAATTTATTAAAAATATAATTAGATAATAAAGACTTTATAGCAGGAGATGCTGAGCTGCTAATCTCCATAATGAAGAAACACAGAGAGATTATTAGGCACAGAAGTGTCAATAAAGAAATAGTGAGCAGTGACTCTTCCATGCTACAGTACCTGGCTGGCTTTAGGATTTGTGGAAAAACATTCTGCAAATGTTATAGGTGATCAGGAGTTCACGGTGCTTTCATCTGTACAACACAGTTAAACAAAAGACAATGACGTCATCGCGCACCGCACATCATTTCAGTCTGTACAGGGGGCGTAAATGACCACGCCCCCTGTATGAAGCCACGCCCCTATTGCCGCCCGGGGCGCACAGAGCGCCAGAACCGGCCCTGACTACACTCTGTCATGTTATTAAAGCCAGACGGGTTTACTGCCAAATGGGACCACTGTTACAGCAAAGTGGTCTGAAAGAGACAAGCTCTAATGACCCCCAGCAAATGCACTGAGTGGGAAAAGTCACTGGAAGGAAAACTCAATATGGGGCAAAGGCTGGCTACATACTGTACATGATGGTGTGCACAGGCTGGCAATATAAGTTATGTAGAGCACAGGCTGGCAATGTAAGTATGCAGATTCAGAGACTCAGGTAAATTTACTAAAGCTTCTAAAACAGATAATTAGTGATGTTGCCCATAGCAACCAATCAGTTGCAACTTAGACACAAAAAAGCAAAAAAGATGCCTGATGCTAGAAGATTCTCATGTGACCTGGCGTGCTAAGAGGGGCTGACATATCTCTATTTGGAGAATGAACAAAATGTTGCACACGGCCCACATGCTGACTGACAGAATATGGAACAAAATGTTGCTGTTTTCTTCCAGTTTTTCTCAACAGTTAAACTGCAAATACTATGGTTATGAGAGAGCATTTACCCAGCAGCAGTATATAGCTTTCACGTCATGCTAGGAATTGTAAATAAGGAACACTGTAAATGTAATAATTAAAGTCCAGCATGGAAAAAATCATTTCGTTTCTGTTAAATGACCATAATTTACTGGGAGGCCTCAAAAATTTCCATTCCGTATTACAAATCAAGTCACTTTGAAGCATGGCCCACTGCATAATTGAATGCTAGGAGTCATGCTGCTGTTAGGGGAATTAAAACCAGTAATTCAAGAATAGAACATTCAGGAGGTAATTCAATAAATGCTGAAGGCACTGGCTGCAGACGTAAAGGGATCTCAGTGGGATACACTGGACAATAGGATCTTAAAATGCCACTTCAACACCAAACAAAAGGACCACTCAGAATAAATATGAGCATATATAATTTGTATATTACAAAAGAAGCCACAAAGTTTTTGTTATTGATTGAAGCATAATAAAACAATGCATTCACTTTATAATAAAATCATATGTTCTGAATGTCTACAATAGATACATCTCCTATATAATAGCCCAGATCTGTAGCCTCTGTGACTGTGTGGATAACGCTGGGCGTGGCTAGGAGCTCTCATTGGGTTAACAGCAGGTCTATCACACCCAGTCCACAGCTGATTGGGCGAGAAACGCCCTCCCACACAGGTTACATCCAATGGGAGGCTCTGCCCTTTGGCTGCTGTGTGTTCCCAGAGCAGGATTAACAATGGGGCTGATGGAGCTGCAGCTCCAGGTCCACACCCCAAAATAGGCACACTGCATCTGCAGCAACATACCCTCCAACAATTTACACATAAGAATCAGTACAAATTAGAAAAGGAGGCGTGGTCATGGGTAAAGAGGCGTGGCCACACACCTTTTCCTATACTTTCAATGGAAGTTTGGAGAGCCAAAAATCGGTACAGACCATAAAAAAAAAGGTACTGTACCTGCCAAAAAGGTACAGGTGGTGGGGGTATCCGGACTCCAGGTCGACATCAAAAAGGTTGACACACCTTAGGTCGACACCAATTGGTCGACACACCTTAGGTCGACATGGACAAAAGGTCAACACGAACAAGGTCGACATGGGAAAAAGTGGACACAAGTTTTTCACTTTTTTTTCCATATTTTGAATTTTTTCATACTGTACGATCTACGTGGATTATGATTGGAAACGGTAACCTAGCCCAAAGCATGGCGAGAGGATGCGGTGCACCAATTGGGGTTCCAGATCCCCAGATGCCCTGACTCCGCAACACAGCACCTGGGCTGCCGGCCTGGAAGCCCCGAGATGGCTAATGTAACGGATAGAGTGGGTGATATCGCGGAGGGTAATGTCTGGACGCTGAATCAATGTAAAAGGTGACAGTGCTGTGCAGTGCAGTGGGTGTGCAGTGTCACTAATACTGCACAGCACTCTCACCTTTTACATTGATTCAGCGAGTCAGTCAGTTCTGCCAGCCAGTCACTATTGTTAGCGACGGTGTCCCAACGCGCCACATTACAGGGAAGTAGACGCACTAAATAAACTACAGCTCCGAGCAGCCCTTAGCATTCCGGCACGAAGGTCTGCTGGGAGCTGTAGTTTATTGAGTGCATCTTCTTCCCTGTAATGCGGCACATTGGGACACCGGTGGCAACAATAATGACTGGCTGCTTGGCTGCCGTGTGAGTCTCCGAGAGAGCCACTGCCAAAGGGAGGACAGTAGCTTAGCTGCTTCTAGGAGGAGAAGTATTACCCGCCCCTCCCTCCACTCGCAGAACCTCCAGGCCCCATCCGCGGCACCCCCACACACCCCCTCCACCACCCGCGGTGGCCCCCTCCCCCATCCACAGCCCCCCGCTCCTCCCCACCGCACCCACCCCTCCCCCACCTGCGGCACCCCCGCACCCGCGGTGGCTCGGGACCCTCACCCGCGGCACCTGCCCCTCCCCCACCCATGGCACCAGCCCCTACCCTACCCTACCCACGGAACCCCTACAACCACCCCTCCCCCACCCACGGAACCCCTGGACCCCCTTCCCCAGCCACGTCTCCCCCACACTCGCCAGTCCCCCAACCACATTACCTACTAGGTGATTCATCAGGCCCTGCATGCGCTGTTCATGCTGTTGCATGGGGCTACTTTATCCGTGCAATATTTAACCACTCACACAATTATGAGGTAATACTCCATATAATATAAATACTGCACGCCACAAGGGCATGCAAGGGTTAAGGGGGGCGTAGCCCCTTACGACGGTGTGAAGAGTGCCCGTAGGGCGCGATGGATCACCTAGTACAATATATTTTCCAACCTCGGGTAGATGTAAAAGGGTGCGAGATTCTGGAGGTGCAGGACTAAAGGTGGGTACTCTCTAGGCAACGTGCTCTATGAGCGATGTCGCCTAGCGTTTCCCCCTCCTTGGCCGGTCGCTCGACCATATCGCTCAGTGAGATCACGCAGCGGCCAGGCCGTGCAGGCAGCTCTTGGACGACAGTCCAAACTGAGCTGCCTGCACGGACGGCAGCAAGGGTCGTTAACGACCCGCGGGGCCACACATTGCTGGTCTGCGGCAGCATACACACGTGGCGAGAAAATGAGCGACATCACTCAGAAAGTTTGAAAATGAGCGACAACGCTCATTTTTGGCAAGTGTGTATGCATCTTTAAGCGGCAATCACTTACAAAGCAAAACTAACCTGATTTTGCCTTGTAAATGATAGCCGCTTCAAAAATACAGGCATTTTCGCTCAAAGTCCCGCAACTTGCACTCTGTTTCATTTACCCCCTACTGTATGTCTGTATGAAACAAGCATGTGGACCTAACTGAGGGCTGGGTACTGCTGGTTATTCCAAAGGGCAAGCTTAAGACACATACTGTAGGTCCTGATTCTGAGTTAGGGTCAAGTAATTGTGCACCTTAACCCCTGCTGCACTGCAAGTAGGGCAGATTTAAAATGTGCAGAGAGATTTAGATTTGGGAGAGGCTTGTCAAACTCGGATCTAACCTGCAATATAAAAATAAAGCTGCCCAGTATTGCAGGCTACTTGCAAAAGCAGCCAGTATTTACCCTGCATGCAAAAAAATACAACTGTATTTTCTCCCCTTGCACCTCAACATGGTTCGTCCACCTTGCGCCGGCTTATTAGGGGTAGTTAGAAAGCCCAGGGGATACAATTAACCAAGGTAAATTACTATGGGTAATTGGATATCCCCTGAATCTGAATTTGTATATGAAGTGCAATGATGCCGCAGCTCATTTTCTTGCCAATTCTGTTGTACTTCGTAAATAGAGTCAGACTCTGTCGCACACAGATGCACAAATATTGCATATCAAATTAATCTGTGAAGCAGTTTTGTTGCATCCGACTGTGAGTAAAACGCATGTTTGTGCAAAAAAAGACACTGAACAGCTCAGCGCAGTTCACTCAAATTGCACAAATACAAAACTAAACTGCAAAATACAGATGTGTCCTCATACTTACAGCTTCAACGCGCCATGCAACGCGAGATGCCTGGCATGAGTGAGCCACCAGGTTCCGTGCAGCTCTACTAGCATCGGGCGTCTTTTTTTTTTCAAATCGACTAGGACACACGAGAAGACTGTGCTAATTAATTTGATATATAACACTTGTAGATTGTGTGTGACAGAGTCTGTATATGGGGGGTGATTCCGAGTTGTTCGCTCGCTAACTGCTTTTAGCAGCATTGCACACGCTAAGCCGCCGCCTACTGGGAGTGTATCTTAGCTTAGCAGAATTGCGAACGAAAGCTCCGCTAATTTTCTCGTAACGATTACCCTGCAGTTTCTGAGTAGCTCCACACTTACTCAGCCATTGCGACCAGCTCAGTCCTTTTCGTTCCTGGTTTGACGTCACAAACACACCCAGCGTTCGCCCAGCCACTCCCCCGTTTATCCAGCGACTCCCGCGTTTTGGAACTCGAACGCCTGCGTTTTTCCGCACACTCCCATAAAACGTCCACTTTCCGCCCAGAAACACCCACTTCCTGTCAATCACACTACGATCACCACAGCGAGGCAAAAGCTTTGTTATGCCGTGAGTAAAATACCTAACTTTTGTGTAAAATAACTAAGCGCATGCACTCTGCGAACATTGCGCATGCGCAGTTAGCGGATAATCGCAGTATAGCGAAAATCGGCAACGAGCGAACAACTCGGAATCACCCCCCATGGAGCAGAACAGAACTTGTGTTAGAAAAAGCTGCGGCTGCTGCATCGTAGCACTTCGTGTACAGATTCAGAAACTCAGTCACACATAGATATACTGTAAATCTGTCTATGTGGCTAAGACGCATTTTTGGCCAAAAAAGACTTCTGACGCTACAAGATTCTGGTGTGCCAAGAGGAGCTGTTTGGCGTGACTGCAGCAAAGATGTATGAGGACATGTCTGTAAATAAAAAGATTTTGATTAACTACATATGCTAAAAAAGATGTGGCTTCTATATGAACTTGTAGACTTTTTTTTAGCTTCATGAACTATTCAATGTACGTTTGTGACAGTGTTGGCTTTAGGACACAAAAATTAAACAGTTTATTCTGCTAAAATGTGTTGTATGTCCTTCTAATGTATTGTCTTACCATAATAAGCAAATAATCCCCTCAACACGATTCCTACTCAGGTCAAACTTGCACATTCAGCAGAGCGTCAAGAGAAACAACGCAGAAAGAGCTCACTAAGGCGGTCATTCCGACCTGATCATAGCTGTGCTAAATTTAGCACAGCCATGATCACTTACACTGACATGCGGGAGGAAGCTCAGCACGGGGAGGAAGCCCCCCCCACCCCAGCACAAAAGCATCGCACAGCGGTGATGATTTTGTACTTGAAGAGTGATTCCCGGCTAGCGCAGCTCCTGCGGCTGGTCGGGAGTTACTCGTCGCTGCCCGGGTCGCATCGACTTCGTGTGACGTCACGCAGCCGCTGCGGCCCGCTCCCCACACGGTCTGAGCACGCCTGCATTGGACGGACCGCGCCCACAAAATGGCGGCCAAGCGCCGCCGTGCCACCCCCTCCCGCCCAGCGACCGCCTCTGCCTGTTAATCAGGCAGAGGCGATCGCTAGGCAATGACAGCCGTCGGCTGTCAGCCATGCACCGACGCACTGCGGCGCCGGCGCATGCGCAGTACTGACCTGATCGGTGCGCAGCAAGAACTGCAGTGAGCGATCAGGTCTGAATGACCTCCTTAATCACAAGACAGAAATGATGATCATCAAGGCAGGAAAGGTACTTAGGGCAGTCATTGTTTTCAAAGTGAAAAATGAAGTCGATGATGGAAAACGGAGATGTATGGTAGACTTATCATTGTTAAATCTCTTTCTGCGAGGTACACTGGATTCCACAGGGAATAACATCGGGGTGTAGAGTTGGATCTTGATCCGAGGCACCAACAGGCTAAAGCTTTGACTGTTCCCAGGATGCATTGCACCGCCTCCTCTATAGCCCCGCCTCCAGGCACTGGAGCTCAGTTTTGTTAACCAGTCCAATGCAGTAGCAGGTAAGAGAGATGGTAGATGTTAGTGACATAGAATTACATTCTCACGACAGGAGAAGGGACTAGCGGCTAATGCCATAAAAACCCAAAGAAGCTAAGTGTATCAGGGTGGGCGCCCTGTGGAATTCAGTGCACCTCGCAGAAAGAGATTTAACAATGGCAAGTCTACCATAAATCTCCTTTTCTGCAGCGGGGTACACTGGTATTCCACAGGGAATAACATCGGGGATGTCCTAAAGCAGTTCCTCATGGGAGGGGACTCACTGTAGCAGGCACAAGAACCCGGCATCCAAAGGAAGCATCCTGGGAGGCGGAAGTATCAAAAGCATAGAACCTGATGAACGTGTTCACTGAGGAGCACGTAGCCACCTTACACAATTGTTCTGCGGACGCGCCATGGCGGGCCTCCCAAGAAGGTCCAACCTACCGAGTAGATTGGGCCTTGATAGCAGCAGGAGCTGGGAGCCCAGCCTGTGCATAAGCTTGTGCAATCACCATTCTAATCCATCTGGCCAAGGTTTGCTTAGTCGCAGGCCAGCCATGTTTGAGAAAACCAAAAAGTACAAAAAGGGAATCTGACCTCCTGATAGAGGCAGTCCTTTCCACATAAATACGGAGACCACGTACCACATCCAAAGACCTTTCTTTGGAGGACAAACCAGAAGAGATGAAGGCCGGAACCACAATCTCCTAGTTAAGGTGAAAAGATGATACCACCTTAGGCAAATAACCTGGGCGAGTTCGAAGAACTGCCCGGTCACGGTGAAAAATCAGAAAGGGTGGGCGACAGGACAAAGCGCCTAAGTCCGACACCCTCCTAGCAAAGGCAATAACCAACAGAAACACGACCTTAAGCGTAAGACATTTAAGGTCCACAGACTCAAGAGGTTCAAATGTAGAGTCTTGCAGGGCATTTAAGATGACAGACAGATCCCATGGAGCCACAGGAGGGATATAGGGAGGCTGAATCTGTAGAACACCCTGAGTGAAAGTGTGAATGTCAGGAAGAGACGCAATTTTTCTCTGAAATAACACCGACAAGGCAGAGATATGAACCTTGAGGGAGGCCAGACGAAGGTCCAAATCTAGGCCTTGTTGTAGAAAATCCAAAAGTCTGGAAGTTTTGAACGTATATGCATCATAATTCTTAGCAGCACACCATGTGAAGTAAGAATTTCAGACCCTGTAATAAATCCGAGCTGAAGCTGGTTTACGGTCTTTCAACATAGTTTGAATAACCGCCTCAGAGAACCCTTTAGCTCTCAGGAGTGATGCTTCAAGAGCCACACCGTCAAAGCAAGTCTGGCCAGGTCCGGGTACACACAAGGGTCCTCAATGAGGAGGTCTTGGCGTTGAGGAAGCAGAAGAGGACGCTCGATCGACAGACCCTGCAGGTTTGAGAACCAATGCCGTCTGGGCCATGCTGGAGCGACTAGAAGTAGTATTCCTCCTTCTTGCTTGAACTTCCGTATTACCCTGGGCAGGAGTGACACTGGAGGGAACACGTATGGCAGCCGAAAGTTCCATGGAATTGCCAGGGCGTCCATGAACGCTGCTTGAGAATCCCTTGTCCTTATTCTGAAGACCGGAACCTTGTGATTGTGTCAAGATGCCATCTGGTCTACAACTGGTAGGCCCCACTTGTCCACTAGGAGTTGACAGACTTCGGGATGAAGACTCCACTCTCCAGTGTTCACGTCACGATGACTGAGAAAGTCCGATTCCCAGTTGAGGACTCCCAGAATGAACACTGCCGATATGGCTGGCAGATGGCTTTCGCCCATTGTAGCATTTTTGACACTTCCATCATTGCCATATGGCTTTGTGTGCCGCCTTGATGATTTATGTACGCCACCGTGGTGGCATTGTCTGATTGTACTTGAACAGGCCTGTTCTGTACCAGAGGCAGGGCCAGTGTCAACGCATTGAACACTGCCCGCAATTCGAGAATGTTTATCGGGAGGAGAGATTCCTCCCTGGTCCACCGACCCTGGAGAGAGTGTTGCTCCAACACCGCGCCCCAAGCTCGCAAACTGGCATCTGTTGTCAGGAGGACCCAGTTGGATATCCAGAAGGGACGGCCCCTGCTCAACTGTTGGTTCTGTAGCCACCAGCTCAGTGACAGACGAACCTCCAGAGTCAAGGAGATCATTTGAGATCTGATCCAATGAGGCAGTCCGTCCCATTTGGAAAGGATTAACCTCTGCAGAGGGCGGGAATGAAATTGAGTGTACTCTACCACGTCAAAAGCGGACACCATGAGGCCTAGTACTTGCATCGCCGTGTGCATCGACACTCTCTGGCGAGAGAGGAAGCATCCTGATCTTGTCCTGAAGTTTCAGGACCTTCTCCGGAGACAGAAACAGTCTTTGGCTGTGTGTGTCCAGCAGCGCCCCCAGGTGCACCACACTCCGAGTAGGGACCAGAGAGGACTTCCTCCAATTGATGAACCACCCATGGACTTGAAGGAAGTTGACCGACATCTCCAATTGACTGAGGAAAAGATCTTTGGAGTTCGCCAGAACCAGCGAGTCGCCCAGATATGGCAGGATTCTGATTCCCTGACAATGGAGAAAAGCCGTCATCACGGCCATTACCTTGGTGAAAATCTGAGGTGTCGTGGCCAGTCCAAATGGCAGAGCCTGGATTTGAAAATGAAGGTTGCCTATAGCAAACCGCAGATATTGCTGATGCGAAATGGCAATAGGTATGTGCAGGTAAGCATCCTGTATGACCAGGGATACCATACAGTCCTCGAGTTCCATGGCCAGCACAATAGAGCGCAGAGTTTCCATATGGAATTTGGACTCTCTTACAAACTTGTTCAATGATTTGAGGTTGAGGATAGGCTGGAAAGATGCATTTGGTTTTGGAACTAGAAACAGGGTCGAATAGTATCCCCTGCCTCTCTGGGACAGAGGTACCGGCACTACCAGTCCTGTTTCCAGGAGGGATGGTACAACCAGGTGTAGAGCTTGCGCTTTCAACGGATCTGAGGGGATAACCGGTGAACAGAACTGGCGAGGGGGACGCCTCTCGAAAGAGATTGCGTACCCGTGAGAGACAACTTCCCGTACCCAGGCGTCTGAAGTGGTCTTTAACCAGGCCTGGGCGAACTGCTGAAGCCGGCCTCCCTACCTTGGGTCCCCCAGGGGGAGGCCCACCCCATCATGCAGCAGGCTTGTATTGTTTGGAAGCAGGCCGACGGGTGGCCCAAGATTGTTTAAATTAGGGCTTAGTGGTTTTGGAAGTATGTGCCTGTCTCGGGTACGCCTGACCCTTTGCTTTACTTGGAGGTCGAAAGGAATGAAAAGTGGTACTCTTAGCCTTCTGAGCAGAAGGATTAGTACTTGGGAGAAATGCAGTCTTGGCCGTCGCCAAGTCAGTCACAATCTTATTCACCAAACAGGATGTCTCCCTTGAAAGGGAGTACCTCCAAGGTCTTTTTAGAGTCCAGGTCCACTTTCCAGGACCTCAACCACAGAATCCGGCGGGCCTGGATAGACATAGTAGAAGCCTTGGCCGCCATGACCCCTGCATCAGAGGCCGCCTCCTGAATATAGTGAGAGGCTGTGGTAATATACGACAGATATTGTCTGGCAGTGTCAGAAAAATCCTGAGGTAGCTACTCCTCAGTTGCCTGAACCCGTGCTTCAATTCCTTTTGCCACCCAAGAGGCAGCCATAGTGGGTCTATGTACAGCACCGGGAAGAGTGTAAATGGACCACACGCTTATCTGTCGGTTCCTTCAGTGAGGTGACAGGCAGAGTAGAAGACACCACAAGATGGGTGACATGAGAGTCCACTGGCGGTGGAGTTTCCCACTTGTTGCTCAACTCCGCAGGGATAGGATAACAAGCTAGCAACTTTTTAGACAGGGAAAACTTCTTTCCTGGAGATGAGCAGGATTCCTGACATATGTCAATTAAGAGGTCAGAATGTGGTAAAACTACTTTAGCAACCTTCTGATGTTTAAACTTATCAGGTTTCTTAGATGTAACAGGAGGATCAATGTCATCATCAATTTGGAGAATCAGCTTGATAGCCTCCACAATGTCAGTAACATCAACCTGGGTTGCAGATTCCTCATCAGAGACAACTGTATCAGTGTCTGACGGATCAGTATATTCCCCATCTTCATCGGAAGAATTATCCGAAATATTAGTGGATTGTGAGGAAGAAATAGCCTGCTTAGATTACCCCATGGCCCCAGAGGGACGTGAGGTGGACTTTTGTCTAACCAAAGTCTGATTTAATTGCTGTAACTTGGTAGACAAAGTATAGGCCCAGGGCGGATTAACTACAGGGACAATATGTGGTTGCAATGGCACAGGAGGCCCCTCAGGGGTCGTGAGACGCGTTACAAGCGTAGTCAGCATATTTGGAAAAGCTGGCTAAGGTGGGTCTTGATTGACCACAGGTGCCACAGACGGACTGGAAGATGTATGAACCCCAGCGCCTGAACCAGCAGCTAACACTTCTCCCACTGGCGAATCCGTGACGACAGCACTGCATGCTGCAGGAGCATCTGCGGATGTCCCACCCTGTGTAGCAGACATCATGTGGGATGTAGCCTTAGGATGTAATAGTACAATATAGCCAGACAAACACAAAATACCCCAGCAAATAATCCCCTGTGTTTTGTGACAGTAAATACAGAGCCCAAACAGAGGATATAAGTGGTGTGGGGTGACTGAAAAACACAGTAAGAAATACAAACAGTATACCCTGTGTAGCACTATATATTATATGAGACCCTGACGCACCTAGTTCCCCAGGGTACAGAATATAGTGATAGCAAAGGTGTGATACACAAGAGTGGAATCCACACAGCAGCTATAGGAACACTCAGTCACAGGTACAATGCAGGAATTATCACATATAACAATAAAACTGCACTGGACTAGTAATTACACATAGATATGTATGTATACAAATATAACAATGCACAGTAAACACTGGATGTATATCACAGAATACTTGTACTAAATATTCAGATAGCAGTACACTTGTTCTTAACTAACACTGTCTAAAATCACATGTAGAATACTTAAGTGTCTGTAAATGCACAGCGCTGATGATACAGGCGGATTTACAGAGGAAACAGTGCCCAGCAGTCCCGGATATCAGCCCAGCTATGTAATGGCGCCAAAATCTCTTCAAGGAGTGAGGGAGAGAGAGAGAGATGCAGCTCCAGGGTGGAAACATCAGCAGTAGATGGCGCCCAGAGCTGGGGATGGGGCTACAGGTCAGCACCTTATCCCCTCTGCTGGACTTCACCACCAGGTACTGTGGAGCCTTTTGCAAATGGATTTTAATAAATCCGACCTGTGCTCCTTGCCCTGGTGGATATAGTGGGGTCCCTGTGCAACTCAGTGTCCACGCCAGCGGCGTGGTCCATCTCCTGGGACGACGACCGGATCGCAATTTACCTTAGCGCCCCCCTTCAAGTGCAGCCACACGATCCTGGAGAATAACAGTGGTGGTGTGCCTGAAGAAAACCGGTGTGTCTCCGCTGCAAGTACTCGGGAACCAGGCCGCGGGAGTATGCAGCACCACTGAGGGAGGTGATGGAGCCGCAGCACAGCAAGTCATAAAGACATAGAAAGTGCTGCGGACCTTGAAGTCTTCTGAAAAAGCTCTTTTCAGGGCTGCCTAGCGCAGCCCCACCTGTTAGTGACCTGCACTGCAGGCACCAACTTACAAACTGAGCTCCAGTGTCTGGAGGCGGGGCTATAGAGGAGGCGGTGCAGTGCATCCTGGGAACAGTCAAAGCTTTAGCCTGTTGGTGCCTCGGATCAAGATCCAACTCTACACCCCGATGTTATTCCCTGTGGAATACCAGTGTACCCCTCTGCAGAAATATTGATATAGGACACATTTTTCTTCACCATTTTTAAATGTAAAAACATGTAAGTATTATATTACACTACATAAGATAAAATGGCAGGAGTTGCAAAACAGAAATTCTGCCAGCACCAGCTGCAATACTTTGAGGTCTATAATTTGAAAGGAAAGGACAGAGTTTGCCATGTAACCCTGCAGCTGTGTTTTCCTATAGCTAGACGTGCAGGTCTGTCTTTATATCTACATAGTGCTCTTTAATTACAGCAGAGGAAGTAGTCCTGCAAGAGGCTTCTTGTCTCATTTACAATAAGGAGCAACTTCAGTAGATAGCTACCACCTGGACTGGGATCACAGCTGACCTGGCAGCCACATGTTTGGGATGACTGCCAACTTACATCGCCCTGAGGTCATTAGGGATGCCAATAGCACTGAGGAAGAGAGAAAGATACTACAGCAAGCGCAGGAAACACCTATTTGCCCTGAACATATATTGAGCTAATTATTCTCTCTATGTAACAGAGGATTACAGTGAAAGGTATCTGAGACACAATGCAGCATCCCTCAGTTTTCTTTTGTGCTTTTGTACATTTTTTATAACATTTCTTCCAGCTTAGGAACAGCATGTATTGTCTAGCTCAAGCAGAACTTGTTTTTACAATGGTTTCCACAATGCTTTCACTCAGTATAAACAGTAACTCAATGCCATTGTACAATAAGTTTACATTTCAGCACTGTGACACCAAACACGCATGTTAATATTAGTACACTGAGGGGTGCAATGCACAATATTTTATGTATCGGAATTTAATTTCATTGGCGGGATATTATGGAGTCCGAGATCACCGGAGGTGCGGGATGCCGGCCGATCTTAAACGGGCAATCACTCACAAGGCTTGGTATTGCCTTGTTAGTGTTCGCCCCTTTAAAAAAATTTCCTAGATCAGCCAGTATCCCGCACGTTCAGTGTCCTCACACTCCATTACATCCCGCGGATCATATGTCCGAACATCGGAGGTGGGAATCTCGGGATTTTGGTTATAGCTAGAGGCACTATAGAAAAAGTTTGGGGGGAACCCTATGTACCACCCAAATATATGTAATGGATGTGATCTTGACAGGGAATGTGGGCCCCCCATCTAGGGTAGTTAGCCCTTAGGGCGTGGCCATACTTTAGAGGGTAGTATCCATCATTGAGAGGGTTGATCACACCCAGTGGCATACATTGAGCTTTTCAACCCTAGGCTGCCTATGTGCCCATCCTGTAATCCTTGAAATGCTGCCTGTACCGGTGGTATGTGCATGTGGCACATGCTATGCAGATCAGCTGTGGACGGGCATACCTACCGAGCTGCTTGGTGATCAGGACAATGCAGACCCAATCATTATAGTGGGACAGGGCACTCAAACTGGGGCTAGCCAGTGTTTTACTGTCTTGTGTAATGAAAGATACTCATCAGCATCTCCATGGGCCATTGAATTGGACCATACATCTAAGGGGTATTTCCCCATGCCAATCCGTTCTGCAGACTCCAATGATCTGTGATTTCTCAGGGGATCTGCAAAATCCAACAAGTTAAACATTCCTGTCTCTATGATTCCGATAATTTATTGGGTCAGAATCAGAGAATCGAGATTTTCCAACATGTTGGATTTTGCCGATTCTCCGACCCAGGCATCTGCAGAACATGGAAAATATATATTTTTTTTGTTTGACCCTGAGTGTCCCATAATGTTTCTGTGGATTCATGAAGTTACTGCGATAGAGCATTTGGGGTGCTGGTAATAAAATGTACACACATTGTGTAGCCAGTTCCTGTAATTTTTCTGTAATGCTGAAATCTGGATGTACAAATATTATGCCAATCATATAAGGCGATGTGACTGTGTGGCATATGTCAGACAGTCTTACAAAAGTGTATCACATATTGGTTCAATTTATTTTTACTGTAAGTGGAAGAAATCTCTGAGTCTGTCTATTTGTCAGGGGAAAATTGCCTTCAAAGGCTCTTGAGTGCGCTGAGAAGGAAAAAGAACAAATCCTCAGATAGCCGTGTAACAGATCAGCAGTACCATATGCCACATTGCAGGATTAAATAGGTATGCTCCTGAAACCTCTGTTAATGCTTTAAAAAGCAGCAGAATAAGCTTAAATGGGGGGGGGGGGAATTGTTTTATGTATTTTTTTTTTCAATCTAACTAAACAAAAGAAGTGTTGACCTTTGCCTATGAAGCACAAGCAAAAAAAGAGATTCACATGCTAACTCCTATTAAACAGCAATCCATTTTGCCACCTTAAATAGTATAAGCCCTATTAGCAAAAGCCTTAATGCAACCAATGAAATAACCAGAAAACTGATGTTGAGAAAACAGCATTCCGTTTAAACTAATATTAACTTAAAGCCAATAGGTGGTAAATTGTAAATTGTTTTGCGTTACTATACAGTGCATTGGTGGTCATTCCGAGTTGTTCGCTCGCAAGCTGCTTTTAGCAGCTTTGCACACGCTAAGCCGCCGCCTACTGGGAGTGAATCTTAGCTTATCAAAATTGCGAACGAAAGATTCGCAATATTGCGAAAAGACTTCTCTGTGCAGTTTCTGAGTAGCTCGAGACTTACTCTTCCAGTGCGATCAGTTCAGTGCTTGTCGTTCCTGGTTTGACGTCACAAACACACCCAGCGTTCGCCCAGACACTCCTCCGTTTCTCCAGCCACTCCCGCGTTTTTCCCAGAAACGGTAGCGTTTTTTCACACACTCCCATAAAACGGCCAGTTTCCGCCCAGAAACACCCACTTCCTGTCAATCACATTACGATCACCAGAACGAAGAAAAAACCTCGTAATGCCGTGAGTAAAATTCCTAACTGCATAGCAAATTTACTTGGCGCAGTCGCACTGCGGACATTGCGCATGCGCATTAGCGACTATTCGCTCCGTTGCGACAAAAAAATAACGAGCGAACAACTCGGAATGACCCCCATTGTGCCCAATTACAAAACGCAGGTGCTTTATGCTTTCTCCTGGGCAAGCTTCCTCCAGCTCACACATCAGTAGAAGCAAGCATTCTGGTCTGACAACCTAACTCAGCTTCCAAGCTGAGCTGTCAGACGGCACTAAGCTCACTCTTGGGCAGGCTGCTTGTACACATCACATCTGTGCTAAAGTGTGGGCTGGAAATGGCCAACCCCGGAGAGAGAATAATGCTCTAAATAAATGAAAATAACACTATAGGACATACCTGTCTGCTTTTAGTCAGTAATGGTTTACACATAAGGCAATTTTCACATCAGATTTTAAAAGTATCAATTCTATTGTAAAGTGTTTTACGTTAATAAACCTTGTATACTACCTGAGATTTAAAGTAACTTATTGTTCTGCTGGATAATATACTAGAAGTTTTGTTTGGCTCTTTTGCATTTTACATAGTGCCCACGGTTCTACAGTAAGTCCAATCTATGGAAGCTGTGAAAATTCTTTAACAATTTTGGCATTTAAATTTTTTCTTTTTTATTATCTCATGAAATCATAGCGTATATGCCAGAGGCGGGTTAGGAGGATAGTGGGTCCGCTCCTCTCTGGCAGAGCAGTAGTCTAGTACACGTGTGTAGGTCTCCGGGACCATGGGCCCATGTTCCTGGAAACTTCTCTATTGCGCATGCACAAAACACTAGGAAAATGACACTGGCACCATGTTCCCAGTGATTTCTGCTGCTTTGCAGTTCCTGCTGATGCGGGAGTCCAGAGAGGGAAGTATAATTATAGGTGCAGGGTGAACGGTGTGGGCCCACCTGAACCCAGGAGCCCATATATATTACACACGCTGCACCCATTATAGATATGCGTATGTATATGCAATTCTTTCCATTGACTACCACAATAGTCTATAACATAGATCTCTAAAATGTTTTCTTTAAATTAGAATTTTAAAAAAAGAAAGAAAAGGAGACACATTCACAACACTTCCTACTTTCTGAATATACTGTAGACACATTTTCATGTTTGTTGGACATGCCCCAAGATTTTTGGTTTTAGAACACAATAAACAGACTTCTTAATTTGATGACGGAAGCCTGGATTACTAAAGACCCCTGGGTTTCCTCCTCTGCCACCAACCACAAAACCTATTGAAACATTCAATGAAACCTGTCTACAACTGCTCTCCAGTGGAAACAGATGGATTCACAATTCCATGTAGCGGTCAAGTACAGCTGTATCTGGCATGTTGCATCCATAGAAAAGAATTCCTTCTACTTACATGAGAGACTGACCTTTCCACTGCAGTGTGGACCCTCAAGAACCTTCCTTTATAATGGCTCTAAAATCCATATTATTTGATGCCTCCCCTCCCTAAAACCTCTCCATACTCTATGACATGATTCAACAATATTTGTTAAGAAAAAAAACTGGCCCGAATACTTACATTCTTGTAACCTGTAATGTTTCCATGTGTACTCGGGGCAATATGGATGATATAATGGTTAGAATTACTGCCTCACAGCACTGAAGTTATGGTTCCATTCCCACCATGGCCATAACTGTGTGGAGTTTGTATATTCTCCCAGTACTTGCATAGGTTTCCTCCCACAATCCAAAAATATACTGGCATGTTAACTGACTCTTAGGGGTATATTTACTAACATTCGTAATTTTCGGAAAAAGGTCAAAGTTCAATCACGAATGACATCGAAAGTGTAAAATTGCAACTTTTTGAATTTATTACGACTAATTTACTAAGCTGTCGTATTCTGCATTTTCATTTGTTCCGATGTCGATGTCATTCGTGTTTTTTCCCCGTTTTTTACGGCAGTGATTAGCAAAACACTGCCGACTTTATCACAATGAATCTCGGCCGGATCTGTGTGATCCGTGCTGGGGTTCATTTTTTTTTTTTTTTAAATAAACACTGTAAAATCACACAAAAAAATGCGTTGGGTCCCCCCTCCTAAGCATAACCAGCCTCGGCTCTTTGAGCCGATCCTGGTTGCAGAAATATGGGGAAAAAATTGACAGGGGTTCCCCCATATTTAAGCAACCAGCATCGGGCTCTGCGCCTGGTCCTGGTTCCAAAAATACGGGGGACAAAAAGAGTAGGGGTCCCCCGTATTTTTAAAACCAGCACCAGGCTCCACTAGCTGGACAGATAATGCCACAGCCGGGGGTCACTTTTATATAGTGCCCTGCGGCCGTGGCATCAAATATCCAACTAGTCATCCCTGGCCGGGGTACCCTGGGGGAGTGGGGACCCCTTCAATCAAGGGGTCGTCCCCCCAGCCACCCAAGGGCCAGGGGTGAAGCCCGAGGCTGTCCCCCCCATCCAATGGGCTGCGGATGGGGGGCTGATAGCCTTTGTTGAAAATTTAAAGATATTGTTTTTAGTAGCAGTACTACAAGTCCCAGCAAGCCTCCCCCACATGCTGGTACTTGGAGAACCACAAGTACCAGCATGCGGCGGAAAAACGGGCCCGCTGGTACCTGTAGTACTAATACTAAAAAAAATACCTAAAAAAAGACAAGACACACACACCTTGAAAGTAAAGATTTATTACATACATCCACACAAACATACATACATACTTACCTTATGTTCACACTCAGGTCGGTCCTCTTCTCCAGTAGAATCCATGGGGTACCTGTTGAATAAATTATACTCACCAGATCCAGGGTACCAGGCTCCTTGGCGAATCCATTTGTAATCCACATACTTGATTAAAATAAAAAAACGGAGACCCGAGCCACGCACTGAAAGGGGACCCATGTTTTCACATGGGTCCCCTTTCCCCAAATGCCAGAAACCCACTCTGACTTTTGTCTAAGTGGGTTTCTTCAGCCAATCAGGGAGCGCCACGTTGTGGCACCCTCCTGATCGGCTGTGTGCTCCTGTACTGTCTGACAGGCGGCACACGGCAGTGTTACAATGTAGCGCCTATGCGCTCCATTGTAACCAATGGTGGGAACTTTCTGCTCAGCGGTGAGGTCACTTTCGGTCAACCGCTGAGCAGAAAGTTCCCACCATTGGTTACAATGGAGCGCATAGGCGCTACATTGTAACACTGCCGCGTGCTGCCTGTCAATCAGTACAGGAGCACACAGCCGATCAGGAGGGTGCCACAACGTGGCGCTCCCTGATTGGCTGAAGAAACCCACTTAGACAGAAGTCAGAGTGGGTTTCTGGCATTCGGGGAAAGGGGACCCATGTGAAAACATGGGTCCCCTTTCAGTGCGTGGCTCGGGTCTCCGTTTTTTTATTTTAATCAAGTACGTGGATTACAAATGGATTCGCCAAGGAGCCTGGTACCCTGGATTTGGTGAGTATAATTTATTCAACAGGTACCCCATGGATTCTACTGGAGAAGAGGACCGACCTGCGTGTGAACATAAGGTAAGTATGTATGTATGTTTGTGTGGATGTATGTAATAAATCTTTACTTTCAAGGTGTGTGTGTCTTGTCTTTTTTTAGGTATTTTTTTAGTATTAGTACTACAGGTACCAGCGGGCCCGTTTTTCTGCCGCATGCTGGTACTTGTGGTTCTCCAAGTACCAGCATGCGGGGGAGGCTTGCTGGGACTTGTAGTACTGCTACTAAAAACAATATCTTTACATTTTCAACAAAGGCTATCAGCCCCCCATCCGCAGCCCATTGGATGGGGGGGACAGCCTCGGGCTTCACCCCTGGCCCTTGGGTGGCTGGGGGGGGGACCCCTTGATTGAAGGGGTCCCCACTCCCCCAGGGTACCCCGGCCAGGGGTGACTAGTTGGATATTTGATGCCACGGCCGCAGGGCACTATATAAAAGTGACCCCCGGCTGTGGCATTATCTGTCCAGCTAGTGGAGCCCGGTGCTGGTTTTAAAAATATGGGGGACCCCTACTCTTTTTGTCCCCCGTATTTTTGGAACCAGGACCAGGCGCAGAGCCCGATGCTGGTTGCTTAAATATGGGGGAACCCCTGTCAATTTTTTCCACATATTTCTGCAACCAGGATCGGCTCAAAGAGCCCGAGGCTGGTTATGCTTAGGAGGGGGGACCCCACGCAATTTTTTTTTAGAAAATAACCACTTTCCCACCCCTTCCCACTGATATACATGCACGGATCTCATGGATCCCTGCATGCCTATACAATCACGGATCAAAAAAGCAGGTCTGTTTTTTTGTAGCACTTTTTTACGAGTTGTAATTTTTCACGGCAGTGTTTTATTTTTTTTTGCTTTGCACTTCTTAGTAAATGACCAAGATTCATACTTAAACAGCCGCGTTTTAACCGATGGTGTATTCATTCGTAATTTTTTTCTTGGACTTCCCAAAAAATACGAATGCCCTCATCACTGCCGTGATTTGAGTTTAGTAAATTACCGAGATGACACTTTGAAAAAAAAACGGCATCTCGGTCAAAATCGGGACCTTAGTAAATATACCCCTTAGTGTGCATGTGTACAGTATGTACATGGGCAGACTAGATGGGCCAAGTGGATCTCATTGTCCATCAAATTCTATGTTTCCTTGTTACTTTCGAAAGAAAAAGAAAAAGAAAGCAAAAAAACTATGAATGACTATATAATTATTTTCAATACTAATATGTTTTTAACTTTTCAAAATCCAGACTCTAATAGCACTATGTAATAGTTGTGTGGTTGAATTTCGGCAAACTATATGCAATTCTGGTGTACAATATATATATACTGTAGCACTAATGAAGCACGGGTCACTGACATTATTTTTTTTTATGTTATGTGTAGTTCCTAACTTCTATTTAGGATTTCAAAATTTTCTGAGATGCCTACAGTATGCGCTATTGAAATAATCATACTTTTCTAAATGAATTCTGAGAGTTTCAATGAAAACTAAGGCTTTCCGAATTTATTTTTGAAACCCATAGTTGTCCTCTGAGCATAAAAACTCACTTTAGTCCATCACAATTCTTTCTGCTTCCTCTCTATGCTTTACCACTGCTACCAAAAGAGGAGGAGAAATACAGCAGTTATTTTAGTAGCCTAAAGCCTATTCTTGTACTCACATCTCTAACCCCTTTAAGAAGAGGAACTGTGCTGGTCTCACTAGTGCTCTATTAATTTACATTTTGTGGGTTGAAAACTAGCAACAATTTCAATTCAACACACAGTGTTAGTGGGGTATCCTAATAGCTGCGATGTCCCGTTTTTTGTGTGAAAAACCGGACTTTTACAGCAAATCGTGAAAAAAACCCTATCCAATTAGCCATAAAAAGTTTTCACCCAATAATTTTGCCGCAAATTTCACTTCACCTACTCTGAGCAGGTGAAAAGTTGGAGAAAATCCCTATTTTAAGGTAAAAAAGTCCCATAAAATGACTCAAATATACATTTATACCCATTTTTATGTACTCCAAATTCAATTTGAGTACTTATTTGCTAAAATAAACTTGCTTTTATAGTTTCCATTTAAAAAAATGCATTTAACAGCCATTTCACCCAATTTAAGCACCCCAAATATATTTAACATGACTATAATACACTTTTATACTGTTGTCTTATGTAAGTTAAGCATTTTTTGAGGAGCAGGCTGATTTCCCCAATTTCACCCTGATTTTTCACTTGTTTTTTTTTCCACCCAAGTCTCATTTTCACACATTTGGAAAAGGATAGGGTGAAAAATGGGAGCAAGCATATCCGCGAAAAGCCACTTTCACAGCAATTTTCGTATGATAAATTTGCGAGACAAATTGCTGTGATTTGGTGGCTAATTGGATACCACCCTTAGTTTCTAACATGGATGCTGATTGGACAAAAGACTATCGTGTTATAGAGCAGTTAAGAAGTAGTTAGAAAAGTATACATTATTTTGGTTTTATCTAATGGTGCATGTCAACATAAATGTAGTCTGTTATCAACTGACATGAGTGTTTTAGGGGTCTATGTACTAAGCCTTGGGGAGAGATAAACAGGATAGAGATAAAGTACAAGCCAACCAGCTCCTAGCTGCCATGTTGCAGGCTGGGTTTGAAAAATGACAGGAGCTGGTTGGCTGGGACTTTATCTCCATTCACTTTACCTCGCTTCAAGGCTTAGAACATAGACCCCCAAAGTCAACTGTAACGAACAAGCTTTCACAAATATGAAGACAAATGCCCTCCCTTTGCTTATCACCCCGAAGAGGGTCCCTATTACAGGTTGCCAAGTCTAGTGCATAATTCTATTTAGTAGAGCCATCTCTTCACCACTGGACATGAAGGCCTGACAGTGCTTACACATAAGCATTGTAGAGTAGTATGAAGGCCTGGTTATGCTGACATAAAAGCACTCTAGAACAGTATGAAGGCCTGTCACTGCTGACATATAAGAACTGTAGACCAGGATGAAGGCCTGGCAGTGCTGATATGTAAACAATCTAGACTAGTTTGAAGGCCTGTCACTGTTGACATATAAGCACTCTTGATCAGTTTGAATGCCCAGAACCGCTCACATATAATAGTTTGCACACTGCAGAACTGTAACATGCTGAACATATTATGTATATGAGCTGCAAAGGTAGAGCTGTGATTCTCTTCTATGTGTCAACCACCTACTGCAAGGACAAACATGACCAGCATACTAAGATAGGACCAGACAATAACAGCTCTACCTCACTATTATGGGGACAATTGTGCAGAAGTTAAATTTTTCTATTGCTTACAAATGTTGTATATAGATGGTCTAAGTAACAGATCCACTATACCACAACTCCATAGAATGGTGTTATAGTGGAACACCTCTGTTTAAAGAAAGAAAAATCCACAGGCCTTAATAGAGAGGAAAGTATAAAGTGGCTTTGTATGCATGGGAAAAGAGAAATAGATGGAGAGTAACATATAGAAGTGGTGGGATATGACTGTGCTTATTGTACAAAGGGTCATCACTGAGATATTTTGAAGATGACTCTTACTGGAGCTTTACTTTTGAGAAAAAGAACTGTGCTCCCTCTACATTTATGATGTGCATGTATACATAGTTTTGTATGACACCGTAGGTCTGACAGTAGTGTGTGGGTATTTCCAAACCACATATTTAAAGACTATATGAAAAAAACATGTCAGGTTTTCTTAATTAGACATACATACATCTATGCGTAACCCACAACTGTCCTTATCTGGTGCAGTCACACAGCCTCTCCTGATCCATGGAAGCCTGAAATATGTGCTGCGAATACACATGCTGCTAAGAGACATCGTAAGGTAAAATTGTCAGGGCTTACTGACTGGAATAAAACATTAACACACAGACCATAAGGTGAAATGTCCCACAGCAGGCATGATAAATGGCTTAATAGAACAGTATATAGTATGATATAATGAACATCTTTTAAAGGACAGGAATGAACCCAATATACAGTTTCCAGAAGCTTATCAGTCACCTATCACCTAGATTAATCAACAGGGGGAAAGCTACAGTTATCTGCAGAATACATACATCAGTCATAGTTCCCTACCTCATAACAATGATTGATTTTCTGCCATTCAGCTGATACAAGACCTTTTTTTTTTTTACTAACATATATCCTAAAATATTCCTTGGATCCAATTGCTAACTTTAGCTGTCCTTGGGAAAAAGCAAAAATGATAAGAAAATATTCCTTTTATAGACCAATCACTCTTTGTTTGGAAATCTCAACAAAGTGTTCACAAATAAAGCCAATCATTTGCCTTCTTTCTGGGCAGTAACAATCTTCACTACTTAGCTCATTAAATCTAATTGGCTCATGGCAACGTAATTACCGATCCATCATCTTATTGAAAAAGAGACCTTTCATCTCACATCCGACTTGTAATCATGGCATGACTAAGCTAGACGACTGCATATCATGGCTATATTGACTGATACTCATGATCTTATTCAGTAAACTGAGTTATTAATAGTTAACGAATGAAAAGGAATGGCAGAAATATATTCTGAATCTTTTTTGTTTATATCATAGCTAACCAGTATCCTTTGCAGCAATGTTACAGCTTTTCAGAAAGTCTCAATTTATATAAACCAGACTGTAGGAAATCATCAACTTGAAGCTACAAGAGCAAACATGTTTGTTAATGCTTACTTATACTTCCCAGAAGATTTACCAGAAATATTTCACAATATTCATAGATTGCTTATCCTAACATTCTAATTTATTTTTGTTGAAATTAAGGATACTGTAGTAATGTGGTCCTATACTGTACCGATACTATTTCTCTTTAGCAGTTATCCTCATGTATCAAATTCCTATATCCCCTTAATAATAATAATTGTCTTGTATCATCCCATGAAAAGTAACTTGTGGAGCATCTTAACAGTAATTCCAGTCCACTGGAGAACTCCAACTCCCCCCATCCAAAGCCGAATGGTTCACCAGACTAGAGTTCTATATGGCCATAGACAATCTTATCTGGATCTACTAAATATAGAGAGTTCAGTGCTATCCGGAGACCTTGGATCCCATTTAAAGGATCTCCCTCCTAATCAAGCTACACTAGTGGGATTCGTTAACTTGCTCCATAGTCAGATCAGTTCTCTTAATATGTTCTCAGGCAGTTTCCCTCTCCCTCCCTTCCCTTCTTGTGAGTCTCTTTATTGTATTACATTTCTTCTGTATTTTCAGTTATTATCATTGTTAATGTTTAATCTGACTTAGTATTTATGATGTACCTATTTTTTAATCCCATTTATGTATGTCTCATAATGCCACTTATTTTACTTCTTTGATAACTGTGTTGTTCTGCCTTGTATAGGTGTTTCACATCCTTTTTAACTGACTTCAGAGATCTTAATAAAAACCTTAATTGCAAAAAAAGAGAAAACAAAATTATATATCCCTATATATCCCTATAGAGTGTAAGCTTGTGAGCAGGGCCCTCTGTTTGCCTGTTATTTGTCTGCTATTACCGGGTCTCATCTTATTACTCTTTGTTCCCAATTGTAAAAGTGCCAAGGAAAATGCTGGCGCTATATAAAAAGATTTGATAATAATAATAATAATAATAATAATAATAATAATAATACAGTAATAGCAACAACCACAACAATAATTATAATAATAACAACAGCAGAAAATTATAGCATTTTAAAATAGTTAGCTCCAGTGCAGGTGACCGGACTTACTGTAGTAGTATAGAACAAGGCACATGGATGAATTAATATCTGTGAAATTGTATATGTTTTCTTTATCTATGTTGGTTAATTGTGTGCCTGTTTAATGCATACTAATACTAGAAAACAATACCATGTTTGAAAGATAAATAAAAGCAAAAACAAATGGTAAAAATTATCGTGAAATGTAGTTTCCCAAGCACAGTTTGTAGGTAGCTTTAAACTAAATTGTGCAGATATTAAGTGGGATAACGTTTGCAATATGATTTAAGTGATGAAGATTATTGTACAGCTACTGGCTACTATACTGTATTTGTGATAAGGCAGACAAGGGTAAGCGAATGCTCTGTGTAGATATGGAGTAATCAACAGAGGGGTGGGTATAGTGCACCAAATCTGCCTGTATGCTCCACTGATATAAAACCAACACTGCAGACAAAGGAGGAAATTCTACAAGAACCATCAGTAAAAATGAAATTCTATTATTGAACATTTAATTATTATTCTTTGCCCAGAATTCTCCAAAGTATTTTAAAAAAAGTCAGTAGTTTCTAAAACATGCCGTAAACAACATTACTTAAGATATATTACATTCATTCTGCTATAATGCTTCTGAAAGCCAATTTTCTTGGTGCCATTAATGTCGGGATATAGTTTATATTGTTGCACAAAGTGAATATCATTCACAGAGGATACTGCTTTACAAAGCTGGACTTCGTGCCAATTTCTTTTTCTAAATCATAGTAATGTCTTTACTGTACAGTAGATCAATCCTGATCAAAATGACCCTAGCAGAACTTAGTGCAATCTAGATCAGGTCATAAAGTTCTGCTACAGTCACTGCAGTACATTCATGAGACAATGGCATCAAAGATGAATAAAATGGAATCCAATGAAATATGAACCTATATGCATTGGAAATAAGAAACAAAGAACTGGCCCAAATAATGGACAGTTTTAACTGTTATTGAACTTTAAATAAATTCCTGTATTGTGTGTGGTCATTCTGCTTTTACATAAGTAGTCCAATAGGGAAGATCCCGTCGAGCTGTATTCCTGGAATAGCAGGTTAGCTTCCTGCATCACTCTCTCTTCCCTAGTAAAGTGTGTGTGGCTCACATCAAATCACATCATCATGAGCCCCGCTCCAGGGTCAAGGCCATAATGATGTGAACCACGCCACCATGCTCCCTGGACTTACCCTCCAGGAATCTCAGAGGAGAGGTTAAATATGTCAAGTATGTCTGAAGGTCGCCTTCATTTCAAATGTCTACACTGTTTACTTGTGAATGCCGTATGCCATCCACTTATGGTCTGACTGACCTCAGCGCCTACAATAAGAAAAAGACTGTATTCAGGTACTGTATCTTTGTATGCACAAAAGCCAGATACAGTTGTGCATTTGTCAAAGAGAAATGTACTATATGGTTGCATTTTTTAATTCTGTCAAAAACCCGCTCCTGTTTATCTATCTAGCTTCCATATGTGCTTTTTGGACACCAGTCACAGTTCTTCATCCATGGGTATGACAGTAGCTTATGTTGTCCACAATTGCAATGAAAATAAAATCTTTCTCACTATATAAATTTAAGGTTAAAAAGCACAGAAAGAATAAATGAATGGAAGAATGAATTAATCATATACCCTATATGAAGAATGACATGAAGGTTTTATGTAAATCATCTGAAGTCGCATAAGAGGCGTGTGAATTGGATCTAGCAGATGAACACTGAACATGTTGGCCTCATTTTACTCCAAACCATTTTTACTGTTTCTGCAGACAGACTTCTAATACTGTAGGAACAGTATTAAAAATCAATTCAATTTAACTTGGTTTAAGATTGGAACTGATACAATCACAAGGACAACCATTGTTTGCCAGTAATGGGATTGCTCAGCAGCAAAAAGCAATAAATATTATTTTTTATTGTGCAACAATATAATTGCTACACGAAAGTGTGATAGATTTTTTCTCTTGTGTCATGCAGTTTGACATTTTCTTATGTTTCATACTTAGTGGAAATACCAGTGATTCCTATTATGTTTGATGAACGGTTCATATTCGCGTGGTAAGGTAGTCCAGTGTCGGACCCAGCCCCAAGCCCACTTTCTATGCTGTCACCATAGAACTATACGCGGTTTAAGGTCTGACTAGCAACTTTGGCTTCACCCACATAGTATGTCTGCATGGTTTCACTGAGAAGCTGTTCATTGGATGACACCACCACTGATCTCATGGTACAGATGCCCATAGTTTTCATTGGAAGTTATAGCAAGGTATCCTTTTTATGTTCGTATTCCAAGAAGACTCGTTTTGCAGATCTCTCTGCCTCCCCAGGACTTCCCCTTGTGTAACCCATCAGTGTTAGTTTTCATCACTATTGATTAGTCGTAGTAATGGTAGGGCTCACAGGACAGCTATACCAGAGCGTTACTGAGTTGCTCCAGTAGATTTAGATCTGCTGCCGCATCTTACAGAGAGTCAGATCTTCAGAGTGCATGGGCCAATTGCAATTAATAGTGTGATTCAGGTAGTAATTGTATGTCATGTTACTACAAAATAGCAGTGGGTTTTCTAAGAGAAAGTTCTCTGTGTTATTTCTCCTTTTACCACAACTCTTTATTTTCTGTTGGATGGATTGACAACCTTACCTTTCTTTGTATTATTCTGTATCTGCCTTGATGAATACTGAGTTAATTAACATGTCATACAATAACAATGTCGACATTTATAATGTGCACACCACAATATTGACAGTCATGATGTCAACATTGTTAAAATGTTGACAGGTAGCATGTCATCATTCTCAGAATGTCCACATTCTGGCAATCAGAGTTAGACTGCAGACAAGAGGGTTAGGGTTAGGCTGCGGGGAGAGTGTTATGGTTAGGCTGCGGGGAGAGGTTAGGTTTAGGCTGCAGTGGGAGTATTAGGCATGTGAGCGTGGGGAGGTTAGGTTTAGGCTGCAGTGGGAGTATTAGGCATAGGAGCATGGGGAGGTTAGGTTTAGGCTGCAGTGGGAGTATTAGGGATATGAGCGTGGGGAGGTTAGGTTTAGGCTGCAGTGGGAGTATTAGGGATAGGAGCGTGGGGAGGTTAGGTTTAGGCTGCAGTGGGAGTATTAGGGATAGGAGCGTGGGGGGTTAGGTTTAGGCTGCAGTGGGAGTATTAGGGTTAGGCTGCATGGGGAGTGTTAGGGTTAGGCTGCGGGGGAAGGTTAGGATTAGCCTGCGGGGGTAGTGTTAGGGTCCGGCTGCATGGGGAGTGTTTAGAGCTATTTCACACTAGCCAGTTTTCCCAGACAGGCAAAAAGCTGGACTGTTTTTGCCGTGCAGTATTTTCAGTTATTTATGAAAACACATTAATTCTTTCACACGGCACGGACACGACCCGGTCGCCATGTTGCAGCTGGAAATATACACTGAATAGGACGGCTGCAGGCTGTGCCTTCCTGAATGCACTGAAATATGAGTGCAGGTGCATGTGCCCCCATACTGCAGTCACACAAGATAATGAGCCGGATTAAATGACGCCTGAGATCACCGGAGGTGCGAGATGCTTGCCAATCTGGGGCATTTTTTTAAAGGGGCAATCACTTGCAAGGCAAAACCATGCATTGTATTTGCCCCTTTAAAAAAAAGGTTAGAGATCGTCTGGCATCTCGCACCTCTGACGATCTTGGGCGTCATTACATCCGGCCCAATGTATTTATGCGCCTGTTTGCAGAGTTGAACTCATCTTGCAGTGCGGCCGAACCCTTATCTGCATGCTTGGTTTTGGTACCAGTCACCATCATCAGTGAACACTTACATCAGCCATATACTTGCTGCAAATGAATGGCATAGAGACTTTACCATAGAAACTTTATCTACTGTATGTGAGAACATAATTTACAGCCCAGTCACGCCTCTTCAGTTGTAAGCATAGAGTTGTTACAGCCTCATGTTTAACATTCTAAAGCCGACACTGTTAACATGCTTTAAACTGAATTACTAACAGGTCAGAATTACGGCTTCAACCTAACACTGTCCATGTTTTGTGTATTTACATTTTGATTGTGGGACACTCACACCCAACTCCTGTGATCTCCTAAATATATTGGTCTAGTAGGAGTCACATGGTGGTCATATAACTTACTGATTAATGAGTGAGGGAGATGTATACAACCTTGCAGAGAGATAATGAAGAGAGAGAGATAACGTACCAACCAACCTGCAAAATGTCAGAAGCTGACTGGGTTAAACTTTATCTCTCTCCAATTTACCCTTCTCCAAGGATTCATACATCTCCCCCTGAGTGTAATTTCTTGCTTATGTTTATTGAGGAGTGCAATGGTGACAAGAAGTCGAGATCATGGGAAGAGAGAAAGGTTCTTTAAAGTTTGGATGAAATACTCATAGCAGTAGATTTTATAAAAGCTTCTTAAACAGAGAAGTGGAGGTGTTGCCCACAGCGACCAATCAGATTCTATATTTTCTAGAATGCAACAGAGAAATGATACCTAAAATCTGATTTGTTGCTATGGGCAACACCTCCCCTTTTTATTTTTAGAAGCTTTAGTAAATATACCCACTAATTCCTAATTAAAGGTTTTCTATTTATAAGTTCACCAATCATTCTTAATCATGCCACCTATGTTTTGCTGCCTGAGGTACCCACAAGGCATTATTAAAGAAATGCCCCATATACAGTCTGGCACCACCAAGTGTCTGTAGCATCATACAGAGAAAACTGCAAAAGCCAACTGAGATATAAAGACAATGAAAGTGACGCTGTAATGTGTTTCAATGCTACTATATTATAATGTTCAATTAAAGCAGTTTAATAACCTGGTAACTGATGATAATAACTGGAAAAAAACAATAATAATATACGATAAGATCAGCAACAACTAACCAAGCTCTTCTAAAGTAGAACAACACCCATCTCAGATTATGATTAACCTCGCAGGACCTTATTACATAACACAATTGGGCGATTCTCTGTGATGCACAGGACAGCTACACAAATTCAAACGACATACTTCTCCAAAATACCAAGATTTTAGTGGGTCTTAAGTTATAGGGTAAGGCATTGCTACTAAGCAATTAAGCTTTCATACAAAAACAATTTCTTAACAAACCAGTTTAAAAGGAAAAAAAATGTAAAGCGTGTGATGCACGGGACTTTACGTTCACTTTCTGGAGAATCACCCAATTATTATAGTCATGCTAAATGTATATACATTGATCCAAATCAATCAATCAGTCCACTTATCCATTCAGATCCTGAAATAAAATGTAACCATAAAAACACTTAAGGCCCATACACACACTGGGTGATTTTGAGCTGAGAGCAGGTCACTTTTGGTGTGTTGAGCTGCTTTCAGCTCAAAGCCGCCCAGTGTGTATGCACAAGCGATGAGCGCTGATGCGCGCTCCCGCTTCATCGCTGGCGGCCGCCGTTCATCTACTGGTATTACCAGTAGATGAATGGCGGGGTGAGCGGCTTTCTATAACGTCCTGCTATGGAAAGCCGCTCACCCCCGCTGACATCGCTGGGCAGGGGGGGAAAGCTCTCAGTGTGTATGCACTGAGCGCTTTTCAGCCCAGCGATGTCAGCGATCATCGCTATGCATACACGCTGGGCAAAAACGCCCAATGTGTATGGACCTTTACTTAGATGAACTATCATAAATTACCAGTAAACAGAACTAGATAAATCATTTTGCACTGAAAATCTAAGCAACAGGAACATATCAAATGTCATAACAAATTATCTAATTTCCAGCCCAGCCTTACTAAATGATTATATCTTATTGTATTTATTACTAAGTGTTCTTATTTATGGGATTTTTGAACTACAAGTTTCATAAGCATCATATGTGTGTTGACGTTTAAGCACTCTAATTAGGAGATGTGTGAAGTAACACTTTTTTATTAATGCTTACACATTACATTTTTACATATTAATTGTATTTTTTTCTAGAACACAAATACTGATTTATTTAAGGTGTACATTTTGTGCTTGATATTAGAGCATCCATAAGGCAAGAATGGGATGCGGTTATGTTACCGGCGCTGGGGATCCCGGCGGCCAGCATGCCGAAGCCAGGATCCCAAACGCTAAAAATACCAGCAGTCGGAATGCCAACCCACAGGATCTATTCCCACTTGTGGGTTTCCACAACACCCACAGAGTGGGATGGAACCTGTGGTGAGCGCAGCGAGCCACCGTGCCTGCTGCGTGGCAAGCACAGCAAGCCCGTAAGGGGCATTGTTGCGCTCGCCCCACCTGCTGGCATTCTGCTGCTGGGATCCTGGTATCGGAATGCTGACTGTCAGGATCCTGGCAGCCGTCATATCATCCTCAACCCGCAAGAATATATATTACTTCCCAAATTTGTGCTACCTGCAGGCCTATCAGCTATCTTGGGCATAAAAAATTTTTTTTGGCCCAATTCCCTTGACTTTGAAAAGCTGTACACATTCTTATACCTTTTGACACACCTCCCAACACCATTCATATAAGTACAAGCAAATAGCCATGTCATTGGTTGAATTCCAAGTCCAAACTCCTGCTAGTCAGCAATCACCATCATCATCACTGTTGAATATTTAAGTTTACAGTTCCAGATAGACTTGCTGTTAAGTCTCATTTGCTATAATGACTAACACAGAAAGATAATAAGGACATCATTGAGAGAGGAGAAAGATGCTAGAGAGGGCTCTGCTCATTTAAGTTAAGAATCTAGATGGAAAGGATGATGCTGATAAGCGTTACTGAGGGCGACCAGTCTTGATCTGCATTTAGGCTGGATTGTACTTTGGAAAGATGGGTGGCAGGAGAGTCAGAAGCTGAAACTATCGAGGTGGGAGATAATGACAAGGGCTAGGGGTATTCGCACATGTTTTAAAGGGAAAAGGTGGCAAAGCCGTGTGAGGAACTGGACGTGTGAACTAAAGCTTGAAGGGGAAGAGAGAGTACAGAATAGAGGGAATCTAAATGTCATGGTGACACAGAGAAGAAGGAAGATGATGGACTCAATTTTGGGCATAGTAAGCCTTACACATAATTGGGGTTCCCAAGTGAAAAGGGTGGAAAGGTGGTTGTACACATGGAATAAAATAGCAAGACGGAGGACTGGGGATGAAAGGTAGATTTGTGTATCATTTGCATACAGATGGTAGTGGATGCCAAAAGATTGATATTAGTCCAAGAACAGTGGCTGAAAGGGCATAAACAGACAGAGGGTAAGGAGGATGTACCAATTTGCGAGAAGTAGACATGCTGAATTATCATTAATATATGTAGGAAATGAATAAGGACATCACCTTGCCAATGTGGGTGATGGATGTGTAGCATAAAAGGGTGATCAACTGCATCAAAAACACAGAAAGGCAAAGTAGGATAGGCAAGATGAGCTTGTGTTGCAAGACAGAAGGGATAGTTCAAATGGAGAAATACAAATTGAAGAGCCAGATGTAGACAAGCATTGCCTCACTGGAAAGGAGGAGTTGTGACACTCGACCAATTGGTTGCTGTGGATGTTGTGCAGCAGCCAGCAGCTGCGCTGAACTGAAGCCGTGGCTGGTTGAAGGCACAGTTGTCTTTGTAGATAGGCTGCCACTGTGACAAAATAGCCAATAGGATTCAAGCTGATTCTTACTGGTTGATGCTATCACATGTTACAGCCTCCATTTCGCCAGTCCTGAAGCCAGGGAGATGAATTAAGGGGGCGGGGGTGCACGGGGTAAGGGTTAGCTTAAGTGGGCCATAACCATAGAGAGCACAGTGCATCTAATAATAGGACCCTGGACTGATCAAGACTGTTAGGCACAGGAGTCTGCAGTGAAGCTACTGATGGACTGCAGGTGCCACCCATGGCTGAGGGCAGGGAGAGACTGGGGGATCCTCTCTCTGACAGGTTAGCTTAGAATGTATTTATGGGGGGGGGGGGGGGGGGGGCAATGTAATGTATATTTTATTTTTTTGTGGGGAACACTGTTTTTTTTTTCCTGTTGAGGACAATGTGTTTGGGTATTTCTTGGGGGGGGGGGGGGGGCAATACGTGTGTACGCGCGTGTGTATGTGGGGGGCAATGTGTTTTATTACTGAGGAGGCCAATGTGTCTGTTTTTTTACTTGTTGAGGCCAATGTGCACTTTTGGGGGGACAGTCGCCACTCCCCTTGCAATGAGGTCAAGCCCACTTCTGGCACATCATGCCCCATTTATTTATAGGCGAGCGCTTATGGTGACTGCAAATGTGCCTACTTGGTAGATCGCTAATGCTTGTAAGCCAAGTCCAAAAGTCTGGTTTAAGGGGACATGTTGAGGGGGATGAAAAATACAGGAGTGCATAAACCTTATAATAATCAGTAATGGGGAAAAAATAACTGAAGGTGAATATAGGAGTGGAGGATAATGGATAATGTGGGAGTGGGGTGCTGGATTTGTAAAAAGAGTGGTGTTGAGATTAGGCGGCAATGTTGACAGGGGTTGTAAATCAAGGTGAATATACTGGTTTAAGGTTGGTTTGCTTGGGCAGTAGCAATGCATTATATATACTAGCCCCACGGTTGAACCCTTAGGAACTACAGGACTTAGCATGCTGCTCCACGGAATAGGTTATCAATATTGGTGATCTGCACTGGATATTTACCAGAATGGCCTCTGATGCATCCTGCTCAACAAAATTACTTTTGCAATATATACTGGTTACCAGAATGGGTTCTGCATGTACGCTTGTTATCGTAAGAGGCACTGCATTGTAAAATGAGCAGATGGGGCTCTGCATTGTACAACGTTAGTCATGTGGTACTCTGCATATGCATACTTTTTATATAAATGTCACTGTCTGTGTAGTCTCTTCCGGTAATTCACACCACACAAGTAGAATGCAGACATACTTTACTTAATAAACGTACAGTCTTTATAGAATACTTTTAGAGCTGCAAAGAATTCCCCTTAGAAGGTGTGATCAGACAAAAGCCAATTTGTGTTATTTCATGTAAATCTAGAGTCTACAAAATAAAATTTTGTTGGTCAAAAGGTAAATGCTATCTGTTATAATGAGAACTTGCTAACATTTCTGCTCCTGCTTAGTACAATAGACCTCTCATCTGTACATACAGTATACTTACAGTGGCGTCTTTAAGACATAAATTATGTCAAAATCATTTGACATTGTGGGAAATCAATTGTTTGCGCCAGCGGCTGTCAGTGCCCGACGGAACAATTCAATTGTTGCTCCATATTGGCGTGAACAGCTGCTGGCACCAGCATTTCCATTCACCCAGCCCTCCACGCTGGCGAGCATGGGTACCCAAACGGCCCTTTTCGCGTTGCACCCAGCACTTTGGTTGGGTTTAGCTGTTTTCTGCAGCTAAACCCGGCACTGCAGGGTGCGATCATAATGTAAAAAAAGAAACAATGAATAGCTCCCCTCGATCTCTCATCACTTTAGACGGGAGATTGGGCACACATAAACAAGTGAATCGCCCCCTTTGAATACATAATAGGAATAGGGTGATTAACTTTCAATACTTAACAACAGCGGTGAAACAGAGCATAACTGGGACCTATATACAATTTGTATAGGGGTTCAGTGATGCAGTTGAAGCCTCTTTTCTGGTCTTAAAACAGCAGAATGGGAGACCAATCTGACGGCAGTCTTGCACTTGTGCCCAAGCTGACTGGGAAGGAACCTCGGAGGGAGAAGGAGCTTCAGAGGAGGAGTGTCCCAGAATATCCAGGACCTCACCTCTGGGCTAAGCAATTGCAGGACCCACATTCTCCTTCTATAGTAGGCGCTTACCTCACCATCAAAGCATCTTGCTTATCATTTTTTTTAACAAACAGATTAGATACAGTTGTCTCATGTAGCTGTATAGACAGGAGTGCTCTAAGAGAGGAGGAGGCCCGTGAGCAGCCTCCTCAGTTCGGGCCCCCTTCTCTCTGCCAGCAGCGCTGACAGTCTGAGCGCTAGAGGGCTCAGACTCTACTACGCATGCGCAGATCTCAAGGAAAATGGCGTGGCAGCCATTTTCCCAGTGATTTCTCTACTGGGCATGCGCTGAACTCCATGAAAATGGCATCGGCCCCATTTTCAGCGCTGCTGACGTCGGCGCAGGACTCCGGAGGGGCGAGTATTAAGAAAATGGGTGCAGCCATTATAGATACGCCAGTCTGTATAGACACCAGCCTTAGGAATTGAATGCAAAAAAACATGAGCATTGATGGAACAAATGCAAAGCATGGTATAAACATTGAACAAAGGCTGAGAAACGTACGTTCTAGTCACATTTTTGTTCTTGAATAAGAGCATCAGTTTTCCTTTAGAGAGAAATGTAATTGTGCCAAAACCACAAGATCCCCGACACTGGTAATCTGGTAATAGCAAGCAGAATCAGAATGATGCAACATAATAACAATATGTAAAATAAGAATTATCAAGAAGAATAAGTAAAATAAAGATTATGATAAACATGCCTTCAATATTAAGAGGGCCGCGTTGGCGGAGCGCGGTTCGGACCGTTGGTGGGGGGGGAGGGCAGCCGCGGCGGCTGTGTGACATCACACATGTGCAGTTGGTGGCTGCGTGACATCACATGCAGCCGCTGCGACCCGGGACGAGGCATGTAGGGGCTGCACTGGCAGGAGCTACTCACCAGGTACAAAAGCATTGCCGCCGTGCAATGCTTTTGAACCTGTGCGGGGGGTAGGGCCTGACATGCGGGGCGGACTAGCCCTGTGGTGGGCATCCCCCCCGCATGTCAGAGTAAATGATCGTAGATGTGCTAAATTTAGTACACCTAAGATCAGATCTGAATGACCCCCAGTGTGCATTGTGATTATTGCAAGTGAGGCATGGTGCAAGGGGCATTACTGCGTGGGGAATAAAAAGGACATTACTGTGTGGGGCATACTTTGGTGCAAGGGGCATTACTGTGTGGGGCATAATCAGGGACGTGCAGTGAGCTAAAAGGCAAAGGAGGCACTAGCTAGCACCAGAGACAGATTTACACACAAAATATGAGCCAAAGGGTACATCTGGGCATTATACACAGGTGCAGCAGTATAAACTCCTGGAAATTTGGTGAGTTTTGATCAGAGATGTGCAGAAAAGATAAGCAGGAGAGGCACTGCCTCACCTGCCATAGACTTTAGTTTTTACTCCAGAGTTTTGGCTATAAAAATGATTAGAATAATGCAAAGAAGATATTTCAAACATATTCTTTGTATTTTTCATATACTTTATACAGTCAAAACTCTGGTGTAAACGATAGTATAACAGGAAAGGCCCTGCCTCACCTGCCTCACCCCACCGCACATCACTGGGCATAATATGGTACTAGGGGCATTACTGTGTGGGGCATAATAAGGTGCAAGGGGCATTACTGTGTGGGGCTCATTATGGTGCAAGGGACTCTGGGGCAGATGTATTAACCTGGAGAAGGCATAAGGAAGTGATAAACCAGTGATATGTGCACGGTGATAAAGGTACCAGCCAATCAGATCCTAACTGTCAATTTACATATTGGAGCTGATTGGCTGGTGCGTTTATCACCTTGCACATATCACTGGTTTATCACTTCTTTATGCCATCTCCAGGTTAATACATCTGCCCCATTATCGTGTGGGGCATAATATGGTGCTAGTAGCATTACTGTTTGGTGCATAATATGGTTAAGGTAGAATTTTCCTGCAAGGACATGCCCATTTTAGGGGGCACTTTTTCTTTTTTGAGTTTGCACTGGGAGCAAAATTGACTAGAAACAGCCCTGTAAATCGCAGTCTATACTGGCAGTACCAGAAGGAGGAAACACCACCGAATGGTACTGCGTGTCCCGCGAGTGACTGGCAGGTAGCACTTCCATTGGAAGTCACTGCCAGTCACAGTGTAGCCAGTGCAGTGACGGAATGCAATTGCCTCACTCATGTGGTGGATGTTACTGGGTGGGTTTCAGTCCTGCAGCCCATACCTAAAATACACCACTTTAATGTTATGAGGAAGGCAAGAAAGCTTCTGTCGCTCTCCTACTGTTTAGGAATGTCAACTCCCAGCATGTTCTCTGGCTGTCAAGGTAGTGCAGCACTTGTAGTTCCACTTGAACCGTACAGCCATAAGAGGACACACTGCAAAATATTACCATTTCGTTATTTTATTTTATATAGCTTTGTGTTATTTTATATGGAAAGAAAATGACCAGTCTTTAATATCAATTCCAAAGCAATTTTTTGTTGAGATCAACAACCGCATGGTTGGTTATTTTCACTCACTTTTTTTTGTTAGAGATTGATTTAGCAACTGGTTTTGTCGGAGCAGAAATCTTACATTAACACCCAAAACAAACAGTGAGGTAAAGTGCTGAATCATACACTTTGATTTTAATCAGATGTGCTCATTCTGGCATAACTTATCAGAAATTCCATTAGTCTCTATTGACCCCCTGGAGAATTACTGAGCATCTCAGGCACTTCAAAACCTTTTAATTGAATAAGAGACATCAATCACTTCTACACAGCCTGCTGTTGTTTTCTTCACCTTACCAAAACACAGACTCTCATTGATTTCTATAAAAATGGGAATGCAACGCACAGGGAAAACACATAGACCCTATACCTTGAAAGATTCTGACCTGCAATTCTTAACATATAAATGCTTCACAGGGGACAGCAGAGGCAGATATTAATTTCTGAAAATCAACCTTCTAAAAATGCTTTAAAAGCACTGGGGAGGCAGATGGTGACCTGTCAAGTGGAAATCCTCATGCTCTAGAAGGTCAGGAATAAAACAAAATATCCAGTGTGAGGGAATGGAGAGTGCAGTTGCTCCCTTCTGGTGATAGCAAAGCAGTGTAATTTAGCAACACAGCACATCTGGTATCACAGCAGCAGCTGCTATGTGTTCAGAGAGGCTATTTGCTATGAATACACATGTACAACTGTATAGCAGTAACAGGAAAAACCAAAAGGTATAAATACATCTATTTCTGTTTATACATAGATATATCTGCTTGATAAAGGGCTATGTGTGACTGAAACATGGCTGTGACATGCTGGGTATACATTTTTTTGCCTATTCCAGTATATCCATATTTATCTATCTATCTATATATCTATCTATCTATCTATCTATCTATCTATCTATCTTTCTATCACGGTCTAATACTCCGTACCGGCGGTCAGGATGCCTGTGGTCACATGACTGACATTGGCATCCTGACAATTAAAATGCTGACAGGGGATGGGGTAATTATGTAACCCTAACAGTCACCCCAATACTTACCTTCAGGATGTCGGCTTTGGCACCAGAATTCCGAGTGGGGTATATATATATATATATATATATATAAACAGTAAATATATAGTATAACATGACTTTGGGCACAAGAAAATGCCTCGAAGATGGACATACCTCCCAACCAATGCAATTTCTCACAGGTCACAGTGTCCTGTGGGGGGTGGGATGGGGGGTTGAAAGGTTACTCTCTTTTACTACTGTGCTATATAATAGAGCAGCGATGAATGGACGCACACAGTGTGACATGAAAAAGGCATGACGCTCAATAACAAATCGCATCATTGTTGGTTTGTCCTGTCCTGCACAATGCCAACAAAAAACAACATCATAGTTTTGGTGATGCCTTCTGACCCCCCTCCACACACCTGGACCGTCCGCCAGTGAAAAGTATGGCTGTGCCTTTCCAAAATAGTTAAGATTATGTCCAAAAAAAAATTATGTCAAATGAACAGACATTACAGGTCATACTATTACAGGTCATTCTATTACAGGTCATTCTATTTTTTCGTCCCCATGCTCTCAGCATATTATATATTTCATGTCTTTCTTCTGTTATTGTCTACACAGTGCAATGAGAGTTTAGATAAAGAAGCCAGCATTGATTTCATAGTTCACATTAATTGAACTTGTTTTTACATTTTCAGGAAGCGGAATAACAATTGTAATAATTTCCAACTGGGTTCACAAGGAAGTTGAAAGCGTCTGCTGACGAGAGGACCACTGTGTGTGTTACCACAGGGTTAACAGCAAATAACTTTGCTTCTGGAGCTCTTATTCCCCCATGTGATACATCAGTGTTGAGAATAGCAGTGGCTTTCATTGAGATATAGGCAGATAAACCCCACAGAAACAATGGCTGCGAGGGCTGTGTTTATAGAATGTACGACTAAAATAAAACATTCATGAGCTGGTTGTCTCTGCTACATATTCCATGAGTGAAATAGAGGTCTAGCTTATAAAACATGATACAAACTCAAACTATACAATGGAACAAATGACATAATAGTCATAAAGACATTATTTTGAGGAATAAGCCACATTACACCTAATTTCCATTCTTCTGAAATTATAGTAATGGCTGTCATATTTTATGGAATTACAGGAGAACAATTCAGCAACCATTAGCAGCCAGCCATGGTGTAAAACATTACACTTAGAAAATAATTTATTTCAAATGGTTAGAACAAAAAAAAAAGAAAAAAATAATAATACTAATAATAATATTCAATCTTTATTTATATAGATGTCCGTTGAAGTCCAAATAGCAGGCCACAGACCAAATAGGGGTCACCAAGGCTGTTTGGGTAACCGCAACTTCCCTGAAAGCTCCATAGAGCTGTTTTTTACATATAACATTTGGCTCACTAACACACAGCCAAAAAAAGGATTTGTCCCTCCCTACTGATATATTGGAGGGTAACACACAGAATATGCAAATTGGAGATCCCAGAGAGCAAGGACCAAGAACAGGAGGAGTGATGATGCGATTCACGTCTTTATGGCCCCAACAACCGATGTAAAATTGTGCTGCCGTAATGACTTGCTGGGCCACAATGTCATTATTACCCACAGATCGTGTTGGGAACTGGACGGAATACTGGAAGGTGGTCTGCTCTACCAGGTGAGCTTCTTAACATTCTGGAATCTCCTAGGTATTTGCGGGAGAGCAGGCACATATAGCATATATGTCTGATCTGAGAGAAAGAAATATTTCACTAATAAGGGAAATAGTAAGGCTGTAGCCCCAGGTACTTCAATATAAAATGGTAGCTGCTCCATCAATCCAGTAATACTCTTCATATAATGCTTATTGTTATGCTACATAATAATAGCACATACAAAATATCTAATTTGAGCCCCAGAAACTTCCCTCAAAACAGATCTCTAGATTCTAGAGAAATCTATATTGTTACAGATTTTCTTGTAAAAACAGTATGGCAACAGTGCCATATTAACATGTCACAGGGAACATAATTACTGTAAATGTATATTTCCACAGCTTGCAATGCCTCCCGAATGTGCAGTGAGGCCATTGTGCTACTATACCCAGTAAAACAAGTCACATGGATTTTTTTTCGTCCAAATTATATCTACTGTATTATCTATAACAGGCGAAAATAAATTGTGTTGTTTTATTGCATTATACATAAATAAGAACATATTGGCAACCAGGGGCGGATCCAGAAGAAAATGATAGGGGGGGCACCATGGAAGGGGCAAGTACATTTGCGTGCGGCTTCGGTGCATGTGAGGTGGCGCTTCTTATACAATGCCCACAGTTGTAGCGCTCATTATGCAATGTCCACTGTACGGGTAGTGCCCCTTATATAGACCCCCAAGTAGTGGTGCCCCTTTTGCAATGCCCGTATTGCCCTCAGTAGTAATGTTGCCTGTAGTAATGCCCCCAGTCATTATGCCCCCAGTGGTAATTCCCCTGCAGTCATGACCCCAGTAGTTTACCCCTGCCCCCTTTAGTTTAGCCTCCCAGTGGTAATGCCCCCAGTAGTTTAGCCACCAGTAGTAATGCCCCCCTGTAGTTTGCCCCATTGTAGTTTAGTCCCTGTAGTTATGCCCCCTTGTAGCTTAGCCTTCAGTAGTAATGCCCCCAGTAGTTTGGCCCCTGTAGTTATCCCCCAGTAGTTTGGCCCCTGTAGTTAAGCCCCCAGTAGTTTAGCCCCCCTGTAGTTTAGCCCCCAAGTAGTAATGCCCCTGTAGATAAGCCGCCAGTAGTAATGCCCCTGTAGTTACGCCGCCAGTAGTTGGCACCTTTGTAGTTGGCCCCCAGTAATAGTCCCCCAGTAGTTTGCCCCCAGTAGATGCCACCCAGTAATAATGTCCCCCAGCAGTTTGCCCCCAGTAGATACCCCCCAGAAATAATGTCCTCCAGTAGTTTGCCCCCAGTAGTAATGCCCCTTATAAGTTTGCCCCCAATAGATGACCTCCCAGTAGTAATGCCCCCAGCAGATGCCCCCCAGTAATAATGCCCCAGTAGCTGCCCCCAATAGATGACCCCCCAGTAATAATGCCCCCTACGAGTTTGCCCCAATAGATGACCCCCCTGTAGTAATGCCCCCAGTAGATGGCCCCCAGTAAAAATGTCCCCCAGTAGCTGCCCCCAATAGATGACCCCTCAGTAGTGATGCCCCCAGTAGATGCCCCCCAGTTATAATGCCCCCAGTCGTTTTCCCCCCCAGTAGTAATGCCCCTTGTTGATGCCCCCCAGTAGTAATGTCCCCCGTAGTTTCCCCCCAGGAGATGCCCCCGCTGCATTAAGGAAGAAAAAAACATACTTACCGAGCCCCGTTCCCGCGCCGCTGCAGTCCTCCTCCTCCCTGGGCGTCCGCTCCTCAGCACTATGAGAGAGACGTCATGACTGACGTCTCTCCCATAGCGCACGGCGCACAGTGACAGCGCTGGAAGCCGGAGCTCAGTACTGAGCTCCTGCCTCCGGCTACCGCTGTGCAGGGAGACGAGCGCCCGCTGGTAACACAATCTCAGCGGGCGCCCGTCATCTCCCTGTGCGGCGCCGGGGGAGAACGGGGGAGCGCAGGGGGAGAACGGGGGATGGAGGGGACGGAGGCCAGAAATGACAGGGGGGGCACGGGCCCGAGTGCCCCCCTTCCCTGGATCCGCCACTGTTGGCAACCTTCTGGTTTTCTGGCAATGGTTTTCTGGCAATGCAAGCTGGGAACTGTAGTTCAACAACAAATGAATATCCATGCACGTCATGAAAATATATAGTAATGGAGAGAACACGTTGTTAGTCTTACAAAAAATTTCGACAACTGTCATGTAAATATTTTTTAGTGACAAAAATATGTGCCCTAAATACTCTGGGTACTGTTCTCTCATTGTAATTCCTTTTTTTTCCGCACATTTGTATAAGTATAAAATTTCCTAAGCTTTACATTGTTTTAACATTTAACACTTTATGAACGATCCAATATTGGGCTGTCAATTATTATACTAGTAAAATCCTATGTTCAATTGTTCATCCTAAGGCGATAATTAAAGGATGTCCATTGTTGCTATTTAATTGTTTTGGGCGTCATTTAATTATCACGCTTGTCGTGCCCTGGTAGACAGGGTTTAGTCACCTAAAGCAGCAAAACCGCCTATACTAATGGTCGCGATGGGGAACAGTCCTGTTTGGTCGCCCAAATAGCCGACTTTTCAAATATTTCAGCTCTCAGCTTCCGGAGGTGCGAGCTGAGATGTCACTGCTGTGGCTAATGGGCGTCTAATCGGAGCAACAATTGACTAGCTCCAATAGGCGCCCATTAGTTAAAACACTCTTGCCATCAACTGAATAGCCCCCCTTGTGCCAATATACATTTAAATGAAAGGGTGTCTATTGCCTTTTGGGCGCTAGAGCAATTATTCTGTGACTCATACACATACTGTAGCTACAAGCCCTCGTGATCTTTTTTTCTCTAACGTCCTAAGTGGATGCTGGGGACTCCGTAAGGACCATGGGGAATAGCGGCTCCGCAGGAGACTGGGCACAAAAGTAAAGCTTTAGAACTACCTGGTGTGCACTGGCTCCTCCCCCTATGACCCTCCTCCAAGCCTCAGTTAGATTTTTGTGCCCGAACGAGAAGGGTGCACACTAGGTGGCTCTCCTGAGCTGCTTAGTGAAAAGTTTAGTTTTAGGTTTTTTATTTTCAGTGAGACCTGCTGGCAACAGGCTCACTGCATCGAGGGACTAAGGGGAGAAGAAGCGAACTCACCTGCGTGCAGAGTGGATTGGGCTTCTTAGGCTACTGGACATTAGCTCCAGAGGGACGATCACAGGCCCAGCCATGGATGGGTCCCAGAGCCGCGCCGCCGGCCCCCTTACAGAGCCAGAAGACAGAAGAGGTCCGGAAAATCGGCGGCAGAAGACGTCCTGTCTTCAACAAGGTAGCGCACAGCACTGCAGCTGTGCGCCATTGCTCTCAGCACACTTCACACTCCGGTCACTGAGGGTGCAGGGCGCTGGGGGGGGGCGCCCTGAGACGCAATAAAAACACCTTGGATGGCAAAAAATGCATCACATATAGCTCCTGGGCTATATGGATGAATTTAACCCCTGCCAGAATACATAGAAAAACGGGAGATAAGGCCGCCTATAAGGGGGCGGAGCCTATCTCCTCAGCACACTGGCGCCATTTTCCCTCACAGCTCCGTTGGAGGGAAGCTCCCTGGCTCTCCCCTGCAGTCACTACACTACAGAAAGGGTTAAAAAAGAGAGGGGGGGCACTAATTACGCGCAGTATTAAAGATACAGCAGCTATAAGGGGAAAAACACTTATATAAGGTTATCCCTGTATATATATAGCGCTCTGGTGTGTGCTGGCAAACTCTCCCTCTGTCTCCCCAAAGGGCTAGTGGGGTCCTGTCCTCTATCAGAGCATTCCCTGTGTGTGTGCTGTATGTCGGTACGTTTGTGTCGACATGTATGAGGAGAAAAATGATGTGGAGACGGAGCAGATTGCCTGTAATAGTGATGTCACCCCCTAGGGGGTCGACACCTGAGTGGATGAACTGTTGGAAGGAATTACGTGACAGTGTCAGCTCTGTATAAAAGACAGTGGTTGACATGAGACAGCCGGCTACTCAGCTTGTGCCTGTCCAGACGTCTCATAGGCCGTCAGGGGCTCTAAAGCGCCCGTTACCTCAGATGGCAGATATAGACGCCGACACGGATACTGACTCCAGTGTCGACGGTGAAGAGACAAATGTGACTTCCAGTAGGGCCACACGTTACATGATTGAGGCAATGAAAAATGTTTTACACATTTCTGATAATACGAGTACCACCAAAAAGGGGTATTATGTTCGGTGAGGAAAAACTACCTGTAGTTTTCCTGAATCTGAGAAATTAAATGAGGTGTGTGATGATGCGTGGTTTTCCCCCGATAACAACTGATAATTTCTAAAATGTTATTGGCATTATATCCTTTCCCGCCAGAGGTTAGGGTGCGTTGGGAAACACCCCCTAGGGTGGATAAAGCGCTCACACGCTTGTAAGAACAAGGGCTCTACCCTCTCCTGAGATGGCCGCCCTTAAGGATCCTGCTGATAGAAAGCAGGAGGGCATCCTAAAAGGTATTTACACACATACTGGTGTTATACTGCGACCAGCAATTGCCTCAGCCTGGATGTGCAGTGCTGGGTTGGCGTGGTCGGATTCCCTGACTGAAAATATTGATACCCTAGATAGGGACAGTATATTATTGCCTATAGAGCATTTAAAAGATGCATTTCTATATATGCGTGATGCACAGCGGAATATTTGCCGACTGGCATCAAGTCTAAGTGCGTTGTCCATTTCTACCAGTAGAGGGTTATGGACACGACAGTGGTCAGGTGATGCGGATTCCAAACGGCATTTGGAAGTATTGCCTTATTAAGGGGAGGAGTTATTTGGGGTCGGTCTTTCAGACCTGGTGGCCACGGCAACAGCTGGGAAATCCACGTTTGTACCCCAGGTCGCCTCTCAACATGAGAAGACGCCGTATTATCAGGCGCAGTCTTTTCGTGGGCAAGCGGGCAAAAGGTTCCTCATTTCTGCCCCGTGACAGAGGGAGAGGAAAAAGGCTGCAGAAATCAGCCAGTTCCCAGGAACAGAAACCCTCTCCCGCCTCTGCCAAGCCCTCAGTATGACGCTGGGGCTTTACAAGCAGAATCAGGCACGGTGGGGGCCCGTCTCAATGAATTTCAGCGCGCAGTGGGCTCACTCGCAAGTAGACCCCTGGATCCTTCAGGTGATATCTCAGGGGTACAAATTGGAATTCGAGACGTCTCCCCCTCGCCGTTTCCTAAAGTCGGCTTTACCGATGTCTCCTTCTGACAGGGAGACAGTTTTGGAAGCCATTCACAAGCTGTATTCCCAGCAGGTGATAATCAAGGTACCCCTCCTGCAACAGGGAACGGGGTATTATTCCACACTGTTGTGGTACCGAAGCCGGACGGCTCGGAGAGACCGATTCTAAATCTAAAATCTTTGAACACTTACATACAGAGGTTCAAATTCAAGATTGAGTCACTCAGAGCAGTGATTGCGAACCTGGAAGAAGAGGACTACATGATGTCTCGGGACATCAAGGATGCTTACCTTCATGTCCCAATTTACCCTTCTCACCAAGGGTACCTCAGGTTTATGGTACAGAACTATCACTATCAGTTTCAGACGCTGCCGTATGGATGGTCCACGACACCCCGGGTCTTTACCAAGGTAATGGCCGAAATGATGATACTCCTTCGAAGGAAGGGAATTTTAGTTATCCCTTACTTGGACGATTCCCTGATAAGGGTAAGATCCAGGGAACAGTTGGAGGTCGGTGTAGCACTATCTCAGGTAGTGTTGCGGCAGCACGATTGGATTCTCAATATTCCAAAATCGCAGCTGATTCCGACGACTCGTCTTCTGTTCTTAGGGATGATCCTGGACACAGTTCAGAAAAAGGTGTTTCTCCCGGAGGAGAAAGTCAGGGAGTTATCCGAGCTAGTCGGGAACCTCCTATAACCGAGCCAAGTCTCAGTACATCAATGAGATGGTTCTGGGAAAAATGGTGGCTTCCTATGAAGCAATCTCATGCGGCAGATTCCACGCAAGAACTTTCCAGTGGGACCTGCTGGACAAATGGTCTGGGTCGCATCTTCAGATGCATCAGCGGATAACCCTGTCACCAAGCACAAGGGTGTCTCTCCTGTGGTGGTTGCAGAGTGCTCATCTTCTAGAGGGCCGCACATTCAGGATTGGGTCCTGGTGACCACGGATGCCAGCCTGCGAGACTGGGGAGCAGTCACACAGGGAAGGAATTTCCAGAGCTTATGGTCAAGCCTGGAGACATCACTTCACATAAATATCCTGAAGCTAAGGGCCATTTGCAATGCTCTAAGCTTAGCAAGACCTCTGCTTCAAGGTCACCCGGAGTTGATCCATTCGGACAACATCACGGCAGTCACCCACGTAAACAGACAGGGTGACACAAGAAGCAGAAGGGCAATGGCAGAAGCTGCAAGGATTCTTCGCTGGGCGGAAAATCATGTGATAGCACTGTCAGCAGTATTCATTCCGGGAGTGGACAACTGGGAAGCAGACTTCCTCAGCAGACACGACCTCCACCCGGGAGAGTGGGGACTTCACCCAGAAGTCTTCCACATGTTTATAAAACTCGACAAGTATTGCGCCAGGTCAAGGGACCCTCAGGCAATAGCTGTAGACACTCTGGTAACACAGTGGGTGTACCAGTCAGTGTATGTGTTCCCTCCTCTGCCTCTCATAACCAAGGTACTGAGAATTATAAGATGGAGAGGAGTAAGCACTATATTCGTGGCTCCGGATTGGCCAAGAAGGACTTGGTAACCGGAACTTCAAGAGATGCTCACGGAGGATCCGTGGCCTCTACCTCTAAGAAGGGACCTGCTCCAGCAAGGACCCTGTCTGTTCCAAGACTTACCGCGGCTGCGTTTAACGGCAGGGCGGTTGAACGCCGGATCCTGAAGGAAAAAGGCATTCCGGATGAAGTCATCCCTATCCTGATCAAAGCCAGGAAAGATATAACCGCAAAACATTATCACCGCATTTGGCGAAAATATGTTGCGTGGTGCGAGGCCAGTAAGGCCCCGACGGAGGAATTTTCAACTAGGTCGATTCCTACATTTCCTGCAAACAGGAGTGTCTATGGGCCTGAAATGGGAGTCCATTAAGGTTCAAATTTCGGCCCTGTCAATTTTCTTCCAAAAAGAACTAGCTTCAGTCCCTGAAGTTCAGACGTTTGTGAAAGGGGTACTGTATATACAGCCTCCTTTTGTGCCTCCAGTGGCACCTTGGGATCTAAATGTAGTTTTTGGGTTCCAAAAGTCACATTGGTTTGAACCACTTAAATATGTGGAGTTAAAATATCTCACATGGAAAGTGGTCATGCTGTTGGCCCTGGCCTGGGCCAGGTGCGTGTCAAAATTGGCGGCTTTATCCTGTAAAAGCCCTCATCTGATTTTCCATTCGGACAGGGCGGAATTGAGGACTCGTCCTCAGTTTCTCCCTAAGGTGGTTTTCAGCGTTTCACCTGAATCAACCTATTGTGGTGCCTGCGGCTACTAGGGACTTGGAGGACTCCAAGTTGCTAGACGTTGTCAGAGCCCTGGAAATATAGGTTTCCAGGACGGCTGGAGTCAGAAAATCTGACTCGTTGTTTATTCTGTATGCACCCAACAAGCTGGGTGCTCCTGCTTCTAAGCAGACTATTGCTCGTTGGATTTGTAGTACAAATAAGCTTGCACATTCTGTGGCAGGCCTGCCACAGCAAAAATCTGTAAAAGCCCATTCCACAAGGAAGGTGGGCTCATCTTGGGCGGCTGCCCGAGGGATCTCGGCTTTACAACTTTGCCGAGCAGCTACTTGGTCAGGAGCAAATACGTTTGTAAAATTCTACAAATTTGATACCCTGGCTGAGGAGGACCTGGAGTTCTCTCATTTGGTGCTGCAGAGTCATCCGCACTCTCCCGCCCGTTTGGGAGCTTTGGTATAATCCCCATGGTCCTTACGGAGTCCCCAGCATCCACTTAGGACGTTATAGAAAATAAGAATTTACTTACCGATAATTCTATTTCTCGTAGTCCGTAGTGGATGCTGGGCGCCCATCCCAAGTGCGGATTGTCTGCAATACTGGTACATAGTTATTGTTACCAAAAAATCGGGTTATTGCTGTAGTGAGCCATCTTTTCTAGAGGCTCCTCTGTTATCATGCTGTTAACTGGGTTTAGATCACAAGTTATATGGTGTGATTGGTGTGGCTGGTATGAGTCTTACCCGGGATTCAAAATCCTTCCTTATTGTGTACGCTCGTCCGGGCACAGTATCCTAACTGAGGCTTGGAGGAGGGTCATAGGGGGAGGAGCCAGTGCACACCAGGTAGTTCTAAAGCTTTACTTTTGTGCCCAGTCTCCTGCGGAGCCGCTATTCCCCATGGTCCTTACGGAGTCCCCAGCATCCACTACGGACTACGAGAAATAGAATTATCGGTAAGTAAATTCTTATTTTTGCAGCACATTGGCAATCATTTCCATTGTTACATGAACTACAGTAGTTGTGCCTTTTAGTGGCATATTTGGAGCTGTGTGCTGTAGCACTTGATTAAAAAAACACTCACAAGAGTCTATATGCCAGAACACTTTTGATGTAACAATTTAATTTACATAAATGTTATTGATATGTGCGGATAAAGTATAAAGCAGAATCATTTCTTAGGTCATTCACATACTCTATTAACAAGCTGTTTCCACATATTGATGTTAATGGGTTTCTTTGTCAAAACTGGATAAAGTTATGCTGGAAATAGCTGTGGTGTATTATGATTTACAGTACTCGGTATTCTTAAAGGCTGCTAATTATGGTACCTAGCACAGTATCCTCCATTTTGACTTGTTAAAAATAACTATTGTTGACATTATAGTACTTCATCAGAATTCTTTTTGGCTTTTTCGTTGATGCCTGAATGTCTAATGTTTATGTAGAACATCCCTGGATTGTAACAGCATTCCTATTCGCCTGGGCTTAGTCACATGACAGAAAGCAGAACCCTTTACTTTCTCTTCCAAAGTAAACCGAATAGCGGATAGGACGCATGCCTACCAGACAGGACACTGCTACATGCAGCAGAAGTTTTCCTGTAAACTTTCAACAGAAATACAGTTGAAATAGAAACTTTCAAACAGTTGGATATTGGCATCTATGTGTATACAGAGGCTCCTCTGTTTGCCCTTTATGATTTTGGATGCACCTTGGCTGGCTTTCAGAAACAAATTAACACAAAACAGTATTACATTTTATTTATAGCATACTTGCCGATATTGCTGCCCCCTCTTCCGGGAGGGGGCAGCCTGGTCGGCGAACAGGGGGGCGTGCACTGTAGTGAGGGGGCATGTTCAGGGCGTGGCAGCATAAAAACGTCATTGTGCTCCGCCCCCTCCCCCCTGTTCAGTGCAGAGGCATCAGGCACTGGAGATCGGGGGGCGGAGCTACGATGACGCGATTCAGTGTGAATCGTGTCATCGGGTCCCCCTCGGCCCGCCACTGGTGCTCCTTTGTGGGCGACCAAGGGGGAAGGGGGGGGGAGCTGACGGCAGATGCGGGACACTTGCCGACCTTTCCGGGGAGCCGGGCGCTCCACCCGATTTTCGGGAGCCTCCCGGCCATTCCAGGAGGGTAGGCAAGTATGATTTATAGTCATAAATATCACATAACTTACAAACATACAGGTGCATGTTTTAATACTGAATACAGGAGCCAGATAAAAAATAAAGGAGCCATCAATATAATTTATGCAAATAAAATGCTAAGGGTCTGAGTTTAAAAAAATATTTGTTCAGATGAGTACAGTAATTTGCTGAGATTTGTGTGATTCACAGGCCTCACATTATTCTGCGGAGGGAGATACTAGAAGGCTACTCACAGCGCTTTCCAGTAAAATATGGAATTCTGCCACATATGCAACAATTCTATGAACTTTACTATAATAATCTGATAAATCTATTCATTGCATGATTTCAATTATTATGTTTTATCATACAGCACCAAAATATTATGTGGCCCAGATTGTTTTATTCATTCATGTCAATCTCTGATCTAATGAAATTTGCAGTGTAACTTCCTATCACAGGTTACGTCGATGATAATCACTGAGCCACCATTAGCATTTTTAGCAAGATAAGACTGGTAATGTGGATGAGCACTGAACACAACAAAACAATAAAAATGCCTAATACCCCTTTCAGACCACCACCTCTGCACACGTGTTATTGGCATTGCAAGGGTTGACCCGGTATTTCAACCCTGGCCCAGCTCACAGTGCGGTGTGAACGGGAGCCGGGTCGATGCGACCAGTTTCCTGTTCACTTTCTGTGTACGGACAGCGCTTGGAGTTCATGTGATTTCCAAGCTCAGACCCGGCCCCGTCACCCCTGACGTCACCAATTCGGCAATATGCCGGGCTGCAGTCAGCGGCGGTGGGGATCCTGAGGCGGGTCGCACGCTGGGAGCTCCCGTGTCAGGCTCCAGGGTGTGACCCGCCTCAGGCAGTCTGAAAGGGGTATTACTGTGATTGGTCTGCCCAAGCAAATAGTGATGTGATCATTTTCAAGTAGCAGACGAACACAGTTTTGAGACTCGGAAGATGTCCCTGCTGAACTATTCATCGAGTTAGGTCACATAGGGGGAGAATTATTACTGCATGGAGAGAGATAAAGTACTAACCAATCAGCTTACCAAGTTGTGTTAAAAAAAATGACTGTTATGAGCTGATTGGTTGATACTATGGGGTCTATTTACTAAGCATTTGAGAGAGATAAAGTGGACAGAAATAAATAAAAAAAACAGCCATTCAGCGCTTAAACTGCCATGTTACAGGCTGGGTTTGAAAAATGACAGTTAGGAGCTGATTGGTTGGTACTTTATCTCCATCCACTTTAGTTTTCTCAAAGGCTTAGTAAATAGACCCCTCTATCTCTGTCCACTTTATCTCCCTATAAGCTTTGATAAATCTTTCCCATAGTCTCAGAGCTGGAGTGCTCTTGTGTGATAGAGAAGATGCACTCTGCCTCCATTCCCATATGTCACTAGAGGAATAATTAAGCACGCATGAACAATGCATTTTTCTAGTGGCCTTATAACCTTTATTAATTAGCTTATTAATTTGATACAAATTAGTAACATTCCAAAGCCCTGTGCAACTAGAAATACTACAGAAAATATAAAAGAAAGCTTTTATTGTAACATGGTTACGGAGCTGGTGAAACATGAGCATTCAGTAGGAGTGGTTGGGGAATTCACAACTATTATATAATAATGAAGTAATATCATTTACAACGCGGTTGTGGAAGACAATAATATGCAATTACACAGGCTCTATACAAGAGGCACAAAGGAGATGAACCTGATGTAGACCATTTTCTTGTTCAATATATCTTTATATCTGTTTCATTGTAATACTGTGTTACCTTCATATTTTGTTTACACAGGACATACAAAACATAAAATTTATTTTTAGTTAATTTATAAAGGTAACCTCTTAAAAATACACTGAAGTACTAGCAGGGGAAGTCACAATACTTCTCATAGAAGATAGAGAAAGGAGCGCAGTTACAAGGCAACAGACTCAAATGCAATGAAGATACATATAAAATAACTAATTAATGAAACCTATATAAAACATATCCAATTTAAAAATTGGATAGAAAGGCAAAAGCACAGAATACAAACAGCACAGTGGTAAAGATGCAGAGTTGTCCGCAATCACGCCCCAAAAAGTAGGTTTAATTTCTGTTCAATAAAGAAATCACAGTGTATATACAGTTCTAACTATCGTAACATATCCACAGGATGCACTTAATGCCCATTTTTATTGCTCTTTGTTTTATTGCAAAGTATGCATTCACTATTGGGCATAAAAAAACATCAACTACATCACTAATACATCAGAGATGACGGATTCTTTCCGAAGGGAAGGATCTGACATCTCAGTATTCAATGAGCGGCCAAATCCTACAGGATTTGGCCGTTCCCGACAATATCAACCATTTGGCCGCGTTTCCGACAAAACACGTGGATCCGCAGCTATTCCACCGATCCACGTGTTTTCCAACAAACGGAGGGAGGATTGAATAGGTCGGAACATCTTCCGACCTAAAAAAGTTGGAAACTGCCACCTTTCCGACAAGACAACAGTTTCCAACTGAAATTGAATACACCCCATAATGTGGCTGTCTAAGGTGTACATACAAATTCGTGTCACAACTGTGAGAAAAAAACTTCACTGTAATCGGCCTATGCTAGAACGCAGGGGTTGGGTTGAACCTGGACCAATTGTAAGTTGGGTCTAAAAAATAATTTAAATATCACACAAAATCTCTGAAAAGCATTAGCTTCACATTGCATAACTTTCACTGATACAATTAAATTGACACAGCATTAACAAGCTTTATTACTTGGTAAGACAGATGCAGGATTGTATGGATAGGTGACTCTATTGTAATTTGGGCAGATGATGACACATAGGGCCTAATTCAGACCTGATCCCTGTTGTGCAAAATCGTACAGCAGACGATTATCGATTGACTGCGCATGCGTATGCACCACAATGGGCACACGTGAGACCAAACAGAGACAGAATGGTGCGAAAATTTTGATCGCTAGGTGTACGCAAGGTGATTGACAAGAAGCGGACGTTTATGGGTGGTGACTGGTCGTTTTCTGGGAGTGTCAGGAAAAACACAGGCGTTTCCAAGCGTTTTCAGGGAGGGTGTGTGACGTCAGCTCCAGCCCTGATCAGCCTGTTTGTATCGCACTGTACGAGCAAGTCCTGGGCTACGCACAGACTGGAAAAATAATTAGATGGTGAGTGAGCTGCGAACGGATTTGCAGATGTCCGCTGTCTGGTGAAGTTTTCACATGGCGTACGCATGCATTCGCACACTTGCATGGGCCAGGTTTTCACTCTCTATGGGCAGCGGCTATCTGATCGCAGACTACTGCAAAAACGCAGAGGAGTGACCAGGTCTGAATTAGGCCCATAGACTGAACATGGACATCTTTTGGAACACTGTTCTCACATTGTAGCTATGTGTGTTAGGGTTTCAGCTAAACTGGATGATAATGCAAGTGATACTGTATCTTTGCACAGGGGAGTGATGTAGTTGGCTTGACCTTGCACCTAACATATACACTAAACGAACTGTCACGAATAACCAGCAGATGTGCCTGGTTTCAACCAGGCAAAGGTTTGCTGGGCATAACATATTACCCCTGTTCACCCCCTTAGGAGACAAATTTAAAAAAATTCCCTACTTAGTGGGAGGCTGCAAGTAACTGTCACTGTTTCCAGACCACCCAGCAGGTCACATGTTTGCGGTAACCTAGAAGGTGCACAGGGAGAGTTCACTAACTGTCACATTTTCCAAGGCACATTGAAGATGCATTGTAAATGGCAGGCGGACATAACACCAAAACGAAGTAACCAATTACAATGCCAATAAAATTCTGCAAATCTATGCGCTAAGAGCTTTCATTTGGTATATGATGTGTCCTAACAACGGCATCATAGAAATAATAAGATTTTACTTACCGATAAATCTATTTCTCGGAGTCCGTAGTGGATGCTGGGGTTCCTGAAAGGACCATGGGGAATAGCGGCTCCGCAGGAGACAGGGCACAAAAAGTAAAGCTTTTCCAGATCAGGTGGTGTGCACTGGCTCCTCCCCCCATGACCCTCCTCCAGACTCCAGTTAGGTACTGTGCCCGGACGAGCGTACACAATAAGGGAGGATTTTGAATCCCGGGTAAGACTCATACCAGCCACACCAATCACACCGTACAACTTGTGATCTAAACCCAGTTAACAGTATGATAACAGCGGAGCCTCTGAAAGATGGCTTCCTTCAACAATAACCCGAATTAGTTACCAATAACTATGTACAATTATTGCAGATAATCCGCACTTGGGATGGGCGCCCAGCATCCACTACGGACTCCGAGAAATAGATTTATCGGTAAGTAAAATCTTATTTTCTCTATCGTCCTAGTGGATGCTGGGGTTCCTGAAAGGACCATGGGGATTATACCAAAGCTCCCAAACGGGCGGGAGAGTGCGGATGACTCTGCAGCACCGAATGAGAGAACTCCAGGTCCTCCTTAGCCAGAGTATCAAATTTGTAAAATTTTACAAACGTGTTCTCCCCTGACCACGTAGCTGCTCGGCAAAGTTGTAATGCCGAGACCCCTCGGGCAGCCGCCCAAGATGAGCCCACCTTCCTTGTGGAGTGGGCCTTTACAGATTTAGGCTGTGGCAGGCCTGCCACAGAATGTGCAAGTTGGATTGTGCTACAGATCCAACGAGCAATCGTCTGCTTAGACGCAGGAGCACCCATCTTGTTGGGTGCATACAATATAAACAACGAGTCAGATTTTCTGACTCCAGCTGTCCTTGCAATATATATTTTTAATGCTCTGACAACGTCCAGTAACTTGGAGTCCTCCAAGTCACTTGTAGCCGCAGGCACTACAATAGGCTGGTTCAGATGAAATGCTGACACCACCTTAGGGAGAAAATGCGGACGAGTCCGCAGTTCTGCCCTGTCCGAATGGAAAATCAGATATGGGCTTTTGTAAGATAAAGCTGCCAGTTCTGACACTCTCCTGGCCGAAGCCAGGGCTAGAAGCATGGTCACTTTCCATGTGAGATATTTCAAATCCACCTTTTTTAGTGGTTCAAACCAATGAGATTTTAGAAAGTCCAAAACCACATTGAGATCCCACGGTGCCACTGGAGGCACGACAGGAGGCTGTATATGCAGCACTCCCTTAACAAAGGTCTGGACTTCAGGGACTGAAGCCAATTCTTTTTGAAAGAAAATCGACAGGGCCGAAATTTGAACCTTAATAGATCCCAATTTGAGACCCATAGACAATCCTGATTGCAGGAAATGTAGGAATCGACCCAGTTGAAATTCCTCCGTCGGAGCACTCCGATCTTCGCACCACGCAACATATTTTCGCCAAATTCGGTGATAATGTTGCACGGTTACTTCCTTCCTTGCTTTAATCAAAGTAGGAATGACTTCTTCCGGCATGCCTTTTTCCTTTAGGATCCGGCGTTCAACCGCCATGCCGTCAAACGCAGCCGCGGTAAGTCTTGAAACAGACAGGGACCCTGCTGAAGCAAGTCCCTCCTTAGAGGTAGAGGCCACGGATCTTCCGTGATCATCTCTTGAAGTTCCGGGTACCAAGTCCTTCTTGGCCAATCCGGAACCACTAGTATCGTTCTTACGCCTCTTTGCCGTATAATTCTCAATACTTTTGGTATGAGAGGCAGAGGAGGAAACACATACACCGACTGGTACACCCAAGGCGTTACCAGCGCGTCCACAGCTATTGCCTGCGGATCTCTTGACCTGGCGCAATACCTGTCCAGTTTTTTGTTGAGGCGAGACGCCATCATGTCCACCATTGGTCTTTCCCAACGGGTTACCAGCATGTGGAAGACTTCTGGATGAAGTCCCCACTCTCCCGGGTGAAGAACGTGTCTGCTGAGGAAGTCTGCTTCCCAGTTGTCCACTCCCGGGATGAACACTGCTGACAGTGCTATCACATGATTCTCTGCCCAGCGAAGAATCCTTGCAGCTTCTGCCATTGCACTCCTGCTTCTTGTGCCGCCCTGTCTGTTCACATGGGCGACTGCCGTGATGTTGTCCGACTGGATCAACACCGGTTTTCCCTGAAGCAGAGGTTCTGCCTGGCTTAGAGCATTGTATATTGCTCTTAGTTCCAGAATGTTTATGTGAAGAGACGTTTCCAGGCTCGTCCATACTCCCTGGAAGTTTCTTCCTTGTGTGACTGCTCCCCAGCCTCTCAGGCTGGCGTCCGTGGTCACCAGGATCCAATCCTGTATGCCGAATCTGCGGCCCTCCAATAGATGAGCACTCTGCAACCACCACAGAAGAGACACCCTTGTCCTTGGAGACAGGGTTATCCGCAGGTGCATCTGAAGATGCGACCCTGACCATTTGTCCAACAGATCCCTTTGGAAAATTCTTGCGTGGAATCTGCCGAATGGAATTGCTTCGTAAGAAGCCACCATTTTTCCCAGGACTCTTGTGCATTGATGTACAGACACCTTTCCTGGTTTTTGAAGGTTCCTGACAAGCTCGGATAACTCCTTGGCTTTTTCCTCCGGGAGAAAAACCTTTTTCTGAACCGTGTCCAGAATCATCCCTAGGAACAGCAGACGAGTTGTCGGCATTAACTGGGATTTTGGAATATTCAGAATCCACCCGTGCTGTTTTAGCACTTCTTGAGACAGTGCTAATCCCATCTCTAGCTGTTCTCTGGACCTTGCTCTTATTAGGAGATCGTCCAAGTATGGGATAATTAATATGCCTTTTCTTCGAAGAAGAATCATCATCTCGGCCATTACCTTTGTAAAGACCCGAGGTGCCGTGGACAATCCGAACGGCAGCGTCTGAAACTGATAGTGACAGTTTTGTACAACGAACCTGAGGTACCCCTGGTGTGAGGGGTAAATTGGAACGTGGAGATACGCATCCTTGATGTCCAAGGATACCATAAAGTCCCCCTCTTCCAGGTTCGCTATCACTGCTCTGAGTGACTCCATCTTGAACTTGAACTTCTTTATGTACAGGTTCAAGGACTTCAGATTTAGAATAGGCCTTACCGAGCCATCCGGCTTCGGTACCACAAAAAGAGTGGAATAATACCCCTTCCCTTGTTGTAGAAGAGGTACCTTGACTATCACCTGCTGAGAGTACAGCTTGTGAATGGCTTCCAAAACCGTCTCCCTTTCGGAGGGGGACGTTGGTAAAGCAGACTTCAGGAAACGGCGAGGTGGATCTGTCTCTAATTCCAACCTGTACCCCTGAGATATTATCTGCAGGATCCAGGGATCTACCTGCGAGTGAGCCCACTGCGCGCTGTAATTTTTGAGACGACCACCCACCGTCCCCGAGTCCGCTTGAGAAGCCCCAGCGTCATGCTGAGGCTTTTGTAGAAGCCGGGGAAGGCTTCTGTTCCTGGGAAGGAGCTGCCTGTTGCTGTCTCTTCCCTCGACCTCTGCCTCGTGGCAGATATGAATAGCCCTTTGCTCTCTTATTTTTAAAGGAACGAAAGGGCTGCGGTTGAAAAGTCGGTGCCTTTTTCTGTTGGGGAGTGACTTGAGGTAGAAAGGTGGATTTCCCGGCTGTAGCCGTGGCCACCAAATCTGATAGACCGACTCCAAATAACTCCTCCCCTTTATACGGCAAAACTTCCATATGTCGTTTTGAATCCGCATCGCCTGTCCACTGTCGCGTCCATAAAGCTCTTCTGGCCGAAATGGACATAGCACTTACCCGTGATGCCAGTGTGCAGATATCCCTCTGTGCATCACGCATATAAAGAAATGCATCCTTTATTTGTTCTAACGACAGTAAAATATTGTCCCTGTCCAGGGTATCAATATTTTCAATCAGGGACTCTGACCAAACTACCCCAGCACTGCCCATCCAGGCAGTCGCTATAGCTGGTCGTAGTATAACACCTGCATGTGTGTATATACTTTTTTGGATATTTTCCATCCTCCTATCTGATGGATCTTTAAGTGCGGCCGTCTCAGGAGAGGGTAACGCCACTTGTTTAGATAAGCGTGTTAGCGCCTTGTCCACCCTAGGAGGTGTTTCCCAGCGCTCCCTAACCTCTGGCGGGAAAGGGTATAATGCCAATAATTTCTTTGAAATTATCAGCTTTTTATCAGGGGCAACCCACGCTTCATTACACACGTCATTTAATTCTTCTGATTCAGGAAAAACTATAGGTAGTTTTTTCACACCCCACATAATACCCTGTTTAGTGGTACCTGTAGTATCAGCTAAATGTAACGCCTCCTTCATTGCCAAAATCATATAACGTGTGGCCCTACTGGAAAATACGGTTGATTCGTCACCGTCACCACTGGAGTCAGTGCCTGCGTCTGGGTCTGTGTCGACCGACTGAGGCAAAGGGCGTTTCACAGCCCCTGACGGTGTTTGAGTCGCCTGGACAGGCACTAATTGATTGTCCGGCCGTCTCATGTCGTCAAACGACTGCTTTAGCGTGCTGACACTATCCCGTAGTTCCATAAATAAAGGCATCCATTCTGGTGTCGACTCCCTAGGGGGTGACATCCTCATATTTGGCAATTGCTCCGCCTCCACACCAATATCGTCCTCATACATGTCGACACACACGTACCGACACACAGCAGACACACAGGGAATGCTCCTAACGAAGACAGGACCCACTAGCCCTTTGGGGAGACAGAGGGAGAGTTTGCCAGCACACACCAAAAGCGCTATATATAACAGGGATAGCCTTATAATAAGTGCTCCCTTATAGCTGCTTTATATATATCAAAATATCGCCATAAATTTGCCCCCCCTCTCTGTTTTACCCTGTTTCTGTAGTGCAGTGCAGGGGAGAGACCTGGGAGCCGTCCTGACCAGCGGAGCTGTGAGAGGAAATGGCGCCGTGTGCTGAGGAGATAGGCCCCGCCCCTTTTCCGGCAGGCTCGTCTCCCGCTATTTAGTGAATCCAGGCAGGGGTTAAATATCTCCATATAGCCTCTGGGGGCTATATGTGAGGTATTTTTAGCCTTTATATAGGTTACATTTGCCTCCCAGGGCGCCCCCCCCCAGCGCCCTGCACCCTCAGTGACTGCGTGTGAAGTGTGCTGAGAGGAAAATGGCGCACAGCTGCAGTGCTGTGCGCTACCTTTAGAAGACTGCAGGAGTCTTCAGCCGCCGATTCTGGACCTCTTCTGACTTCAGCATCTGCAAGGGGGCCGGCGGCGCGGCTCCGGTGACCATCCAGGCTGTACCTGTGATCGTCCCTCTGGAGCTGATGTCCAGTAGCCAAGAAGCCAATCCATCCTGCACGCAGGTGAGTTCACTTCTTCTCCCCTCAGTCCCTCGTTGCAGTGATCCTGTTGCCAGCAGGACTCACTGTAAAATAAAAAACCTAAGCTAAACTTTTTCTAAGCAGCTCTTTAGGAGAGCCACCTAGATTGCACCCTTCTCGGCCGGGCACAAAAATCTAACTGGAGTCTGGAGGAGGGTCATGGGGGGAGGAGCCAATGCACACCACCTGATCTGGAAAAGCTTTACTTTTTGTGCCCTGTCTCCTGCGGAGCCGCTATTCCCCATGGTCCTTTCAGGAACCCCAGCATCCACTAGGACGATAGAGAAATATCACTAATAAAAGTTGTAACTGATTCTATTTAGGGTGATTCTCCAGAATGTGAACATAAAGTCCAGTGCATCACACGCTTTTCTTTATTTTTCTTTTAAACTGGTCTGCTAATAAACTGTTGTTATATGAAAACTTAATTACTTAGTAGCAATGCCTTACCCTATAACTTAAGATCCACTAAAATCTTGGTATTTTGGAGAAGTATGTCGTTTGAATTTGTGTAGCTGTCCCATGCATCACAGAGAATCGCCCTTTCATGTATCTAACATCTTCTAGAAGATAATAGCTTGAATCTGGTTGCTACGGGCAAAAGCTCCACTTATACCATAGTAAATAAACCCCAAGGAATGCATATTTCCTAGTTCATATAGCCCTTGAGGTGTAATAATGAATGTCTTTTCACAGGGAATAATATATCAGGAAGGAACAATAACCTTCTTTCTGAGACTGAACACTTGAACTCACAAGATAAACACATTTCCATGTGTTTAGTAATCCTTATGATCAGAACATTGTATAAATAGTAGTTTGTACATGTAAATATATAGCTGCGTTTCCATGGGTGATACATAACAACCTCTTAACCAGACACACACTGCACCATTTATACATTGTGTCCTTCACTGTTGTTTAGGAAAGAAAAAAATAAAATGTATTTTACAATTAAACAGTATCCTGTAGGCTTGCTTATAGTGCTTACAGCTACACAGAAGAGTGTATTCTTCAAGACAGAAGCTGATATCTTCACCATATATGGCCAAGGAGCTCCTACAGAGGAAAGATACTCAGCCCAGACCAATTCTCTTTGATGCTTTACCAAAGGGAGCTGTTAGCCTTTGTGTAATTCACTTGTATGTGCACACCATTAATCATCTTTATACAAGTAGGGAATGCTTTCCATATTAAGGAAGTGCCATTACTTCCAGTGTTTAAATGTTCAGAAAGTACCAGCTCCTAAGAAACCATTCAACTGTAAGGTTAAAAGAAAAAGTTCAATTAAAGTTGTATTTCCGACAGGGTAACCTGGGACTTGCAGTTTCATAATAGAGCCACTGGTTGGCTACACATGGAAGCACGTTCTGGGGGTGAACAACTGTATGTATAGCACTGTTCATGTTCCTATCCATAACTGGTTTCCGACCTTTTTACAGACTTGTTGAAGTGAGAGGTATGGAGTGGTGTGATGCCATGAACCGCATCACTGCTGCTCAATAGCACACTTTGTACCATTGAGCAGTATCTGAATGTGCGGAAAGTGAGCAAGATTCAAGGCTGTAGAGAGTGGGACTGGTCCAGTACTGCAGGGGGCATGGCCTAATAATGGAGGCATGGCTTACAAAAATAGGGGGGGGGGGGACAGTATAGGATAGTGCCGCGAAATGCACAGAGTGGCACTTGACATGTAACATATTCTCAATCTTTTTAGGCCCCAGTACACCATTTTTATAATGTAGTCATCTCAAATGTATAATCGCACAGGGTAATAATTATATACTATATGTATTTAAAGACAGAATGTACAGTACTGCAATAATGTTTGACAGAGCCACAAAGAAATTATTATTGTAACACAAGCATGTAGTCTGGGCCTCACTAGACAGGTGGAAAAGGTATGTTGAACCAGAGGAATATTTAATATACTAAAACAAACTAAATACTATTATGTGTAACAAAACAGTAATAGAAACATAGAAACATAGAATTTGACGGCAGATAAGAACCACTTGGCCCATCTAGTCTGCCCATTTTTTTTATCCTTTAGGTAATAGAAAGTGATTGGTGTAACTCTCATATATGAAAGTAGTTTGGGAGATGGGTTGTTATATAAACATCACCATACAGAAGAGGTTTGTGAGATGTGTACACAATGCCTACTGGACTTTCAAAGCCAGAAGTCACCGTACATTTCAGCGCAATGCAATTACATACACTGTGGGAGCAGCCTGCACTAATGCAATGTCTGCTCAGTCCTTTAAATTGTGCTCGCTGAGACATGTGTCTCTACCATTATAGATAAGCAAATACTTATAAGTCCCCAAAGAGTGAAAAGCATTTACATAATCTTTCCAGCTCTCCATTATCTGATTATACGTTAAATACATATTGAATGCAAAGATCATAGATGCATAGATGAAAAAAATGGTTTCCCTCCACAGGCAGCTGTCATTTTTGGCAGAGCACAGTCATTTTTATTTTTTCAGTTCATTCTGGTTCTGCAAAAATGCAAAACAGCTTTTTTGGAAGAACGACAGAATTGGGGGATATTCAGCTCAGACAGTTTTCTTGCGCCATTCACAAGTACCTCATACATGAAAAATGTGTTCCAGGATGCAATATGTGTTGCCACTTTATTTTTCTTTTATTAAAGTCTTTTATGCATCATGTTTAGCTTGTGATTCAAATCTTGACAGACATTGTTTTCCAAGCACAGTTATAAAAATGAGTATGATGTGATCATATTAACAATAATCTGATGCATTTAAATGGACATCACAGTGGACATCACTTAGAGCAAATTTCCAATTCTTATAAACCCACATTCTAATTAAAATAAATATATGCACAGTATTGCATATTTAAATATATATATATATATATATATATATATATATATATATATACACTGCTCAAAAAAATAAAGGGAACACTAAAATAACACATCCTAGATCTGATTGAATGAAATATTCTTATTAAATACTTTGTTCTTTACATAGTTGAATGTGCTGACAACAAAATCACACAAAAATTATCAATGGAAATCAAATTTATTAACCCATGGAGGTCTGGATTTGGAGTCACACTCAAAATGAAAGTGGAAAAACACACTACAGGCTGATCCAACTTTGATGTAATGTCCTTAAAACAAGTCAAAATGAGGCTCAGTAGTGTGTGTGGCCTCCACGTGCCTGTATGACCTCCCTACAATGCCTGGCCATGCTCATGATGAGGTGGCGGATGGTCTCCTGAGGGATCTCCTCCCAGACCTGGACAGTCTGTGGTGCAACAAGGTGTTGGTGGATGGAGCGAGACATGATGTCCCAGATGTGCTCAATTGGATTCAGGTCTGGGAACGGGCTGGCCAGTGCATAGCATCAATGCCTTCATCTTGCAGGAACTGCTGACACACTCCAGCCACATGAGGTCTAGCATTGTCTTGCATTAGGAGGAACCCAGGGCCAACCGCACCAGCATATGGTCTCACAAGGGGTCTGAGGATTTCATATTGGTACCTAATGGCAGTCAGGCTACCTCTGGCGAGCACATGGAGGGCTGTGCGGCCCCCCAAAGAAATGCCACCTCACACCATTACTGACCCACTGCCAAACCGGTCATGCTGGAGGATGTTGCAGGCAGCAGAACGTTCTCCTTGACGTCTCCAGACTCTGTCACGTCTGTCACATCTGTCACATGTGCTCAGTGAGAACCTGCTTTCATCTGTGAAGAGCACAGGGCGCCAGTGGCGAATTTGCAAATCTTGGTGTTCTCTGGCAAATGCCAAACGTCCTGCATGGTGTTGGGCTGTAAGCACAACCCCCACCTGTGGACGTCAGGCCCTCATACCACCCTCATGGAGTATGTTTCTGATCGTTTGAGTAGACACTTGCACATTTGTGGCTTGCTGGAGGTCATTTTGCAGGGCTCTGGCAGTGCTCCTCCTGTTCCTCCTTCCACAAAGGCGGAGGTAGCGTTCCTGCTGCTGGGTTGTTTCTCTCCTACGGCCTCCTCCACGTCTCCTGATGTACTGGCCTGTCTCCTGGTAGCGCCTCCATGCTCTGGACACTACGCTGACAGACACAGCAAACCTTCTTGCCACAGCTCGCATTGATGTGCCATCCTGGATGAGCTGCACTACCTGAGCGACTTGTGTGGGTTGTAGGGAGGTCATACAGGCACGTGGAGGCCACACACACTACTGAGCCTCATTTTGACTTGTTTTAAGGACATTACATCAAAGTTGGATCAGCCTGTAGTGTGTTTTTCCACTTTAATTTTGAGGGTGACTCCAAATCCAGACCTCCATGGGTTAATAAATTTGATTTCCATTGATAATTTGTGTGTGATTTTGTTGTCAGCACATTCAACTATGTAAAGAACAAAGTATTTAATAAGAATATTTAATTCATTCAGATCTAGGATGTGTTATTTTAGTGTTCCCTTTATTTTTTTGAGCAGTGTATATACCACCGAAACTAATCCGTTTCGGTGGTAGGCAGTCCTGGATGAAGGTGGCTGTTACCACCGAAACGGATTCGTTGACTGATGTTTGCTCTAAATTGCACATTTTGAAGGAATGGGTGAATATGCTATGCCCTAAATATTGACTGCATTTTTCTGATTTCTTACAATCATAATGTCTATGCATTGCTGCTTTACAAGAAATTAAAACCTTTTTAAGTGCATATTAATTGGTGTGCTGGCTACCCGTGTTTTTCTGCACTTCACTTTGACTCAGGTGTACATGGACTTTGCTATATATATATACATATTTAAATATGCAATACTGTGCAAAAGTTTTAGGCAGGTACAGAAAAAATGCTGCAAACCAAGACTGCTTTCAAAAATAGAAGTGTTTTAGTAGTTAATTATTATCAATTAACAGAATGCCAAGTGAATGAACAAAAGAGACGTCGAAATCAAATCAATATTTCAATATCTAAAACAAAATACCTTTTGCCTTCAAAACAGCATCAGGTACACTTGAACACAGTTTTTGAAGGACTTTGGCAGGGCAGTTGCTCTAAACAGCTTGAAGAACTAACCGCAGACTTTCTGTGGATGTAGTCTTGCTCAAATCCTTCTGTCTCTTCATGTAATCCCAGACAGACTCGATAATGTTGAGATCAGGGCTCTGTGGGGGCCATCACTTCTAGGACTTATTGTTCTTCTGTACACTGAAGATAGTTCTTAATGACATTGGCTGTATGTTTGGGATTGTTGTCCTGAAGCATAATACATTTGGAGCTAATCAGATGCCTTCCTGATGGTATTGCATGATGGACCTGTGTGTATTTCTCAGCACTGAACCATAAAGAAACGGTCAACGCTGAGGATCATAGACGAAGTGATCAGCCAAGGAAACAAGCATCAGATGAAAGACATATGCTTACTTCCCTTCAAAGTTGAAGATGTCCAGCAGTGCCATCAGCTCAGAACTGGCAGAAACCAGTGGGACCCAGGTACACCCATCTATTGTTAGCAGACGTCTGGCCAGAAGTAGTCTTCATGGAAGAACTGTGCCCAAAAACCCATACTTTCGAGATGGAATCAAGGCCAAGCGACTCAACTATGCACGAAAACGTAGGAACTGGGGTGCAGAAAAATGGCAGCAGGTGCTCTGGACTAATGAGTCAAAATTTGAAATATTTGTCTGTAACAGAAGGCAGTTTGTTTGCCAAAGGGCTGGGGGTAAGTACAATAATGAGTGTCTGCAGGCAACAGTGAAGCATGGTGGAAATTCCTTGCAAATTCGGGGCTGCATTTCAGTAAATGGAGTTGGGGATTTGGTCAGGATTAATGGTGTTCTCAATGCTGAGAGATACAGGCAGGTACTTATCCATCATGCAATACCATCAGCAAAGAATCTGACTGGCTCCATACAGCCAATGTCATTAAAAACTATTTTCAGCATAAAGAAGAACAAGGAGTCCTGTAAGTGATTATATGACCCCCACAGAGCCCTGATATCAACATAATCAAGTCTGTCTGGGATTACATAGAGACAGAAAGATTTGAACAAGCCTACATCTACAGAAGATCTGTGGTTAGTTTTCCAAGATATTTGGAACAACTTCTCTTCAGAGGTCTTTCAAAAACTGTATGCAAGTGTATCTAGAGAAATGTATGCTGTTTTGAAGGCAAAGGGTGATTTGATTTAGATGTTGAAATGTTGACTTGATGTAGATTTCTCTTTTTTTCATTAATTTAGCATTTAGTAAATTGATAAAATTAAACTATTAACACTTCTATTTTTGAAAGCGTTCTTATGCTGGCCATACATTATGATGACTCGCATTAGATTCCAGTCGTCTCACGACTTCCCCGCCAGTTACCCGCCGTACGATAGATCGAAAGGTGCTTTTGCACCTTATGATCTATCGTGTGATTAACAATGGGCCCCTACCCGGATCGGCTGATCATATGTGAGCATCGTAATCGCACCCACAACATGCACGATGTGCAGGCGATGGGTCAATTGACGCGTAGATATCATATATTCGTACACGATATCGACCTAGTGTATGACCTGATTACTTTGCAGCATTTCTTCCACACCTGCCTAAAACCTTTGCACAGTACTGCATATACGGTACATCACTGCAAAATAAGTCATGAATGAATCACCATTGTCCATTTATTGATTATATTTTTCTCTTCTCTGAATTAAACAGGAACATATCCTATTTAATAATAATAATTTACTCACCGGTAATTCTATTTCTCGTAGTCCGTAGTGGATGCTGGGAACTCCGTAAGGACCATGGGGAATAGCGGGCTCCGAAGGAGGCTGGGCACTCTAGAAAGATTTATGACTACCTGGTGTGCACTGGCTCCTCCCACTATGACCCTCCTCCAAGCCTCAGTTAGGATACTGTGCCCGGACGAGCTGACATAATAAGGAAGGATTTTGAATCCCGGGTAAGACTCATACCAGCCACACCAATCACACCGTACAACTCGTGATACTATATCCAGTTTGACAGTATGAAAACAACTGAGCCTCTCAACAGATGGCTCAACAATAACCCTTTAGTTAGCAATAACTATTTACAAGTATTGCAGACAATCCGCACTTGGGATGGGCGCCCAGCATCCACTACGGACTACGAGAAATAGAATTACCGGTGAGTAAATTCTTATTTTCTCTGACGTCCTAGTGGATGCTGGGAACTCCGTAAGGACCATGGGGATTATACCAAAGCTCCCAAACGGGCGGGAGAGTGCGGATGACTCTGCAGCACCGAATGAGAGAACTCTAGGTCCTCCTCAGCCAGGGTATCAAATTTGTAGAATTTTGCAAACGTGTTTGCTCCTGACCAAGTAGCTGCTCGGCAAAGTTGTAAAGCCGAGACCCCTCGGGCAGCCGCCCAAGATGAGCCCACCTTCCTTGTGGAATGGGCATTTACAGATTTTGGCTGTGGCAGGCCTGCCACAGAATGTGCAAGCTGAATTGTACTACAAATCCAGCGAGCAATAGTCTGCTTAGAAGCAGGAGCACCCAGCTTGTTGGGTGCATACAGGATAAACAGCGAGTCAGATTTTCTGACTCCAGCCGTCCTGGAAACATATATTTTCAGGGCCCTGACAACGTCTAGCAACTTGGAGTCCTCCAAATCCCTAGTAGCCGCAGGCACCACAATAGGCTGGTTCAGGTGAAACGCTGACACCACCTTAGGGAGAAACTGGGGACGAGTCCTCAATTCTGCCCTATCCATATGGAAAATCAGATAAGGGCTTTTACATGATAAAGCCGCCAATTCTGACACTCGCCTGGCTGAAGCCAAGGCCAATAACATGACCACTTTCCACGTGAGATATTTTAGATCCACGGTTTTTAGTGGCTCAAACCAATGTGATTTTAAGAAACTCAACACCACGTTGAGATCCCAAGGTGCCACAGGAGGCACAAACGGGGGCTGAATATGCAGCACTCCTTTCACAAATGTCTGAACTTCAGGTACTGAAGCTAGTTCTTTTTGAAAGAAAATCGACAGAGCCGAGATCTGTACTTTAATGGAGCCTAGTTTTAGGCCCATATTCACTCCTACTTGCAGGAAATGCAGAAATCGACCTAGCTGAAATTCCTCTGTTGGGGCCTTTTTGGCCTCGCACCATGCAACATATTTCCGCCATATGCGGTGATAATGCTTTGCCGTAACATCTTTCCTGGCTTTAATAAGCGTAGGAATGACTTCTTCCGGAATACCCTTTTCCTTCAGGATCCGGCGTTCAACCGCCATGCCGTCAAACGCAGCCGCGGTAAGTCTTGGAACAGACAGGGCCCCTGCTGTAGCAGGTCCTGTCTGAGCGGTAGAGGCCACGGGTCCTCTGAGAGCATCTCTTGAAGTTCCGGGTACCACGCTCGTCTTGGCCAATCCGGAACCACGAGAATTGTGTTTACTCCTCGCTTTCTTATTATTCTCAATACCTTTGGTATGAGAGGCAGAGGAGGGAACACATAAACCGACAGGTACACCCACGGTGCCACTAGAGCGTCCACAGCTATCGCCTGAGGGTCCCTTGACCTGGCGCAATATCTTTTTAACTTTTTGTTGAGGCGGGACGCCATCATGTCCACCTGTGGTTTTTCCCAACGGTTTACCAGCATCTGGAAAACTTCTGGATGAAGTCCCCACTCTCCCGGGTGGAGGTCGTGTCTGCTGAGGAAGTCTGCTTCCCAGTTGTCCACTCCCGGAATGAACACTGCTGACAGTGCTAGTACATGATTCTCCGCCCATCGGAGAATTCTTGTGGCTTCTGCCATCGCCATCCTGCTTCTTGTGCCTCCCTGTCGATTTACATGGGCGACTGCCGTGATGTTGTCTGACTGGATCAGCACCGGCTGGTGTAGGAGCAGGGATTTTGCTTGACTTAGGGCATTGTAAATGGCCCTTAGTTCCAGAATATTTATGTGAAGGGAAGTCTCCTGACTCGAGCATAGTCCTTGGAAGTTTCTTCCCCGTGTGACTGCCCCCCAGCCTCGAAGGCTGGCATCCGTGGTCACCAGGACCCAGTCCTGTATGCCGAACCTGCGGCCCTCTAGAAGATGGGCACTCTGCAGCCACCACAGTAGAGACACCCTGGTTCTTGGAGACAGGGTTATTAAGCGATGCATCTGAAGATGCGATCCGGACCATTGGTCCAACAGGTCCCACTGAAAGATTCTGGCATGGAACCTGCCGAAGGGAATTGCTTCGTAAGAAGCTACCATCTTTCCCAGGACCCGCGTGCAGTGATGCACCGATACCTGTTTTGGTTTCAGGAGGTCTCTGACTAGAGATGACAACTCCCTGGCTTTCTCCTCCGGGAGAAACACTTTTTTCTGGACTGTATCCAGAATCATACCCAGGAACAATAGCCGTGTCGTCGGAACCAGCTGTGACTTTGGGATATTCAGAATCCAGCCGTGCTGGTGCAGCACTTCCTGAGATAGTGCTACTCCCACCAACAACTGTTCCTTGGACCTCGCCTTTATTAGGAGATCGTCCAAGTACGGGATAATTAAAACTCCCTTTTTTCGAAGGAGTATCATCATTTCCGCCATAACCTTGGTAAATACCCTCGGTGCCGTGGACAGTCCAAACGGCAGCGTCTGGAATTGGTAATGGCAATCCTGTACCACAAACCTGAGGTACTCCTGGTGAGGATGGTAAATGGGGACATGCAAGTAAGCATCCTTGATGTCCAGGGATACCATGTAATCCCCCTCGTCCAGGCTTGCAATAACCGCCCTGAGCGATTCCATCTTGAACTTGAATTTTATTATGTATGTGTTCAAGGATTTCAAATTTAAAATGGGTCTCACCGAACCGTCCGGTTTCGGCACCACAAATAGTGTGGAATAGTAACACCGGCCTTGTTGAAGTAGGGGTACCTTGATTATCACCTGCTGGGAATACAGCTTGTGAATTGCCGCTAGCACCGCCTCCCTGTCTGAGGGAGCAATCGGCAAGGCAGATTTTAGGAACCGGTGGGGTGGAGACGCCTCGAATTCCAGTTTGTACCCCTGAGATACTATTTGAAGGATCCAGGGATCCACCTGTGAGCGAGCCCACTGATCGCTGAAATTCTTGAGGCGGCCCCCCACCGTACCTGGCTCCGCCTGTGGAGCCCCACCGTCATGCGGCGGACTTGGAAGAAGAAGCGGGGGAGGACTTTTGCTCCTGGGAACCTGCTGTTTGTTGCAGCCTTTTTCCCCTACCTCTGCCTCTGGACAGAAAAGACCCGCCTTTTCCACGCTTGTTTTTCTGGGTCCGAAAGGACTGAACCTGATAAAACGGCGCCTTCTTAGGCTGTGAGGGGACATGGGGTAAAAATGCTGACTTCCCAGACGTTGCTGTGGAAACTAGGTCCGAGAGACCATCCCCAAATAATTCCTCACCCTTATACGGCAAAACTTCCATGTGCCTTTTAGAATCTGCATCTCCTGTCCACTGGCGAGTCCATAAGCCTCTCCTAGCAGAAATGGACAATGCACTTACTTTAGATGCCAGCCGGCAGATTTCCCTCTGTGCATCTCTCATATATAAGACTGAGTCTTTGATATGGTCTATGGTTAGCAGGATCGTGTCTCTGTCTAATGTGTCAATATTTTCTGACAGTTTATCTGACCACGCAGCGGCAGCACTGCACATCCATGCTGACGCAATAGCTGGCCTAAGTATAATGCCTGAGTGTGTGTATACAGACTTCAGGATCGCCTCCTGCTTTCTATCAGCAGGTTCCTTGAGGGCGGCCGTATCCGGAGACGGTAGTGCCACCTTTTTAGACAAACGTGTGAGCGCTTTATCCACCCTAGGAGGTGTTTCCCAACGTGACCTATCCTCTGGCGGGAAAGGGAACGCCATTAGTACCTTCTTAGGAATTACCAATTTTTTATCAGGGAAAGCCCACGCTTCTTCACACACTTCATTTAATTCATCTGATGGGGGAAAAACTACGGGTAGTTTTTTCTCCCCAAACATAATACCCTTTTTTGTGGTACCTGTATTTATATCAGAAATGTGTAACACCTCTTTCATTGCCTCAATCATGCAGTGAATGGCCTTAGTGGGCATCAGGTTAGACTCATCGTCGTCGACACTGGTGTCAGTATCAGTGTCGACATCTGGGTCTGCGGTCTGAGGTAGCGGGCGTTTTAGAGCCCCTGATGACCTGTGAGACGCCTGGACAGGCACGAGCTGAGAAGTCGGCTGTCCCACATTTGGCATGTCGTCAAATTTCTTATGTAAGGAGTCTATACGTGCACTCATTTCTTTCCATAAGCTCATCCACTCAGGTGTCTGCCCCGCAGGGGGTGACATCCCTTCTAAAGGCATCTGCTCCGTCTCCACATCATTATCCTCATCAAACATGTCGACACAGCCGTACCGACACACCGCACACACACAGGGAATGCTGCAACAGAGGACAGGACCCACAAAAGCCCTTTGGGGGGACAGAGTGAGAGTATGCCAGCACACACCAGAGCGCTATATAATGCAGGGACTAACTGAGTTATGTCCCCTATAGCTGCTTTTTCTATATAAATGTATACTGCGCCTAAATTTAGTGCCCCCCCACTCTTTTTTACCCTTTTCTGTAGTGTAGACTGCAGGGGAGAGCCAGGGAGCTTCCTTCCAGCGGAGCTGTGAGGGAAAAATGGCGCCAGTGTGCTGAGGGAGATAGCTCCGCCCCTTTTCCACGGACTATTCTCCCGCTTTTTCCTATATTCTGGCAGGGGTATTTTCCACATATATAGCCTCTGGGGCTATATATTGTGGTATTTTTGCCAGCCAAGGTGTTATTATTGCTTCTCAGGGCGCCCCCCCCCCCAGCGCCCTGCACCCTCAGTGACCGGAGTGTGAAGTGTGTGTGAGGAGCAATGGCGCACAGCTGCAGTGCTGTGCGCTACCTTGGTGAAGACTGATGTCTTCTGCCGCCGATTTTCCGGACCTCTTCTTGCTTCTGGCTCTGTAAGGGGGACAGCGGCGCGGCTCCGGGACCGAACACCAAGGCTGGGCCTGCGGTCGATCCCTCTGGAGCTAATGGTGTCCAGTAGCCTAAGAAGCCCAAGCTGGCTGCAAGCAGGCAGGTTCGCTTCTTCTCCCCTTAGTCCCTCGCTGCAGTGAGCCTGTTGCCAGCAGGTCTCACTGAAAATAAAAAACCTAATTTCTATACTTTCTTTCTAAAGGCTCAGGAGATCCCCTAGTGTGCATCCAACCTCGGCCGGGCACAAAATCTAACTGAGGCTTGGAGGAGGGTCATAGTGGGAGGAGCCAGTGCACACCAGGTAGTCATAAATCTTTCTAGAGTGCCCAGCCTCCTTCGGAGCCCGCTATTCCCCATGGTCCTTACGGAGTTTCCAGCATCCACTAGGACGTCAGAGAAAAAAGGATAGCATTGCGTCTCACCTCTATGGGGGGATTTAAGTGTTGTGCACGCCGGCAGCCACTAGATGGCACCCGATTGAGCAATTCAAGTGTTGCTCCATTCGGGCACGCACAGCCACTGTTATGTTGGTCCGTCATTTTGACAGGCTGGTAACTAGTTATACATAAAAGAATTCAAAGTTGGGGGTAAAGCAATAAAGAGGAGTAACTGCACTTAGCTAAGCCATTTGGGTACGAATACAGTATTTATTTTTTGCACGCAGGGTAAATACTGGCTGCTTTTGAATGTAGCCCACACATGCTGGCTTTATTTTTACACTGCAATTTCTATTTGATCTAAAACATGTCCCTCCCAACTCTAAATCTCTGCATATTTTAAATCTTCAATCTGCAGTGCAAGAGGGGCTAGCCCAGGTATAAAGTTACTCCTTATACCAACTGAATCAGCCCCTACAGTATGTGTCTCCATTTTACATCAACTGTATGCACAGCAAACACATACAAGACACCTAGACGACTGAATTATGCTTTATCAGCTCATCTTACTGTACATTACAGAAGTGGAACATCGTTTCACAATGGTTCTAATTGCAGATTCGTCTGACCAGTAAGAGAACAACCACATAAGCTCATCTGACCTCATACAGAAAAAATGTGAGAAAATAAAATCAAGCTGACTTAAAGAGAACAGAAATAAAATGTGAAAACATTTGAACAGGAAATAATTCTGCGTGATATTTAATACATTTAGAAACTGTTCTTTTTATATAGAATTCGAACTGTTAAGACTTAAGAAATAGATTTAAGAAAACCCATCCTGTTATCACAGAATCTTCGGTCACTTTGATGAAGCATCATGGGAAAATGTAATTACTGAAATCCGACTGGTTCTTGTTTTATCTGATGCAGAAGAACAAAAGACCAAAGACTGCCTTGCCAAGAACGAAAAATTACAGATACACATGTTAGGTTGAGTATGGTGTATAACAATTAGCGGTTGCCTCATCTGCCCCAAAAAAGGTTCTTGTGTACATGATAATACAAGGAGAAAAATAGCCTGGAAGAATGCAGACTTATTACAACAAATCAAACATAAAAATGATGAGAACACTGTACAACCTAGAGAACAATAGGAATACAAGAAAACTCAGGCTAACAGGGTCCTTAATGTTGTGGTTCAGCAATGTCTCTAACGGCTGCATCTTTTCTTAGTAGTACTGAGCGACTACCTGCAATGTTTAGTTATATGAACTAGTGTATTTCTTGTCCTCCTGGTACATTTCAGGTTGCACATAGATTTCAGTCTGCACCTAATTTTGTGTTCTTTTCAGATGCTCCAACAATGTACTGCAGTAGAAGCGCATAGTAATTGTTGCAGCTCTAGCACTACCTTCTTTATTCATTTGAAGCTGCATGACCACCACAGAAAATACTGTAGTTTCATAAGGTAGACCACTCCCCATAGCCAAGGCCCTCTGATTACCTACATGCAGCCATAGGCGTTTCTATAATGGGTGCAGTGTGTGAGATGCACACGGGCCCCTAGGTTCGAGGGGGCTCACACCGCACACACTGTACACATGTACTATACTTACCCCTCCGGCAGCCATTTCCAAGTGATTTGCGCATGCGCACTGGAGATGTCCCCGGGAACAAGGCATGGGCGCCATGTTCCCAGAGACCTGCGCATACACAGTAGACTCTGGCATTAAGCCAGAGTCTACTAGCTGCCGGAGAGGTGGGGGCTAGCAACTGAGGCTGCACACTGGTCCCCTCCTCTCTTAAAACCCACCTGCATGCAGCCATTTTCCCAGAGTCCCTTTGTTTCTGTCATGGTCCTGACCAAAAACCAGGTGACAAATGAGCTACTTGCAATTGGTCCACTGGTTAACACACTCCTGCTGCTGCCATTTAATGGTGGTGGTACAGATTTAAACGTTTAGCTTTTTTTCTGAAATTACTGCTAAGTTGTGTGTGATACTTTATTCCATGAGTCAATGTGAAGTGCATCAACAAATACGCTTTCTGTAGAAGTGCAACTGTGCAAAATGAGGGCCTGATGCAGAGAAGTACGCAAACGTACATCTCCAATGGAGGGAGGACTGCGCACTGCGCAGTGCCTCCTAGGCAGCAGCCATATTGACAGGCTGCTGCCGTTTTAGGGCGAGCAGTAAGAGGAGCTGGCCAGCATTTCCTAAAATTGGAGCGTGCCTCCCCCATTTTCTAGGAGTGGTGATGCCAGGGTCTGTGTCTTCCGAAGCAGATTTCCTGGCTCCACCTGAACAGTTCCAGTGGTATTTCTGAGTAATGAGGCTTACTCAGATGACCAATGCTGCCAACACTCAGGGCCGGCAACAGAAAATTTGGGGCCCGGTACACTGATATTTCTGGGGCCCCCTCAACCCCCCATGGTCACCCACTCTTAAACCAGAGGGTGTCTTCACACACACACACACACACACACACACACACACACACACACACACACACTGTGTTATATTAATATATATGACACACTATATCTATCTATATGTATATATATGGCAATTACTTTCCAACATTAACAACCAGGGTGCTTTCCTTGACAGATACAGGAATAAATGGGTTCCCTGGGGTGACTTGCATGTCAATCACTAGCAACATAAGAACCAGATTGCACTGCATGGATTTTTTTAGTGCAAATAAGGTGTATTCCAGAGCATTACATCATAGTGCAGGCACTACATCATCCTGCTGGAGAGCCGAGCACGCCGTCAGTGTACACACTTGACTTACCAGCAACACACAGCCGCCGGCGCTGCTAATCATCCAGGCTCCGAGTGTCAGTGACGTCCATGCAGCAACAAGCTGCCACACTCCCGCAGTCCTGCTCCTGCTTTGCCGCTCGCGCTCCTCACAGCAGAGACAGGGCGGGCGGGGGATACTCAGAGAGGAGGGACGGTCCAGATGCAGCGTCCTGTGTTACTAGTGCAACGTCATTGCACTGCACAGGGACACTGGCTGAGTGACAGATGACCTGGGGGCTGGGCTGGGGGCACTGAGGGGTGAGGGCCAGGGGGGCGCGCTAGGGGAAAAAAAGGCAGTTACTGATTCCTTTTAAATACACGGCAGGCGGACCGCAGCTTGTGTGATGCTGCAATTGATATAATTATTTAAATCTTACATGCTGCCGCCGCTGGACCTTGGGGCCCCTCACATTGATGGGGCCTGGGACGGGAGTCCCCTTTGACCCCCCCTGTCGCCGGGCCTGCCAACACTGCAATGTGTTCTACATCCATTTCTGAGTCAGGCCATGTTTCCCATTATAAGACCATCTGAAGAAAGAGAAATGCTGTGCACCCCACTCACAAACAATTGTCCAACACCTTTTTATTTCATTTAGGCTGGGGCCACACATAGCGGCCAAGCGGGTCCCGCTGGACAGGACCCGCTTGAGCGGGAGGTTTTTTTTGTGTGCACATGGATCCCACAGAACAGGATCCGGCCAGTGACACACGGAATTTCAATGGAACACAGTGCGCACAGCATTGACATGTATGTGTTTTCATTGAAATCCCACCGTCCTGTCAGCCGGTCCAACTGCAGCATGCTGCAGTTGGATCCGGCGGCGGCAGGACTGCCGCACATGTGTGGGTGCCTGCATAGGCGGTCTGCTTGCGGCCAAGCGGGTCCCGCTGAATGGGACCCGCTTGGCCGCTGTGTGTGACCCCAGCCTTAAATCTCATCCTGCAAAATGAAAGAGATGCATTTATGCACTTAATAAATGAACTCTTATGTGTAAGCTGTAGATGATTCTGCGCTGTAATGATAATGCTCCCCTGCTAAGATGAAGTACCCTCATTCCTATACCCCACTGACCAATGTTCAGCATGTAATCCGAGAATACTCTTAGTAAGGTCCAGGTATACTGTAGGTATTAGAACAAAGCATATTACTGAAAAAGCACAATATGTTCTTGTATTCTCAAAAGGCTCGATTCAGAGTTGGACAGTTTTACCACTGCCTGTGCTAAAATATGCGAGAGCAGCAGGAGACGCTTGTAGCAAATAGGCGCCCACTGCATGCTTGTGTGAGCCACTGCTGCATCCAAAGATGCAGCCTCAGATTATCTGCATGAACATCAGTCATTGGAGTCACCCTCAGTACTCAGGGTGGTCACTGTTTTCCCACTGCTGGGACCAGTGAAGAGTCATTTGAAGACGCAGACCCTGCTCTCAACACGCTACGACTGTCACTCACCTGAAGTCTACAGCTGCACTGTGTCCGATGACGCAGGACCTGCTTTGCACAAGTGCCGTACAGGTCCGGTGCATGTGCATTTCAACAAACATTGGCGATGTATGTAAACCACCATGTTTGAGTACATCTCTGAATTAGGCCAAAGTCAAACACTAATGTTCTCAAATGCTAAGATTTCAGTAATTCCTAAATTGTATGGACTATGTCAATATGTACTGTACAGGCATCCCTCTAGAACAGCACTTTCCAAATACAGTCCATATCTCCTTGCTGGAGCACAGCTGTATTCATTACTGACTGACACACTTTAAAAGATCCACAGGTGATATATATGTAAACAAAAAATACATGGTAAATGCTATTCAAAATTTTAGTGCAAAATCCAGTGGTTCTCAAACTGTGTGCCGTGGCACCCCGGGATGCCTTGGGACACTTGCAGGGGTGCCCTGGGTTGGTGGTCAGGGACCAATTAAAATTATTTATGGTCAATGTTATAACAAAACCAGTGCTTGTGGCTACCAATCAAAAAACATGGGACAAACAGAAGGAAACCTTCTCACTCACCACACAATTGAATTGAGGATGACATAAAAACACAATTTACTTAATTTAATATTTCTTTCTACATTTCTCAATAAGAAACTTTTGGCCTAGGGATGCTGTGAAAACAATTCTGATACTCTAGGGCGCCGTGATTCAAAAAAGTTAGGGAAGCACTGGTAATCTAAAAGTGCACGGAATACAGTTTACTTTCAATAGGTATTGATTATAATGTTGTCATTTCTTGACGTATAGTTCATTAATGGTTCTTGGTCAATGTTTGAAGAGGATTGTTTTCTGCGGTATCTAGATGATAGGTCGACAGTAATAAGGTCAACAGTCAATAGGTCGAACCCATATGGTCGACATGCATTAGGTTGACAGCTATTAAAGGTATACACGGTCAGTAGGCTGACATCTAAAAGGTCAACAGTGCTAAAGGTTGACAGTTACAAAATGTCAACAGGTTCAAATGGTTGACATTATAATGGTCGACACAAGTTTTATATCGGTTTTCTTTCTTCAACTTTTCCATACGTTACCATCCATGTGGACTGTGATTTGTAATAGTAACCTGTGCCACGCGCAAAGGTAGCGGACGAGGCATTTCCATGTCGAACTTTTACTGTGTCAACCTTTTGTATTTAAAACCAACTGAAAATAAATTGTACTTTTAGATTATGTACTAAAATTCTGAATAGCATTTACCATGCCTTTTTTGTTACCCTTTAACATCTGGGAGTTTTTTGTCTTTCCCTGTACAAATGATTTCACTTGTGACTCTATTAGGAGACCTGTTAATGTGAGGACCGAGCTTGAAAAGCGCTGCTCTAGAATATGTGAAATAACCAAATCCATTGAAATATTCTCAGAAGTGAAAAGTTAGGCACATCTAATAGTCTATAGGATTTTATGTTTCTTCTAATATTTTAATTTCTTTGTGCATAACAGCACCCGTGGCAGAATATGGCAGATAGACAACCACTTGAAAGAACTCTTGGTCAATGTACTGTTTTTTCCATCCTCTGACTACAGATCAAAGAGTAATGAGCTCATGTGACATCAGGCTGAGTGGCATGGATGCTGTGAAGAAAGTGCTGGTATTAGGATACTGTAATGCAAAAATATTAATAAGGAAGAGGCATACTCATAGCATGTACTTGCCAGCAATCTGCTCTGGATCATTATTTTGCCCAAGGCATTTCAGTTTATCATAAATGTTACAAGCTATGTCAGTTGTCTGCGTCATTTCTGAGTTATTATTCAGTTGTAATTATACGTTGGCTAATGTGGTAATAATTATGCAATTATATGTAAATGTCTATCCTTTGCTACAGACATCTGTATCTATTATAAGTATAAGCACCACCAAGCTATATGCTATATAGCTGCATATACAGCAATTTTTCTTAGGAAGAGCAAAATATATAACAATCTGTGTTTATCTCTTATTTGTACCTACACCTTAAAATACTTTTATATACAAAACTGAAATAGGTAAGAATAATTGTCTCATAAAAAAAGCACACTTTCATAGTATTAATCAGGGAAGCCATAAGGGGGGGACCGCCAGGACTGGAGTACCAGGCCTGGACAAAGAGGGTGGCCCGCCCGCTGGCTCCTACTGCTGATACCTGGAGAGCTGCGCCGGGCTGTGCAACAACAGCAAGCCAATTCTTAAACGCAAGCCTCCCCTGCACAACGGCTCTCTGTGAATAGTTCCTGCAGGTCCGCAGTGCTCCACCCCTATGTGACGTCAAAAAGAGAGGCTAATTCAGACTTGGTCGCTGCTGTGCGTTTTCACACAGCAGGTGAACAGGTCTGAACTGCTCATGCGTATGCACTGCGATGCGCAGGCGCGACAGACCACAGCAACGGGGATTGCCGGGCAGCGATGGGATGGTGCAAAAATTCCAAACACACCGGCGATCGCAAGGAGATTGACAGGAAGAGGGCGTTTGTAGGTGGCAACTGACCGTTTTCAAGGAGTGTCCGGAAAAACGCAGGCATGTCCAAGCATTTGGAGGGTGGGTTTCTGACGTCAGCTCCGGCCCCAATCAGCAAAATTAGTTTGTTCAACTCTGCTACACATCCAAACGCACACCTGAACAGCGAATTCCCCTTCCCCCTGTAGGCGGCGACTACCTAATCGTAGGGATGCAAAAAACACACCCTCGCAATCAGGTCTGAATTACCCCTAGGGTTGGAGTGATGCGGTAGAATACTGCAGCACTTCACCCCTACGGAGAAAAGATTACAGAGCAATACCTAGCAAAGATAGCATTGCAGAGGAGAGAACAGAAAGTCCAACCCAAAGAAACAGGTAAGCCAAAAGAATGGGCAGGGGTGCCCCGTCTATTTTTTCAGTCCCAGGACCCACAATTTCTGACGTCAGCCCTGGTATTAATATGTAATGTATATACATAGAATAACTGTTAGAAGTTACAGTGATAGCAGAACTACAGTATCAAGCTCTATCCAGGTAATCTTTGCCAATAACATTTATTTTATTAATATACACTGATGTAAATAAGTATCCATAAAACCAGAGGTCTTATGTCATCAGATACACTTGGTGAGTTTATCATCAGTTTAGTGTTCATTACAAAAAGTGGTTTATTATAAGAAATACAGGTTGAGTATCCCTTATCCAAAATGCTTGGGACCAGAGGTATTTTGGATATCGGATTTTTCCGTATTTTGGAATAATTGCATACCATAATGAGGTATCATGGTGATGGGACCCAAGTCTAAGCACAGAATGCATTTATGTTTCATATACACCTTATACACACAGACTGAAGGTTATTTTAGCCAATATTTTTTATAACTTTGTGCATGAAACAAAGTGTGTCTACATTCACACAATTCATTTATGTTTCATATACACCTTATACACACAGCCTACAGGTCGTTTAATATAATATTTTTTAATAACTTTATGTATTAAACAAAGTTTGTGTACATTGAGCCATCAAAAAAACAAAAGTTTCATTATCTCACTCTCACTCATAAAGTCCGTATTTCGGAATATTCCGTATTTCGGATATTTGGATATGGGATACTCAACCTGTAATGCATTCCTTACTGTAATTTATTGATGACATTAAAGGTCATTTTGACCTACAGTACATAAAAGCATTTGATCTATAGACTTGTGCCATTATATGGTCACAGAACTCATATAAATAGATAGATAGATAGATAGATAGATAGATAGATAGATAGATAGATAGATAGATAGATAGATAGAGTAGCTAGATAGAGAGCAGGTGCAACTCCAGTGAGATAGTTACTAGATGTAAAGCGCCAAATCGTTCAAAGGCGAAACCAACATGGTTTTGCTTTTAAACTAATTGTCTCTTTAAATCTAATGACTATCTCGATGGAATTGTGTGGCTATTACATTTGGCTCATGATATAGAGATTACAAAATGAAGTGATTACTTCAAAAGCGGTTGAAGAGCATGGGGCTAATTCAGACCTGTTCGCTCGCTAGGGTTTTTTTGCAGTCCTGCGTTTACATAGACGCCACCCATAGGTGAGTGTATTTTCGCTTTGCAAGTGTGCGTACGCATGTGGTGCAGAGCTGTACAAACAGATTTTGTGCAGTCTCTGAGTAGCCCAGGACTTATTCAGCCGCTGCGAACACTTCAGCCTGTCAGGAACCCTCCCTTCAATCGCTTGGACACGCCTGCATTTTTCCAACCACTCCCAGAAAACGGTCAGCTGACACCCACAAACGCCTTCTTCCTGTCAATCTCCTTGCAAACACATACTTTGCACAAACCCATTGCTCAGCAGCGATCCGCTTTGTACCCGTGCAACGTGCCTGCACATTGCGGTGCATATGCATGTGCAGTTTAGACCTGATCGCCTTCTGTACGAAAACACAGCCTCGCGATCAGGTCTGAACTAGTCCCCATGTCCACAGTGCTATGTGGTGGACAGGGAGATGCGATGCACATGATCACTGAGCCGTTGCAAGGTGCTGCTTTGCCATCATGCAGTAGAGGCAGTACTTATATGACTAAATTCACCATGGAACAGGGAGGGTAGGCGACCCTCAAAGGAGTTCACGGGAGCTCACCAAACTTTAGGAGCCGCCCCATCACACCGGAATGTAGGTACTGTAGGTAATTATGATTTGAATCAATACTATGTACTTGTCATGGCTTAGTTTACAATAGGAGTTATTTCCAGAAAGCAATTATCATTGTAGGAGATTATTGTCTTCTTTCCTCTAACTGCACTCTAGTAAACAATGCTAATGGGTGCAGGCAGTGGCATAAACAAATATCCTTTTGCACAGCAAAGAATGTCATTAAAACTGTCCCCTTCAATATTATTAACTTATACCAATAATCTTTCTCTGCAAAATATAATTTCATATTGGCACTGTTTCACAAAACTGGGGACACTGTGACTCCTACTCTATACTTGCCAATTATTGTCATCGCTTCACCAAATTTCTTCTATCAGTTGCTGCAAAACTCCAACCGATGCACTATCCCTCAAGTACCAGAAATCACGTGATCAGAGGGATTCAGTATGGGCGTTTGGGATCCCGGCAGTCAGAATCCCGATGCCAGGATCCTAAAACCTGCAATACCGACAGGGGTGAGTTAGGACTGTTCTCCCCTCTCCAAACCTCCGAACCCTCCCTTTCCGCAGCCTAACCCTAACCTCCCCCTATAGTGCATATACCTAACCTCCCTGCAGCAGTGCCTAAACCTTACCCCACCCCCTCCCTGCAGCCTAAACCTAACCCTCCCTGTGGGTGCCTAACCCTAACCTCCCCTCCCCACACCCTAACCCCCACCTCCACCCCCTGAGTGGCGGCTAAACTAACTCCCCCCAGCCCTAAACCTAACCCAGGCGCTATACTTACATAGGTTAGGGATTCCAGTGCCGGGATTGTGATGGGTGTCGGGATTGCAAAAGCCAAGATCCCGACAGCCGGCAATTTAACCGCATCCCGATTAGAGGGTTACAGAATAGATACTGAGAACCTTGTTCGGGTTAGTTGTAAAAGTGCTATTGAGAACTGAGTTTTTGGGGGGATGGGGTAGATGGTGGGGAATGTATTGTTGCACAAGTGCAGGTGAAAATGCTGGGGGAGGAGGTTTAGGGGTTGGTACAAGTGTTAGACTGAGAATGGGGTGGGGAAGGAGGTAGCAGCTTGGCCTGCCCTGGGCGCTAAAATTAGGATGGCCAATCCTGGGACATTTTTTTCAATCTCGGGAATCGGGATTGAAAAATTTTCAATCCCAGGATTCCCGGGATTGGCTGCATTTCAAAGTGTCCCCCGTCCCCCCGCCCTGCCCAGTTCAGGCCAGATAAATTACAACAAACTAATCGGGTGAGTGGGAGGGACACTTCCCTCACGTTCTGGCAGCTGGGCAGGCGGTGAGGTCCTTCGGCTGCGCTGCGTGACGTGAAGTCAGAGGTCATGATGCAGAGCTGCCAGATCTCACTGCCAGAGCCGGGGGAGGTGAGCAAGGGGAGACGGGCAGCGTTTGAGCGTCCTGAGGGTGCTCAAGGCTGCCAACATATCCAAAAATAGGTTGCTGGCCAATCCCGAAATCCCCGGTATTGGAAGCTCCAATCCCGGGATTGAATCCCGGACAATTTTAGGTTGGAATCCCGCCGATCCCGGGATTGGCCAACCTAGCCAAAATAACCAGGCATGGCAATGCTGTACATACCAGATGCACGTGGAGTTAAAGGGGTATTTTAGGGAAGGGGAATGGGGGTGGTCTGGTGTGTTTGACGATCACTGTTATACTTGATAACATCTCCTTGTCCCAAATACCCATGGTCCAGATTCCCCAACATAAAAATGCTAATTTACTTTGACAGACATCAATGTGCACCTGTGCAAATTGTGGTACACCACACCAAAGAGGGATCTGTATTGTGTCTTGGCAGATAAAGCACCAGGTGCATATCAGTAGATAAAGTCAACCTTTCTGTCAAACTTGACAGTTGTTAACGCCCCCTTGCCCTAGGACCCGCCCCCTTTTAATATTAAATGATAGTGTTTTATATCGCTTAATATAAAATTAATATAAATTTATAGTGTTCGATATTAAAACGTATTAAAAATTGTCGCGTAACACCAGTCGCAGAGTGTCAAGCAGCACCAGTCGCAGAATGTCACATATGACACACACTTTAAAATACATCTTTTTTTTTTTTTTTTTTTTTTGTAACACAAAATGTTCTTACATTCCAGCAGCTGAAACTTCATGAGTCACACATGTTACAGTTTTAAAAAGGATAATCACTAATGACCGTGTCACAAAGGTCATTTTAAATGCTCAGAAACCCCTCAGAAGCCACGATGTACAATTTAACCATGAACATTCTTAGAAGCAAGGGTTCATCACACATGGCACTAATTTAAAAGGTCATTTTAAAATGTCACAAAGGTCATTTTAAATGCTCAGAAACCCTCAGAAGCCACGATGTACAATTTAACCATGAACATTCTTAGAAGCAAGGGTTCATCACACATGGTACTAATTTAAAAGGTCATTTTAAATGTCACAGAAACCCCTCAGAAGCACGATGTGCAAATTTGACCATGACCATTGCTTATAATTTGACCATGAACATTTTCGATTGTTATCTCTGTAGAGGAACATTAGCACCACCTACAGGTTTATGTGTTGACTCAAATCGGATTTTTCCATCTTTTGGATTAATTACATACCATAATGAGATATCATGGTGATGGTTCCTAATCAAAACCATTTTCGATTGTTATCTCTGTAGAGGAACATTAGCACCACCTACAGGTTTATGTGTTGACTCAAATCGGATTTTTCCATCTTTTGGATTAATTACATACCATAATGAGATATCATGGTGATGGGTCCTAATCAAATCAGTAAGCCCGTGTATATTTATGGAATCATAAAATAATTTTGTATTCATGTACAAAGACAATATTTTTTGTAATTTTAGCTACAAATCAGTAAGCCAGTGTATATTTATGGAATCATAAAATAATTTTGTATTCATGTACATTAGTTCATAAGAACTTCTGTATAATGCTTTTTATAAATTCATTTTATTATTAAATAATTTATGCGCTTTTTATGAGCCTCATATTCTACAGTATAAGATATACCCATTTGGAATGACTTCCATTCAATCTATACAAGTAGTTTAGACCACTCAGGATTTTTATTTTTTATTTATTTATTTATTTTTTTTCTTCTGTATATATAATATAAATGTATTTGGTATGCGTTTGATGCGCTGTGTATGACATTTAAGAAACAGCTAAAAGATTATATCTTTATTGTAACTGAAAATAATTATCACATTTACTAATGTATAAACCAAAGATTATATGTTTAAAAGTCCCGCCCCAAGCATCTTGGAAATGTGGGACGGCGTACCACAGGTTGGTGGGGGCCATATGGCTCACAGCCAGTGTTATAAGAACAGACCACATCACTGAAGTGGGACAGAGCACTGAGAAGAAGAAATTTCAACTGAAGCTGCACAGCTATACACACGTGAAGACATTATGGTAAGTGTTATTATTATTATTATTATTATCATAATTATTATTATTATTATTATATTTATACATATTGCATTTTTTATTTTATTTATTTATTTATTTATTTTATTTTACAAATATGGCTCTGAAGGCTGTTTAAATATGTTGTTTCTATGCCGCGATATACACACTGTTACACGATTCTGTCCTGTCATTGCATCCTTTGTTTTTAGGCATACATGTATAATATGTTAATATTTCAAACCTATTGGACAGTTGCAAATCGCAGTATGCACTCATATGTGAAATGCATCGCTAAACAGCAACATCAATGCGATGCATTGTAACACATAGAACATATAGTTTTAATAATGTGGCTGTCTGAATGTTATTTAAATATGTGGTAATAGCGACATCTAGTGGTTCATTTTGGGAATGCGCCAACACAATATTTCAACTAATTCGTTTGATAGATATTAACCGTCTCTCATTTTCATTATTGGTTCAGAGACAGACAATGCAGAACATCAACAGCAAAAGATTATTATTATTATTATTATTATCATAATTATTATTATTATTATTATTATATTTATACATATTGCATTTTTTATTTTATTTATTTATTTATTTATTTTATTTTACAAATATGGCTCTGAAGGCTGTTTAAATATGTTGTTTCTATGCCGCGATATACACACTGTTACACGATTCTGTCCTGCCATTGCATCCTTTGTTTTTAGGCATACATGTATAATATGTTAATATTTCAAACCTATTGGACAGTTGCAAATCGTAGTATGCACTCATATGTGAAATGCATCGCTAAACAGCAACATCAATGCGATGCATTGTAACACATAGAACATATAGTTTTAATAATGTGGCTGTCTGAATGTTATTTAAATATGTGGTAATAGCGACATCTAGTGGTTCATTTTGGGAATGCGCCAACACAATATTTCAACTAATTCGTTTGATAGATATTAACCGTCTCTCATTTTCATTATTGGTTCAGAGACAGACAATGCAGAACATCAACAACAAAAACACTTTCATGGTTAGAAACAGATCTTCTTCTTCTGATGATGATGATGCTTTGCCAAGTTATCAAACCTCTCAAAGTAAGCTATGTCTATAAAGGACATTGACGCGTTTTTATTTATATTTCAAGTTTAAATAGTATGAAATTATAGTCAAGGTCTACAATTTGTTCATTTTTAAAAGTTTAAATAGTATGAACGTACAACAGTCTGGATACATTGATAAGTAATTATTAAATAGTAATTATTAAATAATTATTATTTTCTCATTTTTATTTCCCCCGATTTGACAGTAATCACAAATACAGAGAATCTCGATTTGTCTGTTGATAGTCCCTTTGGCTTAGACTTCAGCGCTATACCGGATTTTAATAATATTTTGGAATTGGCGCCAGATTGTGAGTAACATGATATCTTTATTTATTTTTTATTTTATTTTTTATTTTTTATTTTTTATTTTTATTTTTTATTTATTTATTTATTTTTCCACGGCTAAAGAATTAAAAATAAACCTTGTACAGTTGTGCTGATTTGTTGTCAACTGTACACACTTTATATTCTCAGTAATGAATCGCTTTTTCATGTTATTCTAATTTTATACCGTATGTAATATTTTTTATTTTTTTATTTTTATTTTTCATTTTTCACCGGTTAAAGATGCCACAAAAATGGATGATGCGACGGCTGATGTTATTCTACGGGATATATTGAACAAACCTGATTATTGTCACAACACATCTATACAGAACAGCAATGTTGTTGATGAGCAACCGTTTTTCCCACACGCGACAGGGGGTCGTGCTAAAACATTCGAATATAAAGCAGGTGTGTAATCAAGCACTGTTATATGGTATATTGTTATGCGTTGATTTAAATGCTGATTTTCAGGCAGCTTTGTTTATATTTATTTTATAATATAGGTATTACAGATGAGGCTGTAGCAATGCGTTATGCGCCGACGATACCATCAGGATGTGATTCAGTAGCGCAAATACACCGTCTTAGTACAAGCGGGAAAATATCAAAACGCACAACCGCCGCTGAAACGGAAAGCCATCAATTCGCAGCAGCAGGTGTGTAATCAAACGCTGTTATATGGTATATTGTTATGCGGTGATTTAAATACTGATTTACATGCAGAGTCGTTTATATTTATTTTATAATATATGTATTACAGATGACGCTGTAGCAAGACGCTATGCTCCTTTGATACCAACAGTCAGTGATACATGCTCGCAGATACACAGGCCTAGTACAAGCGGGAAAATATCAAAACGCACAACCGCCGCTGAAGCGGAGAACCATCAATTCGTAACGCCGGCAATTGTACATAAGAACGTTGCTAGGTCATCAGTTATGGCTGTGCATAACGGCTGTATCGTACCGAACAAACGAAAGCCGGCTCGACCAAGAACGAATGAGAGAAGTCATAATTCAACATTTACAGATCTGAAAAGAAAATTGTCATATTCCGAAAATGATAAGCCACAACGGAGAAGGATCGCGTTACAAACTGTATCATGCGTAAGTAATGATGTTGCTGTAACATCAAAACACACAGCGTTTAACACTGCAGACCGGGGTGTCGCTGGTAATACAAAGACTGTAAAGGTTAAGAGGGCATCGCGTCTCTCAAGAAGTAATGTTAAGCAATTGTCGCAATCCGCTGTAATCACAATTCCAGATACACAGGTTTGTTCTGAAACAGAAACAAGGCACATAGCAGGCATTGGTTTGTTATCAAATATTGACTCAAGAAGTAATGTTAAGCAATTGTCGCAATCCGATGTCATCACTATTACCGATACACAGGATTGCTCTGAAACAGAAACAAGACACATAGCCGGTAATCCTGTGATATCAGATATTGATGACATAAATGGGCAAGAGCTTATTACAAATTGTGTAGAGTCAACGACACAAGATCCGCAGAATAGCTCTGATGAAGTATTATCAGCCGTTGCAGGAATACCTGGTAATACTACAACGGTTGATTGTGTAACATCAATGCCCAATATTTTTACAACGACAGCCCTGGTACACGCATCGGCTGATGCTTGTGTACCGGCGCGAGGGCTAGCGCCCGACATAGTTGATGAATGTCAAAATTCAGAACAATTAGGCCAAGACGCTGAAATACAATTTTACGCGTTGTTGGGTAAGATACGGGAAGATGTTGAGAACATGGGCGTAAAAGCCGGATATTTGTTAAAACACATTAAAGGTGTGTGCCACGGTAGTAAATGTAAACAAGACATTGTTAAAGAAGTTGTTGAGACGTATATGAATGTCATGTCAAAATACATAGATCGGTCGGTTAAGACAACTGAATTTATTAAAGCCAACATACATCATTTTGCAGAAATAAATGAAACTGATCCGTGACTAGGCATGCTAGGCAATGGTTTGAAACGTGTTTTAAATTTAAATGACTGTAAAAAAAAACCACGAATTAAACCTTGTTTAACATACAAGATCTCACAGTTATTCCGACGCGCAAAGGTGAAACAGGCTGTAACAACATTAATCAGATCGAGAAAGCGCAAGCGGCACAGGGAACATGCGGTAGGTGGTCAATTGAGAAAACGCAAGCGTCACAGGGTACATGTGGTAGGAGGTCAGCACAGTGCGAGGCATGTAGATTTAGATCAATCTCCACCCCATGCATTACCGAATGACGAATCACAGGCTGACAATATTGAGCGCGATGCAAGCCCCATATATGATGATGCAGGCCGTGTTGAGTCACCCGGTAATGACGAAGGTCGGCAACATGTATACTTAGAAGCAATTAACCGCTATGAACGACAACGACCGAATTTCAGAGCCGTTGAGTACCACAATCACTATCGGTTTGTTAATTTGGATAGGGTTACATCATTTGTAGAGGGAGTTCGAGCCATTCATACGGCTATACAGGCCATGCTCGATGATGTCCTTGCGGGCGTGGATCCTGCCGACCGCGTTCAGCTTAGATTGGAGGGGGGTGGGTTACACAATGCCATCTATTCGCATCGTAAGCCGCAAGAAACATTAGACGCTGCCAGTTTTTTGAATCAGATTACAAACACGCTTCAAAGTAACGCTGAATTCTTATTATCCACAGGCTTAAGATTTGTGATCAGTATTTTTATGAACAGATCAGGGTCTGGTTTGACTGGGCGTAGTTTACAACGCCTGCCCCAAAGTTTAATAATAGATAAAAGAAAGAGATATCTCTATGACTTCAGACGCGTAGGTAATAACCTGTGTTTGGCCGCTAGCGTCTGTAAACTTCTGGATAAAGGTAACAATGCCAATGATCATGTAATACAGGAGAGAGCGATACAACTACATAAAGCTTTGAATCTGCCGCTTGATAAAGCGGTCAGCTTTAGCGATGTTGCAATTTTTGAAAATTATTTAAAAGTATCCATCAATCTCCTCTATTACAGTCAAGGGTCTTGGAAATACTACAGTGCAGACAGTCGTTACAAAGACACGATCTTTGTGCTATATCACGATTGTCACTTTTATGGGATACTCGATATCAAAGCGTTTCTTGGTGCCCGATATTACTGCGTCCGTTGTCATAGCGCTTACCATCATAGAAATAATCACGATTGTCTTTTCTTTTGTAAGGCTTGTCACAGGCCGGCTTGTATTGACGACGGTGTGACGGCTTTAAGGTGTTCGGTGTGTAGGGTATTTTGTCGATCAAACGAGTGTTTAGAGCTACACAAAGCTTTAGCTCTTGATCACAAAATATCCTGTCTTGAACATGTATATTGTGACAAGTGTTGTCTCTACAGGCGAACAGATCATAACTGCAGAGGCCTAAAGTGCCCCATTTGTAAGGTGTTCGTTGATGGGTTTTCGAACCATTTGTGCTATATACAAACCATCAAGCCGGAAGAGCCCACAAAGAAATACATCTTTTATGATTTTGAGTGTATGCAGGAGACGGGTGTGCACATACCAAACTACTGTTACGCTTTAACATTAACGGGTGAGAAAGACTGGGAGTTTAAGGGTGTTGCGTGTATCGAAGACTTTGTAAAGACGTTCATGAAACCAAAATTTGAGCATTACACATTCATAGCCCATAATGCAGGTCGCTATGATGCATATTTTGTGCTGCGCCAGCTGATTAAGGAGAAATTAAAGATTGAATTATTATCTAGAGGCGGCAACATAATGTGCATCACGGTAAAAGATTTGAAGATAAGATTTATCGACTCTTTAAATTTTTTACCCATGCGGCTTAGCAAGTTACCAAAGGCGATGGGGTTTGACGGTACCAAAGGTTATTTCCCACATTTTTTTAACACAGCTGATAACCAAAATTACATAGGAACTATGCCGTCAATAGAGTATTTTGGTCCACAATACATGATGCCTGATGAATTATCTGAGTTTACAGCTTGGTATAAACAGTGTGTACACAAACCGTTTAACTTTCAAAAAGAGCTCGTGCGATATTGTAAAGACGATGTGAAAATATTACAAAAAGCTTGTGATGCTTTCAGATCTGCTGTTATAGCCATGACAGAACAGGAGTTTCTAATAACAAAGAAAAAAAAAAAGGTTGTGGTTAAACGTCACATCGAGGCTTTTCAATTAGTCACGTTGGCGAGCGTATGCATGGCCATGTACCGGTGTAAATTTTTACAGGAAAAGACACTGGCGCTTGTACCGGGTGATAACTATCACAAGACGCAGAAGCGTTACTCAACGCCCGCCATACAGTGGTTAATGTACATAGAACACAAAGAAGGGGTGAGTATAAGACACGCTTTACAAGGGGGTGAGAAGAAAGTTGGTAAATACAGCCTGGATGGTTATGCCGTGATTAACGGCACACCAACTGCATTTGAATTCCAAGGTTGTTTTTACCACGGCTGTGGTGCTTGTTACAACGCCGATGATAAAAACAAACTGACTAAAACGACCTACGGTCAATTACACCACAAGACGCAGGTAAAGTTGCACTACCTTAAACGTTGTGGATTTCAGATACGTGAAATCTGGGGTTGTGAATGGAAGTCTATGCTAGATTCTGATGCGGATCTACAGGCTTTTCTGAAGGGTAAAGATTTACCCGAACCCTTGGAGCCACGTGATGCTCTTTATGGCGGGCGCACAAACGCCATAAAGCTGTATCACAAAACAGGCTGTGATGAAAAAATACACTATTTTGATTTCACCAGTCTCTATCCGTATGTTAATAAAACCAAAACGTATCCTATACAGCACCCACGCATTATTTATAAGGACTTTGGTGATGTCACAAAGTATTTCGGTTTTGCCAGGGTTAAAGTTTATCCACCTCGTGGCCTATTCTTTCCGGTTCTGCCAGTTAAAATGGGCGGCAAGTTAATGTTTCCATTATGTCGCACATGCGCTGAGTCTGGACAGACTGAGCCGTGCGTTCATGATTCAGAAAAACGTGCGCTCATCGGTACATGGTGTACCGTGGAACTAAACTTGGCTGTAGAAATGGGGTACAAGGTATGTAAAATCTATGAGGTGTGGCATTTTGATGAGAGATCTGACAAATTGTTTTCAGGCTACATTAAAACGCACCTCAGGGATAAACAAGAGGCCTCTGGTTATCCCGAATGGTGTACAGACGCCGAGAAACGCCAAGAGTATATAGACGCCTATCAAAAGAATGAAGGCTTGTCTTTACGACCCGAACACATAGAAATCAACCCCGCTAAAAGACAAATTTCAAAATTGTTTTTAAATTCCTTATGGGGTAAATTTGGTCAACGTAGCAACATGCCCAATACGTGTCTAGTGACCGACCCCGACAAACTTTTTGAATACGCGTTCTTACCGTACTATGACGTGTCCGCTTTGGATTTTATTGACGATGATACAGTTATGGTAAATTGGAAGTATGCCAAAGACCATTACACCAGGGGTGCAATTTCAAATGTAACTATAGCCATCTTTACAACGGCTTATGCCCGTGTTGAACTGTACAAACTACTGTATAGATTACAAGATAGATGTCTTTATCACGACACCGATTCTGTAATTTTTGTCAGTAGACCCGGTGACTGGAGCCCGCCATTGGGTGATTATTTAGGTGAGTTGACCAGCGAACTGCCCACAGGCACCCATATAACAGAATTTGTCTCAGCCGGTCCCAAGTCATACGGCTATCGACTAAACAACGGAAAGACCTGTTTAAAAGTTAAAGGTATAACGCTCAATGTTGATAATGCGCAGCACGTTAACTTTGACAGCCTGAAAGAACTGGTCTTAGATTATCCTTTAAACCCCGAAGGCGATGACCAGAAAAAGGTTGTGATCCGTCAACCCGGTATAGTACGTGTGAAAAAGTGCTGGCAGATAGAGACGCGTACTTTGCAGAAGACGCAAAGGTGTGTTTATACTAAACGGTCTCTTACGGACAACTTCACAACACTGCCGTTCGGCTATTAAGATGGACACCAGATTTCAACACCCTTTCTCATGTATTTTAGCGGGGCCGTCCAATTCGGGTAAAAGTTATTTTGTCAAAACGCTGTTGCAACACGCTGCAACACATATGACTCATGTACCTGATAATGTTGTTTGGTTTTACACCTGTTGGCAACCTATATACGACCAACTTCTGCGTGATTACCCCTGTACGCGCTTTATAGAGGGGTTACCAGAGTCTTTTAGCGATGATCAACTTTTTCCCCCTGATAAGGTTAATTTAACAGTGATTGATGATTTGATGGACGCGGCAAGTAATAATTCTGAGGTTGAGAAGGCTTTCACAAAGTATGTACATCATCGTAATCTCAGTATCCTGTACCTTGTCCAAAACATATTTTGTCAAGGTAAAAAGAGCAGAACTATACATTTAAACACAAAATATATGGTCCTGTTCAAAAACCCCAGGGATAAAATGCAGGTGGGCATTCTGGCTAGACAAATGTACCCATCGAAACATCGTTTTTTTCTCGAATCCTATGAATCCGCGACGGCTGCCCCTTATGGGTATTTGCTGGTTGATTTAAGAAACAACGCTCTTGACGATTATCGTTTACGAAGCGGCTTATTCCCACCAGACAAGCCTGTCGCTTTTGTCATTAAGAAGCGTGGTTCTATAAAGCTATAACAGTACAACCTTTAGTCATTTGTTGCCATTCTAACAACGGTGAACATGTCGGGGCGGATAAGACGTAATTGGGTGCTTTTAAAAACGTTAATTAAAGCCACACCAATCCAAAGAAATGCTATTTTATCCAACGCTTCAAACGATTTAGTCACGGCCATTTGTGAGATAGCGCTCAACACGCTTAAAGGCAAAATACCGCTGTCTCAACGGCAGCTGAACTACCTTAAAAAGAAGCGTGCGCTTATAAAATCACTTTGTAATAAGAAATGTACCATTGGAAAAAAGAAGATTCTGGTTAAACAGTCGGGTGGTTTTATCGGCTCGCTGCTTGGTTTTGCTATACCGCTAATTACAGGACTATTGTCTAATCGCTGATGGAGTACGCTGAGAAAATGTATCTGGTGCCTCAGAATCAGATAGAACGTTTACATAATAAAACGAACAGCGACGACATACGTAAAACAGCAACGCACGGTCTAGATGTAGAGATCGTGAAAATACTACAGAATAATGATTTATCAGAATATGAAAAAGCAAAGCGATATACAATGTTGTTGCAGAGATACCTGGTGTTGAGTAAGCAGGCTGATAGTGAAATGTCAACTTTAGCTCTTTTATCACCCGTTGCAAAATCTGTTGATGAATCAAATAATACGACACAGCCTATTGCCCCCGATGCTGTTTATCATGAGCTTTTGAGCGGTGTTAATGACCGGTATAAGAAAAACTGTGAAATACTATTGAGTAAAATGACACGCTCTAAACACATCACAGACTGGAACAGTAAAGGGGAGTTTCTGTACAAAGGCGTCACTGTGCCTGGTTCCAACATGTTAGATTTAATAAGAAGCATCACGCAAAGTAACGGTGTGTCGATCCGTAATATACCGAATGGTTGGCCTGAATTTATGCGGGCTATGTCTGAATTGAATATTCCCTCAACCGTCATAGCCAATGCGGGGAATAGAATGTGTTTAGAACGATTAAAAGCTGAGATGCAGGATGACTCTGATGGCGCTGTGACATCGCCCATGTCGTTACAAACCCTTAACAAAGGGCGAATAAATGTTTTAAGTCCCCCAGGTTTAACAACACCGCATGGTTACTTACTGCCTAGGAAAAGATCCGTAAATCTATTTCAGGATTCACAGTGGCTGAAACTATAACATATAACTAATTTATATTATTTTTATACACTGTATTTTGTGTTGGTATTTTGCGCCACAATGTTTAACTTATGTCAATAATATTTTATGTAATGTTTTAAACTCATCTTTACCGTGTTATATATATATATATATATACATATATCAATAAAATATGCTTATGCTTTATAAAACAACGTTTTGTTCTTTGTTTCTATTGCTGTAAACGGAAGAAATTTCAAGCACACGATATAAAGTTTAATAAACAACGTTGTTTATTAGAAAAACATCATAGGTATGATGCGTTGTACATAAAACGTATCAAACAGAATGTTGATTACAAGTTACACAAACAATACAACGTTGTGCGTAACACGCTTCACACACAGCGTTGTGCGTGAAACGTTTTATGTACAACGTGTCATTGACACGTTGTACATAAAACGTTTCACGCACAACGCTGTATGTGAAGCGTGTTTCACGCACAACGCTGGTTACAAGTTACGCAATTCTGTATATATCTATATGCATAATGATTCAGACAATGGCTTCTTGGTAGTCGTCTTACAAAATTTGAAACAAAACAATCATTACGTTTTGTGTCATCACTAAAACGGGCCAGTACATCCACATATTTGTATTTTTTACACATGTAAAATATAAAGTATATGCAATATTGACCGCAAACGGTACTGTTAAAATTTTGCAACTGCATATTTTGGTGATAAACACTTTTTGAATTCAAGTTTAAAAAATGTATTATTGCCTTTGGGAATAGGGGGCTGTCAGGGGCTAACCCGTAAGAATCAAAAAAGTAACATTCACGTTGTTCGTTAAAATAAGCGGCCAACCAGTGCTCACCCGGCTGCCCGCTGCTATGCGTATTGATTACAAACGCGCAGGGATATTGCAACAGTTTACTGACCGGTAACATATCGCACGGATACGTTCCTTTAAAAACATGCCTTGTGCTTTGCACGGCGTACAGAATACAGTTTATCTGTAATGTGTTCATTTTTTCAGCAGCGTAGTGTTAGTTTATTTCATTTATAGATAATCGTACAGCACATCGCGCCTTTGATTAATCTCGATGATGTTATCAAATAGTGCGTATATTATCACATTGACTGTCCGGTCCAACGCTTCTGCAAAGCGGAATTCGGCACGTAGATTGCCTGTTCTTATCAGGGAAAGGTGTTCTCCACACTCCTGTTCTGGTGAAAGGTCAAAAGCGAATAGCGTGTAGCCCCTGAGGTACTCTTCGCGGTCAATCAGTATACCATTGTCAGATTTCTGCTTATTTGTGATTTGTATGAGTGACATATACTCTCTTACAGCATTACCGCTTTCAAAGTCGGGTTGAAATGGCTTGGCGGGGTGCGGCGTTCCATCCAGATAAAGGGACGCAAAACTTACATTTTTATGTTCAAAGCACAGGGGGTTCCGGTTATGGATTCCTGAAAATGATTCGTTATCCACGAAACCTGCTATAACTGTTTTCGGTACTTGTCCTAAAAATAAATTTTCTAGATTAAATACTCTACTGCCTGTTGGTACGCTGTAGATTTTCATCCCAACGCGGTCAATCGCGTATTTCGCGTTACCGTTTAACAGAGCCTGCGCGTGCCCAATCCGCACGGCCGGTGAGACCTGAACTCTTTTCACGAACAGGGATGCAGCTGTGATCTGTATTTTAAAGGCATCCGCCTCAGACGTCATTAAGCAGAATGCATCTTTGTTTCTGGTTAGTTTAATCTTCAGATCAACGGCGTTTAAAATTAGTTTATGTTGATGGAAGAGGTCGCAGTGAAGCGGGCCTAGCAGTTCAACAGTGCGACTCTGCGCTGTTGCGCCTGCTCGTTTTTTGAATCCCGTATTCGGGCCGTCCAGCGCCGTGTTGTTAAATTCACCATCCACATCTTTGTAAAATAGTCCTGTTGTGTGTTTTGTTGACAATGCGTCCGAGCTGTAATTTAATATAGTCTCAATGTACGCGCGGTATGCGTAAAGATTGTTGGATTGTGATATGAGCCTGTCGCCCAGAGTTACATCCACTTGGTTGAATAAGGTCGCTATTGGGTAATTAATAAGCGCGACCCGCGCACCTTGCGGTATCGGCGTGTTATCGGTTCGTACGATCTTGCATGTCACGTACAACAGCGTATTGTTCAGATCGTAGTAGTGTTCACCGCTGGCTGCTATATAAAATTCAAGCGGAGCTGTGTCGGATAACGCCGCTAAAGGTTGAACTTCGACGTATAGACTTTTCTCTATGCTAGTTTGTGTCGGGGGCACGTCAAAAAGATCCAGCTCTGTTTTTGCACATTCAACGGATTCGTGGTGTATGAAAGACATGTTTAAAAAATATCACCAACGGCACTCTTCGGCTTTCTCTTCTTCTTTGAGTTGCGTCGTCTCTGTTTTTTATTTAAAAAGGGTATGTCCCAAGGCGGAAGCGCTATCATACGCTTCCGTTTTCTTTTAGACACGCCTTTTCTTGTATATATTAGTCCTGAACCGTCTTGCTTTGCTTGGTTCGCCTCGTGTATCTTATTCACAACGGCCGTTGTGGCTTGCCCGATAACATCTTTCGCTATATTACGAACCGCTGTCTTCATATGCGGTTTAGCCAACTCTAAACCTCTCCGGAAAAGAGGAACAGCTTTTCTGAAAAGACTTCGAAAAATACCGCCTAAACCGCAGCCGTACATGTATGCGCTGCCGTGAAAACCTGGTAATCCATTACCGGCTTGAGATTTATAATATTGCGCATAGAGCCCCGGATCGCCATAATTTTTAACAGCTACCATTCTGCTTAGTTAATAAAATTCAGTTTTGCGGCGTCTGAAGTGTAGCTTCACGATCGCTTTCCCAAACTTAAATGCCATGTTCTCGTTTTGGTCGTTCTTTATCTCTATGGCTATCGTGTCAAAATGTGTTTTGCACAATGGTACGTAATCGGGTTTCTCGTATCGTATTGTGACAACCTCATTGTTATAACCCTTCATTTCAACAGTGCGAAGTAGCGGTACATAACTATCCCCGACCCGTTGGTGTTCGATAATGTCTGTGTACACGTACATCGTATATTGGCCGCCTTTGATGTCGGCGCATGGTTTAGAAATATTAGTTTTAGGCTGTAAACCCAGTATCCATGTCAGCTTAGAACCGGCGTGGATTTGATACAACAGTTTGCTGTCACATGTTACAACGCGTGCAAATGGATCATACGTTAGTCTTAATCCAACGTCCAGTTTCAGTTGTACAATTTCAGCGTTGATTACGTTCAGTAACGCCTCGATTGTTTCATAAAAACCGGGTTTAATGCACAAACTCGCGACTCTCGCCACCGGCTGGTCCGCCGTTCCATCCCATGATAATTGCAGTCTACAATCTTGTAAATCCAATGTATTCCACGTATGCGGGTATTGTATCTCAGTAAGTGCCACTTCCCATTCGCCATTTAAGTCTATCGGTTTAGCCAACTTTGTCGTATAGTTAGAAATCTTATTTTGCGGGAAGGTAACAGCCGATGCGTTGCTGGGTAAGGTTATGTAGAACGATTTGTCATCCATCGCTCGTCTTGTTAGATACTGATGATCTTTATATGTCTTTTATCACCGATGCTGCGACCCAACTGTTAAATTTTGCGGGGTAACCGCGCCACTTGACTAACGCGTATTTACGGCCTCTGACCGTCTTATTTTTTAAAATCTTTTCCACTTTGTAAACTCTGTTATAGTTTTTTGGTATGCTTTGAAGCTCTTCGGGGTAAAAACTACCTGTTATAACTTCACCGTACAGATCTGCCAACTTATAAAGCGGTTTAATCCCTTTAGTGTTCACACTATGTACAACAAAAATCTCCTCAGAAAAGCTCTGTTCGTAACCTTTCTGAAATATGTCCTTATATTTAGAAATACGGACGTGGTCACCGATTCCTAAACAAACTGGGGCTTTCTTACTTCTAAAGTAATCACCGTAGGTCGTTTTGAAGACACTCAACGCGTTAGAGTCATTCACATCGTTTGGAGCGCACTTAATCGTTCTATGGTATGTGTTATTATAGCTGCGTATGAAGTCTTGTAAAACGTCTATATATCTGTAGGTATTCTTTGCCGTGAAATAGCGCCACATGCGTGTTTTTAAAGTCCTATTGAAGCGCTCTATAACAGCCGCTTTCACATCGTTATTGGTCGTGAAATGTTTTATACCGTATTTTTCTAACACCTTTTTTAGGCTTCTGTTTAGAAACTCTTTACCATTATCGGTTTGTAGCTTCATCGGCACATCACCGCGCTGGAATATTTTTTCAAAAGCATTAGCGACTGTTGCTGCATTCTTAGCGGTCAGACTTTCACCCCACACCCTCTTACTGAATATATCGATGATTGTTAATATGTATTTAACGCCATCGTTGTATTTTGACAAATCTATCAGCGAGACCAAATCGCATTGCCACTGTTGGTTTATACCCGATACACAAATCATGTTCCTTTTATAGTTTTTTCTTGCTGGCTTGTGCAGCGTGTAGGCGTCTTGTTCTTGTAACCACTTTCTTACGTCGGATCTTTTAAATTTATTTTTAACCGACTCATAATATTTATCAATACCGCTAAAACTACCTGGTTTTAACACTGTGTAATATGCATCTTTCATCCGCCTGATTTGACGCGCCGCGTTGCGTGACATACTGCGACGGGGTGTTGCGCGACACTCTGCGACTGGTGTTACGCGACAATTTTTAATACGTTTTAATATCGAACACTATAAATTTATATTAATTTTATATTAAGCGATATAAAACACTATCATTTAATATTAAAAGGGGGCGGGTCCTAGGGCAAGGGGGCGTTAACAACTGTCAAGTTTGACAGAAAGGTTGACTTTATCTACTCATATCAATAGCTTAAAAGAAAGCCAAGTGGAAGCTCCCACTCCTGCTGAAAAAAAACCATGTAAACATACAGAGAATTCAGGTTCTCTTTGCAGAATAATTTATAATTGTCATAGCACTATAAAAATGGGATCAGTTCATGTAATCCATAAAAACAACACATTCAAAATCAATTGTTATTAAAAATTGTCGGTAGGGTTTATTTCTACAGATTTCCATCTGAACCTGTAAAAATAAACCCAACTGACATTTAAAAATCTGAATTGTGTCTAATACACTGAATTGAACATTTAACGATGAATAGTTACGGGTTAGTAAGTTGATGACAGTGTGTCTGAAATGTCATTATTCCCACAGTCCTATAACATGAACTAAAATTTTGTACAGATTATCAGCAGCTCCAATCTGAACGTGTTTAGGTTCCTATCGTGAATTTGAATGTATTCGGACTCACAGGGCACTCAAATTAATTTCCTGAACTCTTGTGATGTCTCCCCATATAATTAAAATTAGTTTAAGGCATTGTTTGTTTTAACTATCCGCTGCTGCTGGTGCCTCTAATTGTAATGATTTGACACAGTAGTCTCCTACAACACCGGATTTATAATTCTGTTAGGACATTCACTGGATTTATTTCAAGCAGGAAGTCAGTGCCCACCCACAATGAGGCTCTTGGCAAAGTTCTATTCTAAGTGCGATAAAACACATTTAGACTGAAAATTAAACCTATTTGAGGTAAAATGTATATCTATGTACCTGTATATAGTGATTTTGCAATAGTTGTGTTATGTGATACTAACTTTCACAAACGAGTAATAACAAGGACTATGCAGAAAGGATTACATTATAAAATAAATATCATAATTTTTTATAGCTATTACTCAATGGTATATCTATGGTATAATGGGGGTCATTCCGAGTTGATCGCTCGCTGCTGTTTTTCGCAGCATAGAGATCAGGCTAAAATCCGTCTGTTCTGCGCATGCGTATGGGCCGCAGGGCACACGCACCAAGTAATTTCACACAAAACTAAGCAATTTTACACAGGCGCGAACAATGCTTTTCAGTCGCTCTGCTGATCGGTGAGTGATTGACAGGAAGTGGGTGTTTCTGGGTGGTAACTGAGCATTTTCCGTGAGTGTGCTAAAAAAACGCAGGCGTGTCAGGCTAAAACACAGGAGTGGCTGGAGAAACGGGGGAGTGGCTGGCCGAACGCAGGGCGTGTTTGTGACGTCAAACAAGGAACTAAACAGGCTGCAGTGATCGCAATCTAGGAGTAGGTTCTGAGCCACTCTGAAACTGCATGAAAATTTTTTCGAGCAGTTCTGCTAACCTTTCGTTCGCTATTCTGCTAAGCTAAAATACACTCCAAGAGGGCGGCGGCCTAGCGTTTGCACTGCTGCTAAAAGCAGCTAGCGAGCGATCAACTCGGAATGAGGGCCAATGGGTGCAGGGTACACCCACTGACTATACCAGGGACGTGTGGTTAGGTATATGGCTGGAAGGCACTGGCTAGCACCAGAGCTAGATTTATACACAATACATGAGCCCAATGGTTCATGTGGGCATTATACACAGGTGCAGCAGTATATACATGTGGGCATTATACACAGGTGCAGCAGTATATACATGTGGGCATTATACACAGGTGCAGCAGCATATACTGCTGGAATTTTTGGTGAGTTTTGATCAGAGATGTGCGGAAAAGATAGGCGAGGGAGGCACTGTGGCGTATACTGTGCTCTGTCTCACCTGGCTCCTTGTGCAAATTATTTAGCAAGTGATATATACAGCACATTTAACCTAACCATATGATATATACTTGGCCTCAATGGAGTGACTATTAATTGATTTGTTCTAGTAAGAAAAGAAAATATGAATAACCACAAATAGAAAACAAGAGATGTAAAAAATATAATGTGAGTAAATAGTTAATTCTGTCTTCAGTGAGAGATAGTAATTCCATGTTACTAGTGCATACACACTGCTTTGTAGCATCTGATTACACAGCCATAATAGAGTCATTCAGCCAACATCTCTCTCTGACACTATTTGTTAGCTATGATCACAATTTGCCAGCTTTGACTCAAGACTTGTTTCCTTGTTTCTATTAATTGGATCTGAGATTCCCTTCTGCATGAGACATCTTATTTTGTTGTCTCTACTGAGACAACCTATATCTACTCCTTAGAGAGGAAAAAGATCACTAACAAGTTTCTAATAATAACTGTGGAACCGATCTTATTTACACCAGAACTGTCAACAAGGGGGAGGTGTATCAAAGCTTCTAAAGTGTGGAAAAGTGGACAAGTGGAGAAGTTGCGCATAGCCAACCAATCAGCTTTTAGCTAGCATTTAATAGAATGCACTTGATAAATGATAGGTAGCAGATGATTGGTTGCTATGGGCAACTTCTTCACATGTCCACTTCTCCACTATTTAATGTTTTGATACATCTCCCCCCAAGTGAGAAACAGTCAAAACTGTATCTGATCCTTGACAGATACCAAGAATCATTCTGTTTTATTGCTAGATAATGGACATTTTCTAGATTTCATTACATAAGGCATAGGAGAGCAAGAGGATACAAGCATAAATAACTGTGCTTGTCTATGCTGTGTACAGGGTTGTCTGGGAATGTTCCTGTGTACTGTTTGTGGTGTCCATTGATCACTGTTTGAAATGTTGTTTATGTCGCATTCATGAAGAGGTCTAAAACGTTCAGACAAAAAATAACCTCAGGTGCAGAGAGTCACCTCTGTGTACAATCTCTTAGCGCTCCTAATATAGGGAGGAGACAAACATCTGACCTCTCTGAGATGTGTGTGGTCTAAGACAAGAAGAACATTTTGCTCTCACTTGTGATTCTCTCCACTTGAAGTAAAAGTTAAACTTACCGGCCACTTCACATTTTGAAAATGTTTTAAGATGCAAATAATACAGACTTCTACGGGGGTAATTGAATTTGGCACGGGTTTGCCGTGCTGGGAATAGCTCCAGGTTTCGTCCGGATCTAGTAAATTGATTGCATTTACCCTGCCCGGTAAACCATGGATTACCGGTGCACTAACTCATAGGTTCTAATAGATATGGGATGCAGAGTGTGCATTTTAACGCATGTTTTTCCTCACAGCTCCTGAGCCTGTGAAGAATAATTTCACTCTCATGGGCTTAGCTTGCGGGGATCCCTCACCTAGTCGGATTTTCCCCCATATATGGGGCAATTTTGCTACTTTCGGTGGGTTTGGTATGAAATACCACCTGTCCGGATGCTGGTGGTCACATAAAAGACCGCGGCATCTCGACAATGAAGATCCCTACGTCAGAGGTGGTAAGTATTTTCAAACCCTGCCCCTTCCCCTACCCTAAGCTTCAGGGGATGGCGGCAAGGGCTAACACTCCAGGGTTGGCGGCAAAGGCTAATCCCCCCCACCCCCCAGTGCCTAAAACAAACCCCCCTAGTGCCTAACCCTAACCCTCCTCCCCGAGCCCTATCCCTAACAGGAACCCTGATACTTCCCTTCAGGATGTCGGCTGTTGGTGTTTCAGCCCCGTCTCCCAAGTGGTGTCAGGATTCCGGCTCCGATCACATAACCGCTGGGATGCTAAATGCATCCCCTATCAGGTATAGCACGATATTATTATGCAGCAAATGTCTTAAACTGTTTACAACAATAAGACATAATAATCTTCGTTCTCTGTATTATTCCATATTTAATTCTGTTTTAAAATAAGGAGCATTTCTTATAAACTGGCCTGTACGTATTGCACATATCCTACAAATTCTGCTTCATTAAACTGAGCGTGGAAATACGTACTGCAATATTCATATCACCAGTGCTCCCTAGAACAAAATAAGCTTCTACATGACACAAGCAGCCGTCTCATTAAATTTCATAAGAGTTAATACAGTCATATTTCCTCCGGGTACAGTGGACATTTAAAGAACAAGCTGATCTTTCTCTCCATATATAAACTGCATTCACTATAGGTTTTTAAACATTTAAGAACGAGTCAGGAAATAAATGGAATACGTAATCCCCAGCCATTTAGAGCACAAATTCTGATGTAACTATATAGGAAAACAACACAGATTCTGTGAGAAAAAAATGACATGAAACCAGTTACAGCAGAGGACAGTGTGCTATTTATACATCACAACTTGTTGTGTCCTACTTACTAAGAACTGTATGTCATGGTTGTCTGACAGTCTCTTAACAAGGGAGCAAAATGATCTTATTGGCCCAGATACCAAGATGTCAGTAGATTTTCACCCGTTCTTCTTACATTTCGGCAGAATTGTTAAATCATAAGGTATGCATTTTTAGAGATAAAAAAAATATCTTCAAGGAGCAGTCAGACATTATTGGCCTCATATTTAAAAATGGTACATTCAATTAAAATTTTATATATATATATATATATATATATATATATATATATATATAAAGAATGATTAGAAATTCCTTTGAAGGGCTTGTTCATACTGGAAATCCTGAGGATACAGGCTGATTTACAGTTACCTATTATACTCATTAGATTATGCCAACTCCGTTGGGCGGCTATATTGCCAATACTATTTGCTACCAGGACAGGAGACACCTAAGTGCTGTATGGATGGCCGTATGGATGTTGCTGAGCCTGGTTCAGCTAGCCGGGGCATCTGCCTACCTGTGAGAGGGGTGGCTGATGCGGTGAGGATGCCCCAATTCATCAGGTGCCGGACCTGAGAACCTTTATTTAAAGCCGATTCTCTGGTAATTAAAAAGCTTCTTTTCACTTGCTGGTCCAATTATATGTTTCTGGGACTTGCAGTTCCACACTGCAAATCATAACTTTCTGAACTGTCTATACAAAGTATATTGGAACTTTGAATTGGACAATCCTGTGAGATTATACAGTATCTTATAAAAAATGTCCAGCGTGGCTACAAATGTGAAATGATCTTTTAAGAACATACATACATATTTAAATAGTTTGTGGCACATACACCAATTCTCAAATAATGCCAAATATCCCCGTTTGAGGATAGGTAAAAGTGGACAATCTTAGAGGAAAATCAGAAGTGAAGCATACCATGTATAAATAATATTACAACATCGGTCTCTATTGTAGACACAGCTAAAAAGACTCAATTTCTTAATAAGACATTGGAAAGCTTATTTCAGTTATGCAGAACTCCTGTATAGTTATCTATGTTTAATACATTTAAAAAAAATAATTCAATAAAACCTTCTGGAATTCTACGTTTCTTGTTTGGTTTTGGAATCATGCTCTAATTTAATTTTTTATTTTATTATCATTTACTTTGGAATAACACATTACAAAGCAAATAGAACACAATGCAGTTTATTCTGTTAGATTTATTCCGTGCCCTACATGGTTCTGATAAAGGTTATATACAAGAATGCTGTGCTTTCTCCATTACAAAGTGTCCTCGGGGACTATTTCGCTGAGCAGATAGATGCCCTGTATTTGGCTTTATGTACATCTTCCTTCTATATAGCTGGTGTGATGAAATTCTTTCACACACAACACAATGTTGATTTTCCAATGCATTATCCTGTGTCAGTGCAATTGTTGCTGGCCGATTTTATCATGAATTCTGCACCAGCACTTCCATTGTCGTTCAGTGGAGATGAACAAAGAAATAAATTAAATGGTAAATAGTATAAGAATCAAATCAAAGGACAGAGAAATGCCCTTGAAAAAAAAAAAGACAAAATTAAACAGAACTATAGAAAGAGCTGTATAGGTATATATATTTATGTGTATATATATATATATATATATATATATATATATCTCAGGTAATATTTATAAATCACATATTAACGGATCGTCATACTTTGCAGCAACATGGCAGATGGACCTAGCATTACATGACAGGTAATGCTTCGGCTAAACTGCTTTAATCAGGAGGTCAGTGATTTTTATAATCCTCTCAGTTGGAAATTGTTCAATGGCTTTACATCTCACGGGTTCATGAAATATGGTTTACAATCTGCGTCTTAAAACACTGGAAAGCTCCATACTCATCAATGAAGACATAATGTTCATTAATAATGGTCGTTTTTGACACAGTGAATACCATAGGCCTGTATGCTTGTTTGTGGAGTCCATTTCCGGAATCAAGAGTACACATGTAGAGGCGATACAGAATGTTACATCTCGCAGTCGTATCGCCGCTAGTCATTGATGGAGAATTGCTGGGCTGTAACATGGGCTTGTTAAGTGAGGACCTGGTAACAGAAATGCAAGCTATGCCTGTTTTCTGATGGATCTTATGCACAAAGGATTAGCTTTTGCAAGTGCGCGATGATGATGATGATGAGGACAAAAATCAAACCAAGCGAACTGCTTTAGGGTGGTTCGCTCACAAAGGTGTGTCCAACTCTGCTTGTGATCATAGATATGCATTTTGTTCAGTACAAGAGCACAAAGGGTCAGTTTGGTCAACTCTACCTCAGCCCACATTTACTATAATAATGACAATAATAACAATTTGATTTGGTGGATGACGATAGCTAGCACTGCACTGTCACCTGCTGTTACCACTGCCAAGTCAGTGGTGATAGCTTATCCTTTCCTTTGTGCTTTTAATGGAAAATAATATTTAACAAGCATGTTTCACCCCAATACTTATCCCGGGGGTTTGGGGGGTATGTGTCCGGTGGAATGAGCGATCCAGAATTTTATTTCTATACAAACCAGAGAGATTTGTGGCGGAACACGGAAGCAGGGCAGTAAGCCGTATATCCACATCACCTACCAGCTAAATCTACAGCAACAGGACTCACGTCCCTTGTATCCCTACTGATGGCCCCTCTTCGACCTCACAGCAGCCTCAGCGGTACCTGACTGTCTGCTTACCGAACGCTGCTGTGGCTACAAGAAGATGAGCAGGGGAGATTTTAGGGATTAATCTCTGGTAATATTAAAAATAAGGGGTTAATATTTTAATGGGGGTTAAATAAGATGAAAGGAAAGTCATTAGAAAGTTAATGTACATAAACTGAATTATTTGATGAAGTTGGGTGTAATTAATAATGGGGACTATGGTGGTCACTGATGTGCTCTGTATTGTATGGGGGTGTCACCGGTGTTCTCTGTATTATATGCGCGCAATGATGCTTTCTGTGCAATATGGTAGCCACTATGATAAAATGACTCTGTATTGTTTAGCAGTCACTGATGCTGTATGTATTGTAAGGTGATCACTGATGCTGTCTGTGTTATATAGTGGTCACCGATGAGCTCTCTGTTATATGGTAGTCACAACTAAGATCTATATTGTATACATTATTATTATTATTATTATCCTTTATTTATATGGTGCTACAAGGGATCCGCAGCGTCAATTAAAGAGTACGTAAACGAATAATCAAAACAGGAAAACAGTGATTTACAATTGAAGACAATACAGGACAAGTACAGGGTAAATAAACATAGCTACATCAGCAGACGACACTGACATAAGTATCAGGGTGGCAGGATTTGGTGCCATCGAAGATGGTTTAAGTAAGAGAAGGATAAGCACATGAGGGAAGAGGGCCCTGCTCGTGAGAGCATAGATGTCACTAATGCTCTCTGCATTGTATGGAGATCACTAATCCTTATATAGCAGTTGTGAAACAATCTTGACTTTGCTTCTTATTTGTCAATTTGCTTTTGTGGGAAAAAGTATAGACCTTATTAAATGTTTTTGCAAATAAGGAATTATTGGGAAGATGTGTTCCTAGCAATGTGACAAAAATAAAATTAACCACAATGTATAGAGCATACTATATAATAATAATAATATTAATAATAATAATAATAATATTATAGACGGCATTACTGAACTGTTTTCTAATTTTATGATCTATCACTCAAAACTTTTTAAATATAAATTTGACTGGATTTCCAAAATGTGCAACTGGGATTGTGAAATAACACAAACACGGGATAAAATACCCCAAATTACATATGCAACTCTTCTTATACACAGTAATTTGCTGTTAATTGAAATAATACAATTAAAGTGGCTCTGGGTATGTACGCTACAGGCTAATGTGGGTGTGACCAGGCGTACCAACAAGAACAGAGATTGCAACATGTTTAGGGATCTATTTACTAAGCCTTGGATGTAGATAAAGTTGATGGAGATAAAGTACCAACCAACCAGCTCCTAACTGTCATTATTCAAACACAGCCTGTAACATGACAGTTAGGAGCTGATCAGCTGGTACTTTATCTCCATCCTCTTTATCTACATCCAAGGTTTAGTAAACAGACCCCATAGTTCCTCCCAATCAGGCCCATTTCATAGTTAAGTATAACACAGAGATGGGGAAGTCCCGGGAAAAAATAAGAATTTACTCACCGTTAATTCTATTTCTCGTAGTCCGTAGTGGATGCTGGGTACTCCGTAAGGACCATGGGGAATAGACGGGCTCCGCAGGAGACTGGGCACTCTAAAAGAAAGATTAGGTCCTATCTGGTGTGCACTGGCTCCTCCCTCTATGCCCCTCCTCCAGACCTCAGTTAGGGAAACTGTGCCCGGAAGAGCTGACACTACAAGGAAAGGATTTGGAATCTAGGGTAAGACTCATACCAGCCACACCAATCACACCGTACAACTCGTGATAACTATACCCAGTTAACAGTATGAATAACAACTGAGCCTCACTGAACAGATGGCTCATAACAATAACCCTTTAGTTAAGCAATAACTATATACAAGTATTGCAGACAATCCGCACTTGGGACGGGCTCCCAGCATCCACTACGGACTACGAGAAATAGAATTACCGGTGAGTAAATTCTTATTTTCTCTGACGTCCTAGTGGATGCTGGGTACTCCGTAAGGACCATGGGGATTATACCAAAGCTCCCAAACGGGCGGGAGAGTGCGGATGACTCTGCAGCACCGAATGAGCAAACTCAAGGTCCTCCTCAGCCAGGGTATCAAACTTGTAGAATTTTGCAAACGTGTTTGATCCCGACCAGGTAGCAGCTCGGCAAAGTTGTAAAGCCGAGACCCCTCGGGCAGCCGCCCAAGAAGAGCCCACCTTCCTCGTGGAATGGGCTTTGACTGATTTAGGATGCGGCAGTCCAGCCGCAGAATGTGCAAGTTGAATCGTGCAACAGATCCAGCGAGCAATAGTCTGCTTAGAAGCAGGAGCACCCAGCTTGTTGGGTGCATACAGGATAAACAGCGAGTCAGTTTTTCTGACTCTAGCCGTCCTGGAAACATAGATTTTCAGGGCCCGGACTACATCCAGCAACTTTGAAGCCTCCAAGTCCCGAGTAGCCGCAGGCACCACAATAGGTTGGTTCAAATGAAACGCTGATACCACCTTAGGGAGAAATTGGGGACGAGTCCTCAATTCTGCCCTGTCCATATGGAAGATCAGATAGGGGCATTTACATGACAAAGCCGCCCATTCTGACACACGCCTAACCGAAGCCAAGGCCAACAGCATGACCACTTTCCACGTGAGATATTTCAACTCCACGGTCTGAAGCGGCACAAACCAATGTGATTTTAGGAAATCCAACACAACGTTGAGATCCCAAGGTGCCACTGGGGGCACAAAAGGGGGCTGAATATGCAGCACACCCTTAACAAACGTCTGAACTTCAGGCAGTGAAGCCAGTTCTTTCTGAAAGAAAATAGACAGGGCCGAAATCTGGACATTAATGGATCCCAATTTTAGGCCCATAGTCACTCCTGACTGTAGGAAGTGCAGAAATCGACCCAGCTGAAATTCTTCTGTTGGGGCCTTCATAGCCTCACACCAAGCAACATATTTTCGCCATATGCGGTGATAATGTTTTGCTGTCACATCCTTTCTAGCTTTTATCAGCGTAGGAATGACTTCAACCGGAATGCCCTTTTCCATCAGGATCCGGCGTTCAACCGCCATGCCGTCAAACGCAGCCGCGGTAAGTCTTGGAACAGACAGGGCCCCTGCTGTAGCAGGTCCGGTCTGAGAGGCAGAGGCCAAGGGTCCTCTGAGATCATTTCTTGCAGTTCCGGGTACCAAGTCCTTCTTGGCCAATCCGGAACGACGAGAATAGTTCTTACTCCTCTCTTTCTTATTATCCTCAGTACCTTTGGTATGAGAGGAAGAGGAGGGAACACATAAACCGACTGGTACACCCACGGTGTCACTAGAGCGTCCACAGCTATCGCCTGAGGGTCCCTTGACCTGGCGCAATATCTTTTTAGCTTTTTGTTGAGGCGGGACGCCATCATGTCCACCTGTGGCCTTTCCCAACGATTTACAATCAGCTGGAAGACTTCTGGATGAAGTCCCCACTCTCCCGGGTGGAGGTCGTGCCTGCTGAGGAAGTCTGCTTCCCAGTTGTCCACTCCCGTTATGAGCACTGCTGACAGTGCTATCACGTGATTTTCCGCCCATCGGAGAATCCTTGTGGCTTCTGCCATCGCCATCCTGCTTCTTGTGCCGCCCTGTCGGTTTACATGGGCGACCGCCGTGATGTTGTCTGACTGAATCAGCACCGGCTGGTTTTGAAGCAGGGGTCTTGCCTGACTTAGGGCATTGTAAATGGCCCTTAGTTCCAGAATATTTATGTGTAGGGAAGCTTCCTGACTCGTCCATTGTCCTTGGAAGTTTCTTCCCTGAGTGACTGCCCCCCAACCTCGGAGGCTTGCATCCGTGGTCACCAGGACCCAGTCCTGTATGCCGAATCTGCGGCCCTCGAGTAGATGAGCACTCTGCAGCCACCACAGCAGAGACACCCTGGCCCTCGGGGACAGGGTGATCAGCCGATGCATCTGAAGATGCGATCCGGACCACTTGTCTAACAGATCCCACTGAAAGATCCGTGCATGGAATCTGCCGAATGGAATTGCCTCGTAAGAAGCTACCATCTTTCCCAGCACTCGCGTGAAGTGATGCACCGACACCTGTTTTGGTTTTAAGAGGTCTCTGACCAGAGATGACAACTCCTTGGCCTTCTCCTCCGGGAGAAACACCTTCTTCTGTTCTGTGTCCAGAATCATACCCAGGAACAGCAGACGCGTCGTAGGAACCAGCTGCGACTTCGGGATATTCAGAATCCAGCCGTGCTGTTGTAGCACTTCCTGAGATAGTGCTACTCCGACTAACAACTGCTCCCTGGACCTCGCCTTTATAAGGAGATCGTCCAAGTACCGGATAATTATAACTCCCTTCTTTCGAAGGAGTATCATCATTTCGGCCATTACTTTGGTAAATACCCTCGGTGCCGTGGACAGACCAAACGGCAACGTCTGGAATTGGTAATGGCAGTCCTGTACCACAAAACGGAGGTACCACCTGGTGAGGTGGGTAAATGGGGACATGTAGGTAAGCATCCTTGATGTCCAGTGATACCATGTAATCCCCCTCTTCCAGGCTTGCAATAACCGCCCTGAGCGATTCCATTTTGAACTTGAACTTCCTTATATAAGTGTTCAAGGATTTCATATTTAGAATGGGTCTCACCGAACCGTCTGGTTTCGGTACCACAAACATTGTGGAATAGTAACCCCGTCCCTGTTGAAGGAGGGGAACTTTTATTATCACCTGCTGGAGGTACAGCTTGTGAATTGCCGCCAGTACTACCTCCCTGTCCTGGGGAGTAGCTGGCAAGGCTGATTTGAGGTAACGGCGAGGGGGAGACGTCTCGAATTCCAGCTTGTATACCTGAGATACCACTTGTAGAACCCAGAGATCCACCCGTGAGCGAACCCACTGGTCGCTGAAATTCCGGAGACAGGCCCCCACCGCACCTGGCTCCACCAGTGGAGCCCCAGCGTCATGCGGTGGACTTAGTGGAAGCAGGGGAGGATTTTTGTTCTTCGGAACTGGCTGTATGGTGCAGCTTTTTCCCTCTACCCCTGCCTCTGGGCAGAAAGGACGCGCCTTTGACCCGCTTGCCTTTCTGGGGCCGAAAGGACTGTACCTGATAATACGGTGCTTTCTTAGGCTGTGAGGGAACCTGAGGTAAAAATGTCGACTTCCCAGCTGTTGCTGTGGAAACGAGGTCCGAGAGACCATCCCCAAACAATTCCTCACCCTTGTAAGGCAAAACCTCCATGTGCCTTTTAGAATCCGCATCACCTGTCCACTGCCGAGTCCATAATACTCTCCTGGCAGAAATGGACATTGCATTAATTCTAGATGCCAGCCGGCAAATATCCCTCTGTGCATCTCTCATATATAAGACGACGTCTTTAATATGCTCTATGGTTAGCAAAATCGTATCCCTTTCGAGGGTATCAATATTTTCCGACAGGGTATCGGACCAAGCTGCTGCAGCACTACACATCCAAGCTGAAGCAATTGCAGGTCTCAGTATAGTACCTGAGTGTGTATATAGAGAGTTCAGGATAGCCTCCTGCTTTCTATCCGCAGGCTCCTTTAAGGCGGCCGTATCCTGAGACGGCAGTGCCACCTTTTTTGACAAGCGTGTGAGCGCCTTATCCACCCTCGGGGATGTCTCCCAACGTAACCTGTCCTCTGGCGGGAAAGGGTACGCCATCAGTAACTTTTTAGAAATCACTAGTTTCTTATCGGGGGAAGCCCACGCTTCTTCACACACTTCATTCAACTCATCTGATGGGGGAAAAACCACTGGTTGCTTTTTCTCCCCAAACTTAATACCCTTTTTAGTGGTACCTGGGTTAATGTCAGAAATGTGCAACACATTTTTCATTGCCGTAATCATGCAACGGATGGCCCTAGTGGAATGTACATTAGTCTCGTCCTCGTCGACACTGGAGTCAGACTCTGTGTCGACATCTGTGTCTGCCATCTGAGGTAGCGGGCGTTTTTGAGCCCCTGATGGTCTTTGAGACGCCTGGGCAGGCACTGGCTGAGAAGCCGGCTGTCCCACAGCTGTTATGTCATCGAACCTTTTATGCAAGGAGTTGACACTGTCGTGTAAAACCTTCCACATATCCATCCACTCTGGTGTCGACCCCGCAGGGGGTGACATCACATTTATCGGCACCTGCTCCGCCTCCACATAAGCCTCCTCATCAAACATGTCGATACAGCCATACCGACACACCGCACACACACAGGGAATGCTCTGACTGAGGACAGGACCCCACAAAGTCCTTTGGGGAGACAGAGAGAGAGTATGCCAGCACACACCACAGCGCTATATAATCAGGGATTTACACTAACACAAAGTGATTTTTCCCTATAGCTGCTTTACATACACAGTTTGCGCCTAAATTTAGTGCCCCCCCTCTCTTTTTTACCCTTTGAGCCTGGAAACTGCAGGGGAGAGCCTGGGGAGCTGTCTTCCAGCGGAGCTGTGAAAAGGAAATGGCGCCAGTGTGCTGAGGGAGATAGCCCCGCCCCCTTATCGGCGGACTTCTCCCGCTCTTATAGTAATATTATGGCAGGGGATTTTTGCACATATATAGTTTTTTAGACTATATTATGTGCTGTTTGCCAATGTAAGGTACTCTAATTGCAGCCCAGGGCGCCCCCCCCCAGCGCCCTGCACCCATCAGTGACCGGAGTATGTGGTGTGCATAGGGAGCAATGGCGCACAGCTGCAGTGCTGTGCGCTACCTTAATGAAGACCGGAGTCTTCAGCCGCCGATTTCCAGGATGTTCTTCTTGCTTCTGGCTCTGCAAGGGGGACGGCGGCACGGCTCCGGGACCGGACGACCGAGGCTGGGCCTGTGTTCGATCCCTCTGGAGCTAATGGTGTCCAGTAGCCTAGAAGCCCAAGCTAGCTGCAAGCAGGTAGGTTCGCTTCTCTCCCCTAAGTCCCTCGTAGCAGTGAGTCTGTTGCCAGCAGATCTCACTGAAAATAAAAAACCTAACAAATACTTTCTTTACTAGAAGCTCAGGAGAGCCCCTAGTGTGCAACCAGCTCGAGCCGGGCACAGATTCTAACTGAGGTCTGGAGAAGGGGCATAGAGGGAGGAGCCAGTGCACACCAGATAGGACCTAATCTTTCTTTTAGAGTGCCCAGTCTCCCGCGGAGCCCGTCTATTTCCCATGGTCCTTACGGAGTACCCAGCATCCACTAGGACGTCAGAGAAACTATTTCAGTGTGGAATTCCTGGAGCTTCACTAGGGAGGAGCAGATCAGTAAAAAAAAAAGGAAATAGTTACCTGGAATTCTACTTGTGAGTAGCTGTCATTGTCATTATTAAATTTTACTCATTTATAATTCCAACTGGCATCTTTACTTAATAATACCTGCAGTACATTCACATGTTATTATAACCTTTAACAGCTACTATAAAATTTGGAATGGAACCTTTGCTATTAGTAACTGTGAGACAATGTATACACTTAACAAGAAAACAGTTCATTTTCTCCTGTGTATGAGGGAATGTGTCTCTGCTAGGAAATACTTTCATTTTAATTGCTGTCTTAATTCTGCAATATTTTCATAGGTCCCAGTGGACTTATGGTTTTCCTTTATTGGCTCCTTTTGTCTTTCAAGACGCATTTATGAAGCAGAAAGCAGAAACTCTTAAATTTGGTTTAAGAGGTTGATAATTAGAGGTGTAAATAATAAGTACAAGCTGCTTTGTATGAAAATGTTATCATGTCATAAACAAATATATAATATATGTATATAATTATATAACAAATACATAATGTCATGTATGGGTTTCCACCAGGTACTCTGGTTTCTTCCCACACTCCAAAACTATACTGGTAGGTTTCTACCTGATATTGGTTTCTAAGATAAAAAGGAGCACTAGTATGTGTATGTGTTTCAGTGCAATAGGAAATATAAATTGTAAGCTCCACTGGGGCAGGGACTATTTTTGTCTATAAAGTGCTACTGCATCTATTTGGCTGGATCAAGTGGTCCAGAGAGGTGCTCCTTGTTTTAGGACTAATCCTTGCATTACATTGATCGTTTTAAATGCTGGTAGGTGATCTACATTCTTTCAGGGTCTGAGGGTCAAATATTGTATATTTGTAAATGTCTGTTTATACAATCAAGTTTAATTTAAAGATGAGAGCCCACCCTTTCCTGAAAAAGTTGAGGCCTTATTTAATGTGATCAATCAAGAGGCTGACTGCATACTCTCTGAACCAGTGTGAATATCTGGATTAATAGGGCGTCAAGCAATTGGATGTGATCAAGTGATGTTCATATCAAGTAATTTGTCCCTGAGTTTGAGCAGGAACAGTTTGCCCCCCGTTTGTAGTGTCACCTACAGTATCCGATCACAAGATCAGACTTTTTAGACAGGAATTTAGTGCTTCTGAGTACCATCAATTAAGGTGAAGTGAAAGATTAAAGCTACTACATGAGATTTAATTATTGTATTACACATAAATGATACATTTTACAGCTGTTGATTTAGATGTAAAAAATATTTGTTGCAAAAACAATTGTTCAAACAGTAAATGCCAATTTTCATGATTTATATCATCCATGTAGTGCAGCTGGTTTCATTGAAGAGTGTTTTTTATTCATAAATTAAGTTATTTAGACAAGGACAATATAAACTTTACTCATATGTCTTTCTGGTCATTTAAATGGGAAATACAACCAAACTGTAAAAACAGTGCATTTCCCTTTAAACATCTACAGTGTGATAGGACTGTATACAGACAATGCTGTTTAAGTGAAGTGTGGAAATATTCCTATTTTAGGTGTAATGTATTGAGCAACACCTAGTTTCTGAAATTACAATATCTCAGAAGAGAATGGTTGCACCACAGCCAGGCTTGAAAAAAATCATGTGTAATACACTATGGAGCGAAATGATGTGCTCCTGCAGGAGACATGTGCTAACAAAATGGCATGCTGAAAGAAGCTGAGCTTGAAAAGGAGATCATCGTAGGCTGCTCGATCTGATGCATGAATGTGGCAAGCATTGCGGATGTTAGGAAGACTCCTAAATCCTAAATGTGTCTTTTGTCATTAATGCATGAAAGACAATGATCATTGCAGGAATCCACTTCATCCTGGAAGACCCCGAAACTGCAACTCATGGACCGAAGAGTGCTAGCCAGGGAGCTGCGAATGAACAGGGGTCGTCCCCTGCAGACCACTGCACACAAGTTCCAAATTGCCACTAATGTGCCGGTTTCCACAAGAACACTTTATAGGGAGGCCCATGCATTTGGATTTATGGGCGAGCTGTTGCTCATAAATCCCCTAATCACAAGAAGAATGCAGCCCAGCGGGTACAATGGTGTGGAGAGCACAAAAACTGGACAGTAGAACAATGGCGGAGAGTGTTATGGAGTGACGAACCACGTTTTACACTTTCAGATCAGATGGACGTGTTTGGGTTTGGCGATTACCAGTGGAATGTCTGATGCCAGAGTGTACTGTACCTACAGTAAAGCATGAAGGTGGTGGCATTATGATGTGGGGCTGTTTCAGCTGATATGGCATGGGTACACTATTTGTAACGCATGGTCACATTAACTCTGAGAAGTAGAGAGATGTTCTCGATAACTCTGTGCTCCCTACATTGTGGCAGTTCTACAGAAACGGCAAATGTTTTTAATGCGACGACAATGCCATCTGTCATGTTTTAAGGGCGACCCTGGACTGCTATACAGAAAAGCCGGTAACCTGGATGGACTGGGCAGCTCAGAGTTCAGATCTTAACCCTATTGTGAACCTCTGGGACAAATTGGAGCGACGGGTGCATACTAGGCCGACTCTACCTTCTTCAGTGCTGCAGGTGATCACTGTACCTAAGGCGGAGTGGCAAAACATGCCATCTGCTGTTGTCCAGGAATTTGTGGACATTTGCCAAGAAGGGTGTCTGCAGTAATCATTGCATGTGGTCGATCTACAAAGTACTGACATCAATAAAATCTTGTTATTTGCTGTCGGTGTCCAATCACTTTTTGTCTGTATAGTGTAGTTTGGTTCGCAAGTAAGTGCAGCTATATATAGCAGCGCTGCAGGAGCATTCCCAGATCAAAAGAGTCAGTGGAGGCAAACACATATACAGTAGATGTAAACCTGCTCAGGGACATCAACATTAAAATAGCAAATTTACGGCATACACAGAAAATGAAAGTGAACGTGAGAAGAATGTGAGTCCAGAGCAACAGAATGCTAGTACATACATAACCCCTGAATACAGAATAATAATATAACATCAAAACTCCACGTAGCTTCACCTCTAAAGCTTTTCTGACAACCCCAGCATAAAGCATACCTCACAACTAATTTCGGAGGCAGAGTCGCGACTTACAGACCTCTTCAGGAATTAATCTTTTGTGAAAATATTTTGGGGCAGACCAGGGTCACGGCTTAATTTGTCCCAATTTTGAATGTTTGAATATTGGGAGGTATGATAAAGCTGTATCACTTTGTTGGACTGTGACCAGGCCACAATTAATTAGAAACGTCCTCTACCAGACATAAAGATATGTAACCGTCTAATAATAGCTTTAATATTTAATAGCTCCCAGGAATTCACAACCCTCCCCAAATCACTTGAGTCCAAATCAGTGTTTAGGTTGCTAACGTTAATAGAATTAGGTGGTTTTCTGCTTCCCTCAACTCGTGCCCCAAAAGGGGGCATGGTCACGGATGGGAGGGCATGACCCTGTTTTCATCACTTTTGGCAGCTCCTGGCTCACCTCCCTGCACTGTATAGATGTCGTGCACGTGCACAAGGCATCTATGTTGTTTTGCAGAGCAGCGGTGATCAACGGCTCCCCAACCTCACCCTTCTCTCACGGGACACTGCGGACACTGTCCTGACGTCCTGGGACAACAGGACAGTGTCTGAATAGCAGGACTGCGCCACTGGAATCAGGACAAATAAAATCTCCACTCACAATCTTACTGCTGTCTCAGGGGATACTATAATAGCCCAATCCCATTCTTCATGTGAAATCTAACCTGATGGGCAATGCCGTTTTACCATGTAGACATAGTAGGCACATGCATATGGGAACACTATTTAGGCTGTAAGCTCTCATGAGCAGGGCTCCCTTCCCTCTTGTGCTTTTCCTTCCCTCACTAATACCATCCTCACATCCCCACTGCCTGCAGCAGCACCTAACCCTTGTGTTCTGCCATCCTGCTGTTTACTGGAGTATTACTGATACAGTAATACGGCAATGTTTATAAACCATGGGTCCAGCAATGTTCTGTACTGTAAGTCACTTTTACTTGTTTTGGTCATACTATTTCTGTTCATGTACTACGTAAGGCACTGCAGACCATTGTGATGCTATATAAATAGAGTGTGATAATAATAGAGATGAGCTAGTTCGGTTTTACTCGGATTTACTCGGTTCTCAAAACGGCATCTTATTGGCTCACGGATGTCACATGTTTTGGATAGCCAACAGAAAAAATCCGGATAAAACCAAACTGGCGTTAATTCTGGCGTAAATCCGAACACGCTCATCTCTAGATGATAATAATAATCATCATAATAATGCGGGCAACATATAAATGGTTCTTCTGTGTTTCCAATGGAATAAATATGCAGCTATTAATATACATGGGTAATTTTTCTAGGATGGGGTGAAGAAGGAGTGTTAGATATACCGGCATAAACATGTGGGCTGTAACTATATGTATCGCCTGCATATAGGTCTTCCTTGGGCAACAAACTGATCCGTGGGGTATCGCCCAAACGTGGCACATCCCACCGCTGTTGTCCTTTTCTGCCTTGATCCCGGCACCATCCCTTGCGTTTAGCTTCAGCCTGTTCCAGCCATATTTCTTTTATCTCTTTCATCAACTCGTGGATTACACTGGTGAGCGCCCCCACTTGGTCTTGACCAACTTGTAACTGCTGCATGGCAGTTCCTCTGGAGACAAAGGATTCAGCCATTGGACTTAATTGTGAGTCTCCGTACACTCCACTCTCAAGTGGCTCCGACACAGTTCCATACTTGACATCTGTATTTTGATTAAGGCCTAAGACAGTGGTCTCCAACCTTAATTGGGATGTGAGCTACTTTCGGAAAATAAAACCTCTGAAGGAGCTACCCCCTCCCCCCATGCGCTCCTGCGAAAGTGGGTGTGGCCTCACAAAAGTGGGTGTGGACTCACAACTACAAGCAATGCCCCCCCGCGTAGTGCCAGATACACAAATAATGCCCCTCAGCAGTGCCAGATACACAAATAATGCCCCTCAGCAGTGCCATATGCACAAATAATGCCCATCAGCAGTGCCAGATATACAAATAATGCCTCCCAGCAGTGCCAGATACACAAATAATGCCCCCCAGCAGTGCCAGATACAATTCCCCCCACAGGGCCATTTAAAATGCCCCCAACAGCGCCAGATAAAATGCCGCCCCCGCAGTGTCCGATACAGTGCCCCACACAGTGCTAACCCTTGCTGGCTTCTTCTACTGCCGCCGGTGCTGCTCCTCCTGTATGAGGGACGGAAGGGGAGGAGAGCGCAGCACGCGCCTCTCCTGTGAAGCCGGTGAGAGTCTCCGACGGCGACAGGCATTTAAAATATGGTGCCGGTAAGTGAGCCACTCAGAACTTGCGGTCCAGCAGCCAATCAGGTGCCGCTGGTCCACGAGCTCTGATTGGCTGACGGCCGGCACCACATTAAAAATGAAGGAAGGAGGAGTGCCAGTGACTGCCCAAGCCTGTGCGCTCTGTGAGCTACTGAAAATACTATGGCGAGCTACGGGTTGGAGATCACTGCACTATACGATATCGTTCACAATCGTCGTTATCGTTCAGATCTGTGGTAAATATCCTCTAGTGTGTATGGCCCTTTACACTAAATGCTTGCTACAATGATGCCTGTTCTAGTATAAATGAGCCATGTGAGAAAGGCTCAGACAGATCAGCAAGTACGCACTGCAAGACATAAGTAACAGTTATGCTAATTTTGCACCAGAAGTGAAGATGTTTCATCAGTTTTTAACTAGACTATCGATTTTCAGTTTTCAACTTTCTGTTGCAGTAACATAAGCCACAGGAGAAATAAGGCGATCGTGCTGGCTTCCTAGACAAAGCGTTTTTTTTTTATGTCCGTCTAAAAATGCAAACGTTATACACAAGGGGAAATGTCTGCGCCAATCTGTTGATCATTCGTTTAAGAGACAAAACCACATGCGAGATATTTAACTACATGACTTGGAAATGATCTGAAACCCACAGGTATAATTACATTTTAGTATGAATGCAGAGCAGATGTCCTTATTAAAATAAAACAAAAACAACAAGTAAGACTGTAATAAAAGGGCGGCAATTTTCAAGGATAAACCAGAATTTCCATTATCAGCAAACAACACCATAACAGTGATCCATATTAGACGAAGCTTATTGGCATGTAGCGTTGCCTAAAAGCCTGTACTACCACTGTCCAATAAATTAAACATTTTAAAGAATTACTTGTCAGAAATGAGTAAATTCTCAATTAGTTAATTCTGTGTTTGGTCATAATTATATTATACATAATTCAAATCCTAAACATGTATTACTGCTGGGCTTTATAAAACTGGGTCTTTGAAAGAAATAGAGATAACACTATTGGATCTATAGGATGTCACAGAGCAGAAGAGTTTGGCACAGAGCATCAAAATATTGTCTATGGCGTAAAGAAAAGATAGTGGTAAAGAGTGCAGGAACTTTGCTGACTGCTATACAGGGAATACGTGGTCAGGATCCTATCTACAGCTACAGTATACTAAACATACTTGCGTTCTCCTCGTAAATGTCCAGGAGACTCCAGCAGTTTTTAAAGTCGGATTGACATTGTCGAAAACGGACCAAAAACCTGTCGGATTTGGCCGTAAATCCGACAAAACACGTGGATCCGCGGCTAATCCGTCGATCCACGTGTTTTCTGACAAATTGCCGACAAATCGGAAAAACGGCAGCCCCGTTGAATAGGTGGAATCATGATTCGACCTAAAAAAGTCGGAAACTGCCGCCTTTCCAACTAGACGGCAGTTCCAACTTCAATTAAATAGACCCCATAATGTGTAATAGGCATTACAGTGTGTGGCATAATGTTTAATAAGCATTACGGTGTGTGGCATAATATGTAAGGGGCATTATGGTGTGTGGCATGTTTAATGGAAATTACGGTGTGTGGCATAATGTGTAATGGGTGTTACGGTGTGTGGCATAATGTGTAATGGGTATTACGGTGTGTGGCATAATGTGTAATGGGTGTTATGTGTCTGGCATAATGTGTAATGGGCATTACGGTATGTGGCATAATATGTAATAAACATTACGGTGTGTGTCATGTGTAATAAGCATTACGGTGTGTGGCATAATGTGACCATGCCCCCTCATGACGTGTGACCACGCCTATTTTCAGTACCACTAAGAAAAAAATTCTACTTGCACCACTGGCTAGAATACATTATTTTGCTTGGTCTATAACTTCATCACAGACTAAAATAACATTATCTGCACTCACAAATAAAACAGCTATAATAATGTGTCAATGTGAACCAGAAACAGTCAATCTGTAAATGGATGAAGTCCCAGAATAGGCCTTAATTCTTAAGATGTGAAACTTTCAATATCCTCCCAGTATTTACACAGTTATCCGCTTCTAAATCATGTTACGGCAAGACTGGACTGTAAATAGGTCTGCACAAACACAGAGTGACAGGAGAAGGTTATTGTATTAGGAAAATGCTTTTCATGAAACATGCCATTACCACTTGGCACTGACCAGCATTTCATGCTGGTCTAAATTTACAGACAACCTGTCTACGCCCTACTGGGACTACCTATTGATTCTTATCATCATGAACTGTAAGCTAAAAGCCCAGCCATTCTGTGCTTACTGCTTGTAGTTCTACACAATGGCCGAGATGGAAAGAAACTGTACTTAAAACGAGATGTTCTCGTTCTAATACACCGGAAGCGTCTACCGGAAGGAAGAAGGGAGGAGATGCAATGGTTAGGATGATAACAATCTTGTACAATGCTTTTTCCTTTGCGGAGGCAGTTATCAACATAGATACAGTATCATCAATTGACGGAAGCTCACAGACAACGATACTCATAGCTGTATGTACAACACGCTCCAGTATCTTCCGCTCACCCTTGGTGCTGTTACCATACTACACTATAATACAGTACATCAACACGCTTTCAATTACACAGCGATAAAACCTAGCTAAATATGCCTTGAGAGAGATTTGCAGCACACAAATTCCTATAGAAGAATAGGCGTTGCTGGGATTTCTTTGCAATACATGCAATATTAGTAGCCCATGACAAATGATCTAAAATAACAGTGCCCAAGAGTTTAAAATCTCTAACTTGCTCAACCATTAAGTTCTCAATAGTTAAAGTAATAAAGTAATCAGCTCAGATCTCCCCTGGCGTCTGAAATCCATAATTATCTCTTTGATTTTTTCAAATTCAAGGCCAAGCTATTGCTGTTGCTCCACTTGACCAAAGCCTCAACCTCGTCATGGTACACCCTCTCGTCACCGTCCAAGATGAGCCCCACAACAGTGGTGTCATCAGCAAACTTGATGATAGAATTTGTATTACCCCTGAGGAATGCAATAATGGGTAAACAAAGAAAATAAAAAAGGACTTAAAACACACCCCTGAGGGGTACCCGTACTGATTTTGACAAGACCATATAACCAGGATTGGATCAAACCAGAGGTTATGTGAGCGTAAACGCAATGTCCGACCAGACGATAAAACAGAGGTTCGATTGGACTGTATATACTGTATATACATATATATATATATATATATATATATATATATATTGCATAAGATATTAATTAAAGCGATAAACTGGAATGGAGAACCTCTCCGCATGTCCTGTTTAAAATGCAAGAATACAGTACTACAAGAAATAAAATCTGTGGGCTTGTTTTTCAGTAGGACACTGGGGAAACAAATCTATTTTTGCTTTCCACAGAATTAGCTAAAACAAGACATGCATACAGATAAGGAAAGGAAAGACATTAAATTATGGTGGAATAAAAGGCCAAACCCCTTAGATAAATGAGTCCTTAATAGCTGCTTAAGCTGCTTGTATGAGACTGACACATTCTGCTCTAAAGCTGAAGAGTAATAAGATGTTAATCTTGAGAAATATCAGTTTGATCCGGGGGTCTTCGGTTTCTGAGAATTTTATTTTAATACTACTGTATGTCGAAAGACAATGCTTCAAATTTAATTTAGTTCCTTTTTTATTTCTTCAGCAAAATATGGATTATATGATTTCTAGGGGTTTACCATAAATTGGAAACTATATAGTTATTCAGCGACACAATTCCACAGCAGTGCTAGCGATCTGCCTTTTTGACTGAGTGGTAAATTATATGTCAGTGACCTATATATCTGAACATTTCAATGTTTCAGGGCACTGCACCACGTTTTACAAGATAATGATGAAGCACAGCATGCTTTCAAAAGCACGCCATCAGGAAGACTCGGGCACAATTCCCCACAGAAAGAAAATGTCTATTTAAATAGCTTATCCTGGCAGGAAAGGTGTATATTGATTAAATGAAAATAATCAGAGCACAGTTCAAAACAACAAAACTTTATTCTTCAAGGTCAATTACAATACGGTAACCTAGATGAATGCACAACCGTCAATATTTCCCACTTCTTATCCTAACAATATCTATAATTAAAGTTCTCACGGGGAAAAAATATAGAGAGAGATAATCAAGCACTGCAATTAATTGTAATAGTCTTTGCAAACCTCTTAATCATATCCATCTGAAGAATCAGTGAGGCTCCAGCTTTCTTATACAAATACGCTTGATATACTTACTGTAGATAAATACATTTCAGAAACTAGTAAAGTCATGGTGTGGAACTGCAGCCGACGAAAATGACAGGAATGATTTTTTGGGGCAAAATGTCCTGTGTGTCTAAGGGTATAATTGCTCTTGTGTACTTTTTCAACGGGCATGCTCCAGCTGAGCTACATGATTTTTACATTGTGCCTCTCACCATAAGATGGGATTTTTTTTCTACTTTCAGCTTAGTGGCTGCAGAGCATGGTCATTTACATTGCCTTATAGGCATGTTAAGTAGGCCACATTGATCAAAATTTACAGGATGTCGCCTCTTATTGTACAAAAAGAAATAAAACATAAAATCAGTTCTGCGTGAACAACATTGGAATTGGATGAATTCAGAACAGCACTGACAAGATACAGCCATTCGCCTCCTCAAACTGTCACTGAGCCCGTACAAAGCATCTGATTTAGTAATCAATGAGAGCACTTTAGAATAATAGATCCCCGTTTATTTCTATTAAGTCAAGAGGTGTGGTCCAGTTGTTAAGTTCTAGCTCCTGTTAAATATATTTGTGGTTTTCCTGCAGATGTTACTATTGCATCTGAATGATGAGTCACACATTCACAACGGCAGAAATCAAATAAAAAACGTGTGGCCCGACTATCAACCTGCCTACTTACCAGTTCAACTCAAATAAGTGTATTCACATCTCTGCACTATGGTGATCACTGTGATTTCTATAATAGGATTGTCAGGAAGCAGGCCCAGATTTCCCACTTCCCACTAGTACTATAGTACTAAGGGGTATATTTAATTAAAACCGGATCCATTCCGACATGAATTTGTCGGAATGGATCCGACAGAACCTATTCAATGCTGTTCCTGACATTTCAATCCGACTTTAAAAAAAGTCGGATTGAGTTGAGGGTGCTGAGGGAGAGCAGCAGGGAGACGGGGGAGAGCAGCGGGGAGACGGCGGTGAGCAGCTGCTATAGCAGCGTAGCCAATTGGGGCATCTTCGCCAGACCTCACTGCAGCGTCCTCCCGGCTCCAGCAAACAAGGTTTCGCCGGGAGGACGCTGCCGTGAGGTCTGGCAGTGGTGCCCCGTCCTCCGGCTATGCTGCTATAGCCACTGCTCACCGCCGTCTCCCTGCTGCTCACTCCCATCTCCCTGCTGATTACCCCCGTCTCCCCGCTGCTTACCCCCGTCTCCCCGCTGCTCACCACCGTCTCCCTGCTGCTCACTCCCATCTCCCTGCTGCTCTCCCCCGTCTCCCCGCTGCTCACTCCCATCTCCCTGCTGATTACCCCCGTATCCCCGCTGCTCACTCCCATCTCCCTGCTGATTACCCCCGTATCCCCACTGCTTACCCCCGTCTCCCCGCTGCTCACCACCGTCTCCCTGCTGCTCACTCCCATCTCCCTGCTGCTCTCCCCCGTCTCCCCGCTGCTCACTCCCATCTCCCTGCTGATTACCCCCGTATCCCCGCTGCTCACTCCCATCTCCCTGCTGATTACCCCCGTATCCCCACTGCTTACCCCCGTCTCCCCGCTGCTTACCCCCGTCTCCCCGCTGCTCACCACCGTCTCCCTGCTGCTCACTCCCATCTCCCTGCTGCTCTCCCCCGTCTCCCCGCTGCTCTCCCCCGTCTCCCCGCTGCTCACTCCCATCTCCCTGCTGATTACCCCCGTATCCCCGCTGCTCACTACCATCTCCCTGCTGATTACCCCCGTATCCCCACTGCTTACCCCCGTCTCGCCGCTGCTCTCCCTCAGCACCCTCATCTCAATCCGACTTTTTTTTAAGTCGGATTGAGATGGTCGGAAACGGGGCCAAAACCTGTCGGATTTGGCCCCGTTTCCGACAGAAGCACGTGGATCGGCAGCTATTCCGCCGATCTACGTGCTTTCCGACAAGTCGAATTCCCCAACTTGTTAGATAAAAAAGCTGTGGACTGAACAGGTCGGAAACCCTTCCGAACTGAAAAAGTCTAAAACTGGCGTCTTTTTTTTTACAAGACGGCAGTTTCGACACCAATTAATTATGCCCCATAGAGAGAAAAAATTTAGGGTATTAGGGTTAATTTAGAGGTTTGGGTTAGGATTAGTCTAGGGGTTTGGGTTAGGGATAGCGTACTAGGGTTGTTTAGGGTTTAGCGGATTGAGTTTGGGGTAATGGTTAGGATGAGGTTTGGGGATGAGTTAGGGTCAGGATTGGGGTAGGGATGATATGCATCCTGGATTTACAAGCTCCCTATCACATGCACAGACACATGCACCAGTGTCAGGCACTCTTCAGTTAACAGGATTAAGGGCCCCATTTATCAAAAAGTTTTTGTTTTGATATTTAGTGCTACTGCTCTAAACTGGAACTCATCACTGACTCGCCAGCGAACGGTAGTGAAATTGAAGCAGCCAGAGGTGTTTTACTTCTGCTGATTAAAATGATATGCGGCATGCCTATATTCTGTGTGTAGCATTTCGTATGCAGATACAGCCACAGTCGCACACAGTATATAGGCATGCCGCATCTCATTTTAATCAGCAGAAGCTGCTTGTGTATCCCAGGGACATAGCAATGCAAATAAGATGCATTATTATAGATAAAAAAAGGCGCCCGACGTTAGCAGAGCTGCCAGCTGATCCACGCCAGGCATCTGCTGCTGCATGGCGCATTGAGGCAAGATTTATCAGGACACATCTGTATCCAAGCAGAGGTCACAGTGTAAACGGCCGTGTGAGTGCTGTGTGTCAGTGGGTTGGTTGTGCAGTAGTATTCGGCATATGTGTAAGGGGCATTATACTTGTCATGTGTATAAATTCATTAATAATATGCGGCATATGTGTAAGGGGCACTATGTGTGTCATTATGTGTATAAGGAAATTAATAATGTGTGGCATATGCGTAAGAGACATTATGTGTATAAGGGCACTAATAATTGCGGCATATGTGTAAGGGATATCATGTGTGTAAGAGCATTAATAAAGATTGGCATAATGTGTAAGGTGCATCATGTTTATAAGGACATTAATAATGTGTGTAATATGTGTAAGGGGCATTACTGTGTGGTATTAAGGGGGATATTCAATTAGCAGCGATAACAAAATTTTTGCGCGAAAAGTCCAGTTTTCGCACGAAAAAACTGACTTTTCCCGCGAAACGCAATTACAGCCTATTCAATTTTCCGGGAAAATTCATTGGTGATCACTTTTTCACTAATTTCACTTCACCTACTCTGAGCAGGTGAAAAGTTGGGAAAAGTCACTATTTTAAAGGTAAAAATGTTTGGATATGGGGGGTCATTCCGAGTTGTTCGCTAGTTGCCGATTTTCGATATGCTGCGATTTGTTGCAAAATGCGCATGCGCAAGGCACGCAGGGCGCATGCGCTTATTTAACTAAAAACTTAGTAGATTTTCTGTGGATTCTGAGGCGCTTTTCAGTCGCACTGCTGATCGGTGAGCGATTGACAGGAAAGGGGCGTTTCTGGGTGGTAACTGAGCGTTTTCCGGGAGTGTGCTAAAAAAAGCAGGCGTGTCAGGGAAAAACGCGGGAGTGTCTGGAGAAACGGGGGAGTGGTTGGCCGAACGCAGGGCGTGTTTGTGACGTCAAACCAGGAACTAAACGAACTGAGCTGATCGCAATCTGTGAGTAGGTCTGGAGCTACTCAGAAACTGCAAATAATTATTTATTAGCTGTTCTACTAATCTTTCGTTCGCAATTCTGCTAAGCTAAGATACACTCCCAGAGGACGGCGGCCTAGCGTGTGCAATGCTGCTAAAAGCAGCTAGCGAGCTAACAACTCGGAATGAGGGCCCTGGTACAGAACTCCTGGGACACCCCCCTTAATGACTAATTAGGCACGTTGAAGTTTTTAATTATTTTTAATTGGCCAATAATGACATGTCATTTTTGGGGTGAAAAAGTACAAAGTGATGGAAATTGGGGTTCAAGGTATGGGACAGGTATATTGGGGAGCTTTATGAGTGGGACAGGTGTTTTTAGGCTTGCAGGTGGGAGTAATCGGTCTGTTTCCACCTTTTTTTTTTAAAGTACCCTAAAATGACCCAAATATATACTTATACCCATTTTCATGTACCCCAAATTTAATGAGAGCATTTATTTTACACAAAAAACTTGCTTTCTATCTTTTTTTTGCATTTCTTAAAAAATGCATATAACAGCCATTTCACACAATTTAAGTCCCCAAAAACTCTCTAATGTGATCTCTATAACACTTCTATTCTGTTTTCCTGTGTTAGTTTACCATTTTTTGGGATACAGGCTGATTTTCCCATTTTCACCTACACTTTTCACTACAACAACTTTCACGTGACACCCATTTGGAATTAAATAGGTCGAAAAACGGGAGTGCGCATACCCGCGAAAAGCGCCGATAGGCGCGAAAAATTTTCGGGTGAAAAATTGCCACGAAATTGCGGCTAATTGAATACCCTAGTATGTGTATAAAGGCATACTAATGTGTGGCATTGTGTGTATAAGGTGCTCTACTGTGTGGTGTTATGTACAGGAAGGGCACTACTGTGTGGTCTAATGTGAATAAAGAGCAATATGGTGTGGTGTAATGTAAATAAGAAGCAATTCAGTGTGATAATAAAGTTGCAATACTGTGTAGCGTAATTTCAATTGGGGGTACTATTGCACGGCCATGCCCCTTGCCAGCAAAAACAAACCCCTTTTTGGGCGCACTGTTCCTATTTAAAATCTAGGTAGTAGGAACACCAAAATATGGACTTCTATGGTGCTGGGAAAGGGGTGCAATCCAGGCAAGCAATATGAACTTGCTGTTTATAGGAGCAGACTTCTCCTAACTACCAGGGAAAAGTTCTTTGTAAAATAATACCATCCTACTGCTTACATTTTCAAAGTACTTTTATGGCAATTAAATGTGCGATAGAGGGAATGCGTTAAACATTGAGCAAGCCTTTGAGGGACGGAGTAAACCTCATATCACAAGAATGTGTCAGCGTGCGGTTTCAAATGCAAACTCAAATTTATAACAATGATAATACAGCACAATGTACAAATAAATCAGACACATATGATAAAAGTCATGCAACTTACTGTGTTTGTATCTGAGGATCAAATCAGGCAGGAAAGCAAATGCAATCGAAAAAGCGTTTTGACCAGAAGGTCACACTAAACTTGCTGTAATTTTCATCTTTTCTGAGTTCATGTTTACTGAGTCATGTATAATCTGTATAATGCCTAGTGCCTCTGCACCAGAACGTTCACACAGAGCTCCAGGAAAATCAGACAGTTGGCAATAAGTTTATATCAAACAATCAAAAAATTCCATGTATGTTGCAGGGGATTAACAATGATGGAAACAAGGTACTCAAATTGCTGGAAAATGAATAATTCCAAAGTTATACACTGGTTTATTTGTTAAAGGGTAATAACTATCCATGGGTGTTGTGGTCACCGTTACTAAGCTTTGTATGGAAAAGGTTTAGTCAGGAATAATTAAGGCATTAATTATACCTGACGGCTGAATAACCCAACATATAGAAAGGGCAACTGCAGTGTACTATTATTAATAAAACCGCTGGACAGTTTGCTAATACACAGAGAATCCCAAATATCGGTATGGAGAATGCAAGGACGTTTTTAATCACTTTGGGGTAAATTTAGCAACTTTATGTAGTTGGAGTTTACTGATGAATCTTTTGTACGGGAAGGTGAATAATATTCACTTCCCCGGCAAAACTACTTAGCAACGGTAATATGCATCTTATCTTCACCAGCCTGTCCCACTTTGCATGTTCACACATGTGTATTTTCACACACACACACCCCTTGCCCCCCCCCAAAAAAAAACAAGAAAGTTAAATCAAGTGTGAATGTTTTTTTAATGTTTAAAAAATATAATTACAAAAAAATGTACAATCTTTTTTTTTTTTTTTTTAAGAGAAAATAAATGATTTAAATATATAAAGCATTTTTTTCTGTAGGGTATACCTACTATTGCCATATTGGGATAGTGATAAGTGGTCTGAGGCATTCCGCAATCCTTCTTAAAAAAACTTCCCCATGCCCTGCATGGGGAAACTATTGCTGGAGAAACACAGGGAATAGTTTCTCTGCCATTATCTACCATTATCGTCAGTGGAAACCTTTGATAGGGAAAAACCCTAACTCTAGGTTCAGTCCAAAGTAGAAACAGTAGATGTTCCGTAACAATAGACATGGGTACTATTGGCCTAATTCATGTTTGTACACAATTGCATTCGCAATTGCGTTTTTTTAAGACTTTGGAACTGCAAATATTAGCAAGTGAAGCTGCTATCCAGAAAGAATGATAGACGCAGTGGCATCACAATGGGATGCGGGGGTTACGTCCCGCCGTTGGTGACACCAAGGTGCTGGCTCCTGCTCAGTTACAGCAGCCGGGTGCTGCAATGTAACATTGCGTGCAGCATCCCGGCTCCTGTCACCCTGTAGAAGCACTGCAGACACACCAGTCTGCGATGGCAGCCCACATCTCCCGGACCCCTGAAGTTACAAAAATGGGGGCCGGGATGCTTAGCCACGCCCCTTACTCAAAGCCACACCCACCAGCGTGAAGCAACGCCCCTTGTGCGACTACTGCTCCAGGTGTAGTATAGCTAAGTGAAGCCTCTGGATAGATGCCCGCCAGAGCCATCGCAAACTCTACACAGCCTATACGCAATAAAGAGGAATCATATTTAATACATATATATGTAGAATTCGTAACAATATAGTGGCCCCTCAGCAGGGAGGCAGTATTTCAGACAGCAAGTTGATGTCCGCGGTCTGATCCCTACTCTCTACCCCCTCAGCTCCCTTCTCACCTGGAGGGGAACGTCCGCACCCGAGGAAGCGGCCATATATAGATTGTGTGGCCATCCCCACAGAGGTAAATAATACGCCAGATTTGGGCTTTCAGTTCCACTTTGGGAATAAGCCCTTGAGGTGGCTGAGCCCAGTCCTGGTGGTCTTCACTGGAAGGGTAGGCCCTGAGCTGGAATAGACCCAATATCCCTGCTCTGATCACTCCTCGGATGACCTGGCAGACGGAGTGGCTCCAGAACAGGGGAAGTGGCAGGGAAGGAGAATGGGCGGCAGGATGGTGAGCCGTGCTGCATGTCCATCTCAGCTGTTTGTTTCCCCATCCCCGCCACAACCACACGAGGGTTCGGCGGAAGATGCAGGAGGAGGGCTGACAATGATATTCTGATGGCTGCCTCTCAGCAGTGCGGAGGTTGTGCACGATGGCGGCCCAGGCCATGTGATCCCTCCGCTCCATCAGGAAAGACTGGCTGGTCTCAGATCACATCATTGCGGGGAGGTGAGGGGGGAATGGTGCTCAGTTCCTGTAGTGCTGGCGGCGACGGGGAAACTTCCGGCTGGGCTCGGGACAGTTGGGACCCAGCACTCCCATGATGATGGCCCTGATCACAGCAGACAGCATATACAGGCCACGAAAATGCCCATGACACACCTGTGGAGGTTCGGGATGTCGGCCGAGATCTGACGTTTTTAAAAAAGGGACAATCACTTATAAGGCATGGTTTTGCCTTGTAAGTGATTGTCCCTTTAAAGAAACGTCTAAGAACTGCCGGCAACCCGCACCTCTGGCGATCTCGGACTGCATTACATCCCGCAGCCATTGTCCTTTCTGTGTAGATCACAAGTAATTACCTCCGTTTGCTATCTGGAACTGGTAACTACAGTACCTCCCTTTACTTTCTGGAACTGTTAATTACAGCCATTCGTGCCTGGTAACTACCTCCATTTCCAATCTGGAACGTCTAATAACAGCCTTTACTATCTGGAAATGATAACTATCTACATTTACTATCTGCAACTGGTTAACTACCTCTGCTTACAATCTGGAATTGGTAATTACAGCTATTTACTATCTGGGACTTGTTACTACTTTTTACCAATTGGAAACTGGTGATTACAGCTTAAACATCTGAAGTATACCCTACAACAGAGGTTCCCAAATGCGGTCCTCAAGACACCCCAAAAGTCCAGGCTTTAGGCATATCCATGGCTCAGCACAGAAGGTTAAATCTAATTGACTGAGGTGCTAATTAAGTCACATGTGTCCAAGCATGGATAAATTTAAAATCAGGACTGTTGGGGAAACTTGAGGACCGCGTTTGGGAACCTCTGCCCTACAAGATTAACTTTATATGTTAGGTTATAAATTAACATATTTAAACAAGATATTTATGGGTGGAACCCCACTTATATATGTGCTTTCATTTTGAATTTTAATTTTTCAAAATGTTTAGTTTTCATGATTTAAAAAAAAAAAAAACTATGCCTCAACCACCAGTGTAAACCCAAATTTATTATTTGATCTTTGTTTCCATTTTCTTTTATACATAACAAATGTCAGAAATGGTGTCATAAATTGTGAGAATCCAAATTGTTATAGGCAATTAGTGCTGTGCACACAGCAATTAAATGCAGCGCCACCACAAATGCAAGCTGTGAAGTCAAACAGAACTTACATGAAGTCTTGGTTATACAGTAGCAACTTCTAAAAGAAACCTATATATACACCGTATTTTTCGGACCATAAGACGCACTTTTTCTCCCCAAAAATGTGGGGGAAAAAGTACATGCGTCTTATGGTCCGAATAATACATATGCAGAGCAATAAAAACCTTAAGGAGCGCTCTCAATGCGCTGGGTGGGAGCGCACTGGGTTGGAGAGGCTGCAGTTATCGAGTGCGGGTAGCGGGGGGTCCTGTCTGCTGCTTTGCCGTCATCTGAGAGCGCGGCAGCAGAGCGCCAGCATCACGTGACTGCCCCGCTCCCTCCCCTCACCTCCTCCGAGTCCTGCTGCTGCTGCTTTGCAGTCATCTCAGATCCCGGCATCTGAGAGTGCGGCAGCAGAGCGCCGGCATCACGTGACTCCCCCGCTCCCTCCCCTCACCTCCTCCGAGTCCTCGGGCAGCGTAAACTGACAGGCTGGATGCGGGGAACCTTGTATACACAGTACAGTTGTGAGGTAAAAAGGTTCTCATCTGCCTGAAAAAGCTGCTCTGTACTGTGACTATGGCAGTGCTTGTGTGGCTGCCTCTGTCACACACTGTCCCAGAAAAATCTTATATTACACTATTTGGTTCAGAATTTTTTTTTCCCTGTTTTCCTCCTCTAAAAACTAGGTGCGTCTTATGGTCAGGTGCGTCTTATGGTCCGAAAAATACGGTATTCATTAAGCTGACAAAGTAGTAAAATAAAATATAACTACTATTTGTTACTATATAATGTAGCAAATAAATGAAATGTGTGACATAATGGCAAAAGGAAAGGGAAAATACACAGTAAATGTAATATTTATATAACAAGTATCAAGGAAACTAAGTTTTATCAAGGTTCCGTTCAGCTAATGTGCCAATCAGTGCGTCTGCCCAAGGAAAGCCATGATGCCCATGGAAAGACAGAGATGGCCAAGTTCTGTCTGGCTTAGCATTACTGTTATGATTTTCCGTCATCTTGACGGTTTGGTAACCAGTATATATATCTATATATCTACACACACACACACACACACACACACACACACACACACACACACACACACACACACACACACACACCTCTACATTAATAGAAAACCAGCCACTTCACAAAGATGTAAGGATGCAAATAATGGGCTAAGCATCACTAAATAACATTAATGAAGCTTGCATATTCGTAACTAGCTGTTCTATCCGTTCTCCGCACGGCAGTTTCTGATTATCACGGTTGTAAATACAAACGAGTGTTAAAAAGTTAGTAAATATATAGAGATGTAAATTTGAGACATCTTAATGTAAGTAAATATTAATCCATGGTTCTCGACATTACCCGAGGAGCACCCGTAGCAGATAAGGTAAAAAGTGACAGGGCCATTTTTGTAGTTTATTAAATTCTACACACTGGAGGTGCAATCCAAATTTTGATCCGAATGACCATTTGGGCGTTATCGTTCACGCAGCACATCGGTAATTACGTCATTATGTTAACCCCCTTTCATTCCCTTAGGGGAGGTTTATTAAAATTCTGATTACGTAGTTTTCCTGTTTCCCACATGAAGAATACCTATGTTACATTTCAGCTTCCTAACTTATCGGGAAGTAAGAGAATTAGTGATGAGTGAGTGAGTGAGTGAGTGAGTGCTTTCGCATTTATAAATAGAGATGTGTTGGATCCTAGAGACAAAATGCATGCTCTTGAATATTAACTCAGGGCCTGGTTCAGAGATTTACGTAAACCTTAAGCCACACTGTTCATGTGGAGACCTGGTCATGTGATGTTGCTCACAGTGCCCTAAAAGTTGCAGCATGATTGACAAGTTACTGGCAATTAAGGTGCATACACACTGGCCGATATATCAGCCGTTCTCTTGAGCGGCCGATATATTGCAGGTCTGTCGGCCAGTGTGTCCGTCGTTGACAGACATATCGCTTCGGCCCTGCTGCACAGCCGTCGGCTAATATATCGTTAGATATATTCGGCACGGCGGTGTGTGTGTACGAACGGTCAGCTGGTCGCTTGTACACAAGCTGCAGCAGCCGGCGGTGACTGACAGCTGAACTGGGCGGCCATGTGTAAATGCCCAACCAGTTCATGACGTCAGTCTCCGACGGATCGGGCAGTGAGTATGCACAGCACACTGCCCAATCTGGCTTTAGATATATCTGCAGGATATATCTGTAGGTGTGTACCCAGCATTAGAGATGGCGACAGGCAGCATTCCAGAAAACAGGGGGTGTCGGCCCTGTTTCCTGGGTGTACTGAAGTCAGTGGCTGCATCCTCCTGCAGCGTGATTAACTGGAAAATCTGCGTAACCTCAAGGTTACTCAGATGTCTGATATTCACACAGATATCATGCAGAACATTACAGAAGCCTGGATGCAGAGAATGCAATGGAAATTTTATTACCTCAAGACGCCTCCTACGGCTTTTGTATATTTTAGCACAGCCGCTGTGTACAAAGTCACAGCGTCTGTAGCTATAGCGTCTCTTTCCGAATCAGCCCCACAGTCTACAACATGAATACATCCACAGAGTGTTGGTGACAAATGCAAGCTGCTATCAAGCTAAATAATTTTTCAAAAAAATATTCTCTTAAGAAAAAAATTCTAGCCATTCTGCAATTGTAACAAAGAAATAGCAAACAGATCAAAGTTAATGTTAACTCCACTGTCTGCATTGTAGATACAGTATAACATTCCCTTTTCCATTGCGCAAGGAATGGCTTTTAATAAATAATTATATTTCAAACTTCATCTCTAAGCAACAGCAGGGCAGCATGTGTTAGAGTACAGAAACCCAACACTGCGGCTCACAATTACTTTATTACTTACAAGTGCAAAACGATTACTTATTTATCTCTATATATGCACAAGGGAAGCAATACATTTTCTCGCAGAAGAAATCAGCTGTAAAATATGCCTAAAATACCTGGTCATACTGTTAAAGATTAATTGGCAGATGTACAGTATGCACAATAAAAAGCTGTGCAGAGTCTTCAGCACCTGCTGTGGTTTTCTTCATGTTTATGGTTAACTTATTCTTGCCCTACTTTAAAAATTGGCTATGGATAAAGACTGAGAATATGCAAAGAAGAGACAATTGACATAGGAGGCATGTTGCAAGTGTTATGGGTGACTGTCTCTCTCATTGTTATCTCTAGACCTGCTCAGTAAATATTTAAATATTGCCATGTGTTGCAAATCACAGATGAGCGTGACACAGGCTAATAGTAAGAGTGATATGATCAGAAAGCTTCCCGTTTATGCATCTTATATAATGTTTTAAATAATTATGTGACTGTCATTCAATAATTGTATTTTTTTTATTTTTTTTTAACTTGCCATTTAATAACTTCTGAATTTAGGAGGCAGCAGCTCGTATTGTAAATATATGCGCTCAGGAGGTTTTTCAGGTTTGTTAGCAAACCAAAAAAAGCACACTAATGGACAAAACCTTGTTGCACTGCAGGTGTGGCAGATGTAACATGTGCAGAGAGATTTAGATTTGGGTGGGTTATATTGTTTCTGTGCATCGTAAATACACTGCAATTAAGATTTCAGTTTGAGCACACCCCACCCAAATCTGCATCTCTCTGCACATGTTACATCTGCCCCACCTGCAGTGCAACATGTTTTTTCCCATTAGTGTGCCTTTTTGGTTTGCTAACAAACATGAATAAGGCACTTAGGGGGTAATTCAGACCTGATCGCTAGGCTGCGTTTTCTCACAGCCTGCGATCAGGTCTGAACTGCGCATGCGTATGCACTGCAATGCGCAGGCGCGTCGGACGACTGCACTGGGCATCGGTGCATAGCAACGGGGTGATGCGAAAAAAGCGATTGCACGGGTGATCGCAAGGAGATTGACAGGAAGAGGGCGTTTGTAAGTGGCAACTGACCGTTTTGTAGGAGTGTCCGGGAAAACGCAGGCGTGACCAGCTGAGTAAAGGTCCATACACACTGAACGATATAATGAGCGACGTCGCTCATTTTCCCCCTCCTTGAGCGACGTCGCTCATTATATCGTTAAGTGTGTATGCCGCCAGCGACGACCGATGCGCGGCCCCGCGGGTCGGCAACGAGCGTCGCTGTCGGTAAGGCATGCATGAAGGATGTGGACTGTCGTCCACGACCTTCATGCAGGGCTGGCGGGGGCGTGACGTCACTGAGCGATATGAGCGGTCATATCGCTCAGTGCATACAGGCGGCCGCCGACCGGCCGGCCCGGGAGGGGGAGACGTTAGACGATGTCGCTCACAGAGCGACATCGTCTAATGTGTATGGGCCTTAAGTCCTGGGCAGTGCAGAGACTGCACAAACTGATGTTTGTGCAGGTCTCCAACGAATGCGATAGCACACGAGCACAAAGGTAATTACCCCCCCCTATAGGTGGCGACTACCTGGGATGCAGAAAACTCCCCCTAGCGATCAGGTCTGAATTACCCCCTTATTACAGTACGCAGATTCGAACTAGAACCTCCATAGGCTGCAAGAAGAATCTGCCTTCTTAAATTCATGCGTGGTAGTGGTGGCTTCTTAAATCTGCCCCTAACTTTTTATATGACAATTTGTGCTGGATTGAGTTTAGCCCTTCTGCATTCAGGTAAGCTACAGTACTGTATATTAGATTACTAGGTCAAAATTATCAGTAGCAAAAGTCCTATATTCTGGTTTCAGTTGTAATCTAGAGTGAGTCTACAATTGTCGCCTATCCAGTATTTGGCTAATAGAAAACTATCAAAACTGGACAAAACCCAATGTTAAGTCTATAGCTGTAATTACATTTTTCAATAAATGTCACAATTCAAATCTAGGATTGAGAATTGAGGGAGAGAACATTAAAAGGCAACAGGTATATAGTCAAAATAGACCATAAACATAAAACTCAGCACAGACTCTGCCACACAATAGTCAATTAACAAATATAATTTTAGTAAGACTCAGTTGTATAATTAGTTTTTGGCCAAACCAATCACAATCGAAATTGCACAGCAGCCATACATGCAGACAATGACCTACAGGTAAAAACAAGTTAATTGGGTCTGTAATGTTCGTAAAGGGCATTTACTGTAAACGGATTGTACAACTTTATCCCTCAATTGTGCATTAAATATATTACTAATATAAATTAAATAAACTACTTATTTTCTTTGTATACTCAGTAAACCATAACATTTATAGCACAGATCATAACACAACTATTGCAATTAACTCAATAAACCATGATATCACAAATCTGTTAAAAAAGCAAAACTATAAACATTTTGTGAAACATGTAGTTGTCAGATTTGTGTGCAGTAATGTATGCTTTACAATAATTCTCCACCATACATTCTGTAAAAAAACAAGAGAAGTTAGTATTGTGAATAATGCACTGCATTATCAATAGTAAACATGGATTTATGTTTGTTTGTTTGTTTGTTTGTTTGTTTGTTTGTTTGTTTGTTTTGTGGTACTTACACAATCTCATCATTTTGGAACTCTAGTCGTCCACATGTATCTTCAAAATCTTCTCCGCCACCTCTTGCTGTGCCCTCGACAGTTTTATAGGGTACAATAACAGTTCCTCGAGCTCCAGAGGTTCTCAGAACTTTCACTTCCATGTTGCCAACACTCTCACTTATATGGGTAAGTGGCTCTTCAAATGTAAAGATGCCAGCATGATCATCATCAAAGATGGTGACTGTGGCTGTAGAAGGTGATCCGAGGCAAGCAAGAGATGTGATATGGTTGGATTCAGCATTCATTTCTGTGATCTCAGCGTTAACTCGAACATTACTAAGGTGGACTACAAAGTTTTCATCTTCTTCAAAGATGTCATCATCAATAATGCCAACCCTAATCTCTTTCTGTGTCTCACCAGGTTTGAAAACAACTGTCCCTTCCGTAAATTCATAATCTGAGCCAGCATTGGCAGTGCCATCTTCAGTTCTGAAGTCTACAAACACTGTGTTGGTCAAATCACCTCCACGACGCACAATTGTTAATGCCACTGTTCCACAGTTTTCTAGGCACTGGTAAGTTCCTTGTTCAAAGTACATTTTACTAACTGGGTCATTTTCTACAACTTCAGTGTTAACCTCGTGCATGCTGACAGCTTTCCTAGCTTGATCTGCTGCATGCCTTTTCAATATATTGCCAGCGCCAGTCATCAAACGTGTGGCTTGGATGCGATAAAATGCTCGGCTTTTTTGCTGTTGACTTAAAACTTGATAGTTAGCCAGCTCAATCAACTGTTCCATCTCTTTGTCAGGGTGCTTTTGTTTCAGTTCTTTCAAGATCCTAGCCATATCCCTTCTTGCTTCTTCATCATCTTGTTCCTTTTGGTCAACTTCTAGAACTAATGAGCCATCAAGAAAGTTCTCTGTGTGGGAGTTCAGAACCTTTCCATCCATTTCAATATCAGCTTTGGATGACGGTCTATCGCCTTCTGTTTCAATTATCATTCCCCTTTGTTTTCCAGCTCTGTACCTCTTGTAGACATACTTGTAGAACAAGAGCCTCCTGTCTGCCACCCAAGCAAACAAGACGCAAATTGGAAAGAAAAAGAAAGTGAGCAAGCTTTCCCAGACTTCAACAACACCAGGTGAAATAACGGATAAGATCATATACAACCAAGTATAGGCAAAAATACTCCATGCTGCAGTGACAAAGAAAACTCTGAGATGTTTTATCTTCCTTATTTCTCCATCAGGTACCACATATACACAAAGGGCAATGATGATGAACATATTGAATGCAGCACTGCCTACTATAGTACTAGGACCAAGATCCCCTGCTTGAAAGTTATGTCCACATACTTCAATCACAGAAAGGAGAATTTCTGGAGCAGATGACCCCAGAGCCATAAGGGTCAAGTTGGAAACAGTCTCATTCCATATTCTCACTGTTGTCTTTGTAGTTTCGCCATTTGCTTTTTTGATGGTTATCTCCTTTTCTTGAGATGTAATCACTTCAATAGAGGACATGAATCGGTCGGCTATGATTGATACTCCTAGGAACATGTAGACCATGGCGACAAAATACACAGTAGCTCTTGCAATTTTGTCACCATATGATGGATTTTGTGGCTCCCAAATAGGTAAAATGACTCCTTCTTTGCAAAAATAGGTACCAGTACATATTCTAGTTTCATTTTTAGTTTCTGGAACTGGAGTTGTTTCACCACAAATTGCTCCCACATGGCACAACAGAGGCACAATGACAAGCAGGGGGAATCCAGCAGGCAAGGTAGATACTTTCCTCAATAACAACATGATGATGTCTACACAAGACAACCCTCGGAATGCCTAGCAATCTGAAATAACAAAGAAATAATATATTCAATTTCCTCATCATTGACATCATATTTTACAGTATTTAACATCAGCTACAATATATTATTCATTAGATATTTGAGCCTAAAAACAGTTCATTTAATACTATCAATGCAATACATACGAATTACCGACGGGCGGGATGCCTGCTGTCCATATCCCGACAGCGGCATCCTGCCCGCCAGAGTGCCGGTAGTGGGGCGAGCGCAAAGAGTCCCCTTGCGGGCTCGTTGCACTCGCCACAGGTTCTGTACCCACTTTATGGGTGTCATGGACACCCACGAGTGGGAATAGTCCTGTATTGCCGGGATTCTGGCTGGCGGCATTGCCGGCTGGCAGGGTTCCGTCATCGTATGCTGACTGACGGGATCCAAACAGTCGGCCAATTGAACAGATCCCCTATCAATGATACGTCTGTTACTAGAAGTACTATTGTTACGAAGCAATCACCATTATAACAGGTTACTTAATCTTTAACTGTGCAAAATAAAAAATCATATATATTATAATGTTATCGTTACCTAAACAAACTTTTAAATCACAAGTATTATTAAGTGGACATTTCATTTCTACATTAAGAAAAAAAAAGATTATACCTGTATACAACAACATATTTAAACCAACAGTAGCGAAGTATTTTATAATATTGTATTTCCTATTAAGGAAAATAATTATACTATAAACCACAATTGAATACTGTGGTTTATATACATCCCAGTTAGATAATGAACATGTAGCTTTAACTATTAACTTAATCTAAGTCATCTAGCTGGAAAGTCAATATTTTTCTACATCTTTAAGGAATATAGCAAGTGGAACTTAAACTGACTGTTTTTAAAGAAGTTATGTGGTACTCTCCAATATGGCGAAGCAATAGTGGTTCATTGCATTTTCAAAAGCCTAAGTGCCATCCATACGTAGTCAAAGTGTTGACATTCTAAGGGGTATATTTTCATTCAGTCCATTACGACATTTTGGTGTCGACAGTTTCATTGTCAACATTTCGGGGTATATTTACTAAAGGTCGATTCATATTTTTTTCTATTGATTTCAAATTGATGTAAATCGATGTCATGTTTCAGAGGATAAACCACACAATTACTAACATTTAAAAATGTACACAAAAAAAAATTGTGTTAGTAAATGTGTGTTTTAGCCCCTGAAACACAACATCGATTTTGTTTCTTTTTTAAATCAATAAAAATCGTTGAAAGTTGGAATTTAGTAAATATACCACTAAATGTTGACAACAGAACTGTCGATACCTGAATGTCAACATGGTCTCAATGTCAATATTTAGTATGAAGCAAAAATGTTGACATTCACAATGTTGACACTGAGATAATGTCGATATTGTCACTATGCCTGCAGGCACAATGTAGGCAGCTCATTTTTGTGTTAGGGTTGGCTGGCGTTAGGGTTAGTATCAGGCTACCGTTCAGGAACGTGCGGTGAGGTAAATGGCTGGGGAGGAGCCGGCTAGTACCAGAGCCAGATTTACACACAATATATGAGCCCAAGAGTGCATGTGGGCATTATACACAGGAGCAGCAGTATATACTGCTGGAAATTTGGTAGCCAGGGGAGGCACTGCCTAACCTTCAATAGACTTTTTACTCCAGAATTTTGAGGATTATAATAATACAGAGAAGATCTTTATAAAGTATTATTTGTATTTTTCATATAATTTATATAGACAAAACTCTGGAGTATACTGGAGTATGACAGGAAAGGCTCTGCCTCACCTGCCTCATCCCACCGCACATCAGAGCTGCCATTAGGGTTAGGATCAGGCTGTTGTTAGGGTTGGCTGCCACTGGGGTTTGACTAGGGGTAGTGCTTAAATGCACTAAACATACTGTGTCGACATGACTACTGTTAACATTCACAGCTTCGCCTTTTTGGCAATGTCAGCAGTGTGTCACATGTTTGAATGTGAATATTCTGTACCACACCCCATTCATATTGTACAGCCAAAAAGCCATTCACAGGTGGACGCAATTTCTGAAAAATCGTAAATGGGCGCACAGTGGCCGCACTTTCATCATGCTATCGCATCCAGGAGGGATTGCAAAACACAGATGGCCTGTGTTCGGGGGGAGCGGGGGGGGGGGGGGGGGGGGCGGCCACGAGGCATGCACCTGCATGTGCAGCCCTAATTTGCTAAGGACTCTGAATAACCCCCATACTCCATTGTCAACTTTGTTATGCAGGGCTCATTGTTGTATGCAGCTTCTGCTGTAGATCAGCCTTGTAATCTTCCCTCCAAGAGACTGCCATGCTATTGTTAGATGAACTGGAGTTCACTGTAAATGCCTGTGCAGCAGGTTTAGCTTTGGATCAATAAACAGCATCGGGACAAGCAGCAGAGCATTTCTAGTGTAAGCTGACCACAAAAATGCAAAAAATTCTAGAAACTAGTACCAAACGTTAGACAGGCAGGTTCAGGGTCATATTGGCGGCCAATTGTAATTCAAAGGGGGTGATTCAGATGTGGACGCATATAAATAATCAGGTACAAGAGCTGATGGTTTCTCTGCACATGTGTCATGCAATTTAATTGGCGTTTCTATGTCATGGGTAGGTGACAGGCGTGTTGGTGTCAGTGGCTGTGTCTAATGACATCGGCAGACAATCTGCATCTGTCATAGGCAGGTGCAATATCCGATGGCCGAGCCGAGGGCACGCAGATAGTGCATCCTTGTACGGGCCTGCACCACAGCTGGTGGGCGCCTCAACAGGATGCACATTAGCACCATTGAATCACCCCCAAAGAATAATATATCATGCCTAAACCAATATATCATACCTGAACCATGTCTGGTGACAAGTACAGAACACAAAGTTAAGCCATATCTGGAGCGAAGTATATCATGCTGCTAAGCCATATTTGCTGTGAAGAATATGTGGCACAAGATTGAATGAGCCATATCTGATTCCAAATCTCATATGCTGATTCTCAAGGGGGTACACACAGAGAGATCCGTTCTTAATTTCTAAACAATCTGACTAGATTGCTTAGAAATTAAGCAAGTCTCTCTCCGTGTGTATGCCCATAGCGATAGCGATACGCGGCCCAACGCGGCACTATCGCCGGTACTAGATTGTGCCTGCATGCAGGCACAATCTAGTCAGGGCGCTCACTTCACCGCTGTGTTAAGTGAGCAACCCCCCGTCCTCCCTCTTCGCTCAGCACACATCGCGCTGAGTGTGGGAGAGATGTATGCTAAGTGGTCTGTGCTAGATCGCTCAGCACACATCTCTAGGTGTGTACCTCCCTATACTGTATATGTAGCCAAATCTAATATGCAGATGGTGTCATGTATAATATGTAGATTTATCTGGTACCAAGCCTGATATGCAAAGTCACATTTGGGGGCAAATAGAGACATCAAGAGTGCAACCTACTGCTCTAGGCAGTAATGTATAATCTGCCACTGCTGCAATGCAGACCCCAAGGCAGGAGGTGGATTGTTCCGCCACCATCAACCCTGTGTGGAGCATGCTTAAACAAAACCTAGGTGACTGTGTGGGAAGTTTGTTCCTATTGGTCTGTGTGGACACACCCTCTAAGCTGTGAATGTACAGGGAAATAAGCCCAAGAAGCTCCCACACCAAGGCCCAAGTAGCAGTCATGAAAGCTGTATCATGAAAGCTTCATAAGTATATGTATATTAAGTGTAATAGGTAAACCCAGCCAAGTGTCATAGGCTGAGCCATACCTAGCAACAACTCTTGCATGCAAAACTACATCTGTGCCATTTTAGGTCTTATGCTGCTTCGACTGCATTAGCGTCTACTGCCATAGGAAGCACGTTTGCGACTTTATGCTATTTCTAATAAAAGCTCTTCCTGTGGTGTACGTCCCTGCATCTGAATGTGCAAGGGATGCAGGGCCTGATGGTTGATCAGGCTGCAACCTGGAGCGCTGGGTCCTGAGGGGAGGAGGGGGGGGGGGGCGCAGGGCCGGATTTCCCACAAGGCAACCTCACCTGTGGACTCACCCCAAAAATTCTCACCCTGATTCCATTCCCAGAAGAGCACTGCGGGTGCAGCGGATATCACGTGCGTCATGACGTCACGCACTGTACCCGCCCGCGCTGCCAAAACCTGCAGACACCGAGGAGGGAGGCCGGTGTGTGACAGCATCTGCTGACGCGCCCAGCCCAAGCCAGTCAAGCACTGAGCGGGGAGGCCAAGGAGTGACAGCGTCTAATGACGCGCCCAGCCTCAGCAAGCCCCAGCACTGCAGCCGCCAGCCAGTAAGACCGATCGCTCCCAGTACCACTACTGCAACACAAAGGTGAATGCTTATATGATGTTTGTGTATGTAGATATATATGTATATATATACATATGTGTGCTAATAAGTATCTATGTGTGCTGCGTGGACAGCTTCATCCCAACCTCTATCACAGCTTCATCCCAACCCCCCTCTTCCACCTCTGCCAAGGCCGTGCAATCTTGCACATTGAGGAGAGATGACAACCCTACACAATCATTATGTAGTAAATATGGAAAAAAAAAATTATGTATAAATATATATGCTGTATACGTACGTGTGTACATATATAATATGTGTGGCATAATGTGTAAGGGGCAGTGTGGTGTGTGGCATAATGAGTAAGGGGCATTGCGGTGTGTGAAATAATGTGGTGTGGTGTGTTGCATTATTCTGTATTAGCCTAGGGCGGCTGGAACCCTTAATCAGGCCCTGAAGGGATGCGACGCCCACTTTGCGTGGCTGCAGTCGCAACCATCCCACTTTGTACATCTTTAGTCACAATCATCTCACGCACCATTGAAATTTGCATCAGTCCCATGCTAGGAGCAGATTTTCTGTCAGTTTGGCCTCTACTGTAAGCGATTAAGTGTCTGAGCTCGTAACCACTTCTGTGACATGCCCTTGACACTCCCATAACACAGAACATATATGTGCATCTGAATAGTCACCTTCCAGTCACCGCACAGGAATGCTCAATACATTTCAGACACAATGGGCAGTATTCAAATGTTTCCGCCCCCTCCTGCACCCGTTTGCGCCCGCCGGCACCTATTCAATTGTTTCTGACGGGATCCCGGCAGCATACCGATGCCGGGATCCCGGCGGGGAGGGGCGAGTGCAGCAAGCCCCTTGCGGGCTCGCTGCGCTCGCCGCGCTGCGAGCTCGGTGGCGACCTGCGGTTGCCACGCGTTCTATTCCCACTCTATGGGTGTCGTGGACACCCACGAGTGGAAATAGTCCCTGTTGGTCGGCATGCCGACCATCGGGATACTGAGCCGGCGGGATGGTGGAGGAGGTCATGTGACTGTCGGTCAGCAGACCGGCGGTCACATGAATACCACCCGTTTCTGACGATGAGCACAATATAATTTCAGCTCGCTACCCCCGGGGGTGGCGAACCGAAATGCAAGAAAAGTGACCCGTTTGGGACATTTTCGTGATCACAACCATTACTTTAGTAGGGTTTAGCCGCTTTACCCGACTACTATGGGGGCCATATGCGCGATAACTGGGGTCAATTCAATATCGCCCCGTGATCTCCCGTCACTTTAGATGGGAGATTGGGCACAATATATTAACTGAATACCTCCCAATGTGTCTAAAATGGTACTGTGACCACGGGGCTCTCGCAAATGCACAGTAGCTCAAAATCACCAATTTACATGAACATGGGCTTTGCATGCGACTCAGAATCAGGCCCTCTGTGCTGAGGCAAATCAAGTGCAAATTATCTCTCCTATACGGTCCAGAGTATCACCATCACGTCTCTCGTCTCCGTCTGTCTAATCTTGGTCACATCAGCTGCATTATCAGCTTTTAATAACACTCTTTTCTAGCTTGCATAAAACTCCAAAACTCAGAGTTTGTTACAGGACAGAAGCCAAAACAGCTAGCACCCACTGTTCAAACTGGCTGGAAACATTTCCAGGAACCCCAGAAGACAGAATGAAGGGTGTACCTGGGGGTGGACTAGCAACAGAGGCGGCTCATAGTTTTTCAATCAGGGAAAACAGCAGTGTTAGCGCGGCCTGCTGTGGTGTTGGTTTTTAATTTATTTGTATTGAACAAGTAAATAGATAAATACAGCTACTTCCATAGCAGCTCTACTGTGGTGTAACGTGTATAAGAGGCTCTACTATGGCATAATGTATATAAGGGGCTCTATTGTGGCATAAGATGTATAAGCGGCTCTGCTGTGGTTTAACGTGTAAAAGTGGGTTGGGTACGCGATTCCGGCAATGGGGATGCCAGCAGTCACAATACCAACTCCGGCATCCCGACTGTTTGAAATGCAGACGGAGGTGCAGGAGGAAACTAATCCTGATCCCTCCCTCTAACCCTCCCTCCCCACAGCCTAACCCTAGCCTCCCCTTCCCGAAGCCTAACCCTAACCCTCCCTCCACGTAGCCGAAATCTATCCCTGACCTCCCCCCCCCACCACACACACAGCCTAAACCTAACCCTCCCCTGTAGCCTAAACCTCCCCCTCCCCCTGCAGCCTAGCCCCAACCTCCCCGGGATACTTAGATTCGAGATCCCGCCTCCCTGTCGGGATGCCGGCGTTGGTATTCTGACAGTCAGGATCTCCGGGATCCCCACTACATCCCGTATAAGGGGCTCTACTGTGTGTCATAACGTGTATAAGGGGCACTACTGTGTGGCGTAACATGTATAAAGGGTACTAGTTTGTAGCGTAATGTGAATAAGGGACACTACTATGTGGTGTTATATGAATCAGGGACACTACGAGTGGTGTAGTGTGAATAGGATTGTGTTACTGTGTTGCGTAATTTGAACTGGGGATACTATTGTGTGGCCACTTCCCTTTGTTGTGACACTACATCCCTTTTTTGAGGCACGTGCTGTCCCTTTATTAATTATGGGAGGGAAGGCGCAAATTTATAGTTTGCAGAGGGGGGCCCGAACACGCTAGCACCAACCCTGCCACTTATTGTGGAAAGTCAGTGCTCACAACTATTTACTATGAAAAGTCTGCTAGGGTAGCTGAGTGATACTCATGCTCCCCGGGGATACTGGCTGGAAGTGGAAAGGCTGCACTTACAGTACATCCCCCCTAACCTCTCCTGTCATAGTGGGGGATTTTTTAAAAATTGTCAAGTACACTAAACTCTATGGGCCTAATTCAGATGTGATCGCAGCAGCAAATTTGTTAGCTAATGGGCAAAACCATGGGGGTAATTCCAAGTTGATCGCAGCAGGAAATTTTTTAGCAGTTGGGCAAAACCATGGGGGTCATTCCGAGTTGTTCGCTCGTTATTTTTTTTCTCGCAACGGAGCGATTAGTCGCGAATGCGCATGCGCAATGTCCGCAGTGCGACTGCGCCAAGCAAATTTGCAGTTAGGAATTTTACTCACGGTTTTTTCTTCGTTCTGGTATCGTAATGTGATTGACAGGAAGTGGGTGTTTCTGGGCGGAAACTGGCCGTTTTATGGGTGTGTGCGAAAAAACGCTACCGTTTCTGGGAAAAACGCGGGAGTGGCTGGAGAAACGGAGGAGTGTCTGGCCAAACGCTGGGTGTGTTTGTGACGTCAAACCAGGAACGACAAGCACTGAACTGATCGCAGATGCCGAGTAAGTTTGAAGCTACTCAGAAACTGCTAAGAGGTGTGTAATCGCAATTTTGAGAATCTTTTGTTCGCAATTTTACTATGCTTGGATTCACTCCCAGTAGGCGGCGGCTTAGCGTGTGCAAAGCTGCTAAAAGCAGCTTGCGAGCGAACAACTCGGAATGAGGGCCCATGTGCACTGCAGGGGGGACAGATATAACATTTGCAGAGAGAGTTAGATTTTGGTGGGTTATTTTGTTTCTGTGCAGGGTAAATACTGGCTGCTTTATTTTTACACTGCAATTTAGATTTCAGTTTGAACACACCCCACCCAAATCTAACTCTCTCTGCATGTTATATCTGCATGTGTATGTTCGCTTTGCAGAAGTGCGAACGCTTGTGCAGCAGAGCGCCTGCAAAATCTTTTCGTGCAAAACAAGACCAGCCCTGTAGTTACTCTTCGTGTGTGTTGATTCTAACGATGGAGGGACGGCTTTTGACGTCACACACCCGCCCAGCGAACGCCCAGCCACGCATGCGTTTTTTCTGCCACGCCTGCGTTTTTCTAAGCACTCCCTAAAAACAGTCAGTTGACACCCAGAAACGCCCACTTCATGTCAATCTTCCTGCGTTCGGCCATGCGACTGGAATGTTCGTTAAACTCTGTGCAAACCCACGATGCTCATTGTACCCGTACGACGCGCCTGCGCATTGCGGTGCATACACATGTGCAGAAATGCCGATTTTTAGCCTGATCGCTGCGCTGCGAACAACGTCAGCTAGCGATCAACTCAGAATGACCCCCTATATCAGCTCCTTTACGTGCAATCCTATAGCTAACAAGGCACAGAACCAAAACAGACAATTAATAAACTAGCAGATAAACAATGGGTTCTACATACCGTAGCTAACAAGCATGTCAGATGTAGTTTATATCTGGTTGGTAAAGACTAATAGAGGTGCAGAAAACGTGCAGAAGAAAATATGACCTATAAAAGTTTAGTAGGCTCAAAACCAGTCCTGTAATGCATGATGTGAAGTACTAGACTCACCCATGGCCTTACCTATAAAATGACATGCATGCTAATTATCACTGTGACACTACCCTCTCCTCCCATTGCTAAATATAGTCAGATGTCAGATAAGCCAGTGTTTTATGGTATCTGGAAATTTTACTGAGTGACCTCTTGTTGCTATAAGAATCCCTTAAAGTAGCCACAAAGGGCAAACACATTTATTTCATCTGAAGAGCAGCCAAGGCTTTTAACCACTTTCTGCGACAGTTTAGAAATATTTATATAATTTGAGATACCTTTAATGCACTTTAAAATGCATACCCATCGCCCAGGCAGCAGTCCAAGTCTCTGAAGACGTGCAATGCGTACATTTCACAAACCCTGTTGTGTGTATCATTTTTTTTTAAATTAAGTATATAATTTATTTTATTTTCCATTAAGCAAGTCCTCAAACAAAAAAAGGTCTTAGAAGCAGATGCATCAGATTGTAGCAGACGTATTGCTGATTTTAAATAGGACTTGGCTTATGTGCATTGCTGACCAAGTTTTCCATTGATTAAATTGCATATGTGTAATCAATGAATGCTTCAATGACACTGACCACATTATGGGAGTCACTTATAACTGGGCCACTGAGCAAAACTGTGTAGTTTGTTTGTTTTTATGTACATGTAAAGTGATATATAAATAGACTTAATACTACAAAGGAGAAACAAGGTCATATATTTAGGATGTAAAAGACATATGGACGATTTTGCCCTATACATCGAGGGGCCACTACTGGAGATAACACTACAGTAAACAGGGTAGCAGTTGATTTAGCGATGGACACAATACCGAAGGTCGTAATCCCGACAGCTATTGACCGACAGTCAAAATACAGACTCGGACAAAATACATTCATTATGCCGACATGTTCAAAATGCAGACATAGTCAGAACACCGACATTTGAAATGCAGACGTGTCAAAATGCCGACATGCACTTTTAAGGAATTTTTGCTCAAAAACAGACTTGTTCATACTTTACCATCCCAGTGGACCTGTAGGGGGAATACAATAGTGTGCTGAGCGCAGCGAGGTACCGTACCTGAAGTGCACTCGCCATGCAAAGGAATGCGGTACACTTAGACGGTGTCCATGTCGACATGTGTCGCCATTGAAAAAAAATGTGTCAGTATTTTGACATGTCGGCATTTACAATGCCGGTATTCTGACTGTCTGTATTTTGAATATGTCGGCATAATGAATGTTAGTATTTTGACCGAGTCCGTATTTGGACTGTAGGTCAATGGCTGTCGGGATTATGAATGCCGGTATTGTGCCCGTCAGTAAATCATACTAAACCCCAGTAAATGTATTGCTGCAATACCTGTTCTATTATGGCCATATCAGATTAACTCTGTGGGGTTTTTTTTTTCGCTTAAGTGAAAGCCCTGATGGTATATTTACTAAAAGTCAATTTTAATTGATTTTATATTGATATAAAACTCCAAGGTAGCTGAATATCGCCCATCTGAACGGGTGATATTTTATTAAACTGTGGTGATGGGTGATGTCTATTGAAAAATTCTACCAAATACCCACATCCTAATAAATAGAACTCACAGTGCTCACAGCTATTATTACTACATTAATGAAATCATGGTCAGTAATGTATAGTCAGATCCAACTCCAAATCAATGGTTACAATCATTAAAATACAAAACTCAATATCCAAGGAGTAGTCAAAAGGCTAAGGTTAAGAAGACAGGAAGCAAACAGGCAGAACCAAACAAAGAAATCCAATCCAGATAGTTTTAGTCAAGTTAAGAAACATAAATGACTATACCAAATATGTTATACAGGGTGATTCCAAAGTCGCAGTACACCCTTTTGTTTCAAAAACTGTGCAGGAAATGGGAAAACTGATTACTCCAGTAAGGTATGGGTAAGGTGGGCTATTTTTTAGGGTATGTACCGAACATGGGCGCCATCTTGAATCTAAGTTAGTTTTGCCATTTTTTGGAATTTTTGAAACAAAAGGGTGTACTGCGACATTGAATCACCCTGTACTGTAAACATATTATCCCCTACGTCAGTGGTTCTCAAACTGTGTGCCGTGGCTCCCTGGGGTGCCTTAGGAAACTTGCAGGGGTGCCCTGGGTTGGTGGTCCAGGACCAATTAAAATTATTTATGGTCATGTGGACAAACAGATGCAAATCTTGTTCCTCACCTAACAAACCTCAGGATGACATATAAACACAATTTACTTAATTTAATATGTCTTTCTAAATTTCTCAATAAGAAGCTTTTGGCTTAGGGGTGCCGTGAACAAAATTCTGATACTCTACCATGCCGTGAGTCCAAAAAGTTTGAGAACCACTGCCCTATGTAAAATAACACCAGCAATCATTCACATATGTTTTATCTGATTTTTTAGACAACAAAGGGGTCTATCTACTAAGCCTTGGAGAGAGATAAAGTGGACAGAGATACAGTACCAACAAACCAGCTCCTAACTGTCATTTTTGAAACACAGCCTGTAACATACTGTAGCAGTTAGGAGCTGATTGGTTAATACTATCTCCGTTCACTTTATCTCCCTCCAAGGATTAGTACATTGACCTCACCCTAAAGGCCCATATAGACAGGCCGATGCAGGAGAGATGTGTGGTGAGCGAACCACTCTGCACACATCTCTCCCGCCGCTCAGCACAGCATGATCTGTGCTGAGCGTGCGGGGGGAGACGGGGTGGGCGCTCATTTCACCCAGCGGGTGAAATGAGCGACCCGCTAGATTTCTAGCACCAGTGATAGCGATGCGCGGGGCTGCGCATCGCTATCTCTGTATGGGCTACACACAGAGCGATCCTGCTTATATTCTAAGCAATCTAGTCAGATTGCTTAGAATATCACTCCGTGAGTACCCCCCTTACTCTTTTGAACTGCAGCATCAGAACTTGGCTGACTGACATAAATGCTGTCATATTAACCTGATAGGTATGCTATTCACCTTCCAAGAATACACTAGTGGCTATTTATTAACATTACACTTAGGTACAGATTTGCACTAAGCCATATAGCGCAACATTTATCACTCATAGTATGATTGTCAGCTGTAACTATTTAGATGTATAGAGACAATGAGAAACAAGTTCTCTACATATAATAGTGCTTTGCCCGTATCATACATATACCCCTAGGTGAGGGCAGAGGATGCCTTGATTAGACTGAGAAATATAAATTAGAATGACTAATAGACATATGCAAACATGAATATAATAGCACCTTGCTTATAAGAAGGGATTCCAATCCTAAATTATTTTGAAACTACGGGATTTACGGGATTACTGTGCTCCAAGTTTGGGATCCTGGAATCAATCTTGGTTACCAAACGTGGTCCTCAAGGCACCCCAACAGTGCAGGTTTTGAAGATATACATGGCTCAGCCCAGATGGTTAAATGAAACTGACTGAGGCACTAATTGAGTCACCTGTGGCCAAGCATGGATATACCCCAAACCTGGACGTTAGGGTGCCTTGAGGAACGCGTTTGGGAAGCTCTGGATTAAGGGAAAATAGGGTACAGAAAAACATTATACATTTAAGTATATTTTTTCATCTTCATAGTCATTGTTTGGGCTAATTGCTTGTCCTACTGTTTTCCTAGTTCCACCTACTGTCCACCTGACTTATCTTCCCTGCTATCCACCTCCCATCCTCTCTGCTATCCATCCACCATCCTGTCCTGTCTGCTATCCATCGCCCCTATCCTCTATAACCATCTCCCCCCTCCTGTCCTGTCTGCTATTCATCGCCTCCCTCCTGTCCTCTCTGCCATTCCACTTGACATTCTTCTTCCCACTGCTTTCATTATCAAACCCCCTCCCCATCACCACCACCACCCGCTGTCCTTTTCCTCTCCCCTTCGAGTTACTTTATTCACACGTAGATCACAAATGCTTCTTTTGTCTATGGGCAAGCTGTCCAGTCCTCTCCCAGACCCAAGTGCAGTAGAAGTGCTGGAGTCCTGGGATGCGTCTGCTTTCAGTCACTGCTAGTCTGGGAGTAAACCACACAATGATGAGGTGACCGTGCGCCATGCTCCAGCTTGTTAGTGACTGAGAGCAGAAGTGTCACAGGACTCGATCTATTCTACTGCGGGCAGCTGATATTAAATAATATAAGTCAGGAAAGGTTTAACATCCCATAAATAAATAAATAAATAAATAAATAAATAATTGGGCAGTACGGATGGAGTAATGGTTAACATTACTGCCTCACAGCACTGAGGTCATGGGTCTGATTCCCACCATGGCCCTAACTGTGTGGAGTTTGTATATTCTCCCCGTACTTGCGTGGGTTTCCGCCAGGTACTCCGGTTTCCTCCCACAATCCAAAAATATACTGGTAGGTTAATTGGATCCTAACAAAAAATTAACCCTAGTGTGTAAGTGTGTGCGTGAACATGTGGTAGGGAATATAGATTGTAAGCTCCACCGGGGCAGGCACTGATGTGAATGGCCAAATATTCTCTGTAAAGCGCTGCGGAATATGTGTGCGCTATATAAATAACTGGTAGTAATAATAATAATAAATAATAAAATAAGAATTTACTCACCGGTAATTCTATTTCTCGTAGTCCGTAGTGGATGCTGGGTACTCCGTAAGGACCATGGGGAATAGACGGGCTCCGCAGGAGACTGGGCACTCTTAAAAGAAAGATTAGGTACTATATCTGGTGTGCACTGGCTCCTCCCTCTATGCCCCTCCTCCAGACCTCAGTTAGGGAAACTGTGCCCGGAAGAGCTGACATTACTAGGAAAGGATTTGGAATCCAGGGTAAGACTCATACCAGCCACACCAATCACACCGTACAACTTGTGATAACTATACCCAGTTAACAGTATGAACAACAACTGAGCCTCATTCAACAGATGGCTCATAACAATAACCCTATAGTTAAGCAATAACTATATACATGTATTGCAGAAAGTCCGCACTTGGGACGGGCTCCCAGCATCCACTACAGACTACGAGAAATAGAATTACCGGTGAGTAAATTCTTATTTTCTCTGACGTCCTAGTGGATGCTGGGTACTCCGTAAGGACCATGGGGATTATACCAAAGCTCCCAAACGGGCGGGAGAGTGCGGATGACTCTGCAGCACCGAATGAGCAAACTCAAGGTCCTCCTCAGCCAGGGTATCAAACTTGTAGAATTTTGCAAAAGTGTTTGATCCCGACCAAGTAGCAGCTCGGCAAAGTTGTAAAGCCGAGACCCCTCGGGCAGCCGCCCAAGAAGAGCACACCTTCCTCGTGGAATGGGCTTTTACTGATTTAGGATGCGGCAGTCCAGCCGCAGAATGTGCAAGTTGAATCGTGCTACAGATCCAGCGAGCAATAGTCTGCTTTGAAGCAGGAGCACCCAGCTTGTTGGGTGCATGCAGGATAAACAGCGAGTCAGTTTTTCTGACTCTAGCCGTCCCGGAAACATAGATTTTCAGGGCCCGGACTACGTCCAGCAACTTGGAATCCTCCAAGTCCCGAGTAGCCGCAGGCACCACAATAGGTTGGTTCAAATGAAACGCTGATACCACCTTAGGGAGAAATTGGGGACGAGTCCTCAATTCTGCCCTGTCCATATGGAAAATCAGATATGGGCTTTTACAGGACAAAGCCGCCAATTCTGACACACGCCTAGCTGAGGCCAAGGCCAACAGCATGACTACCTTCCACGTGAGATACTTCAACTCCACGGTCTGAAGTGGCTCAAACCATTGTGATTTTAGGAAATCCAACACTACGTTGAGATCCCAAGGTGCCACTGGAGGCACAAAAGGGGGCTGAATATGCAGCACTCCCTTAACAAACGTCTGAACTTCAGGCAGTGAAGCCAGTTCTTTTTGAAAGAAAATAGACAGGGCCGAAATCTGGACTTTAATGGATCCCAATTTTAGGCCCATAGTCACTCCTGACTGTAGGAAGTGCAGAAATCGACCCAGCTGAAATTCCTCTGTTGGGGCCTTCCTGGCCTCACACCAAGCAACATATTTTCGCCATATACGGTGATAATGTTGTGCTGTCACGTCTTTCCTAGCCTTTATCAGCGTAGGAATCACTTCATCTGGAATGCCCTTTTCCGTTAGGATCCGGCGTTCAACCGCCATGCCGTCAAACGCAGCCGCGGTAAGTCTTGGAACAGACAGGGCCCCTGCTGTAACAGGTCCTGTCTGAGAGGCAGAGGCCATGGTTCCTCTGAGATAATTTCTTGTAGTTCTGGGTACCAAGTTCTTCTTGGCCAATCCGGAACGATGAGTATAGTTCTTACTCCTCTCTTTCTTACTATCCTCAGTACCTTGGGTATGAGAGGAAGAGGAGGGAACACATAAACCGACTGGTACACCCACGGTGTCACTAGTGCGTCCACAGCTATCGCCTGAGGGTCTCTTGACCTGGCTCAATATTTTTTTAGCTTTTTGTTGAGGCGGGATGCCATCATGTCCACCTGTGGCCGTTCCCAACGGTTTACAATCTGCGTGAAGACTTCTGGATGAAGTCCCCACTCTCCCGGGTGGAGGTCGTGCCTGCTGAGGAAGTCTGCTTCCCAGTTGTCCACTCCCGGAATGAACACCGCTGACAGTGCTAGCACGTGATTCTCCGCCCATCGGAGAATCCTTGTGGCTTCTACCATCGCCATCCTGCTTCTTGTGCCGCCCTGTCGGTTTACAAGGGCGACCGCCGTGATGTTGTCTGACTGAATCAGCACCGGTTGGTCTTGAAGCAGGGGTTTTGCTTGACTTAGGGCATTGTAAATGGCCCTTAGTTCCAGAATATTTATGTGTAGGGAAGTCTCCTGACTCGACCACTGTCCTTGGAAGTTTCTTCCCTGAGTGACTGCCCCCCAACCTCGGAGGCTTGCATCCGTGGTCACCAGGACCCAGTCCTGAATGCCGAATCTGCAGCCCTCGAGAAGATGAGCACTCTGCAGCCACCACAGCAGAGACACCCTGGCCCTCGGGGACAGGGTGATCAGCCGATGCATCTGAAGATGCGATCCGGACCACTTGTCTAACAGATCCCACTGAAAGATCCTTGCATGGAACCTGCCGAAGGGAATTGCTTCGTAAGAAGCTTCCATCTTTCCCAGGACTCGCGTGCAGTGATGCACCGACACCTGTTTTGGTTTCAGGAGGTCTCTGACCAGAGATGACAACTCCTTGGCCTTCTCCTCCTGAGAAACACCTTCTTCTGTTCTGTGTCCAGAATCATGCCCAAGAACAGCAGACGCGTCGTAGGAATCAGCTGCGACTTTGGGATATTCAGAATCCAGCCGTGCTGTTGTAGCACTTCCCGAAACAGTGCTACTCCGACTAACAACTGCTCCTTGGACCTTGCCTTTATAAGGAGATCGTCTAAGTACGGGATAATTATAACTCCCTTCTTTCGAAGGAGTATCATCATTTCGGCCATTACCTTGGTAAATACCCTCGGTGCCGTGGACAGACCAAACGGCAACGTCTGGAATTGGTAATGGCAGTCCTGTACCACAAACCTGAGGTACTCCTGGTGAGGTGGGTAAATGGGGACATGTAGGTAAGCATCCTTGATGTCCAGTGACACCATAAAATCCCCCTCTTCCAGGCTTGCAATAACCGCCCTGAGCGATTCCATTTTGAACTTGAACTTCCTTATATAAGTGTTCAAGGATTTCAAATTTAGAATGGGTCTCACCGAACCGTCTGGTTTCGGTACCACAAACATTGTGGAATAGTAACCCCGTCCCTGTTGAAGGAGGGGAACTTTGATTATCACCTGCTGAAGGTACAGCTTGTGAATTGCCGCCAGTACTACCTCCCTTTCCTTGGGAGTAGCTGGCAAGGCTGATTTGAGGTAACGGCGAGGGGGAGACGCCTCGAACTCCAGCTTGTATCCCTGAGATACCACTTGTAGAACCCAGAGATCCACCTGTGAGCGAACCCACTGGTCGCTGAAGTTCCGGAGACGGGCCCCCACCGCACCTGGCTCCACCTGTGGAGCCCCAGCGTCATGCGGTGGACTTAGTGGAAGCATGGGAGGATTTTTGTTCCTGGGAACTGGCTGTCTGGTGCAGCTTTTTCCCTCTACCCCTGCCTCTGGGCAGAAAGGACGCGCCTCTGACCCGCTTGCCTTTCTGAGGCCGAAAGGACTGTACTTGATAATATGGTGCTTTCTTAGGCTGTGAGGGATCCTGAGGTAAAAAAAAGTCGACTTCCCAGCTGTTGCTGTGGATACGAGGTCCGAGAGACCGTCCCCATACAATTCCTCACCTTTATAAGGCAAAACTTCCATGTGCCTTTTAGAATCAGCATCACCTGTCCACTGCCGAGTCCATAATACTCTCCTGGCAGATATGGACATTGCATTAATTCTAGATGCCAGCCGGCAAATGTCCCTCTGTGCATCCCTCATATATAAGACTACGTCTTTAATATGCTCTATGGTTAGCAAAATAGTATCCCTGTCAAGGGAATCAATGTTATCTGACAGGGTATCAGACCATGCTGCTGCAGCACTACACATCCATGCTGAAGCAATAGCAGGTCTCAGTATAGTACCTGAGTGTGTATACACAGACTTCAGGATAGCCTCCTGCTTTCTATCTGCAGGCTCCTTTAAGGCGGCCGTATCCTGAGACGGCAGTGCCACCTTTTTTGATAAGCGTGTGAGCGCCTTGTCCACCCTAGGGGATGTTTCCCAACGCAACCTGTCCGTTGGCGGGAAAGGGTACGCCATTAGTAACCTCTTAGAAATCACTAATTTCTTATCTGGGGAACACCACGCTTCTTCACACAGTTCATTTAACTCATCAGATGGGGGAAAAGTCACTGGCTGCTTTTTCTCCCCAAACATAATACCCTTTTTTGTGGTAACCGGGTTAATGTCAGAAATGTGCAACACATTTTTCATTGCCGTAATCATGCATCGGATGGCCCTTGTGGATTGTACATTTGTCTCATCCTCGTCTACACTGGAGTCAGACTCCGTGTCGACATCTGTGTCTGCCATCTGACGTAGCGGGCGTTTTTGAGCCCCTGATGGCCTCTGAGACGCCTGGGCAGGCGCAGGCTGAGATGCCGGCTGTCCCAAGGCTGTTACGTCATCGAACCTTTTATGCAAGGAGTTGACACTGTCGGTTAATACCTTCCACATATCCATCCACTCTGGTGTCGGCCCCGCAGGGGGCGACATCACATTTATCGGCTCCTGCTCCGCCTCCACGTAAGCGTCCTCATCAAACATGTCGACACAGCCGTACCGACACACCGCACACACACACAGGGAATGCTCTGACTGAGGACAGGACCCCACAAAGTCCTTTGGGGAGACAGAGAGAGAGTATGCCAGCACACACCAGAGCGCTATATAACAGAGGGATTTACACTAACACAAAGTGAATTTTCCCCCAATAGCTGCTTATATCACCTTTTGCGCCTAAATTTATGTGCCCCCCCTCTCTTTTTTACCCTTCTCGTAGTGTATACTGCAGGGGAGAGCCTGGGGAGCGTCCTTCCAGCGGAGCTGTGAAGAGAAAATGGCGCTGGCTGTGCTGAGGAAGATAGCCCCGCCCCTTCAGCGGCGAGCTTCTCCCGCTTTTTTAATAATATTTATGGCGGGGGATTAGGCACATATACAGTTTATAACTGCATTATGTGCATTTTGCCAAGAAGGTATACATATTGCAGCCCAGTGCGCCCCCCCCCCCCCCCCCCCAGCGCCCTGCACCCACCAGTGACCGGAGCGTGTGGTGTGCTGTGGGAGCAATGGCGCACAGCTGCAGTGCTGTGCGCTACCTTATTGAAGACCGGAGTCTTCAGCCGCCGATTTTCTCCTGGTTCTTCCGTCTTCTGGCTCTGCAAGGGGGACGGCGGCGCGGCTCCGGGAACGGACGATCGAGGTCGGGCCCTGTGTTCGATCCCTCTGGAGCTAATGGTGTCCAGTAGCCTTAGAAGCACAAGCTAGCTGCAAGCAGGTAGGTTTGCTTCTCTCCCCTCAGTCCCTCGTAGCAGTGAGTCTGTTGCCAGCAGATCTCACTGAAAATAAAAAACCTAACAAATACTTTATTTTCTAGTAAGCTCAGGAGAGCCCACTAGGTGCATCCAGCTCTGGCCGGGCACAGATTCTAACTGAGGTCTGGAGGAGGGGCATAGAGGGAGGAGCCAGTGCACACCAGATATAGTACCTAATCTTTCTTTTAAGAGTGCCCAGTCTCCTGCGGAGCCCGTCTATTCCCCATGGTCCTTACGGAGTACCCAGCATCCACTAGGACGTCAGAGAAATACAAAACATAATAGAACCAGAAGACAGAACTGCACTTTCTAAGCACACCTTCTACCTCTTCATGGTAAGACACCTATCTCTTCTTCTTGGCAGCTGATCTCCTGTCCTTTGCACTGATTGAGCACTCAAATCTACACATACAGCAAACTGTGTAGAAGAAGCTGTTACAATGGGTATGTGCAGTGGCATCAGTCAAACTGCATGTTGTGGCGGCAGCTCTAGTAATCATATTTTATATTAATGCTACTGTGGTCATAATCAGAACCACTCGCCAAGAGGAGGGGGGTTTCCGGGCAACCGAAAACTCCCCCTGCGTTTGCCTATGCCCTAGATATTCCTTCCCATCTGTTCTGGTCTATCACTGCCATCTCCAAGACTATTTCAGTGCTGCTTCCCACCTCTGGAAAAATGTTCCTTATTTTATATGACGCTCCTGAATAAGAATTCTTGGTATCATCACAAATAGAACTCCCGCTCTTCTTCTGCAGTTTTGGGGGGGTCTCTCGATTTAACTATTCTCGTCTTGTCTGGACAAGAGTAATCTACATAACCATTAGCCATTTCCAGAAAATATATGGAGAAAGATGTGCACTAAATATGCCACTTGGTTCAGTTCTAGCTGATACTGAAGTTTTAATCTGCCCTGAGAACAACTAATTGCAGAAAAAGAGCGAGTAGAATTACTAAAGACATAACTTTTACTCCAGTTTAGTGAATGTATTTGCCCTCCATGACTAATAAAATTAGGTGGAAATTAGACACTTCAAAAAAATGTTGCCTCCTTTTAATTTATGTCTTCATCAAAACTGTATTGAAAATAGAATGTGCTGCATGTACATACCTATAAACGGGTGTAGTATGTTATGCCGGCGCTTGGGATCCCGGTGCCCAGCATACCGGCACCAGGATCCAAACCGCCAGCATGCAGGCAGCGGGGTGAGTGTAAAAGAGCCCCTTGCGGGATCACTGTGCTCGCCGCGCTGCAGGCACGGTGGCGAGCGCACGCAATTTATTCTCCCTCCAGGGGTGTTGTGGACCTCCCAAGAGGGAGAATAATTGTCAGTATGCCGGCTGTCGGGATTCTGGCGTCGGTATGGCGAGTGCCAGGGATCCCGACAGCCGGCATATCAAATGCCTCCCCTATAAACAGCCTTGATTTCCAGAGGCCAAGAGAGTGCTCTACAGAAAAGTGGCATGACTTGGTTATTGTAGGACATGGCCTAATTTGACGTTACATATACATGTATGGATCTGTTTAGTTCCTACAAAACAATAATAAAATTTGGTAAAAATATGTGTTTGCTAATTTCCATATTCAGGTCCAGATCATAAACATGGAAAGGGGTTAAAACGTCTACATCAAATAAACAGGAACCGAAAATGTATGTTTTTCTGCTGTTTACATTTACTGATAACACTGTCTCTGCTTGTTGTGAAAAACTTCCCGTGAGACAGATACAGGTCACCCTACTGTTCTGAATTAAAATCACAAGCAGAATGTAATTAGGCTTCCTATCTTCTGATAAATGTGTATCTCTTCTGTTCTCCATGTGCAGTCACAGATTACTATATGGATATTTTCTTTTCTTTACTGAAATCAGCATTCAACCAAAATGGTTGCCATATTGCAGAATTTATTATACACCAGTGAAGAGAAAATTAATGTCTGTTTGGAGCAATTGCAGAGGATCCGTCATGTTGTGCGTGTATTATAATAATTGAATATTCCCCCTAGTACCACCATTGGAGAAAAATATAGGGATCACTATAGTATATATAAAATAAGATTTTACTCACCGGTAAATCTATTTCTCGTAGTCCGTAGTGGATGCTGGGACTCCGTAAGGACCATGGGGAATAGCGGCTCCGCAGGAGACTGGGCACAACTAAAGAAAGCTTTAGGACTACTTGGTGTGCACTGGCTCCTCCCACTATGACCCTCCTCCAGACCTCAGTTAGGATACTGTGCCCAGAAGAGCTGACACAATAAGGAAGGATTTTGAATCCCGGGTAAGACTCATACCAGCCACACCAATCACACCGTATAACTCGTGATACTATACCCAGTTAACAGTATGATAACAACTGAGCCTCTCAACAGATGGCTCAACAATAACCCTTAGTTAGGCAATAACTACATACAAGTATTGCAGACAATCCGCACTTGGGATGGGCGCCCAGCATCCACTACGGACTACGAGAAATAGATTTACCGGTGAGTAAAATCTTATTTTCTCTGACGTCCTAAGTGGATGCTGGGACTCCGTAAGGACCATGGGGATTATAACAAAGCTCCCAAACGGGCGGGAGAGTGCGGATGACTATGCAGCACCGAATGAGCAAACTCTAGGTCTTCCTCAGCCAGGGTATCAAACTTGTAGACTCTTGCAAAAGTGTTTGAACCTGACCAAGTAACAGCTCGGCAAATTTGTAAAGCCGAGACCCCTCGGGCAGCCGTCCAAGAAGAGCCCACTTTCCTCGAGGAATGGGCTTTACAGATTTGGGGTGCGGAAGTCCAGCCGCAGAATGTGCAAGTTGAATCGTGCTACAGATCCAGCGAGCAATAGTCTGCTTAGAAGCAGGAGCACCCAGCTTGTTGGGTGCATACAGGATAAATAGCGAGTCAGTTTTCCTGACTCCAGCCGTCCTGGAAACATATATTTTTCAGGGCCCTGACTACGTCCAGTAACTTGGAATCCTCCAAGTCCCAAGTAGCCGCAGGCACCACAATAGGTTGGTTCACATGAAAAACTGATACCACCTTAGGAAGGAATTGGGAACGAGTCCTCAATTCCGCCCTATCCATATATAAAAAAAAAAATCAGATAAGGGCTTTTGCATGACAAAGCCGCCAATTCTGATACACGCCTGGCCGACGCCAAGGCCAACAGCATGACCACTTTCCACGTGAGGTATTTTAGCTCCACGGATTTAAGTGGCTCAACCCAATGCGACTTCAGGAAATCCAACACCACGTTGAGATCCCACGGTGCCACTGGAGGCACAAACGGGGGCTGACTATGCAGCACTCCCTTAACAAAAGTCTGAACTTCAGGCAGTGAAGCCAGTTCTATTTTGGAAGAAAATCGATAGAGCCGAAATCTGGACCTTAATGGAACCCAATTTTAGGCCCATAGTCACCCCTGACTGTAGGAAGTGCAGAAATCGACCTAGCTGAAATTCCTCCGTTGGGGCCTTCCTGGCCTCACAGCACGCAACATATTTCCGCCATATGCGGTGATAATGGTTTGCGTTCACTTCTTTCATAGCTTTAATTAGCGTAGGGATAACTTCCTCCGGAATGCCCTTTTCCTTCAGGATCCGGCGTTCAACCGCCATGCGGTCAAACGCAGCCGCGGTACGTCTTGGAACAGACAGGCCCCCTGCTGCAGCAGGTCCTGTCTAAGCGGCAGAGGACATGGGTCCTCTGAGATCATTTCTTGGAGTTCTGGGTACCAATCTCTTCTTGGCCTCTCCTTCTTATTATTCTCATTACCCTGGGTATGAGAGGCAGAGAAGGGAACACATACACCGACTGGTACACCCACGGTGTTACCAGAGCGTCCACAGCTATCGCCTGAGGGTCCCTTGACCTGGCGCAATATCTTTTTAGCTTTTTGTTGAGGCGGGACGCCATCATGTCCACCTGTGGCCTTTCCCAACGGTGTACAATCATTTGGAAGACTTCTGGATGAAGTCCCCACTCTCCCGGGTGGAGGTCGTGTCTGCTGAGAAAGTCTGCTTCCCAGTTGTCCACTCCGGGAATGAACACTGCTGACAGTGCTAACACATGATTTTCCGCCCATCGGAGAATCCTTGTGGCTTCTGCCATCGCCATCCTGCTTCTTGTGCCGCCCTGTCGGTTTACATGAGCGACCGCCGTGATGTTGTCTGACTGGATCAGCACCGGCCGGTGTTGAAGCAGGGGTCTATCCTGACTTAGGGCATTGTAAATGGCCCTTAGTTCCAGAATATTTATGTGTAGGGAAGTCTCCTGACTTTCCTTGGAAGTTTCTTCCCTGTGTGACTGCCCCCCAGCCTCGAAGGCTGGCATCCGTGGTCACCAGGACCCAGTCCTGTATGCCGAATCTGCGGCCCTCTTGAAGATAAGCACTCTGCAGCCACCGCAACAGCGACACCCTGGCCCTTGGAGACAGGGTTATCCGCCGATGCATCTGAAGATGCGACCCGGACCACTTGTCCAACAGATCCCACTGGAAGATCCTTGCATGGAACCTGCCGAATGGAATTTCTTCGTAAGAAGCTACCATCTTTTCCAGGGCTCGCGTGCATTGATGCACCGACACCTGTATTTGTATTAGGATGTCTCTGTCTAGAGAAGACAACTCCTTGGACTTCTCCTCCGGGAGAAACCCTTTTTTTCTTGTTCTGTGTCCAGAACCATACCCAGGAACAGTAGACGCGTCGTAGGAACCAGCTGCGACTTTGGAATATTCAGAATCCAGCCGTGCTGTTGTAGCACTTCCCGAGATAGTGCTACTCCGACGAACAACTGCTCCCTGGACCTCGTCTTTATAAGGAGATCGTCCAAGTACGGGATAATTGTTTCGGCCATTACCTTGGTAAATACCCTCGGTGCCGGGGACAGACCAACGGCAACGTCTGGAATTGGTAATGACAATCCTGTACCACAATTTTGAGGTACTCCTGGTGAGGAGGGTAAATAGGGACATGCAGGTAAGCATCCTTGATGTCCAGTGATACCATGAAAATCTCCAAGCTTGCAATAATCGCCCTGAGCGATTCCATTTTGAACTTGAACCTTCGTATATAAGTGTTCAAGGATTTCAATTTTAGAATGGGTCTCACCGAACCGTCTGGTTTCGGTACCCCAAACATTTTGGAATAGTAACCCCGACCTTGTTGAAGGAGGGGTACCTTGATTTCACCTGCTGGAAGTACAGCTTGCGAATTGCCGCCAGTACTACCTCCCTTTCTCCGAGGGCAGCAGGCAAGGCTGATGTGAGGTAACGGCGAGGGGGAGTCGCCTCGAACTCCAGCTTGTATCCCTGTGATACTACTTGCAGAACCCAGGGATCCACCTGTGGGCAAGCCCACTGGTCCCTGAAGTTCCCGAGACGCGCCCCCACCGCACTTGTCTCCACCTGTGGAGCCCCAGTGTCATGCGGTGGACTCAGAGGAAGCAGGGGAAGATTTTTGATCCTGGGAACAGGCTGTCTGGTGCAGCTTTTTCCTTCTTCCCTTGTCCCTTGTGCAGAAAGAAAACGCCTTTGACCCGCTTGCTTTTCTGAAGCCGAAAGGACTGTACCTGAAAATACGGTGCTTTCTTAGGCTGGAGGAAACCTGAGGTAAAAAATTTTCTTCCCAGCTGTTGCTGTGGATACGAGGTCCCAGAGACCATCCCCAAACAATTTCTCACCCTTATAAGGCAGAATCTCCATGTGCCTTTTATAGTCAGCATCACCTGTCCACTGCCGGGTCTCTAATACCCTCCTGGCAGAATGGACATTGCCTTAATTTTGGATGCCAGCCGGCAAATATCCCTCTGTGCATCCCTCATATATAAGACGACGTCTTTAATATGCTCTATGTTAGCAAAATATTATCTCTGTCTAGGGTATTAATATTATCTGACAGGGTATCAGACCACGCTGCAGCAGCACTATTCATGCTGAGGCAATTGCAGGTCTCAGTATAGTACCTGAGTGTGTATATACAGACTTCAGGATAGCCTCCTGCTTTTTATCAGCAGGCTCCTTCAAAGTGGCCGTATCCTAAGACGGCAGCGCCACCTTTTTTGACAAATGTGTGAGCGCCTTATCCACCCTAGGGGATATCTCCCAACGTGACCTATCCTCTGGCGGGAAAGGGTACGCCATCAGTAACTTTTTAGAAATTACCAGTTTCTTATCGGGGAACCCACGCTTCTTTACACACTTCATTCACTCATCTGATGGGGGAACAAAACACTGGCTGCTTTTTCTCCCCAAACATAAAACCCCTTTTATGTGGTACTTGGGTTCATGTCAGAAATGTGTTACACATTTTTCATTGCCGAGATCATGCAACGGATGTTCCTAGTGGATTGTGTATATGTCTCAATCTCGTCGACACTGGAGTCCCGTGTCGACATCTGTGTCTGCCATCTGAGGTAACGGGCGTTTTTTGAGCCCCTGATGGCCTTTGAGACGCCTGGGCAGGCGCGGGCTGAGAAGCCGGCTGTCCCACAGCTGTTACGTCATCCAGCCTTTTATGTAAGGAGTTGACATTGTCGGTTAATACCTTCCACCTATCCATCCACTCTGATGTCGGCCCCACAGGGGGCGACATCCCATTTATCGGCCTCTGCTCCGCCTCCACGTAACCTTCCTAATCCAACATGTCGACACAGCCGTACCGACCACACCGCACACACACAGGGAATGCTCTGACTGAGACAGGACCCCACAAAGTCCTTTGGGGAGACAGAGAGAGAGTATGCCAGCACACACCAGAGCGCTATATAATGCAGGGATTAACACTATAACTGAGTGATTTTTCCCCCAATAGCTGCTTGTATACACATATTGCGCCTAAATTTAGTGCCCCCCCCCTCTCTTTTTAACCCTTTGAGCCTGAAAACTACAGGGGAGAGCCTGGGGAGCTGTCTTCCCAGCTGCACTGTGAAGAAAAAATGGCGCCAGTGTGCTGAGGGAGATAGCCCGCCCCTTTTTCGGCGGACTTTTCTCCCGCTTTTTCATGGATTCTGGCAGGGGTATTTATCACATATATAGCCTCTGGGACTATAAATTGTGATTTTTTTGCAGCCAAGGTATTATATTGCTGCTCAGGGTGCCCCCCCCCCAGCGCCCTGCACCCATCAGTGACCGGAGTGTGAGGTGTGCATGAGGAGCAATGGCGCACAGCTGCAGTGCTGTGCGCTACCTTGTTGAAGACCGAAGTCTTCTGCCGCCGATTTCCAGGACCATCTTCATGCTTCTGGCTCTGTAAGGGGGACGGCGGCGCGGCTCCGGGACCGAACGATCGAGGTCGGGTCCTATGTTCGATCCCTCTGGAGCTAATGGTGTCCAGTAGCCTAAGAAGCCCAAACTATCTCCAGTCAGGTAGGTTCGCTTCTTCTCCCCTTAGTCCCTCGTAGCAGTGAGTCTGTTGCCAGCAGATCTCACTGAAAATAAAAAACCTAACATATACTTTCTTTTCTAGGAGCTCAGGAGAGCCCCTAGTGTGCATCCAGCTCAGCCGGGCACAAGATTCTAACTGAGGTCTGGAGGAGGGTCATAGTGGGAGGAGCCAGTGCACACCAGGTAGTCCTAAAGCTTTCTTTAGTTGTGCCCAGTCTCCTGCGGAGCCGCTATTCCCCATGGTCCTTACGGAGTCCCAGCATCCACTTAGGACGTCAGAGAAATACTGAATGCCAGCTTAAGTGTCCTGACATTTTCATATTGTTCAGTCACGCATTAAAGATATCCACATTTTGCAATTTATAATGGGCACATAAATCTACGGTTAAAGACTTTGGGCCGGATTCAGAGATAGACGCAGGAGCTACAGCTGGTGCATCTTTGTACATAACGTCTGTGCTAAAATATGCTAACGTTGCAGGAGGTGACTTGGTTAAATAGATGCACCCTGCCACCTTCTCTGAGTCGCTGCTTTGTCTGAGGACGCAGCATCGAATCATCTGCGTGAACATCAGACATCTGTGCAACCCTCAGGGAAACTCGCGCTGCTGAAACCAGTTAAGCTGCATCAAAGGACGCAGCCATCGGCTTCAGCACGCCCAAAAAACAGGGATGACATGCATTTATTGTTGGATCAGAGTAACCCTCTTGTATAAAGCTGGTCATAGATAGCACAATAGTTCAGCTGACAAGCCGGCACAGGGGAGGGGAGAAGCGACGGTCTAGTAACTCAAGCGCCTCCATAAACTGCACAATGTATGGCGGCAATCCCCAGTTACAGCCTGAAACCATCTAGACCATTTTACTGCAGTTTCCACACTGTGAACAATTATTATTCAGGTCCATACTGTGAACAATAATAGCTCAAACCAGTCATTTGGTTGGCTGGTTTGCACATTTAATCTTGCAGTGTATGTCAGGTTACCTCAGCAATTTGGTTGGCAAGTTTGGTCAATCAAAGTAAGGAGTAAAGCAATTACTACATGTAAGGGTCTAAAACAACTGTAACCTCACTCAGCACTTAGCATATCACTGGACTCAACGGGATCTCTACTGGAATTAGTGTAAAAAGAGGTGAGATAATGGCTGCCATTTAACCATAAGTGTGCAGTCATCATGTTGCAGCCGCAGCAATAGAGGGCCTGATTCGTCTTTATACACAGCGAATGAGCAACCAAACGGCTGGACCTATCCATGTATTGTCTCCTATACAATCCAATTACAATCCAATCAGGCCTGAAAATGGGATGTATTCATGTGACTGAAGACCGCTGGTCACATAACCTCCCCCTACATCCCGCTCTCTCACAATACCGACGGTCGGCATGCCGACCAACAGGGACTATTCCCACTCGTGGGTGTCCACAACACCCATAGAGTGGGAATAGAACCCGTGGCGCACCGCATGTCGCCACTGAGCCCTCACCGTGGCGAGTGCAGCGAGCCCGAAAAGGGGCTTGATGCCCCCCTTCCCCGCCGGGATTCCGCTGCAGGGATCCCAGCATCGGTATGCTGACCGCCAGTCTCCTGACGTACCATACCCCTGAAAATCACTGCTTTTTTGTGTACGGAGAGGGGCTGAGGAATTTTCTTCACAAACAAAATTCAACACATTGTATCTTACAACTGCCAAACATATTCTGGCAAAAATACATTCTTGTTACCAATCCAAAATGTGTTTTGCCATGGGAAAGTAAAAGCTGTAATGTTGGTTAATACCAATAACGTCACATTATGAACTGCTTATGTTTAAAAATTGTTAAAATGGAAAGGGAGTCCCTGTGCTTGGTCTCTTAGCGGTGATATATAACGAGAACGTCTGCTTTTTGTACAAGGAGTCAGGAGTATGCTACACAAAATACACTAAGCTTGTTGCACAGCAACTAATCCTGCATCCTAAGGGCTGCTAAAGAAATATGTGTCTAAACTCTTGTCTCTCTTCTCCCTACACATTGTGCCAAACTAAAGTGCATCACGTTACATCACCCTCCCTACTGTATCTGCTGCATACACTTTCATTAGCAGGCTTTCCAAGCAATGACTATATATCTCATAAGAGTCTAAAACACATTGAAGGATTAACATTCACACTTGCAGATCTATTTAAGAAGTGGTTAAGAGATAAAATACCAGTGTAAACGTTGGCACAAGGTTTTATTGCCTGTAGTTACTATTTAACAAAGGGTTAATGCTGAAGAAACTTCTGATTTCTCTGTTTTGAACACTTTGTTAAATAGGAAACAATTGTTACCCTTGTTCCTGGACCTTACCGCAGTCCCCATAGGCCTCTATGGGGACAGCAATTGTGAGCAACTAGTTAAGCATTAAAAAATCTTTACACTTCAGAGAAAACTAATGCTCTCATCTCAGGATTGCTGCAATATGCACAATAAATGTTACCGCACTTAGGGGTATATTTACTAACGGTCAATTTTGGAAGATTTTGGTTGCTGTTGGTTGATTTCAGATCAATCTTAATTAATGTTGGACTTCCAGTGTTAAAACACACATTTACTAACATTTAAAAACTAATATTAAAAATCATTTGCTAGTAAATGTGTGTTTTAACCCTGGACAACCAACACTGATTAAGGGCCTAATTCAGCATGAGTTGTAGTTTTGCGAGAAATACTACAACGTATTTCTCTAGCATGCACGGGGAGTAAGGAGGCCTGGGCGGCCAGCACAGGGGTCCTTCCCCCTTCCCACTGAAATGTGAGTGCAATGCTAAAGAGCGATGCGCTCGCATCTTAAGGATTGCCTCCTGCTCTCATTGTCCGGGCCGCCCCCCCCCCCCCCCCCCGCCCCCACCGAGCGCTGCAATAATACCCCCAAAATGCTGCAGGGACTTAGAGTTCTCGCGCATGCGCACAGCTGTAATTTTCGCACTTCAGCGTTGGATGCTGAATCGGCAATCTGAAATCAAATCGAACAAACTCGACCTTTAGTAAATATACCCCTAATTCAGACATAGGCCACCCAGCACAGGGCTAGGCCGCCAGCATGAGAAGCGCCACCCAGTGCTGCGATCGAATTTAAAAATGCAAACGCTATGCAGGCATTGCGACCATCGGTCTTACCGGTAGCCTCATGCATACGCAGCATGTTTTCCCCTGCAGCAGCCACACGTGACATCACACTGCAGCCACTAAAACAGTCCGGAAAACGCTGCTTCTTCGCCCCCCCCCCCCCCCCCCCGACAGCCGCCCCCTGTCAATCACAGAGCGTCATGACGAGATACAATCGCACTGAGATGCACGCACACACGCAATGCAAACGCTGCACATGTGCAGGTGGCCCACGCAGCTTTGCATTGGTTACTGAATGAGGGTCACAGTCACAAAGTGGCTATTGTACGCAAATCGGTCTAAGTTTTCTTACTGTGCAGACATCTGAGACGCAGTGCCTGCGCGCAGCAATTCTATTGCAATGGTGGTTACACAGAGAAATTAGTAGCAAAGTGTGTGACAGGAAAACAGCATTTCAGTTTGGTAATGGGAAGTGGTTGGATAAACGCAGGCGTGTCATGGCCGTTCAGATGGCGTTTTCTGGGCGTGCATAAATTAGCAGTTGCTACTGGAGAGCACATGACAACCGAGGAGAGCAGCTCAGCCTGCGTGTCTACAGAGACGCCCAGACTCTGCAACATGACCCGATTTGCGACAATGGCACCTATGTATCAGCAGCTGCACGCTGTCTGATGGAAATGAGGTGACAGCAATAGGTGTCCCTATGCTCAGGTTAACTTCTGCCCATATTAACATATAGTCACAACTGCGAACGACAAGAGATAGCAACAGCAATCGCAAGAACAACCACATCTGAATTAGGCCCTTAGTGTCATTGTTCCAAATTCAATTATTTATCTTTTTTAAAGAATTCCTTTTTTCCCTTTAGAACTGCACCACATCAATCAATCAAGTGTCTGCTATCATTTGTAGATATCAAACTTAGAAGTGGGCCTTGATGTTTACAGAGGTTGGCCAGCAGAGGTTTCAATTAATAGTAAGACAAGGACCCTGATAAATTGTCCGAATAGCAAGGTTACCAATGGAAAGGTTGGCGTGAGATTAGTGGGTGTGGGTCGACACAATTTAGGTCGACAGTCCTTAGGTCGACCACTGTTGGTCGACATGCATTAGGTCGACAGGGTCACTAGGCTGACATGGTTGTTAGGTTGACATGTACTAGGTCGACAGGTGAAAAGGTCGACATGGGTTTGTTTTACTTTTTTTGGTGTTGTTTTCTTCTAAAAGTGATGGGGAACCCCAATTAGTGCACCGTGTCCCCTTGGGCAAGGTGCCTCGCTGCGCTCGGCACAGGTTACCGTTCCCAATTGTAGTCCACGTGGATCGTAAAGTATGAAAAAGTTCAAACCTTGAACTTTTTTAAAAAAAACCTCATGTCGACCTTTTGAACTGTCGACCTAGTACATGTCGACCTAATGACCAGGTCGACCTAGTGACCCTGTCGACCTAATGCATGTCAACCAATATTGGCCGACCTAATGGCTGTCGACCTAAGTGGTGTCGACCTAATTACCGTATCCCGGATTAGTATATTAAACCATATTCCTCCAATTTATTTTAGTTTTACTGAAACCCAGTCTCGGTTGTCTAGCTCTAAGGCTAACCCACATGGCTCTTCCATTATGACAAAAATCAGCCTGAAGATGCCCTCAGATATTTTAGTCGAAGCCAATATTCAGAAATGTCGGTATAAAGTACAAAGTATGTAATTACGATCAGGACATCTGTTCTGATAAGAGCTGTCCCTCCTGATGTGAGGACTTCCAGGTTTATGATCCGGGAGGCCTACTGCACATGCATAGCCTTGGGGTGGACAGAAAGGGATTTTTCAGATCCCTCTATGGGGAATTTTGTAAAAAGAAGCCCATAGGCATCTACAGACAACGTTATATATAGATGTCATTGAATTTTGGGCACACTCTTCAGAAAGCTTCACTTTCTGGAGCTTGATACATATGGGGTTTGCTGGAAACCTACAAAGACAGAAGGTTTCATGGTTTGACCGCATTTTAGTGCTTAGTACATCCCACACATGGGGCCTAATTCAGACCTGATCGCTCCTCTGTGAATTTGCAGAGGTTCGCGTTCAGATAGTCGCCACACAGACAGAGTGAATACCTGCTCCATGCAAGTCTACGTACGCCTTGCGAAAATCTCTGTGGACGCCGGTCAGCTACAAATCCGTTCGCAACTCACTCACTATCCAATGATTTTTCCAGTCTGTGAGTAGCCCAGGACCTACTCATACAGTGCGATAGCAACAGGTTGTTCAGGGTTGGAGCTGGCGTCACACAACCTCCCTGAAAACGCTTGGCCACGCCTGTGTTTTTTACTGACACTCCCAGGAAATGGGCAGTTACCACTCCCAAGCGCCATCTTCCTGTCAATCACCTTGCGTACACCTAGAAATCAAAAAAAATTGCTGGATTTTTTTGCAGTTTGGCCTCACGCGTGTGCACTACGATCCATACACATGTGCAGTCGATCAATAATCGTCTGCCTTGCAAATTCGCACAACAGCAATCAGGTCTAAATTAGGACAAATAGTCCCTACGTTACCTCTCAATTTATCAATGGAACATCAAAATGCTTTGATTTTGTTTCATTTATACAATCTATTACAGTTCAAGGTCTATTAAACAACAAAAATGTGTTATACACTAGTAAACTAATAAATACACTTGATAAGGAATGCTAAACACCCCAGATAAAGCCTGCATGTAGTAATTACAAAGCACATAAAGATACACTATCATTCACACAGTTGTGCCTAATGGCTGTTAGATTTTGTATGAACTGTATTCTGAAACCTCACATTTATTATCCCCATAGCGATTAACAGATATTACAATATCCGCCAACTAAATTATTTTCTTCTTTCGGATTCCTGACATGTTCTCCCAAGTGTGAGGAAAGACAGGAGTCGGGATCTCCTCCTATACTTATAATTGTGTGTATTTTGCATATCCAGTTGCATTTCTGCCAATAAAGTTCAGTTCTAAGCTTATTTCAATGTACTAAAAAGCTTCACAGTGACATATAGTAGAGATAGTTCTGATGTGCCCTCAATCTCATTTAAGACATACATGATGCAAGGAGCTTTCCATTGATGATGCAAGGAATCATCTCATGGACTCTTGCAGTGATATAATAGTGGTCAAACAGCAGTGATGGAAGCAGAGATGGCCAATCGGGGTCCCCCTAGCAGGGTTGGGCTGTCTTCGGTTCCATATTACATGGATGTGCGTGGCAGCTGAGAGGCAGACCTTGGATCATATTTGGCCTCCCCAATTTGGTTTAACATTCTAAATGAAATTATCCACAGTCACTGGGGCCATGGAGCATCATCTGCCTGCTCCTCTGCTGCCATGAGCTGCCATGCACTGTTCATACCCGGTAACACATTGACTGGTAGGTGGCTGGACCTATCAACCACACAGAGTGCAGGAGGGAGCGGAGCTATTCTACATCACCTCTCGATCTCCCTCCAAAAAGAGAATAAATGCCGCTCATCTATCAGGGCATCAGCTGATATATCACGGCTTGCCTCCATGACATTAGCTTTGCACTGCTGATATCTCATTCTCCGTCTCTTATCTCTGGTCTATTAGATGAAAGAGTAGTGGACATTGACCACTGCCAGCAGCGTCAGTGCAAGCTTGCGTGGCTGATCAGCAGAACGTGAGGATGGATGTAAGTGGCAAACAATGTTTCTGTGACAACTGTCATTTTATAAATAACAAAATAATTTAGAGTTCATCGTTTCTTTTTCTTTAACGTGTCTTCTTGCCTAAATGCGTAAAATAGCTATGTGCTGCCCAAGCCCCTACTTTGACAATTTACTCTTGTTCGCCTTTAGATCCTCCCATAACTCATTTACATAAATGTAAATGAGAGGGATGTGACAAATGAGGCAGACTACCAAAGAGTGACTTCCTATCTGTGAATGGGAATGAAAAGGTAATTACAATTAGTCAGTGTGCATCCTTCTAGCTACTTAACTGGAAAATGACATGAACTGAAAATGTCTTGAAATCTGATTTAACACAGATTTCACTTCTCCTTTTTAAGCGGAACCCTTCCTGTGATACAAGACCTCCCAGTTTACCATATGCCAACCCATCTTTCAATTTACTTTTCCAAACCTAGGGAGACAAGGTCATTTCCTATTTTACTGTCCTCCAGCTAATACAACAAACAGGCTCACATAGATACAGTATAACATTTGTGCACCCTATAGCCTTTTTCAGCCAGTACAGTTGTGATGATAGAAAATACTGAATCATTGCTGACATGCAAAGCATTTCAATGTACATTTATGTCCAGGCATATAATGAGATACATGCCTTAAGCATGCTAAATGACCAATCATCAAATCGTTCTGTTAATTCAGCATTCTACAGTTGCCCCCACTGGTAAGTAAATGGTTCATATACTATTCCACCTTACTACACATTATATTAAATCTATTTGTTTGGGTTCTGGACGTCATGGGACATACAGTTACAAGATGTAACAAAACGATTGTTTCTGGGCTAGACAATATTCTAAAATACTATTCAGTCTATCTGGGGAGAATAACAGGAATGATCTTGAGGCTAAAACGCTTATTACAAAACGTCAGTGTGACAAACACATGAATATGAAGCAAATTACATAATTTGCTGGGTATGTTTTGCAGTCTACAATTAATATCAGCACCCCTTTATCTGCATTGTAGGCTAGGTCATGTATAGTCCACGTGTGCTGAGCCGTGTAACTTGCGTTTTGTGCATTGCAAGAATTAACATGCAACGTGCCAAAAATGAACTGCATTGCTCAAGTGGATTACTATACACTGCCCAGATCAAGTGACGGCACAAACACCCTTTCAATCAATAATATTTAACCATGCATTATTATCAAAGCTAATAGACACGACTGATTTCCCAGAGCTACCACGCAATCACCATTCATATAAAATACTGGCTCCTGGCACAAATTCAGGAAATCCAGTCATGATGAAATGGCTAAAATATGTGTAAGGTATGCTGCATTCGTTTCTTAAAATGCAGTGACATGTAACAGTCAGCTAGGAATACAGGGAGGCGATGGAGGATTTCGGGGTAAGCAACAGCTGTGCCAGTATATTGAGAAATATGTTGTTTGACACATGCAGAAATGAATGAATCCCATGTCGGTTGCTGAGAATTGTCTGAGCTGCTGGGAAATTAGGATATGAATGATACGTGGTCCTGACTGATGTGGAATGTCAGATGTGATGTGTCTGTGATAAGAGAAATAAGACTGTCTATATACACTAAGGTGAAGATATGAAGTGTATTAGTGAAAACAAAGACTGTACAAGACCTGTCCAGGACTGGGGGATCTGCAGTGACCGAAAACCTATTGTAAGTCATTCATGGGCTCCAATGCAGCAGCTCCTGTCACAGCCGGAGGATGGTGAAGTGACAAGACCTATGGAAACCTTCTCTGTACTAGAAGCTCCTGTGTCCTTAACACAGATAGTACTACATGCAGGCTGCAGTGTCACTCCTTCCCCAGGGCTAATCCTATAGGATGCCTCATGCAGTACAGCATGTGAGAATACCTGTCAGGCAGGATGCATATGATTTACGCACTATTCCGTGAGAGAGAAGAATCAGGGGCAAATCTCTCCAGAATAACCCACCTACAGCAACAGCAGACAGGCACATTATCCGTAGATCCCTCCAGGGACCACACACTCCTCACCTCCTCCTCCTACTGAGGCACCACAAGAATAATAACTCTCTCCACCAATCTATCCCACTCACAACCGTTTCCACTGCCGGGGGTGGGGACGGGTAACGCACTGCGGGCAACTGGCAGCTGAGGAGTTAATGATGACATCCAGTGCACAGTGCTGAGTACAGCCATGGAGTATTTCATTGTACAGCTTATTAAAATACATACACACGCCAACTTAAATCAATGAACTCTTAAGAACTTTACAAAAAGAACTGAATTAAAAAAAAAAGGACACAAAAAAAAAAGGAACTACCAAGAAATAAGGGAACAATGCACCAATAATACTCTGGTAGTGATAAACTGCACTAAGCAAACATTGTAGCATATCTGCTGCCTATCACCTGCAGCTAACCATCCTACAGACAGCATAAGATGTGGAGAGATTAGATAGATAGATAGATAGATAGATAGATAGATAGATAGATAGATAGATAGATAGATAGATAGATAGATAGATAATTTGAAGCTATATACTGATATGTGTATGTTTTATTTGTTTGATTTTGTGTGTGTGTGTGTGTGTGTGTGTGTGTGTGTGTGTGTGTGTGTGTGTGTGTGTGTGTGTGTATAGCATGTACACACACATATACTGTACACACAGACATATATATGTATATATATATATGTATATATATATATATATATATATATATATATATATATATGTGTGTGTACTGTAGTAGATACAATATGCTGTAGTGTAAAATGCCCACCACATCCGCTGAAAGTTAGACGCTATCCCATGGCTGAGTGTGTCTGGGAATCACACACCTCCTGTCCCTGGCATACCTGCTATGCTACAAGGGCACGGGAGGAAGCAGCATGGGCAGCCGGGCAGGTACACACGCCAGGTGGATAATGAAGGGCACGGGCTGGATGAAATTGCTTTCCCTTGTTAGAAATGCAGTAATCGTATTAGCTGCTTAGCCTGCAGACCCGCCATAAGCGCCCAGGGACACGGACGGACGGATGGGCACAGGCTGGGATGGATGGTGAGGAGACATACACTGCGCCCTCACACACTAAACAGCCGCAAAACACCGTCCTATGCTGCAACAAGGAACACATGTAATAATGGGAAGGAGAGGAAGCCTGGCAGCGAGGTGCTGAGACTGGCCAGAAAGCCTGTAAATGCCATACCTTGTGATGTCCGGGGTGTGTGGCACAGCTATGGCAGGAGAACCTTTCACATCCACCTTTAAATAGGTCCAGATCAGGAAGAAGCCGCCTTGACCATAACGGAAAGAGAGCGAATCCTCGCAGAGAATGCCATGCACAGCCAGCACCTAGCAGCAGGGAGAGGAAGCACACTCTCACACACACACACACACACATACACACTTACACTACACACACACTACTACACACTCACTACTACACACATACACACAGACAGACACACAATCAGTCACACACTGGTGAGCTCAGGGAATACTAGTGCAGATCCCAACCACAGCTCAGACTCTGCAGCTTCTCCTCAGTGCCCTGCTGGAACTTCTCCTCTCATCCTCCTCACAAGAAATATCTCTCCTGCTTTCCAGACACTTTATTTTATCCTCAGTAGTTTTTTGTTTTCTCTCTCTCTCTCTCTCTCTCTCTCTTTCCCGAGTTCTGCTTTCCCCCAGCTGCTGTCTGCACTGGTTGGGATATTTTCCGATTTCCTCTGGTTTGTGTGAGTGAGGGAGCTTAGGCTTTGCAGTACAACATGGCTGGGAGCCAGCCCTCTTATCAGCATCCAGACACTCCCACCCCATTTATCACATTACACCATTACTCTCCTACTACCCGGTGCCCCCCCATTTAAAAACTTAAGTAGTTTTTGGACAAAGATGCAAAACTTTTCACATTAATTACATATGAAAATAAAAGTTATTGCTTAAACATGCTTATTATATGTCATGTCATTTAACTTAAGTTTTGCCAAAATGAAAAAATAAAAATGAAAATTGCTGGTAACATGGGTTCAGTATATTATGTTCACATCCATCAAGTTTACGTTAATGATGCCGACGTGAGAATGTTGACATGGTCAATATGTCAACACTAATGAAATGTTGGCATGGTCAGAATGTCAACACTTGTTTTAATGTGTCTAACCTTAATGTTAACCGTAACCTAACGCTAACCCTAAGTATAATGAAATGACAACATTTCACATGTCGACCTGTCCTTTTTGGCATTTTCCAGTTGTTGACATTTTAACCAGGTTGACATAATAACTGCCAACATTCTGATGTTGACATTCTATGTCGACATCATGACTGCATCCTTGGTCACATAAATTTGTGCACAGACCTCTTCCTCTTTTCTGTAGCGTCCTCTCCCCTTCTTTTCTATCTTTCCTGACAGTTTAGATAAATTAAAGTTTTTTTAACACTTCCTCAGATCTTTAGCTGTGTCTACTATACTGTCATATTCCATGTGCATTGTGACAGTAGTGTTTACCAAATGACGGGTAACAACAAATGTTTTCATGTACCCATTCTGCTGATTAAAAAAAAGACTAGTCCATACGCAGAATACGGCAATGACACTGGCACAGTGATGATACTTCTCTGTACAGGTGCCATATTTCTGTAAATTTCTTCATAAATATGGCATCTGAGCTCAACCAGCTCTAGGGTGCAGGGGGGGGGGATTATTAGATTAACAGTGTCTAGGTTGACAATGTTTAGGTCGATCACTATAGGTCGACAGTCACTAGGTCGACAGGGTTTGAAGGTCGACAGGGTTTCTAGGTCGACATGTTTTAGGTCGACAGGTCAAAAGGTCGACATGAGTTTTTCATGTTTTTTCTGTGTCATTTTCTCCATACAGTGACCTGGAAGGCCAATTAGTGCACCGTGTCCCCTCACATGGCTCGCTTCGCTCGCCATGCTTCGGCCAAGGTGCCTCACTGCGCTTGGCACAGGTTACTATTCCCAATCGTAGTCCGCGTGGATCGTTAAGTATGAAAAAGTAAAAAAAAGAAAAAATAGGAAAAACTCATGTCAACCTTTTGACCTGTCGACCAAGAACCTATAGTGGTCGACCTAAACATTGTCGACCTAGACACTGTTGATCTTCAGACCGGATCCCGCAGGGGGTGCAGCTTTACACCCCCTTGGCCCAGGGGTGCCCATTGTACATATACACCCCTGATAGTGGCTTAGTTAAGTCTACTGAGAGGATTCTTGGATCCCAATGGCGCTGTTACATCTTTCAGTAAAATCCGAATCTGCGCATAGCCTAGGGGGTGACTTAGCCACTCCAGCCCCCAAACCTCCACCCCCCATCTCCACCCAGACTGCATGCACAGAATTGACAAAAGCAGGTGCTGTAGGTCCAGCCTAAGGGTGTGGACCTACAGCAACTTTACACTCCAATCAACAACCCAGAGGAGACCATGGATGGGGCCACATCTTAATCCGCCCCCATGTAATCACTACTACCTTACATGCCTTATCTATTTCCCACTTATTTTTTCCTATTCAATTCAAATTAACAGGACAAGTGGGAGTTGATTACTCAAAGGGCAGATTCAGGCAAGCACAATGTTTTGTTTCTTGCTCAATGTGCTGGTGCCCACATTTTGGGTAATTACAGGCAGAAAACCTCACTCGCTTCTGCTCTCATATCTATGGGGCAGATTCATATACCCATGGGGCATACCAGGCGGCTAAAGCTCTCTCTGAAGTTATTCAATTACTGATGCTAACCAGCTCAGTAAGCCCCAGAGGGTGTTCATGGCAGATTTCTACTTGCTGCCTCAGGAGCTGCAAGGAAAAATCTATCAGGACCTTACTGTGTAGAGTAAATCCACACAAATGTACTGTAGAGTAAATCCACAGCTCCAGAAACTTAACTAAAAAACTATGGGTTAACAAGCATTAGCCGTGGGCATACTACGTGGGGAAATTGGCTAGTAATTAAATAGCTCTGGGCATTAAACCCGGAGCTAAAGCCACACAGTAAGCCCAGTAGCTAATTGAATCTGACCCTATTGGGTGCAAACAAGAACCAGTACCATTCAATTCCTGAATAAGGTTGAATCTTGCTGTTTTATCTCACCTCTGAGCTGAGATGAAGTATGGAAGGGAAATGTTAACCTCAGCCAACCTTAGCCTGTGTGTCCCTGTCTTATATTTCACAAAAATAGCAACTCTAATTGTTCATTGTGTCACATCACGTTTTATTGTTTGAGAAGAGAAATGCAGCGATACAGGCTGTGATATCACAAGGGATATTTGGCAACTGGACCGTGGTCACCGGATGTGTGGCACCTCAAAGCAACCCCAATGCCTGATAATGATCCTATTAAAATCAATAGTCTCATTATCTGGCATGTTGGTGAATGTAGCAAATAAACTCAATAGTGTTCACAAATTGCACAGCGATCCAGTCACTCATCTCTCAGGGCAAGTGGGAGGATCTCAATGTGAGTGGCCATCTAAAAACACAGTGCTCCTGATGGATGATTCAGCATGCAAATCTATATTTCATTAGTGATGGACAAAGCAAGCAAAAAAATATATGGTTAGATGTATATCCATCCCAGCAACCTAATGTCCTTATACAGTACAAATTTTAGAGGGAATGTGCAAAGTATGGAGGGATATAGGATCTGAAGAGCTGCAGCCATACACCTCGCAGGGTCACCACTATCATTACTAAACTGGATTTTGGTGCATATACAAAGTATTGTGCTGTACATTAATTGATGCAGGTTGTTGTTGTTGTTATTAATATTCATAATTAAAAATAATATTTTTTGTTTGTTTGTTGTTGAATTGGCAACACTGTTCAATAAATCATTAGTGTTGTAACCACATATACAAATTTTCTCTTTCAAATGAGCAGGATGATTGGAAAGACCAGCAAAAAAGGAATTGCAACAATAAGTTACACATTTATTGGCGCAATACCTTTTTTGCTGGTCTTTCCCTAAATAGACTTTCACCCCTACAATCTATATTGAATGCAGAAGCTAGACTAATTTTCATCATAAAACATTTTTCTACTGCTTGACTGCTCTTTTTATTATGCTACACAACACATTTAGCATAAAAAAATCTACTAACATACAAAACCATTAACAAAACTGCACCGATATTTACTTGTTTCAAAATACCACCCAGCCTTACTCATCTGCACTGCCTGAGATCTGTGCCTCTCATTTTCACACATTACTGGCTCCTGTTCCCAATTACAGGACAATTTTTGGGCTGCCCAATGTGTCCTCTGCAAACTACAGTATATTTTCCCTAGCTTCTAAAGAGTTCAATGCAAACACACCTGTACTGGCAAACAGGGGTGTATCTAGGGGTCTGAGCGCCCCTGGCAAAGTAAGGGGCTGGCGCCCCCCCTACACACATTTGGAATAAGGTGTGAGTATTGGAAATGGGGCATGGTCTTGTGGGGGAAGGGTGTGGACACAATAGTACTTCCAATTCAAAATATGCCACACAGCAGTGTCCCTCATTCACATTGCACCGCACAGTAGTGTCTCGTATTCACGTTACACCATCCCTCCCCCTAAGCCACCTTTCCCACAGCCTGACCTTAACCCGCCCCCCCCCAAAAAAAAAGCCTCTTCAGTGGTGCCTAACTCTAACCCACCCTTCCTAATCTCCCTCCCTGCAGCCTAACCCTAGCCTTCCCGCTCTCGCAGCCTAACCCTAACCCTCCCACGTGGCTTGCCAGTGGAGACATTGGCACCAACTCGATCATGATTTTGGCATTCTGCATCGCTATTTATGTTGGGATGCCAGCATCAGCATTCCGAGCAGTTTCGGGATGCTGGCGTCCGTCAGCTTTCCGACCGCCGGGATGCCAAACGCCGGCATCTTGACTGCATCCTGAATGAAATGCTAATGAGCTGCTGTGAGATGAGCCTCAAATGGACCCAGCCATTAACCAAACACCATTAGTTGGATGGTAGAAATGCTTCCAGGGTGCCATCACTTCCAAGATAAAATGATCAATTATACAATTAACTGATATACATTTCCTTGAACATGGCCTTGAAATAGGTAAGATTTGTATTTTCTTTATTACACTCAACAAGTTAAAGTTTTCGCTTACTTACTACTGATGCCGCTTTCAGATCGCAAATGCCGGATCCCACCCGGTAAGAGAAACGTGTCCTTACCGGGTGGGATCCGTCATTTGCTCTTCTCTGCTGGCTTTCCGACCCGGCAATATACCGGGTCGGTTGCCATAGCAGCGGGGGGCGCAGCAGCAGCAGAGGCGGGGGTGGAGGCGGCGCTGTGAGATAAGCTCATCTCCTGCGCCGCCTCTCCCTATGCTGTGAATGGGAGCCGTGTCGCATCGGAACGGCTCCCATTCACACTGCACCTGACCCGGTATTCAACCCGGTAATAACCCTTCTTTTTAACCGGGTTGAATTACCGTGTCAGGCGACCAGCTAATTTGGCAGAGGAGCTTTCACATCGCACACTGACCCGTTTCGACACGGCAATAAGCCGTGTCGATACCGGGTTATTTGTGCGATGTGAAAGGGGTATGACTTACATCTAACATGCATGAAAATCGTGTAGTTTTCCAGGTACTACAGTCCCTTCTCCCAAACACTGACAATTTTTTATTATCTTCAACAACAAATAGATCTATAGCACTGTGCTGTATAACAATTGCTGTGTACCTGGTGAGAGTCTGTTACTGCCGGCGCGGCGTCGGTGTCCGTCAGCACCTCAATGCACTAGTGATCAGACTAGTGTCCGGCAGCACCGCACTGCACGTGTGATCAGACTAGTGTCCAGCAGCACCGCACTTTGGCAATGATGGCTGCCGGGATCTCCCAGCAACAAGGGCTGCTGGGAGCTGTAGTTTATTTTGAGTCTGATTACAAGTGCAGTGCTGCCGGACAGCAGCGCCCTCCAGCAGTAACACTCTCACCAGGTACAGTCTGACAGTACTGCTTTTCTATCCTTTGGTCGTGGGTGGCATAGCCAGGCGGCGCCCCCTCCTTGCCTGGCGCCCCTGGCGAGTGCCATCCTGGCCAATAGGTAGATACACCCCTGCTGGCAAATTTACCACAATACCACCCCTCCAGATAGGGATGTATTAAGAGAGGAGGGTGCTAGCGTGCAGACTCCATCCAGGCCCCCGCCTCTCTAGCAAGCAGCGACAGTGACTCTGAGCACTAGGTGATGGACAGGTTCCAAGCAATTTTCCCTACTGCGCATGCGCAAAAGGCTGGCAAGATGCCTGCCGTACCATTTTCCAGCTAGTGTTCAGAGACACTGTCACTGCCGCTGTTGTGGGACTCCTGGAGAAGTAAGTATTAAAAAAATGGGTGCAGGGTGTGGACCCCTCTGGACCCAGGTGCCCATGTGCACCACACACAGTGCACCCATTATAGATAGGCCAGTGCCTCTAGACAATTCTTGCTAAAGATAGGCTGGGTACAGACTTGGCCGAGGAGAGCTGGCCTGCCAAGCAGTAAGACTGCCATTACAGCTGCCAGCCAGTATTGTTGGGGAGAAGGCTGCAGCCATGGTCTCGGGTCCTGGATTACCGACTCCTTACACATAGCCAGTGCTTCCTATACATAGCCAATGCTGGACTGACTGGCCATCCTGGGACCAGCACCCTTGGGACCATATATGCAAATTATTTTGTAATTTAGCCATTATGCTTCAATAACATACATAGAAACATAGAATTTGATGGCAGATAAGAACCACTTGGCTCAACTAGTCTAGCCATGTACTCGCACATATTAGGTTAATGTTTACCAGGAGCCAATTAAACTACCAGTATATTTTTGGATGACTAAGTGCATGGTGATTATTTTATAGTAATCCTTAATGCTAATAAAGTATGATATATGATGGTATCTAAGAAGGTTAAAAATCATAAATAAATCATAATAATAATATGGTTGTACAGAGGGAGCCCTCCTCATCTATCCCTTTAATAGGATTAATTGAGCCATGGCCGTCGGACTTAATCCCCTGCTGTAAAGAGATTAATACCCGGCTGTATTGTTCTTTCTGTATTGTATTGCAGCTGAGAACAATAGATGAAATGCTTATGCTAATAAACCTTGGTGCACCTAGGTGCAGCAGAGAAGCCTAGATGAGCGAGGTTCCATCTGTAGTTAAAAAGCTGGCTGTTTGCCTAAGGCTCGCCCTTGTGCTGGTTGTTGTGGCCGTGACTGTGTTATAGGGATGGCCATCAGTGTGTTCACCATCAATAGTGGAATGACAATTTTCCCTCAGTGGTTGCAAACTATGCAATGCATAACCATTAATGGTTTCATCAACCGATAGTCATCCCTGTTCTTTTCCTGGCCCAATCAGAACCTGAGGGTGGTGCTTAGTGGGTATCAGTGGGCAGAGCTATGCTCCATGTCCCTGCACCTTATAGAAAAAAAAAAAGATTAATCTGGTGGTTCTGTACCATCGATTAGTGGGAAACCATCTGGTTCACCCCCATCAATTGCAAAAGTATTCACCATCAGCCATAAACCATCAATGTTTTGAAAACATCAATGGTTGATGGACATCACTACTGTGTTAGGAGGCTGTGCCTTCATTGCTGCCACTGGTGAGCACCTGCCACACGCTCGTTAAATACTGCATAGTAGAGGTAGAGTCCTGTAGGAATTTTGCTATGGAGCCCCCATAAGTCTTACTATGCCCCTGTGTTTTGCCCTAAACATACAAATATTTCAGTCTTTGCAAAGTTGACATCTATAATCAAGCAAGCCAAGGTTACTGCTTTTTACTAGGCAGGTACAGTTTCTCTGTCCGAGTATGTGAGCTACTGACTGTGCGTCTTTGAGCCCAGCTGCTTTTAGTGAAACACCTGCGACATGCCCGTGACACGTCCACATCAGCTTCACCCCCTTTCTTGTTGCCTACCCGGAACAGCCACTAAAATTCTCATACTATGCGTCTGATCCCCTGCTGCATCTCTTTGCACAGACTATTGGGACACAAACGATGTGCGACTCGGACACAAGTGCAGACTTAAAACATTTGCCATTTGTATACAACATTGCCACTGTGCCCACCTCAGAGTCAGGTCCCACGTGTGCTAAATATTGGAGGAAACTCCTTCTCATCTTTCCTATGACTGTCGGTATAACTACTGTACCTCTTTCTCTCTGCATGTGGTTAACATTAAATCCACTCATGGACCCCAAACTACATATTGCAGATTTCTGTTACTGTTCAGTAAGGATCTGTTACTAATTCAGTAAGGATCACTATTGTGATCCCCAGTGCAGTGCCCAGATGGTCAACAACCCGTTCTGCACATCTCAGGATTGCGAACGCCTCTGCCTGATTGACAGGCAGAGGCATACTGTGAGAGGGTTGGGGGCAGCCGACGTTGCCAGAAATGAGGCCATGTTACCCCCGTTTTCCAGGAGTGGCGAGGCCAAGGACTACAAAGACAACGAGATGCAGTTTCCGTGGCCTCGCAAGCCGCCCTGCAAAGGCAAGTCTGAGTAGGCTGAGTAGGCTAAGACTTATGCCCCATGCCCCAATTTCTGATGTGGACTTTCTCTAATTAGACAGGGCTCATTACAGTTATTTTCAGCTAATATTTTCTGAATATAGTATATTTGCATATAATGTTTTTTTTTTTATTATTAATAAATTGTAGTCTATGTTAAATTGTACTTTCTTTTTTGTTGCAGTATTGAGTATTTTATTTAGATACTGAATATATTTTTAGCCTGTGCTGGTTTTCTGTTGATTGTTGCATTGTATGCCTTTGAATATAAGGGGTAATTCAGATCTGATCGCGGCTGTGTGTTTTTCGCACAGCGGGTGATCAGGTACTAAATGAGCATGCGCAACAACAACGGGCATCGCCGGTCAGCGATGGGATGTTGCGAAAATTACATTCGCACAGGTGTTCACAAGGTTTTCGACAGGAAGAGGCCGTCTGTGGGTGGCAACTGACTGTTTACTGGGAGTTTTTGGAAAAACGCAGGCGTTCCCAAGCGTTTTCAGGGAGGGTGTCCGACGTCTGCTTCGGCCCCTATCAGCCCCTTCTGATCGCACTGTAGAATTAAGTCCTGGGCTGCGCAGAGACTGCACAAAGTGGCTTTTAGCAGCTCGGCATACACAAAGCATCACACACTTGCATGGCGAATACACACTCCTCCTGTAGGCGGCGACTATCTGATCGCAGGACAGCAAAATTAGTAGCCCAGCGATCAGATCTGAATGACCCCCATAGTGAAGTATGATCCATCTGACTATACCACACTTCTCCACTGCTTGGTAGTCCACTGTATGTGCTCCTTGCACCATGCAAATCACAAATGTGGATTGCCTGCTGTGAAGTACAACAGAGCCGGATTAAGAGGGGGCCCCGGGGGTAAGCACCCTTTTTAAAAGGGCCCCCCGCAGCTGCCACAGATCGGACCATTAGTCCCAGAGGTGAGCGGGTTCAGTTCTCTGAGAACCGAACCCCCCCGAACTTCATTACCCGAGACCGAATCCGAGCCTGGCTTGGGTTTACCTGCCTTACTCGGAAACCAGAACAAGGCAAAACGTCATCATCCCGCTGTTGGATTCTCGCGGATTTTGGATTCCATATAAGGAGCTGCGCATCGCCGCCATTTTCACTCCAGCATTGGAGAGTGCAGCGAGAGGACGTGTCTTCATCCTCAGTGTCTGTGCGGGAGGGAAAGTTGGGTGGCGTTCCAGTGCTGTCTTGTGCTGCTTAGTCCAGTGTAGTGTCTTATGCTGCATCAGTCCAGTCACAGTAGTGGTTTTCTCTGCTGCCATATTGTCCAGTGTAGCTGTATAAGTCCAGTGCAGTGGTGCTGTGTTGTGCTGCATCAGTACAGTGGTAGTGTCTTGTGCTGCATCAGCCCAGTCACAGTGGTGGTATCCTCTGCTGCCATATGTCCAGCGCTGCTGTATAAGTCCAGTCCAGTGGTGCTGTGTTGTGCTGCATCAGTCCAGTGATGGTGTCTTATGCTGCATCAGTCCAGTCACAGTGGTGGTGTCCTCCGTTGCCATATGTCCAGTGCTGCTGTATAAATCCAGTCCATTGCAGTGGTGCTGTGTTGTCCTGCATCAGTCCAGTGGTGGCGTCCCTGTGCTGCTGTATAAGTCCTGTGGTACTGCCGTATAAGTCCAGTGATACTGCCGTATAAATCCAGTGGTACTGGCGTATAAATCCAGTCCAGTGATACTGCCGTATATGTCTAGTGGTACTGCCATATATGTCCAGTGGTACTGCTGTATAAATCCAGTCCAGTGGTACTGGCGTATAAGTTCAGTGGTACTGCCGTATAAATCCAGTCCAGTGGTACTGCCGTATAATTTCAGTGATACTGCCGTATAATTCCAGTGACACTGCCGTATAAGTCCAGTGATACTGCCGTATAAGTCCGGTGGTACTGGTGTATAAGTCCAGTGATACTGCCGTATACAGTAAGTCCAGTCCAGTGGTGCTGTCTTGTGCTGCATCAGTCCAGTGGTGGTGTCTTGTGCTGCATCAGTCCAGTGGTGGTATCTTGTGCTGCCATAAGTCCAGTGGTGGTGTCCTGTGCGGTATATTATTTACTCCAAATATAAGGGTTATATACATTACTTATATTATTATCCAAATAATTTTTACAGGGTTTCCCTGTGTGGTGTAGGGGTACACTCGCCTGTGCTGCATAATATTATAATAGCTCCAAATAAAAGGGTTTTTATTATCCAAATTAATTTTACAGGTTTTACCGTGTGTATGTGGTTTAGTGGTATGCTCTCCTGTGCCACCAATATTGTGCGTGTATTACATCTGGGCAAATTTTAGCGTGTCCCATGTTGTTTGTGCCGCACACTTGTGTCGCTTAGCTTAGTCATACAGCTACCTCATTGCACCTCTTTTTCTTCTTTGCATGATGTGCTGTTTGGGGCCTGTTTTTTTTAAGTACCATCCTGTCTGCCAGTGACTGCAGTGCCACTCCTAGATGGGCCAGGTGTTTGTGCTGCACACTTGTGTCTGTTAGCTTAGTCATTAGTCATACAGCTACCTAATTGCACCTCTTTTTCTTCTTTGCATGATGTGCTGTTTGGGGCCTATTTTTTTAAATCTGCCATCCTGTCTGACACTGCAGTGCCACTCCTAGATGGGCCAGGTGTTTGTGCCGCACCCTTGTGTCGCTTAGCTTAGTCATACAGCCACCTCAGTGCAACCTTTTGGCCTAGGTGTGAGGTGTTCAGAATAGACTGGAAATGAGTGGAAATGAATGCTATTGAGGTTAATAATACAGTAGGATCAAAATTACCCCCAAATTCTGTGATTTTAGCTGTTTTTATGTTTTTTTCAAAATCATTCAGATCCAAAATCAAAACTAAAACACGAAAGGGTGGTTTTCACAAAACCAATCCAGATCCAAAACACGAGCATGGAACCAGAACCAAAACCAAAACACAAACCACGAAAAGTGCTCACCGCACATCTCTAATATATATATATCTTTCAAATTTACTACCGAATTGTCATTTTCTTTGTAGTAATTGATGACGTTATGATTTTAATTTTAGATTTTAGGGCCCCACTTTCTTAAGTACCCCGGCCCCCCCGAAGCCTTAATCCAGCTCTGAAGTACAGTTTAGGTTATTCATTCAGACTGTGATATCTTGCTCTGTGAAGTTCAAGTCGGACTATGGGGGTCATTCTGAGTTGATCGTAGCTGTGCTAAATTTAGGACAGCTACGATCATCTTCCCGGAAATGCGGGGGGACGCCCAGCACAGGGCTAGTCCGCCCCACATGTCAGTCCAGCCCCCCCAGAAGTGCAAAGGCATCGCACAGCGGCGATGCCTTTGCACTTCAAGAGTAGCTCCCGGCCAGCGCAGCTTTAGTGTGCTGGCCGGGAGCTACTCATCGCTCCCCAGCCTGCAGCGTCTGCATGTGACGTCAAGCAGCCGCTGCGGCCCGCCCCCCGTTCAGTCCGGCCATGCCTGCGTTGGCCGGACCGCACCCACGAAACGGCGGCTACACACCACCGTTCCGACCTCTCCCGCCCAGCGATCGTCTCTGCCTGTCAATCAGGCAGAGGCGATCGCATACCTGCTATGGCCTTTGGCCGTCTGGCATGCGCTGGTGCACTACGGCGCCGGCGCATGTGCAGTAGGGACCCGTTCGCTCTGCTGTGTAAAAAAGCAGCGAGCGAACGGGTCAGAATGACCCCCTATGTTTGATTTAACTGTTCACTTAATTGCAATCATTTGATTTGCTGCTGCTTGCCTGTTATGAATTGTTCACCACATTAATACACCCAGAATCCTATAAGAATGGGTGTTCCACCGGCATTTTGCTCTCTTCCTAATGAAGTCGACAGGATGGACAGCATAGCTGTGAATTGTAGGTCCATGGGAAGGGGGCAGGACTAATAACTTACAATTCCATGAGAGTAGTCATCTTGACCCTACCCCTTCTTCACAGATCTGCAGTTGTCTGCATTATGCAGAGAGGTGAAGGGCCTAATAATGAGAAGCTTCTGCCCTGCCATCTCCCCTCTGAGCTTCTGCCAGAGAGAGAAATAATAAGTCAGAAAGTATGTGCTCGGATGGTATCAGCCAACATGAAAAATTAGAGTTTGATATAACCTTGATATTCAGGTTGATAATGTAGCAGAATAGCACTTAATATGAATCCCCACAGACAGGAAAATGTGTGTTTATAACTAGTGATGAGCGGGTTCGGTTTCTCGGAAACCGAACCCCCCCGAACTTCACCCATTTTACACGGGTCCGAGGCAGGTTCGAACCTTCCCGCCTTGCTCGGCTAACCCGAGCGCGCCCGAACGTCATCATCCCGCTGTCGGATTCTCGCGAGATTCGGATTCTATATAAGCAGCCGCGCGTCGCCGCCATTTTCACTCGTGCATTGGAGATGATAGGGAGAGGACGTGGCTGGCGTCCTCTCCGTTTATTGTTGAACTTGATTGCTTTATTGCTTAATTGTGGGGAGGACTGGGGAGCAGCTGTTAGGAGGAGTACAGTGCAGAGTTTTGCTGATAAGTGACCACCAGTTTTATCCGTTCTCTGCCTGAAAAAAACGCTCCATACCATATCTGTGCTCAGTGTGCTGCATAATATATCTGTGCTCACACTGCTTAATTGTGGGGACTGGGGAGCAGCTGTATTATATAGCAGGAGTACAATGCAGAGTTTTGCTGACCAGTGACCACCAGTATACTATATATAGCAGTACGGTACGGAAGGCCACTGCTGTACCTACCTCTGTGTCGTCATTCATTAAGTATACTATCCATCTACATTCTATACCTGTGGTGCATTTTAGTTTTGCAGTTTGCTGACACAGTGACCACCAGTATACTATATATAGCAGTACGGTAGGCCACTGCTGTACCTACCTCTGTGTCGTCATTCATTAAGTATACTATCCATCTACATTCTATACCTGTGGTGCATTTTAGTTTTGCAGTTTGCTGACACAGTGACCACCAGTATACTATATATAGCAGTACGGTAGGCCACTGCTGTACCTACCTCTGTGTCGTCATTCATTAAGTATACTATCCATCTACATTCTATACCTGTGGTGCATTTTAGTTTTGCAGTTTGCTGACACAGTGACCACCAGTATACTATATATAGCAGTATGGTAGGCCACTGCTGTACCTACCTCTGTGTCGTCATTCATTAAGTATACTATCCATCTACATTCTATACCTGTGGTGCATTTTAGTTTTGCAGTTTGCTGACACAGTGACCACCAGTATACTATATATAGCAGTACGGTAGGCCACTGCTGTACCTACCTCTGTGTCGTCATTCATTAAGTATACTATCCATCTACATTCTATACCTGTGGTGCATTTTAGTTTTGCCGTTTGCTGACACAGTGACCACCTGTATACTATATATAGCAGTACGGTAGGCCACTGCTGTACCTACCTCTGTGTCGTCATTCATTAAGTATACTATCCATCTACATTCTATACCTGTGGTGCATTTTAGTTTTGCAGTTTGCTGACACAGTGACCACCAGTATACTATATATAGCAGTACGGTAGGCCACTGCTGTACCTACCTCTGTGTCGTCATTCATTAAGTATACTATCCATCTACATTCTATACCTGTGGTGCATTTTAGTTTTGCAGTTTGCTGACACAGTGACCACCAGTATACTATATATAGCAGTACGGTAGGCCACTGCTGTACCTACCTCTGTGTCGTCATTCATTAAGTATACTATCCATCTACATTCTATACCTGTGGTGCATTTTAGTTTTGCAGTTTGCTGACACAGTGACCACCAGTATACTATATATAGTAGTACGGAAGGCCACTGCTGTACCTACCTCTGTGTCGTCATTCATTAAGTATACTATCCATCTACATTCTATACCTGTGGTGCATTTTAGTTTTGCAGTTTGCTGACACAGTGACCACCAGTATACTATATATAGCAGTACGGTAGGCCACTGCTGTACCTACCTCTGTGTCGTCATTCATTAAGTATACTATCCATCTACATTCTATACCTGTGGTGCATTTTAGTTTTGCAGTTTGCTGACACAGCGACCACCAGTATACTATATATAGCAGTACGGTAGGCCACTGCTGTACCTACCTCTGTGTCATCATTCATTAAGTATACTATCCATCTACATTCTATACCTGTGGTGCATTTTAGTTTTGCAGTTTGCTGACACAGTGACCACCAGTATACTATATATAGCAGTACGGTAGGCCACTGCTGTACCTACCTCTGTGTCGTCATTCATTAAGTATACTATCCATCTACATTCTATACCTGTGGTGCATTTTAGTTTTGCAGTTTGCTGACACAGTGACCACCAGTATACTATATATAGCAGTACGGTAGGCCACTGCTGTACCTACCTCTGTGTCGTCATTCATTAAGTATACTATCCATCTACATTCTATACCTGTGGTGCATTTTAGTTTTGCAGTTTGCTAACACAGTGACCACCAGTATACTATATATAGCAGTATGGTAGGCCACTGCTGTACCTACCTCTGTGTCGTCATTCATTAAGTATACTATCCATCTACATTCTATACCTGTGGTGCATTTTAGTTTTGCAGTTTGCTGACACAGTGACCACCAGTATACTATATATAGCAGTACGGTAGGCCACTGCTGTACCTACCTCTGTGTCGTCATTCATTAAGTATACTATCCATCTACATTCTATACCTGTGGTGCATTTTAGTTTTGCAGTTTGCTAACACAGTGACCACCAGTATACTATATATAGCAGTATGGTAGGCCACTGCTGTACCTACCTCTGTGTCGTCATTCATTAAGTATACTATCCATCTACATTCTATACCTGTGGTGCATTTTAGTTTTGCAGTTTGCTGATACAGTGACCACCAGTATACTATATATAGCAGTACGGTAGGCCACTGCTGTACCTACCTCTGTGTCGTCATTCATTAAGTATACTATCCATCTACATTCTATACCTGTGGTGCATTTTAGTTTTGCAGTTTGCTGACACAGTGACCACCAGTATACTATATATAGCAGTACGGTAGGCCACTGCTGTACCTACCTCTGTGTCGTCATTCATTAAGTATACTATCCATCTACATTCTATACCTGTGGTGCATTTTAGTTTTGCAGTTTGCTGACACAGTGACCACCAGTATACTATATATAGCAGTACGGAAGGCCACTGCTGTACCTACCTCTGTGTCATCAAGTATACTATCCATCCATACCTGTGGTGCATTTCAGTTGTGCCCAGTAAATATAGTAGTAGGCCATTGCTATTGATACTGGCATATAATTCCACACATTAAAAAATGGAGAACAAAAATGTGGAGGTTAAAATAGGGAAAGATCAAGATCCACTTCCACCTCGTGCTGAAGCTGCTGCCACTAGTCATGGCCGAGACGATGAAATGCCATCAACGTCATCTGCCAAGGCCGATTCCCAATGTCATAGTAGAGAGCATGTAAAATAAAAAAAACAAAAGTTCAGTAAAATGACCCAAAAATCAAAATTAAAATCGTCCGAGGAGAAGCGTAAACTTGCCAATATGCCATTTACGACACGGAGTGGCAAGGAACGGCTGAGGCCCTGGCCTATGTTCATGGCTAGTGGTTCAGCTTCACTTGAGGATGGAAGCACTCATCCTCTCGCTAGAAAAATGAAAAGACTTAAGCTGGCAAAAGCACAGCAAAGAACTGTGCGTTCTTCTAAATCACAAATACCCAAGGAGAGTCCAATTGTGTCGGTTGCGATGCCTGACCTTCCCAACACTGGACGGGAAGAGCTTGCGCCTTCCACCATTTGCACGCCCCCTGCAAGTGCTGGAAGGAGCACCCGCAGTCCAGTTCCTGATAGTCAAATTGAAGATGTCACTGTTGAAGTACACCAGGATAAGGATATGGGTGTTGCTTGCGCTGGGGAGGAAATTGACAAGGAGGATTCTGATGGTGAGGTGGTTTGTTTAAGTCAGGCACCCGGGGAGACACCTGTTGTCCGTGGGACGAATATGGCCATTGACATGCCTGGTCAAAATACAAAAAAAAATCACCTCTTCGGTGTGAAATTATTTCAACACAAATGCGGACAACAGGTGTCAAGCCGTGTGTTGCCTTTGTCAAGCTGTAATAAGTAGGGGTAAGGACGTTAACCACCTCGGAACATCCTCCCTTATACGTCACCTGCAGCGCATTCATCATAAGTCAGTGACAAGTTCAAAAACTTTGGGTGACAGCGGAAGCAGTCCACTGACCACTAAATCCCTTCCTCTTGTAACCAAGCTCCTGCAAACCACACCACCAACTCCCTCAGTGTCAATTTCCTCCTTACCCAGGAAAGCCAATAGTCCTGCAGGCCATGTCACTGTCAAGTCTGACGAGTCCTCTCCTGCCTTGGATTCCTTTGATGCATCCTTGAGTGTAACGCCTACTGCTGCTGGCGCTGCTGTTGTTGCTGCTGGGAGTCGATCGTCATCCCAGAGGGGAAGTCGGAAGACCACTTGTACTACTTCCAGTAAGCAATTGACTGTCCAACAGTCCTTTGCGAGGAAGATGAAATATCACAGCAGTCATCCTGCTGCAAAGCAGATAACTCAGGCCTTGGCAGCCTGGGCGGTGAGAAACGTGGTTCCGGTATCCATCGTTAATTCAGAGGCAACTATAGACTTGATTGAGGTACTGTGTCCCCGGTACCAAATACCATCTAGGTTCCATTTCTCTAGGCAGGCGATACCGAAAATGTACACAGACCTCAGAAAAAGACTCACCAGTGTCCTAAAAAATGCAGTTGTACCCAATGTCCACTTAACCACGGACATGTGGACAAGTGGAGCAGGGCAGACTCTATGACTGTGACAGCCCACTGGGTAGATGTATTGCCTCCCGCAGCAAGAACAGCAGCGGCGGCACCAGTAGCAGCATCTCGCAAACGCCAACTCATTCCTAGGCAGGCTACGCTTTGTATCACCGCTTTCCATAAGAGGCACACAGCTGACAACCTCTTACGGCAACTGAGGAAGATCATCGCAGAATGGCTTACCCCAATTGGACTCTCCTGGGGATTTGTGACATCGGACAACGCCAGCAATATTGTGCGTGCATTACATCTGGGCAAATTCTAGCACGTCCCATGTTTTGCACATACATTGAATTTGGTGGTGCAGAATTATTTAAAAATGACAGGGGCGTGCAAGAGATGCTGTCGGTGGCCCGAAGAATTGCAGGCCACTTTCGGCATTCAGGCACCACGTACAGAAGACTGGAGCACCACCAAACATTCCTGAACCTGCCCTGCCATCATCTGAAGCAAGAGGTGGTAACGAGGTGGAATTCAACCCTCTATATGCTTCAGAGGATGGAGGAGCAGCAAAAGGCCATTCAAGCCTATACATCTGCCCACGATATAGGCAAAGGAGGGGGAATGCACCTGACTCAAGCGCAGTGGAGAATGATTTCAACGTTGTGCAAGGTTCTGCAACCCTTTAAACTTGCCACACGTGAAGTCAGTTCAGACACTGCCAGCCTGAGTCAGGTCATTCCCCTCATCAGGCTTTTGCAGAAGAAGCTGGAGACATTGAAGGAGGAGCTAAAACAGAGCGATTCCGCTAGGCATGTGAGACTTGTGGATGGAGCCCTTCATTCGCTTAACCAGGATTCACGGGTGGTCAATCTGTTGAAATCAGAGCACTACATTTTGGCCACCGTGCTCGATCCTAGATTTAAAACCTACGTTGTATCTCTCTTTCCGGCAGACACAAGTCTGCAGAGGATCAAAGACCTGCTGGTGAGAAAATTGTCAAGTCAAGCGGAACGTGACCTGTCAACAGCTCCTCCTTCACATTCTCCCGCAACTGGGGGTGCGAGGAAAAGGCTAAGAATTCTGAGCCCACCCGCTGGCAGTGATGCAGGGCAGTCTGGAGCGAGTGCTGACATCTGGTCCGGACTGAAGGACCTGCCAACGATTACTGACATGTCGTCTACTGTCACTGCATATGATTCTCTCACCATTGAAAGAATGGTGGAGGATTATATGAGTGACCGCATCCAAGTAGGCACGTCAGACAGTCCGTACGTATACTGGCAGGAAAAAGAGGCAATTTGGAGACCCTTGCACAAACTGGCTTTATTCTACCTAAGTTGCCCTCCCTCCAGTGTGTACTCCGAAAGAGTGTTTAGTGCAGCCGCTCACCTTGTCAGCAATCGGCGTACGAGGTTACTTCCAGAAAATGTGGAGAAGATGATGTTCATCAAAATGAATTATAATCAATTCCTCCGTGGAGACATTCACCAGCAGCAATTGCCTCCTGAAAGTACACGGGGACCTGAGATGGTGGATTCCAGTGGGGACGAATTAATAATCTGTGAGGAGGGGGATGTACACAGTAAAAGGGGTGAGGAATCGGAGGATGATGATGAGGTGGACATCTTGCCTCTGTAGAGCCAGTTTGTGCAAGGAGAGATTGATTGCTTCTTTTTTGGTGGGGGCCCAAACCAACCAGTCATTTCAGTCACAGTCGTGTGGCAGACCCTGTCGCTGAAATTATGGGTTCGTTAAAGTGTGCATGTCCTGTTTATACAACATAAGGGTGGGTGGGAGGGCCCAAGGACAATTCCATCTTGCACCTCTTTTTTCTTTCATTTTTCTTTGCACCATGTGCTGTTTGGGGACAATTTTTTTGAAGTGCCATCCTGCCTGACACTGCAGTGCCACTCCTAGATGGGCCAGGTGTTTGTGTCGGCCACTTGTGTCGCTTAGCTTAGTCACACAGCGACCTTGGTGCGCCTCTTTTTTTCTTTGCATCATGTGCTGTTTGGGGACAATTTATTTGAAGTGCCATCCTGCCTGACACTGCAGTGCCACTCCTAGATGGGCCAGGTGTTTGTGTCGGCCACTTGTGTCGCTTAGCTTAGTCACACAGCGACCTTGGTGCGCCTCTTTTTTTCTTTGCATCATGTGCTGTTTGGGGACAATTTATTTGAAGTGCCATCCTGCCTGACACTGCAGTGCCACTCCTAGATGGGCCAGGTGTTTGTGTCGGCCACTTGTGTCGCTTAGCTTAGCCATCCAGCGACCTCGGTGCAAATTGTAGGACTAAAAATAATATTGTGAGGTGTGAGGTGTTCAGAATAGACTGGAAATGAGTGGAAATTATGGTTATTGAGGTTAATAATACTATGGGATCAAAATGACCCCCAAATTCTATGATTTAAGCTGTTTTTTAGGGTTTTTTGAAAAAAACACCCGAATCCAAAACACACCCGAATCCGACAAAAATTTTTCGGTGAGGTTTTGCCAAAACGCGTCCGAATCCAAAACACGGCCGCGGAACCGAATCCAAAACCAAAACACAAAACCCGAAAAATGTCCGGTGCACATCACTATTTATAACTGCGTCTTTAAGATCTTACATGTTCTTGACAACTGTTGAACACATCCTGGATTGCTGCCAAAGAAGTAAAAGTTGTTTTTTGTTGCTGCAGTATGTAATTTACTGAGAACAATGCAGCATTTTAATTTTTCAATATGCATGCATTGTCAGTATGGGCCTAATGATAATATGACTGACCATGTCTAACCAATAATATATCTATGTACACTATATATATATATTATATATCAGAATAGTTTGTAGAAGGTTGGATAAAGGTTGTCTATAATTGTACAATTGTGTATAAAAGATTTAGTAAATATGCATACATCACATGGGCTCTGTCTTTGCAAGGCCAGGGGTCGTCGATCTTGGGTACAGGAGACCAGGGATCAGAATACCAGCGGTTACATGACCGGCAGCTAAAATCCTAACACCTGCAAGGTTAGTATGCTAACCCTCTCCCAACCCTACCCCTCCCTTCCCACAGCCTAACCCTAACCCTCCCTTCCTGCAGCCTAGCCCTCACCCTCCCCCCATAGGCCAAACCCCCCATTCAACGTAACCATTACCCTTCCCGGCATAATTATATACGGGGTGTTGGCTGTCGGGACTCCGGCGTCAGTATTCTGATGGGTGTCGGGATTCTGGCGCATCTTCTGCCCGCCGGCATTTTAAACGTCGGGAAGCCAACTACATCCCTTGTTGTCAATGATGATTTTTGCTTTCTTTGCTGTATTAAACCAATTTTGCTTCATTATTTCTCAGCTAACGTAGGAGCCAAACCTACGTGGAAGGCCTTGCTTTCAAGTGCCCCTCACTCATGTGATTTCATAAAACACAAGCCATTGCTATTCATTTACCGTTTACATAAAATTCCCTTATAGCATAATATAAAAGAACAGCCATTGCAGCCAGGTTATGCGTGACCACACAATGCAGTGCTGATTAGTATTGTTTTGCCTTGTTTGTCAGTTTGCACCTAAAGGCTCTGTCTAAATTCAATTGTAACAGAATAAACTATTCTCTCTGGGTATCCTCGCACGGACAGTCCCAAATCCTCTATACAGAACGGGCTGCCTATCTGTGCTTTACTACACCCTAAATTGTAACTACTGTATGCCCTAGTGCGTGGTTCCTATTTGTGAAAGTCCATCTTTGAAACTTACTTTATGTACTCTAGGTGCCTCTTGCTTCTGCCTGCTGATGGGTCTTTTAAGAGGATTTTCCACAAACATAAAGCTGTAGTTATTGCCTTGTTTTATTCAGCATTAGAGAAATGTCTGTGATAAGATACTGTATATGATTACTATATAGTATATGAGTGGGCGGATTTATGCAGCCAATCAATAATAGTATTACACATTTGATAGTTACTGGTCATTACTGCATTAAGAAATCATCAACATAATTCTATAGTTTGTGTATGCAGAAATGGCACACAAAACACTTTTAATGTCAGCCAGAATATGTTACAGCCCGAATGAGAGCTTTAAAGTCAACCAGTGAGGTGTCCCCTGCCGCATAGGTCAGGAACGGGCTGAATTAATTTTCCTGAAAGCATTGGAGGCTATAAAAATCTGTCAAAAGTAGTCATTTGCTTGAAGGACAGTACTTGGTGGTGGCATTGCATAATCTGGAATACGGAGCACATTTTCTAATGCTTTGCACTCAGTTATATGTTTCGTTACCAGTACTGCTATACACCTTTTGTACATAATGCATAAAATACACTGGTGGTTATCAAATGTATAATGTAAATTGAAAAAATATATCTATCATTAATATTTATACCTTTTATTTAGTAATAAAAAAATGTTCTACTGGTGTAAAACCAATTTTTCTACTCCCTTGGTTTTTTTTATCTTATGTTTTATATGCTGCTCTGTATTTGCACAAACCACAATAGCATTGTTTTAATTAAGTAGTGACAATACAATCAAACAGTATGTTGGGAAAAAAAACTATAACAAACTGTTAAAATCTATTATGTACTGTGAGCTTTATGTGGGAATCCACCTTGGTTCACATTCAGATGTGGTGGCTGTTGGTGGATTTAAACAAATGTTTCTGTTCAGTAACTAGAACCCCTTTTGTGGACAATTTAGACTCTGAAGTATTATTGCTTGAACAGAATTTTAAGCACCCTATGCTATTTGCAGTTTTAGTTGTTGGTGGATAGGGTTGGGATCGATATGCCAACAGACGGGATGCCGACGGTCAGTATACTAACCGTAGCATCCTGATTTTACCTTCCTCCAATGACTCCTAACCCTAACAATCCCTTTTAGCAGCCTAAACCGAACCCTCCCCCTCTCACAGCCTAGCCCTAACCCTCCCCGGTGGTGCCTAAACTTAACTCCCCTCCCTAAATCCTAACCCCCACCCCCCACCCCGCAGCCTATCCCTAACCCTCCCCGGGGGTGCCTAAACCTACCCCCACCTCCCCGCAGCTTAAACCTAAGCCCCCCTCCCCGCAACCTAACCCTCCCCCCACAGCCTAACCCTAAACACCCCCCACAGCTTAACCTAACATAACTCCAAACCCTCCCCCCACTCTGGCATATCTCTATGACGTGCTTGCACATGACCACGGCCGTTCTGGATCACGGCAGTTGGATTCCGGCGCAAGGCTTGTCACTCTATTTGGATGCCGGTGTCGGAATTCCCAGTAGTGTTGGGATTCTGGCATCGGTATTTCAACTGACGGGATCCCGACCACCGAGATCCTGACCGGGTCCCATAAAGATAGATAGATAGATAGATAGATAGATAGATAGATAGATAGATAGATAGATAGATAGATATGGTGAAATACTGATATTGTTGTGCCCATTCCTCAGGAAACACATCTTTCAGTGCAGGGTACATTTAAGCAATTCTCAGGTACCACCAACCATTACACCGTGCAACTGATAAACCAGCAGAAAACTATCTTCAGAACTGGGACACGGAGATGCACAGTTCTGATCTTTGAGGGAAGCTGGAGATTCTGTAGGTAATTCAATCAGGGTGAAGTTTTTTTGTAATCAGTACTGTGGAAGCAATACATTGTAACAGGGTACCATTACAATTTGCCAGAAATATAATAGCACAGTGGTACAGTGGTTAGAATTGCTGCCTCATTGCCCTAATGCCAAGGATTCAAATCCAACCAGGGAATTCAGAGTGTGGAGGTTCTGTGTTCTTTTCTTGCTCATATTGGCAGGGGCGACAATAGAGTACCTGGGCCCAGGCAGCTGCTGAGTGTAGCAGATAGTGCTCAGTGATTGGTTTAATATCTAAAGTAGAGCTACTCTGTGTTTGACCATGGTTAGTTGGCGCTCTCTGACAGATCTGCTGTCACAAGCTAAGCTATGAGTAGTCTACACTGGTGTCTCTGATTAGCTGTAGGGTCTTGCTATTCACGGGTTGGCTGGTGCACAGGGAGAGTTCCCATAGTCACCTTGTTCTTTGCGGCACGTCTCCTCTCAGGGCTTTGGGACACACATCGCCTGGGACATATAGCATCAGCTGTGTGTCCAAGCTGCCCCGATGCCTGCTCTTCATGGTGATCGGGCTATTTCACACTGGGCAGTTTTCACTGAACGTCATAAAGTCGCCAGGATTTTTGGTATGTACTTTTTAAAAATTAAGTGTTGTAGCACGTAGCAGCTTTAAGACGGCACGGTAATATCCACTAACTAGAATGGCTACCGTCCGGCTGCTGCTGCTACTGGTGCAGTGCCTGCGGGTGCTGCTGTTGCGCATACCCACAACGTTCAACACGGCACAAAGCCGTTGCGTGTGAAAGCCACTGACCATGGGCAAAAAATTGGGCAGCTTTTTGCCATCTGGGAAAAACTGGTCAGTATGAAATAGCCCAAACGTTGCATGGTGGCGGGGAGCAGTGAATAGAGGCATGACACATACGGTGAGCGCATGTCATACCCAGGATGCACCACAGGTGGCAGCACCCTGTATAATGCACATAGAGCCATCCCCATAGAGGAAGGTTGATGGCACAGTATAGGTGTGTCTGTCATAATTGGGGAGATGTTGAGAACGTGGGGAGAGGGGACTTGTCAGAGCATCTGATAATCGTGGTGGGTGGTGTGACATGAGGGGTGTCACTAGTGAGTGGATCTGACCAAAGGGGTGGACTGCTGAGGGAAACAATGTATGCCTTGGCAGCAAGCGGCAACCTGCATAGTATTTTTTCAAATTTTTTGGGGTGAGTGGGCATGGCCACACCTCTAATATTTGGTTACTTCCACTCTCAGTACCTAACCTTTGTCAGGTCTCAATGGCCCTGCATATGGGTTTGCTCTAGTCAGGGCCGGCTCGAGGCACGTTCCTAAGGGCTGCTCTCAGCTGGCCCATCATTTAAGTAAAAATTGGAGCCAGTTTGTCAGTCAATCAGCTTGCGGACCTGCGGCGGCTCCTGATTGCTGCCGGGCCACGAGCTATCATTGGCTCACGAACCGGTGCCTTACTTGACTTACCCACTATGGTAAATGATAGCTCACGGCATGGCAGCAATCAGGAGTCGCCGCCAGTCTGCTGGGGTATCTGGCACTGGGTGCATATGTGTATCTGGCACTGGGGGTATACACTATGTGTATCTGGCACTGGGGGTATATGTGTGTCTGGCACTGGGAGCATAGAGTATGTGTATCTGGCAGTGGGGGTATATGTGTATCTGGCACTGGGGCACCTGTGTATCTGGCACTAGGGGTATATGTGCATCTGGCACTGGGAGCATATGTGTGATTGGCATTGGGGTATATGTGTATCTGGCACTGGGAGAATATGTGTATCTGGCACTGGGGGCATATGTTTATCTGGCAATGGGGGCATACAATGTGTATCTGTCACTGTGGAGGCATATACTGTGTATCTGGCACTGTGGGGGCGTGTAATGTGTATCTGGCACTGTGGGGGCATATCATGTGTATCTGACACAGTGGGGGCATATCGTGTGTATCTAGAACTGTGGGGGCATATCATGTGTATCTGGGATTGCACTGTGGGGGCATATCATGTGTATCTGGCATTGCACTGTGGGGGCATATTATGTGTATCTGGCATTGCACTGTGGGGGCATATTATGTGTATCTGGCATTGCACTGTGGGGGCAGCTTATATGTATATCTGGCATTGCACTGTGGGGGCATATTATGTGTTTCTGGTATTGCACTATGGGGGCATATTATGTGTATTTGGCATTGCACTGTGGGGGCATATTATGTGTATCTGGCATTGCACTGTGGGGGCATATTATGTGTATCTGGCATTGCACTGTGGGGGCAGCTTATATGTATATCTGGTATTGCACTGTGGGGGCATATTATGTGTTTCTGGTATTGCACTGTGGGGGCATATTATGTGTATCTGGTATTGCACTGCTGGGGGCATATGTGTATCTGGCACTGCTGGGAGGCATATGTGTATCTGGCACTGCTGGGGCATATGTGTATCTGGCACTATAGGGGATATATGTATATCTGGCACTGCTGGGGCATATGTGTATCTGGCACTATAGGGGATATATGTATATCTGCCACTGCACTACTGGGGGCATATGTGTATCTGGTACTAATGGGGGGCACATGTGTATCTGGCACTATACTATTGGGGGCGCATGTGTATGTGTATAAAGTTGCAAGGCCATGCCCACTTTCCCAGGAGCATGCGCACCTTTGGCGCACGCATTAGGGGGTAGGGGGCACTTCAAAATTTCTCGCTCAGGGTGCTAGTAGGCCTGGAGCCGGCCCTGGCTCTAGTCCAAGCCGTCCTGAGTCTTACAGACTTGTTTATGTGCTTTGGGCAAAATTGACCATGTGTGTAAATAAAATATTCTAAGCTTCACTGGGGTAGGGACTGATGTGAATAACAAAGCAATCTCTATAAAAGGTTGCATAATATGTTGGTGCTATTTAAATTAACACTAAATAACCAGCTATTTAAGCTAAATAATTTTGTTATTTATTTAAGCTACAAAGCCTCAGCATGCTTAATTCAATTTATAGTATCTAGAAAACAGTGAGATAAAAATCTAGGAAGTGGTTGTAATAGAAAAAAAGTATTGACCAGTAGGGTTTGTCTTACTGTAGAAATCAATAAGCAGATGCGGCGCACTAGAATCAATAATTAGTTAGAAACCTTTGACCAATGTTTCAGTCATTCAGCCATTTTGCGAAGGTCATTCTTCACTGAGTTATGCCCTACAAGGAGAACCTGAATAACCTTGGCCTCATCTATAGCATTTTTTAATACAGTATATAAATCATAATGAGCCTATTCTGAACACAATATTCTTCTTTAGGAGCAGTGAGGGTCAGCAGACAGTAATACATGCCTAATAACTTTCGACTGAGTCAGGACCTGCCGCGCCGCCACGACTGAAAAGGGGGTGGGGCCTCGGGTGGAGTGCTCCCTGAGCAGCTGGGCAGCCCCTGGCTTACCCTCCCTGCACTGTTAGATGCCGTGTGCATGCGTCATATATTCAGTGATCACCGGCTGCTTAGCATAGCAGAGTACACAGGTGCATCAGTGGTATATCACCTGGCTGCCCGCTGCTCCTCTGCCTCAGTATCGGTGCCTCTCTCATGTTTGGGGAGAGCGTGCTACCCCCTTGCCCCCCCATTCCAACGTCCCTGCCAGCACTTAAGCTGGTAAACTCCACTCCAGTGTGTACCAGCTTAAGAAAAATCAAATGCCAACTGACCTTGCACCCATTATAGATACGCCAGAGGTTTGGAGCTATTTGGATGGGAGGTTATCTCTCTCCACTTTATCACTCTCTAAGGCTTAGTACATTTGCCCTTATCACTATTAGGGCCTGGATCAGAGCTGCAAGCAAATATGCAATGCTAATATTTACGTAGCTGGGCAATTTATTGCAACTGCGCATGCTTCGAATTTCCTACAAACTCCTATAGAGCATGTGTAACACAGAGTGTCTGCACAAAGGCTCAAGTGTGCTTGAGACACACGGTATCAGCAATGTTGTGGGAAGGTGAAGGGCGTTTCTGGTCGGTGACTAGAGATGTATGCAAAAAATAAGCATGTTATGGGAGTGTTGTGGGCGTATCAGTGAAAGTACACAAATACACAGCCACAGGCACAGGAGGCCATAGTCAGATAGAGAAGCTGCGCCTCCCATAGGGCTTGTGCAAGCTTCGATGGTGCGACCAATGGTGTCATGTAAGGATGCACCAATCAGTATCTGCATGTACAAATGCTGACGGTGGGTGTCTAAGTCATTGCACATTCAGCCACATGAATGTACATTAGGATAGGGGCTTGTAATGCATTTACATAAAGTCCTGCTGCTGTGTGCGCTTCTGCATCTGACTCAGAATCAGGTCCTTCGTTGCTATAAGTTGAGTATGCCTGCTGCGGAGCATGAGCAGTTTGATAAGACTCAAAAGATTTGAGCCCATTTAGAATGACATCATAATTTACTTGCCTACTTTCCCGAAATGACCTGAGAGGCTGGGAGCACCACCCAAATTTTCTGCAAAGTGGGCAAGCCTCCTGGAGCCGGCTGCTGCTGCTAGCAATCTGCCCAGTGCTGAGTGATGTCGGCAGTCACAGTGGCCGGTGAGGCAATTTGCATTGAATCACGTCATCATAGCCACATCCCCAGCTGTACAATGACAGTAATCTAGGCATTGTATAGCAAGGGGAATGCCCATGATGATGCGTTTGAGGCAACCACTTCCCTGTACCGCTTTTTCTGCCTTGCTCCACACCCTATGACACGACATGACTCCCCGCACTGCCTCCCTGCTGTGCCAACCCAGCTGTCCTCTCCCGGCGGGGGCAGCCAAACAGACGGCAACTATGAATTACATTCATCACAAATTTAGAAATGATGTGTCCCGATGTGTCCAGTAAGTTTATTCTAGTGTTGAGTAGGCACAAGAAAGAAGAGGCAAATATTAGGAGACGGGGAAAAGTACATTTGGGAGCACAATGTGTGATGACATTTTATTTTCGCTGATTATTACAATGACGGAAAATGCTCTATCGAAGCATTTTATCACTGCTCAGCCTCTGATGATAGAGGTAGACAACAGTAGGCAGATTCCTTGCATTGGCGGGGATCACATACACACTGGACTGGAAGCACGGTTTTGAGTTTTATAGAACTGAATAAAAATATAGATTAAAAAAATAAACCCCAATAAAATAGTTAAAAAGTAGAAAACATAAAATTATTATTTGAAAATTATTTTTGAATGGGAAAAAAGCTTAATTTAATTAAGTAATGAATTGAGTGAATAATTAAATTAATTAATTAAATTAATTTAGTGACATTTCTTTATTGCTCTCTACTATCGCCATGCTGAGATGATGGTTCTAGATAGGCATCCCTATGCTTTGCCATGGCTTGCTAAATTGGCAGAAGAAAATGGAAATTTTTTGGTGTATTCAGGGCTCTTCTCCCTGTGATAAATGATGCATAGTCTTAAGCTGGGTACACACTTAACGATGTGTACCCAGCACAACATAGCGGGCAACGGGATCCAGCAGGGGGGCCAGCATCGGCAAATGCATATACACTTACCGATGTCGATAGCAACGGAGCGACAGCGGCAGGCAGCGGCCATGTTGCATTTGGCAGCATAGTCCTCGCTAGCTATGTCTTCAGTCAGTCATGTGCGGGAGAGCGCATTATCAGCGACATAGTGGGTACACACTAGACTATGCGCCCAATATGCTGGTCCGATCAGCCAGATCGGACAACATATCATCTAGTGTGAACCCAGCATTAGGGGGAACTCAATTGAGTGTGAGGTTTAGCGAGGTAAAAAAAAAACTTGCATACCTCACACCCAATTTTGGATTAACGTGGATATGTGTGCTTTCGACAACTGCAGTATCCAATTAAAAGAAATCATTTTGGTGTCTACAGCACTGAAAACACTGCAACGTGAGGAGAAAAAAATAAGAACTAAATAATACTTACCGGTCTGGTGTTCTCCAGTGGTCTCCTGGGTACCCGATGGTCTCCCCTTTATCTTAACAAAGGGGAAGGGGCTTGCTGGGAGTCCTAGGAGCTAGTGACCCTGGGGGTGCTGGGAGGTGCAAGGGCTGCTGGGAGATTTAGTTCTCCCAGCGGCCGGCTCGGGGGGGGGGGGGGGGATACACTACAGGGGGGAAGGGGGCAACACACACCGGGGGTCACTCACACACACACTCAAGTTCATCACACATACACAAATACTCACTCTGCTGCAGAAGACCCGGCTCCCAATGCTGAATGGAGAGGACGCTGTTCAGAAGGTTAGTAATTACTGACTAAATAAGCTACTTGGAACCTTCCAATTGCTTAATTAGTCCTCAGGAAGGGTGCCATCGGGGGGCCAGAACAAGTCCCGGTGATTTTTCCTAAAATTAACGATTTTAGACAAAAATCAGACTTGCACTGCAGGTGCGAGAAAATAGAAATCACTGTGTTACATTTTCTGTCCCCTAATTGAATAGCAATACCCTGCAGCTTGTTGTGAGGAAAAGCAACGGCTGCTTGCATCAATGTAATTTTTACACAGATTTACTCAGTAGCCGACATACATTGAAATGTCGCAAACCCGAGTCGTGCGTGTACACTAGTAATGTAGCTTTGTCTCTTTTAGTTGTTTTAATTATGCTAATAACATGCACATTTTGACCGAAAAGTCATATGTTGTCTGGTACGCTATTTGGCTTTACACGGCTAAACCTGATCTGTTTGGTCAAGAACCAAATTTGAATATCGCCCCGCGATTGCCCAATACTTCATGTGGGAGATCGGGCATAAAAAAATTATTGAATCCTAACGTGTTTTTACAACATAAGTATTCACAGTGCTTCACTTTTTCCACATTTTGTTGTTACAGACTAATTCCAAAATGGAATAAATTCTTTTTTCCCCTCATAATTCTACACACAATACCCCATAATGACAATGTGAAAAAAGTGTTTTTGAGATTTTTGCAAATGTATTAAAAATAAAAAAAAAACTAAGAAATCACATGTACATAAGTATTCACAGCCTTTGCCATGAAGCTCAACATTGAGCTCAGGTGTATCCTGTTTCCACTGATCATCCTTGAGACGTTCCTACAGCTTAATTGGAGTCCACCTGTGGTAAATTCAGTTGATTGGACATGATTTGGAAAGGCACACATCTGTCAATATAAGGTCCGACACTTGACAGTGCATGTCTGAGCACAAACCATGCATGAAGTCAAAGGAATTGTCTGTAGACCTCCGAGACAGGATAGTCTCAAGGCACAAATCTGGGGAAAGATACAGAAAAATATCTGCTGCTTTGAAGGTCCCAATGAGCGCAGTGGCATCCATCATCCGTAAATGGAAGAAGTTCAGAACCACCAGGAATCTTCCTAGAGCTGGCCGGCCATCCAAACTGAGCGATTGGGGGAGAAGGGCCCTAGTCAGGAAGGTGACCAAGAACCCGATGGTCACTCTGTCAGAGCTACAGCATTCCTCTGTGGAGAGAGGAGAACCTTCCAGAAGGACAACCATCTCAGCAGCAATCCACCAATCAGGCCTGTATAGTAGAGTGGCCAGACGGAAGCCATTCCTTAGTAAAAAGCACATGGCAGCCCGCCTGGAGTTTGCCAAAATGCACCTGAAGGATTCTCAGACCATAAGAAACAAAATTATCTGGTCTGATGAGACAAATATTGAACTCTCTGGCGTGAATGCCAGGCGTCATGTTTGGAAGAAACCAGGCACCACTCATCACCAGACCAATACCATCCCTACAGTGAAGCATTGTGGTTGCAGCATCATGCTGTGGGGATGTTTTTCAGTGGCAGAAACTGGGAGACTAGTCAGGATAGAGGGCAAGATGAATGCAGGAATGTACAGAGAAAGGGGCGGATCCAGAAGAAAATGACAGGGGGGGTCACCATGGCAAAGGCAAGTACATTTGCGTGCACCTTCTGCACATGCGCTTCCAGAAAAGGGGTGTGTCCCAACTACAAGGGGCATGGTCTCACAGGACAGGGAGAGAGTGACTTCCAGTAGGTGACAAGGAGAGTGAATGTCAATGGGTGACAGCTAGTGGTTGACGGAGAGTGACTGGTAGTGGGTGACAGGGAGAGGGTGATGGGCAGTGGGTAATCGAGAGGGTGAAAGGGAGAGTGATTGGCAGTGGGTGACGGTGAGGATGATTGGCAGTGAGTAACAGGGAGAGTGACAGGCAGTGGGTGACAAGCAGTGGGAGAGAGGGTGACAGGGAGAACGTAACTGGTAGTTTTGTGACTGGGTATAGATTGACAGGAAGAGGGTGACAGGGAGAGGGTGACAGGCAGTGGGAGACAGAGAGAGGATGACAGGGAGAGTGGCAGTGGGTGATGGATAGTGACTGGCAGTGACTGGCGGAGAGTGACTGGCAGTGGGTGACAGGGAGACTGGCAGTGGGTGACAGGGAGAGGATGACTGACTGGCAGTGGGTAACAGGGAGAGGGTGACTGACTGGTCGTGGGTGACAGGGAGAGGGTGACTGACTTGTAGTGGGTGACATGGAGAGGGTGCCAGGGAGACCGGCAGTAGGTGACAGGTAGAGGGTGACATATGAGGCAGTGTGAGGTGGGCCCCTATGATACACATATAAGTAGGGAGGGAAGAGGCACAGTTTAAAAAAAAAAAACGTAAACATTTTTTATACAAAAAAAGTCTGTTGTCATCATACATGATATAACACATACACATAAAAAACACACACACACCTCACTGACTCACTCACGTTCCCTAGAATATCACAGACGGATGCCTCTGGTCGAAGTTCTATAATGCACCATGACGGGAGGCTGGGGTGAACAGATGATAAATCTCCCTAGCACTGAGCTCACTCCCGCGGACTCCAGTAATGCTCCCCAGTCCCCAGCGTAAAAGTCCGTGCATCCGGGCACACAACAGCACCCTACTGTGTTGTGGCAGCAGGCAGCCGCTGGGCCTCCTGGGACTACCTTGGCTTCGGTAGTGGGTCCACGCACACAGCGGCACGTCACTGCGTGACCTAGCCTGCTACATTAACAGTATGGTGGCAGCAGGCAGCCGCTGGGCGTCCTGGGACTACCTTGGCTTCGGTAGTGGGTCCACGCACACAGCAGCACGTCACTGCGTGACCTAGCCTGCTACATTAACAGTATGGGGGCAGCAGGCAGCTGCCAGGCCTCCTAGGGCTGGAACTAGTGCCCGCCGCCTCTGTCAGGTGGAGATTGCAGCAGGCCGGTGGCTCATGCTCTCTGATTAAAAAAAAAAAAAAAACTGACACAAATGATAGGGGGGTGGGGGTGGAGGGGGGGCACAGGCCCGAGTGCCCCTCCCCTGGATCCTCCACTGTACAGAGACATCCTGGATAAAAACCTGTTCAAGAGCGCTCTTGACCTCAGACTGGGGCAACGGTTAATCTTTCAGCAGGACAACGACCCTAAGCACACAGCCACAATATCAAAGGAGTGGCTTCAAGACAACTCTGTGAATGTACTTGAGTGGCTCAGCCAGAGCCCAGATTTGAATCTGATTGAACATCTCTGGAGAGATCTGAAAATGGTTGTGCACCGACGCTTCCCATCCAACCTGATGGAGCTTGAGAGGTGCTGAAAAGAGGAATGGTCGAAACTGCCCAAAGATACAGTAGGTGTGCCAAGCTTATGGCATCATATTTGAAAATATTTCAGGCTGTAATTGCTGTCAAAGGTGCATCAACAAAGTATTGAGCAAAGACTGTGAATACTTAGGTACATGTGATTTCTTAGTTTTTATTTTTAATAAATTAGCAAAAATCTCAAAAAAACTTTTTTCACGTTGTCATTATGGGGTATTGTGTGTAGAATGTTAAGGGAAAAATGAATTTAGTCCATTTTGGAATAAGGCTGTAACATAACAAAAGTGAAGCGCTGTGAATACTTTCCGGATGCACTGTATTAGGACATATATAGCAACACCTTCACCATACACATAGGGCCAAACAGAGTGCTTCCTTCTCCCTTGTCGTGCATTTTGCATGTTTTAAGTAACAGCCCCATTCATTATTAGGACCCCCAATGGGGATCTCTAGTATTCAGCAAACACCAGGTTTTCAGAGTTTGCCTGCACGGAACAACGCTATCTTCACATGGCATTGGTTCATGCAGCGCCACTCCTTCCTATGGGAAGGAGTTCCAGGGTTGTGAAGAGGGATCCAAGTGGATCTCTCTGTCACCTCCGCACTGTTTGCCCTACCCATTTCCATTAGGTGAGGTGGGATTTAAGCATAAAAGAGTAAGTAACTGTCAGGTGCGCTTTAAGAGAGTAGAAGGCCCGTGTGCTGCCTCCTATGTTTGTGCCCCCTCCTTTCTGCCAGCAGCGCTGGAGAGTCTAAGCTCTAGAGGGCTCAGACTCTACTGCACATGCGCAGATCACTGAGAAAATGGCATGGCGGACATTTTTCCAGTGATTTCTCTACTACACACGTGCAGAACACTGCTCCATTTTCACGATGATTCCACAGCGCTGCTGACGTTGGCGCTGGACTCTGGAGGGGTAACTATTTAAAAAATGGGAGCAGCGTGTGCGGTGGGGGCCCCCTATGGACTCAGGGACTCACACACCCATTATAGATACAACAGTGGTAACTGTGCACCTTGACAAACCACTGCATTTGGGGCAGATTTAAAATGTGCAGAGATTTAGATTTGAGAGGGGTGTGTCCAAACTTAAATCTAAATTGCTGTATAAAAATAGTTGTCCAGAATTTGTGGGCTATGAACAAAAGCATTTACTATTTACCCTGCATGCAAAGAAATAACATGTATTTGCTCTTTTTTACTTTACCCCCACCTCAGATTCAGGCCCAGAATGTGCATGATTATACACAAGCAACCTAGAAGTTGGGGGTAATTCCAAGTTGATCGCAGCAGGAAATTTTTTAGCAGTTGGGCAAAACCATGGCCCTCATTCCGAGTTGTTCGCTCGCTAGCTGCTTTTAGCAGCATTGCACACGCTAAGCCGCCGCCCTCTGGGAGTGTATCTTAGCATAGCAGAATTGCGAACGAAAGATTAGCAGAATTGCGAATAGAAATTACTTAGCAGTTTCTGAGTATCTCGAGGCTTACTCAGCCATTGCGATCAGTTCAGACAGTTTCGTTCCTGGTTTGACGTCACAAACACACCCAGCGTTCGCCCAGACACTCCCCCCGTTTCTTCAGACACTCCCGCGTATTTTCCAGAAACGCCAGCATTTTTTCGCACACTCCCAGAAAACGTCCAGTTTCCGCCCAGAAACACCCACTTCCTGTCAATCACAGTACGATCACCAGAACGATGAAAATCCTCGTTATGCCGTGAGTAAGATACCTAACTTTTGTGTAAAATAACTTACCGCATGCGCTCTGCGAACCTTGCGCATGGGCAGTAAGCGACTAATCGCAATATAGCGAAAATCGGTAACGAGCGAACAACTCGGAATGAGGGCCCATGTGCACTGCAGGGGGGGCAGATATAACATGTGCAGAGAGAGATAGATTTGGGTGTGGTGAGTTCAATCTTCAATCTAAATTGCAGTGTAAAAATAAAGCAGACAGTATTTACCCTGCACAGAAACAAAATAACCCACCCAAATCTAACTCTCTCTGCACATGTTATATCTGCCTCCCCTGCAGTGCACATGGTTTTGCCCAACTGCTAAAAAATTTCCTGCTGCGATCAACTTGGAATTACTCCCGTTATCCCCTATAATACGTCAATACCTTATATACACAATCTGCTACTTAGACCTCCTATAACAGGGCTGTAACAGCAGGGCAATCATCAGCCATGTGCTGAGCCTGCACTTGAAAATGTGACATCTAGTTACAGCCTGCTCCTATAATATAGATAACTCATACTGTAACTGCTATGTATGAAGAGTTTGGCAGCAGCCTTCTTATATGGACACATCCTGCTAGTTTAGCACATGCAATGTACCATGTATAGTACACAACATTTAAGACCTACAATATTCCACATAAAATAACTGTCAGATACCTATATACTACAGTATGTATACTTAGTCTGGCAGTTACATACTGTATATAAAATATACCGCACATACACACCCTGACAGAAGCCCGCTTACTGTACACCATATAGACTGTATCTGTATGTGAGTCTCCCTGCAAATAAGGAACACTATGGCTGCTCTAATCAACTAGCGTAGACGTTGTCACTGACAGCACTGTCATGCTTATTACTGACCTTTGAACCTTAAAGTTCCAATACCTTATCAACAATCAGTTACTATTATTAAAAGAAACAAAAATTCAGACTGGAAACTTCTAATAAAAAATACAATAAAGAACAAACAACGGAGCTTGAACGCAGGTATGTCAGGTGTAGCAATAGTCCTGATAACAAACTTTAAAATTGTAAAAAAAAGTTACAATTCAGGTGCATATTTGCAGTGAACATAGGGGTTTGTTCAGTACGGATTGCAGATTCAGCTAAAAATCAGAATTTACAATCCGTTCTTTCACATGCTGGGGGCCGCCCATCGCAGGGCCACTCAGTATACGGGATGGTATGCCCAGCGCAATTTAATTGCAGTCACAGCAATTGTCAATGACCCCCTGCATATACAGGAGGTCCGCCACTATTTTTTAGATCGGAGCAGCTGCATGTGTCCCGCAGCCGCCACAAAAACGCTGCCAACCCACCCCCTGTTTCCCCACGGTGGCCCCCGCCAGCCCCGCAAACGCCTCTGCGTTCTCAGCGTTCGCACTCACTGTGACCTGAATGCATACGGTGGCCGCGCATGCAGAAGACGGTACCTGTGCATGAGCACTCCTGCCGCCATGGTTATTGCTTAAGATGGATGTGCACTCATTTGTGTGGGTATAAGCAGTACACATTTCCATACTGTACATCCAACACAGCGTGAGCCTACGTGTCATTGATATCCAAAATGCTTTAACACTGACATAAATTCAGTGGCACAGATGCAAAGGGCTAAAAGAGTTTTCAACTGAGCCATTGTTCATGAGAATGCAGTCTATCAATTCATTAGGAACTATGAGCCATGTACTGGTACTAGGTTATTGATACTGTAGAATGTGTGCTCGTAAAAATCAGCTACCAAAATTGCTGTTTCCTCTGGAGACGACAGTCAGACTGGCTATTTGCAATAAATTGTAGTCTGATTTTCATGACAATGAAAGATACTGTACTTAATGATACATAATCAGTTACAGAAACTGATCTGTTTTCTTTTTAGTTCCATGATTATAAGAACTATAGACAACAAAACAGGTGCAGTGTTATCATTAAGGCACAAAGTAGACCAGTGGTTCCCAAACTTTTTTGAGTCATAGCACCTTGGAGGACCATAATTCCTTTGTATGGCACCCATAGGCCAAAAGTTTCTTATTGAGAAATGGAAAAACAAAAAAAATTCAATTAAGTATATTGTGTTTTTATGTCATCCTTATGTGGCGAGGGACAGGATTCAATCTATTTGTCTACATATTTTATGATTTGGAAGCCACAAGCACTGGTTGGCTTATTATACTGACCATCAATAATTTCAGTTGGTCCTGGTCCACCAACCCAAGACACCCTTGCAAATGCTTAGAGGCACGCCAAGGTGCCACGGCTCCAAGTTTGGGAAACACTGCACTAGACAGATATATCGTTTGTTCGGGAGACTAACGATATATCTGTAGATTATCGGCCAGTGTGTACACCCTATATGTCTGTGAACAACGTCGTTCACAGACATATCGCATTGGCCCTGCAACACAGCCAATAGTGATATATCTTGCAGATATATTGGCAGGTCTGGCTGTGTGTATGGGCAACCTGCCGACCGCTGGTCCACTGGCAGCAGGAACTGACATCACAGCTGGGTGGACTTTAAATGCCTGCCAAGTTTTGACATCTGGCCCAACATATTGAGCGGCTGAAAAGTGTGTATGCTCTGTCAGCACAACAGGTTGGTGGACAAGTCTGCTACAGATGTGTCTTCAAATGAGCAGCATGGTGTGGTGTTTCTGCGATGCGTACGCATCGTGGGAACGAGCACCGCCATACTACCCATTGTCTGCTTACGCGCACACCTGCGATTAACGGCTTGGTAAACCTCATCTGTCTATGGGCAGTAGGAGCATATATTCCTGCTGCCCGTGCTCATGCTGTGCAGTGGACTCCTCTCACTGGGCAGGGCGGCAGGAGCGTCTTACTCCCGCTGCCTGCGAACGCAAGTCGGTACCTTGCATTCGTTCACGGGTGCGTGCTTATACACCCACCCGCAAACGCCATGTTATGCCAGGAATCCTTGCCTGCAATGCGTTCGCAACAAAGGCAAGGATGTATGGGGACACATCTATAGGTGTGTACCCAGCCTACATCCAGACATGAGAAAGGTACAGTAGAAGTTTTATATCTGGATTGCTACAAAGTCTTCAAGCATTCCCTGAAAATTCACCTCTTCAGACAAGTTTATAAAATTTTGGAACTGCACACATAACCTTCATAAATATAAATATCTAATTAGATTCCCTCTATAGAGTCCACACATCATCACATACAGGGCGAGATTCAATTCTTTTCTCGCCGACAACCACTAGATGGCACCCAAATGGAGCTATTCAATTGTAGCTCCGTTCGAGCTGAAATGTGCGAAAAGTGTCACATTTAGGCACCCAAGCATCATTTTTCGCGATCACGCCCAACACTTTGGTCAGATTTAGTGGCTTTACGTGGATAAACCTGACCCCTATGGGTGCAATCAGCACGAAAACCGGAAACAATTGAATATCGCCCCAGCAATCTCCTGTCACTTTAGACGGGAGATTGGGCGTGATAATCAATTAAATATCGCCCACAGTATTTTCTTTTTCTTCAATTTGACATCCTCCTGACCTCTGGTCAACATTGCTGTGTGACTATATCATACAGCCCACCAAGAAACTGGACCATTATGCAATAGGTAGCACCTATCCTTGTATATCAATGGCTATTTCCCAATAGAGAGCGAGGCCTTTCTACCTCTATGCCTGTCTGTTATTATCCAGTTTTGTGTTATCGCTGTTGTTCCAATTGTAAAGCGCAACGGAATATGCTGCGCTATATAAGAAACTGTTAATAAAAAAATAATAATAAAGTGATACATGCTGATCAATATATATACAAAACACTGTATGTAGTACAGGAGGTATGCAGTTTTGTTTTTCCAGAGCTCTGTGTACGAGTTCTGCCCAGCAGCATGCTTCCCTGTAACTTGCCATACACTGTGACTTTTTACTTTGTTTCAAACCAATGACCTTTTTTCATGAGCAATGGAATCTAAATATTGCTGAGTAATTCTGTGCTCTTATGATAGGAAACATTTCAGAAAGTTTTCAAGCTGTATACTTTTACAATCCACTAATTAAATACAGGATTGTAGTGTAATCAGTTATGCTGTTTCGTAACAGCACTAATCCCGACACCGAAAGAGGGAAAGTATTTTACCCCTCTCTCCCCACCCTCCACACTAACCCTAATCCTCCAGGGCTGTCAGTAGGCCGGTGCTAGCCGCTCAGCAAAGGGATGCAGAGCAGGTAGGTGCCAGGCTGGAGAGGCGCACTCCCTGCTCTGTATCCCTGCTGTGCCTGGCCTCCTGCTGCTGCCTGCTGCTGTGCCTGTCACACTGACAGGCAGTGGCACCGGCAGCTTGTATCCTCCTGTCCCTCCCCTGTTATAGCAGAAGTGGTCGGCCGAAAAGGGGGCGGAACTACGTGGCAACGAGGGGGTGGAGCTACACAGGACCAGCCTGCTACAGATCTTGCCTGACAAACAGCTTGGTCAGTAAGTGAATGAAAAGTGAGAGAAAGAAAGAAAGAAAGAAAGAAAGAAAGAAAGAAAGAAAGAAAGAAAGAAAGAAAGAAAGAAAGAAAGAAGGAAAGAAAGTGTATGTGTGTGTATGTATGTGCTTTTGTATCTGTGTGTGTGTGTGTGTGTATGTATGTGCGTGTGTGCACCAGTGCAATGCCTCGGGACCCAACACCATGAAGGGGTCCATTACCAGCGGCATTACAATGGGTCAGATTGACTCATTACATGCCCCCCGTTGCTATGTCACTGGCTGCAAGAAAAGAGTATGCCAGAGCCAAAGGAGAGGAGTTGTGGGGGGTGGGGGTAGGGAAATGTAAGCCGCAGCGCTGTCATCACTTCACATGAAGGGTAACGAGAGGATGATCACACCCCTTATCACCCTTCAAGACAAGTCAGCGCCACTTCACCTCTCTCCGGTGCCACTCACACACACTGCATGCTCGAAGGAGGGACACATTGAAGGCGTGAACAGCTGCAGGGAGGTCTCGGAGCCTCAGCCACTGTGGAGAGCAAGCCAGAAGCCAGGCCAGCTGCGAATCTTAAAGTATGTTTCTGTTCTGAAAATTACAAAAATGTGACTACCGGGCACACTCATTCTGTCTCGCCCTCCCCCTCCATCTTTCTCTCCCTTTCCTTCTGTCTCCCCCTGTCTCTCTTCTCCCTCTCCCTTTGCCTCTCTCTCTCTCTCTCTCCCCTCCCCCTCTCTATTTCTCCATCTCCCTCCCTCTCTATCTTTCCTCTTGCTTTCCATCAGTCTCCCTCTCCATCAGTGGCATAACTACTGTGAGTACAGGGGTGCAGCTGCTTTGGGGCCAGGGCTGCTTTAAGGACCCACTGTTCCCCTTGCCCCTTGAAGTCATGGGCTTCCTCCAAGGCCTGTAGCTCCCCTTCACCCCAGTGGAGTAGGAAGAAAACTAAGAAAAATAAAACATTTAAGAGCAACATAATGTATTACCATGGTTTCACAATGCTCCTTTCATTACTGCACATGTATAAGGCCAGTTTTGTATGTTGGTAGTGTTTATCTATATGCACAAAGTGGCTGACATACAGATGGAGCCACGTTCATCTAGGCTTCTCTGCTGCGCCTAGGCACACCAAGGTTTATTAGCATAAGCCCTTCATCTATTGTTCTCAGCTGCAATACAATACAGAGAGAACAATACAGCAGGGGATTAAGTCATTACAGCAGGCTCAATTAATCCTATTAAAGGCCAAGATGAGGAGGGCTCCATCTGTAGCCCAAGTATAGTTAGGGGCGGTTCATGTAATTTATTTACCATGTAGGGGTGGAAGCAGCCAGGAGGTGTATGCGTTGCTCCACTTCCCCTTTGTGCACTGACTTAAACATAAATACATAAAAAAAAGTGTGCTCCCACTAACCTAAAAAAGTTTCAGGCATCTTGCTAGTCAAATGCAGGGGCCATGGGTAGCAACGGTGCCACCCCCAGATGTTGCCCATTGGAACAACCATTTTTTTCTTTTCTTTTTTTCTCACAGGCAATAAAAAAGGGCAGCCTTGCTATACTGATTTTTCCATTGAGGATAGTGAACAGAACAAGGATGGTGTCTATTACAAGTCAGCTAAACAATGGGCCTTATTCTGAGTGTAGTATGTAAACCTGATGGTGTACCCCTTGTTACTAGGCCCAGGGGCAGCATGCAGAGGAGCTTGTGTGGCACTATATTTTGTGATTTAAAGAGCAATATGACAGTATCTGCTGCCTTCTTCTCAGCCGCTACCACCACTACCACCATGCAGTGTGCAGGTACAAAAGTACGAAAGTAGTACACTGATGGATGGCAGGCATTCTCTATTCACCAATGTGAAAGGCTGGAACTACCAACCAATCAAAGAGTAGGAAGCTGTACAGAGAAACTGATAAGAACCACAGACAGGTCATACAATTGACTTTAAAGGGGGGTACTCACGGAGCGATCGCTGCTTAAAATCTAAGCAATCTGACTAGATTGCTTAGATTTTAAGCACGATCGCTCCGTGTGTAGCCCCCTCAGCGATAGCGATGCGCAGCCCCGCGCATCGCTATCGCTGCTGCTAGATTGGCCTGCAAGCAGGCCAATCTAGCGGGTCGCTCACTTCACCCGCTGGGTGAAGTGAGCGGCCCCCCCGTCTCCCCCCGCACGCTCAGCACAGATCGCGCTGTGCTGAGCGCCGGGAGAGATGTGTGCTGAGCGGTTCGCTCAGCACACATCTCTCTGACATCGGCCAGTGAGTACTGGCCTTAACAAGCTAGTAACCCCAGATTTGGGGTTTGATCTGCACACCAAACAAGATTAAGTAGGATGGAGGACTCTGAATTATAGCCAACAGAGATCTGGGGTTTCATTTTGCATCATTAGCGATTGGGAGGCTCTACATTACTATCCCACTAGAGGTCTGGGTTTGACTCATTTATGAGAGTTTGGGGTAGGGGACTGTAAATCATAATGCTACCAGAGATTAAGGAAATGAATGTGGGGTGAAGGGAGATTGGGCATTATTTGCTAAACTGCCCTCCACTAAAAGAAAAGGCTAGCTTTGCACCTCTGTTCAAAAGTCATGTGAGCAGATCACATGATCAGTGGTGTCACGTGCTTGACATCTGCTGCTCGATATGTCAAGCCATACATCACAACTGCGCAGGTATTTGAATTTGCCGCCCAGCTGTGACATCACTGTGGGCGGTACATGCCATCGGCAGGTTGGTCATACACACAGCTAGGCATGCCAATATATCTGCAAGATATATTGGCATCCGCTGTGCTGCAGAGCTGGCCTGATACGTCTGTGAACAATGTCCTTTACAGACATATCTGGTGTACACACCCGCCGATTAACTAAAGATATATATATATATATATATATATATATATATATATGTACACACTTGCTGATGCACTAAAGATATATAGTTTGTCGCTTGAACAAGCAATATATCTTTCTAGTGTGTACCAAGCATAAGAAACATTTTAATGTCACAGTTTCCTTAGTGAATTTACAGTTTCTTGTATAATTAAGCCACTGAGAATACACTTTGGCATTATTAATAGCCATTATAAAATAACAATTTCTCTGTATATAGTCTATGACTGTGTATAGATGATTGCGATGTGATTTGCTATTTAACTGTAAATATTGTCAATTCTTGCGTAGCCAATGTAAAAAAAATTGATCAACAACAGTAACAATACAATTTGTGTAGCATTTTATCTTTTTAAAACATTATAATATTGTGTTTCTGTAATCTAGTACTTTTGCTTTTATAATGATTATTTTGTGGCGTTCATATAAAATTTGCTTTGTTATTTTAACAGTGAACGATTGGGTTGGACAGCCCTGTAACAGTACCAGTATTCTCTACGGCACAGTCTTTCTTGGTAGTCTGTACCTTTGTTCTTTTATCACCATCTGCTCCTGGTCGGCACATGGCAGTATTGAGCCCACCTACCTTCTGCAGTAAAGCTCTTTTTTTTGTCAATAAAGTCTGTGTGAAAACAACTGTGATGTGGGCAGAGCTACAACCTTTAGCCAATCAGCACACTATAAAACACCAATGTCTATGCCTAGATGGTGCCAGTCAGAGTACTGAAGCTCAGTACTCAATACTACATTTAACAGACTATAGAACTGGCTATAGAAAAAGAAGCTAAATATATGTTGCTCATATATGATGTTATATAATTAACATCCAGCATTTTTCAATCTCACAATACCTTACTTGTTTTTCTCTCTGAATGAAAGACAATTAAAGTCATTATTTAAAATGAATATATATCAAAGTCTGTATAGTACTAAAAAGTTTATATTTGGAGGAAGGTGTTTCTTTAAAGGCCCCATACAACTGCAACAGATTGTCACAATTTCCTATACCCCAATGCCGGGTATTCAACTGGTTTAATGATCTCGATTCTCAGAACCTGACCATTTTCAGCAAATCATGAATTTTTAACATGAAGAATTTCCCCGATTCCCCGATGGACTGCTGATCATCGATTGGAGGATCAGCGTTTCCGGTCAGGTCTGGGAATCGGGGAAATGGCGGCCAGATGCATGGGGGCACACAGCAATTACCAATTGACAGCTTTCCAATTTTGCCTAGCAGAAATGCAGTTTATTTACTGCTTATCATGCCTTTGACCAGTACAGTAGCTCAGTAGATAATAAACTTAGCATTTTAACTTGCATCATATCTCATTATTTGGGAGGAGTTTTAGTTCTCTGTCACAGAGTGCTGAGATAATGCAGTACTTTAGTGTTTATTAAGCAGGTTCAGTAGAGAAAATCTCAGTTACCATTTATCAAGGCAGTGGTTCTCAAACTGTGTGCCGTGGTACCCTGGCGTGCACTTTCAGGGGTGCCTTGGACTGGTGGTCCGGGACCAATTCAAATGATTTATAATCAATGAATTAAGCAAAACCAGTGCTGGTGGCTGCCAATCATAGAACATGTGGACAAACAGAAGCAAATCTTGTCCCTCGCCATACAATTGTACCTAAGGATGACATATAAACACATACTTAATTTAATATTTCTCTGTAAATTTATCAATAAAAAACTTTTGGCCTAGGGGTGCCTTGAAAAAAATTCTGAAACTCTAGGGCGCCGTGATTCAAAAAAGTTTGAGAACCATTGTATCAAGGTGTTAACACTGCAGAAATAGCAGATTTGTATAATTAACATTGTTTTAGTCACTTCGTAAATTACAGTACAAGTTGAGTATCCCATATCCAAATATTCCGAAATACGGAATATTCCGAAATACGGAATTTTTTGAGCGAGACTGAGATAGTGAAACCTTTGTTTTCTGATGGCTCAATGTACTCAAACCTTGTTTAATACACAAAATAATTACAAATATTGTATTAAATGACCTTCAGGCTGTCTGTATAATGTGTATATAAAACATAAGTGAATTGTGTGAATGTACACACACTTTGTTTAATGCACAAAATTATAAAAAATATTGGCTAAAATGACCTTCAGGCTGTGTGTATAAGGTGTATATGAAACATAAATACATTCTGTGCTTAGACTTGGATCCCATCGCCATGATATCTCATTATGGTATGCAATTATTCCAAAATACGGAATAATCCGATATCCAAAATTCCTCTGGTCCCAAGCATTTTGGATATGGGATACTCAACCTGTATTGCTGTTTCCATTGAGCTACTGTAAATGCAGATCGGTCAAAATATCAATTTAACAAGCACTGAAAAGCAAAACTATTTGCCGATTGGCCACCAAACTTAACGCCATCAGGATTAATTACCATGGACAGCAGCTTTGCAGTAATCTTCTGTAACACAGCTTCAAAAGCCTTTTGGCTTAGTAACTATTAGACAATCACAGTCCGGCTCATTTACCAAGCAGTACAGTGAACGGGGGCTGTACCAGCAATGATGCAAGCGTCAAAATACTTAAGTAAAGTTTTTTCTGGGACAACCAATTATTGGTGGCAGTGTCCCAGTTAAAATTTTTGTTACATAGTACCAAAAACTAATTTCTTATCACTTCAATAAGTGGCAATAAGAAATTATACTTCTGGTGAAACATTTACTAGATATGAAGAGAATTATATTATGATGGAACCATGCTAATAATAAACCAGACTGCTATGGCTGAAATAAACTGAAGACATAACAGTTTTTAAAAAAAGTAAAAATATATACACAGTTTTATTACTAAAACAATATTGCAATCGATTGCTGTTCAATATTATAAAAACATATAATGTACTGTATATAGTTTTTTGCTTTTCTAAAACTGTTATGCCTTCAGTTTATTTCAGTCATAGAAGTCTGGTTTTTAATTAGCGCAATTCTATCATAATATTATTCTGCTAGGATAAATGGGCATTTCCTTTATTGGAATCTCACCTATATCAACATAAGTGTGATTTACAAACACATTTGAGTTCTGCAGCTTGAGAAAGATAATTTATTTTATAAAAATTTTGGTAATTTTATTTATTTAATTAGCGCCTGTTTGAGTTTTGCTCTTTTTGTACATTTTTAGATATAAATAGACCCCTTTATCTTTTAATAGACCTTTATTTTTATCTTTTATCGTGCAATGGAATGTCACGACAATACTAGAACATTCATTGACCTTTATGGATTATAGCTAAAAATATATTTTTTATGTTTAATTGTCCTTTAAGTGTCTACTACGGTATGCCCTTTAATTGTCCTTTAAGTGTCTACTACGGTAGTGGATCCCGGTGTCGGTATGCTGAGCACCGGGATCCCGACAGCCGGCATATCAATTAAAAATCCCAATTTGTTGTGCGTACTATTATATGTACCATCAATGATTAAGAGCAGCTCACTACTGGTGATACAGCATGGCTGATGCAAACTGCCAGTTGTTAATGACTGAAATAAAGTTTATTAAACTTTGGGTTATAGATTTGAAGTTTTGTGCGTGGTTATACTTTAAGTCAATAAAATGAATGACTGTATCAAGGGCTGTGATTTCTTTAAAAAGAAGGAAAAAAATGTAAAACTAAATATAAACCAAAATATTATAAAGATAAATATATAAAAAAAAACGTTTATCATAAAGTTGCCAGGTTTTTTTTTTATCTTACAGTTTCCAAAATCAGTTCCAAAAGTCTCTTCAAGACCTTGTTTTCAACTTTGGAGTAAGATTACACAATGTAAGAGATTACAAACCGATCCCATAAACTGTTCCAGAAAATTAAAAATGTCCTGTCTGTACAAGTAATGTTTACAGTAATAGCAGATATAGATAGTGAACCGATTAGAGAGTAGTGGGGGCTCCCTGCTTACTGCCAACAAGTGCAAAAATTTTAATTATTTTTATTAATATTATTATTATTTATTGTTTTATGATTTCTAGTTAATATACACTCTATTTTGAGGTTTTTGAATAGTGCTTAAACACTGACATTATGATAAGGCTTCAAATAGGAAATTTACTCAGCAAATTGATTTTTGATCACCTATTAAATGTATTTTCTACAGTACAAATTAATATTTGAGCCACAGAATTGAATGGTCTGGAAAATGTTGCAGGAAAGGGGGTAAATAATTGGCCTCCTTGAAGTGTAGGTGATCACATAAGCTAGCTACACACCTTGATTGCCAAGCTGCACTGTATTGGTTATTCAGTAGCTATACACATAGTGCAAAATTCCTGCACGTTACTCTCATACTTACCGACTTCTGCATTAGAAGCAGTTTTAGATGCAGATGACCACTCCAGCGTTGGGTTAGGCTTTTTAATTCATCATTAGACCATGTCCCTATCATGTCAAAATGCAGAGGATCTTGGGTCCTTGTGGAGTGGTTGAGGCTAAAATGTCACAAATCACATCATGCTGGCCCGTCCCATCTCCATGGGCCAGCAATTCAAAGTATAATCTCCCCATCCTGATGACTTTACTAGGAAGTAAGCAGGATGCTGGTGATCTACCCACCCTGTTGGGGATCTGGGAGATTACTTGAAAAATCGCGAGTCTCCCAGACCGTGCAGGACAGTAGGTTTGTGTGATTACTCTTGATCTTAGTAGTAAGTTAATTTAATACATTTAATCGATGAGAGACACATATCTGTAGTAACATATTGTCGGGTTTTTTATACAAGCATTCCAAGCATTTTTTTGCAGCCGCGTGATCGGGACTGAACAGCGCATGCATGCGGACCGCAGTGCGCAGGCGTGTCGCTGTCTGGCAACAGGGGTCGCCGCCCAGTGACAGTTTCTATAACGAAAGCAATCGCAGGGGCGATCGCAAGAAGACAGGCAGAAGGCGTTCCTGGGCGGCAACTCACCGTTTCCTGGGAGGGTCGGAAAAAATGCAGGCATGGCCACCCGTTTCGGAGGAGGTTCCTGACGTCAACAGTGGCCCGCAGCGACTGAGTAAGTCCTGGGCTGTGCATAAACTGCACAAATTTATTTTTGTGCAGCTCTCTGCACAGCCGTTCGCACCCCTGCACAGTGCTACCCCCCCCCCCCCCCTGTAGACGGCGATTACCTGGTTGCAGCAGTGCAAGAAATAGCCTGAGTGCGGTCTGAATTAGGCCCTATAAGTACTCATTTCACACGTGCTTCCCACTCTCATGACATCCCTTAGGGGTCTATTTAGTAAAGATATTTTGCAGAATATACTCTTAAAACAACAGATTTTTTTTTTACATTTAATTTAGGATTTACAGATTATTTAAATATGTCCACAAATGTTTTAATAGTTTACCTTCATTTTCCAACAGCACAACAGTCCTCATAGAAGTCTATGTGGACTCGGACTGGGAAATTGTCAAATTCATGGAGTTCTGAAAAGCGTAGTATTTAAGAGATTGGATTCTGATGGCTAATGCCTTCTTTTGATGGTATTAGCCATTGTATCATCCAGGCTACAATATCACACATTCATATGTATTTACGGTATAGCCGCTTGCACACATGAGACCGACAGCTGCACATGCGCAGTGGCTCCGCCTGGTCCGAATCCAGTAGTAAAGTGATTGCATACAGTAAGTGTTCACTTTACTTTGTAGGGACAGAAAAAATGCGCAATGCAAGCTGCCGATGGAGCTCGCGGCTAATTGGATCTGCACCGTAGTCTTTACTGGGATGGCCTTGTGTTGGAGCCTGTGTCGCTACATATTTTTTTTAGATATTTTCCTGATACATAATTTCTATTGTCACAATGTACAATTAAATGAGCAATAAAATAAGTTAAATCTGGATAAGGATATAAATAATAAGATTTTACTTACCGGTAAATCTATTTCTCGTAGTCCGTAGTGGATGCTGGGGACTCCGTAAGGACCATGGGGAATAGACGGGCTCCGCAGGAGACAGGGCACTCTAAAGGGCCCTACTCATTTGACGATGCGCCGCCGAGGTGCCCGACGGCCGAAACGGCCGACGAGCGACCCGGCGGCGGGGGGGCAGTGACGGGGGGAGTGAAGTTTCTTCACTCCCCCCAGTACGCGGCTGCATTGAAGTGCAGGCAAATATGGACGAGATCGTCCATATTGGCCTGCATGCACAGCCGACGGGAGACCAGCGATGAACGAGCGCGGGGCCGCGCATCGTTCATCGCTGGAGTCTCCACACTGAAAGATATGAACGAGTTCTCGTTCATTTATGAACGAGATCGTTCATATCTTTCAGAAAATCGGCCAGTGTGTAGGGCCTATAAGAAAGAATTTGCATACTGGTGTGCTTTGGCTCCTCCCTCTATGTCCCTCCTCCAGACCTCAGTTAGAGAAACTGTGCCCGGAAGAGCTGACAGTACAAGGAAAGGATTTTGGTAATCCAGGGCAAGATACATACCAGCCACACCAATCACACCGTATAACTTGTGATAAACTTACCCAGTTAACAGTATGAACAACAACAGAGCATCAGTACAACCCTGATGCAACTATAACATAACCCTTATTGCAGCAATAACTATATACAAGTACTGCAGAAGAAGTCCGCACTTGGGACGGGCGCCCAGCATCCACTACGGACTACGAGAAATAGATTTACCGGTGAGTAAAATCTTATTTTCTCTAACGTCCTAGTGGATGCTGGGGACTCCGTAAGGACCATGGGGATTATACCAAAGCTCCCAAACGGGCGGGAGAGTGCGGATGACTCTGCAGCACCGATTGAGCAAACACAAGGTCCTCCTCAGCCAGGGTATCAAACTTATAGAACTTTGCAAAAGTGTTTGAACCTGACCAAGTAGCCGCTCGGCACAGCTGTAATGCCGAGACCCCTCGGGCAGCCGCCCAAGAAGAGCCCATCTTCCTAGTGGAATGGGCCTTAACTGATTTTGGCAGCGGCAATCCAGCCGCAGAATGAGCCTGCTGAATCGTATTACAGATCCAGCGAGCAATAGTTTGCTTTGAAGCAGGCGCCCCAAGCTTGTTGGAAGCATACAGGATAAACAAAGATTCTGTTTTCCTGACCCTAGCCATTCTGGCTACATAAACCTTCAACGCCCTGACCACATCAAGTAACTCGGAATCCTCCAAGTCAGTAGTAGCCACAGGCACCACAATAGGTTGGTTTATATGAAAGGATGAAACCACTTTCCGCAGAAACTGTGGGGGGGGTCCGCAATTCTGCTCTATCCGCATGGAAAACCAGATAGGGTCTTTTATGTGACAAAAGCCGCTAATTCTGACACACGCCTAGCCGAAGCCAAGGCTAGCAGCATGACCACCTTCCACGTGAGACATTTCAATTCCATCGTTTTGAGTGGTTCAAACTAGAGATGAGCGGGTTCGGTTTCTCTGAATCCGAACCCGCACGAACTTCATGTTTTTTTTCACGGGTCCGAGCGACTCGGATCTTCCCGCCTTGCTCGGTTAACCCGAGCGCGCCCGAACGTCATCATGACGCTGTCGGATTCTCGCGAGACTCGGATTCTATATAAGGAGCCGCGCGTCGCCGCCATTTTCACACGTGCATTGAGATTGATAGGGAGAGGACGTGGCTGGCGTCCTCTCCATTTAGATTAGGAGAGAGAGAGAGAGATTGACCTGAGGCTGATACTGTAGAAGAGAGTGCAGAGTTTAGTGACTGACCACAGTGACCACCAGCAGTGCAGTTGTTTTATTTAATATATCCGTTCTCTGCCTGAAAAAAATGGTACACACAGTGACTCAGTCACATACCATATCTGTGTGCACTGCTCAGCCCAGTGTGCTGCATGCCTGCATCATCTATGTATATATTATATATCTGACTGTGCTCAGCTCACACAGCTTATAATTGTGGGGGAGACTGGGGAGCACTGCAGTGCCAGTTATAGGTTATAGCAGGAGCCAGGAGTACAAGACAGTCACATACCATATCTGTGTGCACTGCTCAGCCCAGTGTGCTGCATCATCTATGTATATATTATATATCTGACTGTGCTCAGCTCACACAGCTTATAATTGTGGGGGAGACTGGGGAGCACTGCAGTGCCAGTTATAGGTTATAGCAGGAGCCAGGAGTACATATTATATTAAAATTAAACAGTGCACACTTTTGCTGCAGGAGTGCCACTGCCAGTGTGACTGACCAGTGACCTGACCACACTGACCACCAGTATAGTTAGTAGTATACTATATTGTGATTGCCTGAAAAAGTTAAACACTCGTCGTGTGACTTCACTTGTGTGGTGTTTTTTTTTTTATTCTATAAAAAACTCATTCTGCTGACAGACAGTGTCCAGCAGGTCCGTCATTATATAATATATATACCTGTCCGGCTGCAGTAGTGATATATATATATTTTTTATATCATTATTTATCATCCAGTCGCAGCAGACACAGTACGGTAGTTCACGGCTGTAGCTACCTCTGTGTCGGCACTCTGCAGTCCATCCATAATTGTATACCACCTACCCGTGGTTTTTTTTTCTTTCTTCTTTATACATACATACTACTACATCTCTTTATCAACCAGTCTATATTAGCAGCAGACACAGTACAGTACGGTAGTTCACGGCTGTGGCTACCTCTGTGTCGGCACTCGGCAGTCCGTCCATAATTGTATACCACCTAACCGTGGTTTTTTTTTCTTTCTTCTTTATACATACATACTACGACATCTCTTTATCAACCAGTCTATATTAGCAGCAGACACAGTACAGTACGGTAGTTCACGGCTGTGGCTACCTCTGTGTCGGCACTCGGCAGTCCGTCCATAATTGTATACCACCTAACCGTGGTTTTTTTTTCTTTCTTCTTCATACATACATACTACGACATCTCTTTATCAACCAGTCTATATTAGCAGCAGACACAGTACAGTACGGTAGTTCACGGCTGTGGCTACCTCTGTGTCGGCACTCGGCAGTCCGTCCATAATTGTATACCACCTAACCGTGGTTTTTTTTTCTTTCTTCTTCATACATACATACTACGACATCTCTTTATCAACCAGTCTATATTAGCAGCAGACACAGTACAGTACGGTAGTTCACGGCTGTGGCTACCTCTGTGTCGGCACTCGGCAGTCCGTCCATAATTGTATACCACCTACCCGTGGTTTTTTTTTCTTTCTTCTTTATACATACATACTACTACATCTCTTTATCAACCAGTCTATATTAGCAGCAGACACAGTACAGTACGGTAGTTCACGGCTGTGGCTACCTCTGTGTCGGCACTCGGCAGTCCGTCCATAATTGTATACCACCTACCCGTGGTTTTTTTTTCTTTCTTCTTCATACATACATACTACGACATCTCTTTATCAACCAGTCTATATTAGCAGCAGACACAGTACAGTACGGTAGTTCACGGCTGTGGCTACCTCTGTGTCGGCACTCGGCAGTCCGTCCATAATTGTATACCACCTAACCGTGGTTTTTTTTTCTTTCTTCTTCATACATACATACTACGACATCTCTTTATCAACCAGTCTATATTAGCAGCAGACACAGTACGGTAGTTCACGGCTGTAGCTACCTCTGTGTCGGCACTCGGCAGTCCGTCCATAATTGTATACTAGTATCCATCCATCTCCATTGTTTACCTGAGGTGCCTTTTAGTTGTGCCTATTAAAATATGGAGAACAAAAATGTTGAGGTTCCAAAATTAGGGAAAGATCAAGATCCACTTCCACCTCGTGCTGAAGCTGCTGCCACTAGTCATGGCCGAGACGATGAAATGCCAGCAACGTCGTCTGCCAAGGCCGATGCCCAATGTCATAGTACAGAGCATGTCAAATCCAAAACACCAAATATCAGTAAAAAAAGGACTCCAAAACCTAAAATAAAATTGTCGGAGGAGAAGCGTAAACTTGCCAATATGCCATTTACCACACGGAGTGGCAAGGAACGGCTGAGGCCCTGGCCTATGTTCATGGCTAGTGGTTCAGCTTCACATGAGGATGGAGGCACTCAGCCTCTCGCTAGAAAAATGAAAAGACTCAAGCTGGCAAAAGCAGTAGCACCGCAAAGAACTGTGCGTTCTTCGAAATCCCAAATCCACAAGGAGAGTCCAATTGTGTCGGTTGCGATGCCTGACCTTCCCAACACTGGACGTGAAGAGCATGCGCCTTCCACCATTTGCACGCCCCCTGCAAGTGCTGGAAGGAGCACCCACAGTCCAGTTCCTGATAGTCAGATTGAAGATGTCAGTGTTGAAGTACACCAGGATGAGGAGGATATGGGTGTTGCTGGCGCTGGGGAGGAAATTGACCAGGAGGATTCTGATGGTGAGGTGGTTTGTTTAAGTCAGGCACCCGGGGAGACACCTGTTGTCCGTGGGAGGAATATGGCCGTTGACATGCCTGGTGAAAATACCAAAAAAAATCAGCTCTTCGGTGTGGAACTATTTCAACAGAAATGCGGACAACAGGTGTCAAGCCGTGTGTTCCCTTTGTCAAGCTGTAATAAGTAGGGGTAAGGACGTTAACCACCTCGGAACATCCTCCCTTATACGTCACCTGCAGCGCATTCATAATAAGTCAGTGACAAGTTCAAAAACTTTGGGTGACAGCGGAAGCAGTCCACTGACCAGTAAATCCCTTCCTCTTGTAACCAAGCTCACGCAAACCACCCCACCAACTCCCTCAGTGTCAATTTCCTCCTTCCCCAGGAATGCCAATAGTCCTGCAGGCAATGTCACTGGCAATTCTGACGAGTCCTCTCCTGCCTGGGATTCCTCCGATGCATCCTTGCGTGTAACGCCTACTGCTGCTGGCGCTGCTGTTGTTGCTGCTGGGAGTCGATGGTCATCCCAGAGGGGAAGTCGTAAGCCCACTTGTACTACTTCCAGTAAGCAATTGACTGTTCAACAGTCCTTTGCGAGGAAGATGAAATATCACAGCAGTCATCCTGCTGCAAAGCGGATAACTGAGGCCTTGACAACTATGTTGGTGTTAGACGTGCGTCCGGTATCCGCCGTTAGTTCACAGGGAACTAGACAATTTATTGAGGCAGTGTGCCCCCGTTACCAAATACCATCTAGGTTCCACTTCTCTAGGCAGGCGATACCGAGAATGTACACGGACGTCAGAAAAAGACTCACCAGTGTCCTAAAAAATGCAGTTGTACCCAATGTCCACTTAACCACGGACATGTGGACAAGTGGAGCAGGGCAGGGTCAGGACTATATGACTGTGACAGCCCACTGGGTAGATGTATGGACTCCCGCCGCAAGAACAGCAGCGGCGGCACCAGTAGCAGCATCTCGCAAACGCCAACTCTTTCCTAGGCAGGCTACGCTTTGTATCACCGCTTTCCAGAATACGCACACAGCTGAAAACCTCTTACGGCAACTGAGGAAGATCATCGCGGAATGGCTTACCCCAATTGGACTCTCCTGTGGATTTGTGGCATCGGACAACGCCAGCAATATTGTGTGTGCATTAAATATGGGCAAATTCCAGCACGTCCCATGTTTTGCACATACCTTGAATTTGGTGGTGCAGAATTATTTAAAAAACGACAGGGGCGTGCAAGAGATGCTGTCGGTGGCCAGAAAAATTGCGGGACACTTTCGGCGTACAGGCACCACGTACAGAAGACTGGAGCACCACCAAAAACTACTGAACCTGCCCTGCCATCATCTGAAGCAAGAAGTGGTAACGAGGTGGAATTCAACCCTCTATATGCTTCAGAGGTTGGAGGAGCAGCAAAAGGCCATTCAAGCCTATACAATTGAGCACGATATAGGAGGTGGAATGCACCTGTCTCAAGCGCAGTGGAGAATGATTTCAACGTTGTGCAAGGTTCTGATGCCCTTTGAACTTGCCACATGTGAAGTCAGTTCAGACACTGCCAGCCTGAGTCAGGTCATTCCCCTCATCAGGCTTTTGCAGATGAAGCTGGAGACATTGAAGGAGGAGCTAACACGGAGCGATTCCGCTAGGCATGTGGGACTTGTGGATGGAGCCCTTAATTCGCTTAACAAGGATTCACGGGTGGTCAATCTGTTGAAATCAGAGCACTACATTTTGGCCACCGTGCTCGATCCTAGATTTAAAGCCTACCTTGGATCTCTCTTTCCGGCAGACACAAGTCTGCTGGGGTTGAAAGACCTGCTGGTGAGAAAATTGTCAAGTCAAGCGGAACGCGACCTGTCAACATCTCCTCCTTCACATTCTCCCGCAACTGGGGGTGCGAGGAAAAGGCTCAGAATTCCGAGCCCACCCGCTGGCGGTGATGCAGGGCAGTCTGGAGCGACTGCTGATGCTGACATCTGGTCCGGACTGAAGGACCTGACAACGATTACGGACATGTCGTCTACTGTCACTGCATATGATTCTCTCACCATTGAAAGAATGGTGGAGGATTATATGAGTGACCGCATCCAAGTAGGCACGTCACACAGTCCATACTTATACTGGCAGGAAAAAGAGGCAATTTGGAGGCCATTGCACAAACTGGCTTTATTCTACCTAAGTTGCCCTCCCACAAGTGTGTACTCCGAAAGAGTGTTTAGTGCCGCCGCTCACCTTGTCAGCAATCGGCGTACGAGGTTACATCCAGAAAATGTGGAGAAGATGATGTTCATTAAAATGAATTATAATCAATTCCTCCGCGGAGACATTGACCAGCAGCAATTGCCTCCACAAAGTACACAGGGAGCTGAGATGGTGGATTCCAGTGGGGACGAATTGATAATCTGTGAGGAGGGGGATGTACACGGTGATATATCGGAGGGTGATGATGAGGTGGACATCTTGCCTCTGTAGAGCCAGTTTGTGCAAGGAGAGATTAATTGCTTCTTTTTTTGGGGGGGTCCAAACCAACCCGTCATATCAGTCACAGTCGTGTGGCAGACCCTGTCACTGAAATGATGGGTTGGTTAAAGTGTGCATGTCCTGTTTTGTTTATACAACATAAGGGTGGGTGGGAGGGCCCAAGGACAATTCCATCTTGCACCTCTTTTTTCTTTTCTTTTTCTTTGCGTCATGTGCTGTTTGGGGAGGGTTTTTTTGGAAGGGACATCCTGCGTGACACTGCAGTGCCACTCCTAAATGGGCCCGGTGTTTGTGTCGGCCACTAGGGTCGCTAATCTTACTCACACAGTCAGCTACCTCATTGCGCCTCTTTTTTTCTTTGCGTCATGTGCTGATTGGGGAGGGTTTTTTGGAAGGGACATCCTGCGTGACACTGCAGTGCCACTCCTAAATGGGCCCGGTGTTTGTGTCGGCCACTAGGGTCGCTAATCTTACTCACACAGTCAGCTACCTCATTGCGCCTCTTTTTTTCTTTGCGTCATGTGCTGATTGGGGTGGGTTTTTTGGAAGGGACATCCTGCGTGACACTGCAGTGCCACTCCTAAATGGGCCCGGTGTTTGTGTCGGCCACTAGGGTCGCTAATCTTACTCACACAGTCAGCTACCTCATTGCGCCTCTTTTTTTCTTTGCATCATGTGCTGATTGGGGAGGGTTTTTTGGAAGGGACATCCTGCGTGACACTGCAGTGCCACTCCTAAATGGGCCCGGTGTTTGTGTCGGCCACTAGGGTCGCTAATCTTACTCACACAGTCAGCTACCTCATTGCGCCTCTTTTTTTCTTTGCGTCATGTGCTGATTGGGGAGGGTTTTTTGGAAGGGACATCCTGCGTGACACTGCAGTGCCACTCCTAAATGGGCCCGGTGTTTGTGTCGGCCACTAGGGTCGCTAATCTTACTCACACAGTCAGCTACCTCATTGCGCCTCTTTTTTTCTTTGCGTCATGTGCTGATTGGGGAGGGTTTTTTGGAAGGGACATCCTGCGTGACACTGCAGTGCCACTCCTAAATGGGCCCGGTGTTTGTGTCGGCCACTAGGGTCGCTAATCTTACTCACACAGTCAGCTACCTCATTGCGCCTCTTTTTTTCTTTGCGTCATGTGCTGATTGGGGAGGGTTTTTTGGAAGGGACATCCTGCGTGACACTGCAGTGCCACTCCTAAATGGGCCCGGTGTTTGTGTCGGCCACTAGGGTCGCTTATCTTACTCACACAGTCAGCTACCTCATTGCGCCTCTTTTTTTCTTTGCGTCATGTGCTGATTGGGGAGGGTTTTTTGGAAGGGACATCCTGCGTGACACTGCAGTGCCACTCCTAGATGGGCCAGGTGTTTGTGTCGGCCACTAGTGTCGCTTAGCTTAGTCATCCAGCGACCTTGGTGCAAATTTTAGGACTAAAAATAATATTGTGAGGTGTGAGGTATTCAGAATAGACTGAAAATGAGTGGAAATTATGGTTTTTGAGGTTAATAATAATATGGGATCAAAATGACCCCCAAATTCTATGATTTAAGCTGTTTTTTAGTGTTTTTTAAAAAAAACACCCGAATCCAAAACGCACCCGAATCCGACAAAAAAAATTCGGTGAGGTTTTGCCAAAACGCGGTTGAACCCAAAACACGGCCGCGGAACCGAACCCAAAACCAAAACACAAAACCCGAAAAATTTCAGGCGCTCATCTCTAGTTCAAACCAGTGGGATTTCAGGAAACTCAACACCACGTTAAGATCCCAAGGTGCCACTGGAGGCACAAAAGGGGGCTGAATATGCAGCACTCCCTTTACAGCGTCTGAACTTCAGGTAGAGAAGTCAACTCCTTTTGAAAGAATATGGATAGGGCCGAAAGCTGGACCTTAATGGACCCCAATTTTAGGCCCAAATTAACTCCTGACTGTAGGACGTGAAGGAAACGGCCCAGCTGGAATACCTCCGTAGGGGCATTCCTGGCCTCACACCAAGCAACATATTTTCGCCATATACGGTGATAATTTTGAGTTGTCACGTCCTTCCTAGCCTTTATCAGCGTAGGAATGACCTCATCCGGAATGCCTTTTTCTGCTAGGATCCGGCGTTCAACCGCCATGCCGTCAAACGCAGCCGCGGTAAGTCTTGGAACAGACAGGGCCCCTGTTGCAACAAGTCCTGTCTTAGAGGCAGAGGCCACGGTCCTCTGTGAGCATTTCTTGCAGATCTGGATACCAAGTCCTTCTTGACAATCCGGAAAAATGAGTATTGTTCTCACTCCTCTTTTTCTTATGATTCTCAGCACCTTGGGTATGAGAGGAAGAGGAGGAAATACATAGACTGACTGGAACACCCACGGTGACACCAGTGCGTCCACAGCTATCGCCTGAGGGTCTCATGACCTGGCGCAATACCTCTGTAGCTTTTTGTTGAGGCGGGATGTCATCACGTCCACCTGTGGCAGTTCCCACCGACTTGCAATCTGCGTGAAGACTTCTTGATGAAGTCCCCACTCTCCCGGGTGGAGGTCGTGCCCGCTGAGGAAGTCTGCTTCCCAGCTGTCCACTCCCGGGATGAACACTGCGCTTACGTGATTCTCTGCCCAGCGAAGAATTCTGGTGGCTTCTGACTGAATCAGAACCGGTTGGTCGCGAAGCAGGGTCTCCGCTTGACGTAGAGCGTTGTATACGGCCCTTAATTCCAGGATGGTGATGTGAAGGCAAGTCTCCTGACTTGACCACAGACCTTGGAAATTCCTTCCCTGTGCGACTGCTCCCCACCCAGTCCTGAATGCCGAATCTGCGGCCCTCGAGAAGGTGAGCACTCTGCAGCCACCACAGGAGAGACACCCTGGCCCTGGGGGATAGGGTGATTAACCAATGCATCTGAAGATGTGATCCGGACCACTTGTCCAGTAAGTTCCATTGAAAAGGTCCTCGCATGGAACCTGCCGAAGGGAATGGCCTCTTATGATGCCACCATCCTTCCCAGGACTCGAGTGCAGTGATGCACAGACACCTGTTTTGGTTTTAATAGGTTCCTGACCAGTGTCATGAGCTCCTGAGCTCTCTCTATCGGGAGATAAACCCTTTTCTGGTCTGTGTCTAGAATCATGCCTAGGAAAGGCAGATGAGCCGTAGGAACCAACTGCGACTTTGGAATATTTAGAATCCAGCCGTGTTGCCGTTACACTTCCAGAGAAAGTGATACGCTGTTCAGCAACTGCTCTCTTAATCTCGCTTTTATGAAGAGATTGTCCAAGTACTGGATAATTGTGACACCTTGCTTCCGCAGGAGCACCATCATTTCCGCCATTACCTTGGTGAAGATTCTCTGGGCCGTGGGGAGACCAAACGGCAACGTCTGAAATTGGTAATGACAATCCTGTACCGCAAATCTGAGGTACGCCTGATGAGGTGGATAAATGGGGACATGAAGGTATGCATCCTTTATGTCCAGAGACACCATAAAATCTCCCCCTTTCAGGCTTGCGATGACCGCTCTTAGCGATTCCATCTTGAACTTGAACCTTTTCAGGTATATGTTCAGGGATTTTAAATTCAATATGGGTCTGACCGAACCGTCCGGTTTCGGGACTACAACATGGTCAAATAATAACCCCCTACTTGTTGAAGGAGGGGAACCTTGACCACCACCTGTTGAAGATACAATTTGTGAATTGCAGTTAACACTATTTCCCTCTCGTGGGGGGAAGCCGGCAGGGCCGTCGGTGAGGGGGCATCTCCTCAAAGTCCAGTTAGTATCCCTGAGACACAATATCAATTGCCCAGGGATCCAACAGGGAGTGAACCCACTTGTGGCTGAAATTACGAAGACGTGCCCCCACCGGGCCTAGCTCCGCCTGTGGAGCCCCAGCGACATGCGGTGGATTTTGTAGAGGCCGGGGAGGACTTCTGTTCCTGGGAACTAGCTGTGTTGTGCAGCTTCTTTCCTCTGCCCCTGCCTCTGGCAAAAAAGGACGCACCTCAGACTTTCTTGTTTCTTTGTGATCGAAAGGCTGCATTTGATAATGTCGTGCTTTCCTAGGCTGTGCAGGAATATAAGGCAAAAGATCAGAATTACCAGCTATAGCTGTGGAGACCAGGTCCGAGATCCCTTCTCCACACAATCCTCAGCCTTCCATATGCCTCTTAAGTCGGCATCACCTGTCCATTGCATATTCTACAGGACACGTCAAGCAGAAATCGACATAGCGTTGACTCTAGAACCCAGTAGACTAATGTCTCTTTGGGCATGTTTTATATATATATATATATATATATATATATATATATCTTAAGACAGCATCTTTAATATATATATCTATATATATATACATATATATATATATATATATACATACTAGGGTCTCAATCTCTGCTGATAAGGTACCTGACCACGCTGCTACAGCGCTATAAACCCATGCCGACACAATCGCCGGTCTGAGTAGTGTACCAGAATGTGCACGCTATCTGCAGGATCCCTGAGGATAGCTGTTAAGTCAGGGCTACCTTTTGGGCAAACGTGACACCCTAGGGGAAGATTCCCATCGTATCCTGGCCCTAGTAGGGAAAGGATACTCCCTGAGAATTCTTTGTGGGAAACTGCAGTCTCTTGTCTGGAGATTCCCGCTCTTTTTCATCATGAGAGGAGGGAAATTTACCTCAGCTTTCTTCCCCTTAAACATGTGTACCCTTGTGTCAGGGACAGATGAGTCACCAGTGATATGCAAATCATCTTTTATTACAATAATCATATATTGAATACTTTCCTGCCATTTTGGCTGTAACTTTGCATTATCGTAGTCGACACTGGAGTCAGACTCCGTGTCGATATCAGTGTCTATTATTTTGGATAGTAAACATTGAGAGACTCTGAAGGTCTCTGCGACATAGGGACAGACATGGGTAGGTTCCCTGTCTGTTCTCTAATCTTTTGTGCAATAATTTCACCTTAGCACTTAATTACACATATCCAAACAGGTGTCGGCGTTGTCGACGGAGACACCCCTCACACACACATTTGCTCCATCTTCTCCTTAGGGGAGCCTTTTACCTCAGACATGTCGACACACACGTACCGACACACCACACACTCAGGGAATGCTCATCTGAAGACAATTCCCCCACAAGGCCCTTTGGAGAGACAGAGAGAGAGTATGCCAGCACACACCCCAGCGCTATTAACCCAGGAATAACACAGTAACTTAATATTAACCCAGTAGCTGCTGTTTATATTGATTTTTGCGCCTAATTATGTGCCCCCCCTCTCTTTTTACCCTCTTCTACCGTGTATCTGCAGGGGAGAGGCTGGGGAGCTTCCTCTCAGCGGTGCTGTGGAGAAAAAACATGGCGCTGGTGAGTGCTGAGGGAGAAGCCCCGCCCCCTCAACGGCGGGCTTCTGTCCCGCTTAAATATACATTTTCTTGGCGGGGGCTCATACATATATACAGTGCCCAACTGTATATATGCTACATTTTTGCCAAAGAGGTCCCAATTGCTGCCCAGGGCGCCCCCCCCCCCCTTCCCCTGCGCCCTGCACCCTTACAGTGACCGGAGTATGTGAGGTGTGTGTGGGAGCAATGGCGCACAGCTGCAGTGCTGTGCGCTACCTCAGTGAAGACCGGAATCTTCTGCCGCCGATTTCGAAGTCTTCTTGCTTCTCATGCTCACCCAGCTTCTGTCTTCCGGCTCTGCGAGGGGGACGGCGGCGCGGCTCTGGGATCGGACGACGAGGGTGAGATCCTGTGTACGATCCCTTTGGAGCTAATGGTGTCCAGTAGCCTAAGAAGCAGGACTTATCTTCAGAGAGTAGGGCTGCTTCTCTCCCCTTTGTCCCACGATGCAGGGAGTCTGTTGCCAGCAGAGCTCCCTGAAAATAAAAAACCTAACAAAATACTTTCTTACAGCAAGCTCAGGAGAGCTCACTGAACAGCACCCAGCTCGTCCGGGCATAGATTCAAACTGAGGTCTGGAGGAGGGACATAGAGGGAGGAGCCAAAGCACACCATAATCTAAATTCTTTCTTAAAGTGCCCATGTCTCCTGCGGAGCCGTCTATTCCCCATGGTCCTTACGGAGTCACCAGCATCCACTAGGACGTTAGAGAAAACATTAAAAATGTATTCTAAAATAACAAACAAATTGCTAAAAAGGCATAACATGTATGGACATGATGAAATCCAATTTATTTTCAGCTACCACCTTTTTGATGATGAGGATAATGATGCTGATGATGATACAAACTCAAGTAACCAATGAAAAATATATCTGTAGAGGCTACATTAATAGCTAGATTACTTAGAATTTGGTAAAGACATTAAAACAGGTTAGGTTCTTATGTGTGGAGTATACATGCTAAACATTTACACATCTTATTTATTACTGATATGAATCTCCTATGGTAATCTCTGGACTAGAGGTTAATATGCAACTTGTGAGTTCATGCCTCAACTAGAGGTGTTTTAGAAAACAAGGGCTGCAATATCTCACTTCATGACCAGCACAATTGAAAAAGATAAAACAAAGGTTCACACCAATATAAGTAAATTATAATGGTAGTCTTTAAACTATATTATTAAATAACTAACAAGATACTTTATTTAGTAAGCTTAAACTCAGATCCGTGCTGAGTTCTAGCATCAACTGACAAATCCTCAGCAATGCATTCAGCTAAATCCCAAAACCTAATACAAAACAGTGGCGTATCTATAATTGGCCCTCCTCGGGTCCAGGAAGACCATGCGCTGCACCCATTTCTTCAGTAAATACCTATCCGTAGATCAGCATCTGCTGTGACAGCCTTGCAAAATCACTGGGAAAATGGCACGGCAGCCATTTTCCCATTGTTTTGAGCATGTTCAGTAGGGGAATCATTAGGAAAATGGCCACCGCACAAATTTTCCGGAATCCTGGACATGTGCAGCAGGCTATAGCACAGCACTTGAGTCTACTAGTGCCACCGGTCAGAGACTACTCTGCCGGCTAGAGAGAGAGAGGAGGAGCCCTGGACAGAGACTGCACATGGTCACCCTCCTCTTTTAATATTCCCCTGATACAAACCCTGTTAAGAATACATACTTTTTTCACTTTTAGATATCCTTTCAAAGGATGCATACAGGTGCGTTGAAAGTCACATATTGTAGAGAAATATCCCACATTGTAAACCATGTATTGCAGAGAAATAAACCCTAGGCTGAATGGCCCAATCTCTTAGCTACAGTGAGGATACTAAGGGGCCTATTTATCGATTATTATTTGCTGGATATTCCCCAAAAACCACCCATTTTCAGGTGGTACCAGCAAAAAATAAATATTCCCTGAATATATGTATCCGATGACCAGAGCAGCGAGCAATATCAGCCCCCATGCACAACAGCCCAAGTAAGAGTTATGGACGGAGATGAAGACTGTCTACCCATGGAAAGGAGAGGCGGATTACAGATGAAGAGATTAATGGGTGGAGCTTAATTTACTTTTGTTTCTGATTTGCAACCTGCCACAACTCCGATACTGACCGGGCCCCTCCAACAGCCTGGGCCCAGGTAATTAGTGTAATTAGTACCTGCACCACTTATTAAATCCACCAGAGCAATGCTCAGATGGGCGTGGCAGGCTCTGGGCCCATTTCAGACCTGATCGCTGCTGGGCATTTTCACACAGCGGGCGATCGCACACTTGCACGGCGAATATACATTCCCTTTGGGCGGCGATTATCTGATCACAGGACTACAATTTTAGCAGCCCAGCGATCAGGTCTGAATCACCCCTTCTGCTTATCCCGTCACACAGAAGAACAGAAGAGGAGTGCATGCATGCATTGCGTACACCTTTGTACCAGGCCCTTAGTGTCTTATGAGAGGTGCAGAACACTTCATTAAGCAAAATTACTGCAAATCACTTTTTCTATTAGTAATGCAAACCAAATGCTATGTCATATATATAATATATGTGTGTGTGTGTGTGTGTGTACTATATATATATATATATATATATATATATATATATATACCCTAAACATATGGCAGCATCCAAATATTAATTGTGTAACATAAGAATTCATAGTAATAGTCAATGGATTTTTGCAAAAGATTATTTTAGTAATCTTTGAATAATGTATATTGTCATTTCCGTATAATGAGAACAGTATCTTGTGTGGAGATGTAGCAAGCAATAGCTCATATTAGAGGATTGGACAGGGACAAGCTGGCAGCAATAATCACATTTCACTACGTGTCTTAATGTTCTGCATTACATGACAGAAGCTGATGGATGCATTGGCGCTTTATCCATACCTTCCATGTATCTGTACAACAGCAGACCTGCCCTTACATTGTGCTCCCTGATGTCTAATGCATACTGAGCGCCACTGATGCCAGAACAGCTGACGTGGTATGATAAATATACAAAAAGGAAAATAAAATAAAAATGAAACATCTCAAAGCTAAAATGCCGGCTGCATTTTCATTTGAGGCAGTGCTTCTATAGGGATGCAATTAATTTGTCGGCTGTTGAGATCCTGGCAGTCAGGATACCAACACCGGAATCCAGACAGCTGGCAATGCCGACAGCCAGAATCCCGGCGCTCAGGGTCTATTCCCACTTGTGGCTGTCCACGACACCCCTAGAGTGGGAATAGAACCAGTGGCAAGCCCACAAGGGGATTCTTTGCGCTTGCCTCGCTGCCAGCATACCGGCAGCTGGGATGCCGTTGTCGGTATGCTGATGACCCGGCATCCCGGCCACCGGTAAATCATACTGAACCCCTTCCTAATGCTGTTCATTTCCTGACATCTCCCACATATATTTTGTCACCTACATGAGCTTCATGATTTCTTTCTTAGAAAGGAAACTGTTCAATGGCAGTAATGGGAAGTCACAGGATTATTGCTCTTTGAGGCTGTGCAATGTCCACACAAATGTTAAGCAGGAAGTACAGCTACTGTCTGATATAAATATGTACAGTATCAGCGGCTGCAGATGACTGGAGTGTGTGCATATACTGTAGCTGTGCGGATATCCATCATACTCTCCTCCACTCCTCTGAAGCAGTTTTGCAGAAAGGTGCTTCTGTAACAGAGCATGCAGATTGAGTGACAGGGATGGCCATCGGTAGGTTATCTATCGATGGTTAACATCGATGGTACCATTGATGGATAACCTCAATGGTGTAAAACCACCTGTAAGGGAACCATTGACGGTTTTATCCATCGATGGTCACCTCTGCATTACTGTAAAATGAACTGTGGGCCAATCAGAGCCTGGGGACAGGGCTTTGCGGGTATAGAGGGCGGGGCTCAGCTTTGAAGAAGGAAAAAGAATAGGTAGCATTGATCCATCGATGGCAGAAAACCATCTGGTCCCCCCCACTCGATGGTAAAAGTATTCGACATTGGTCATAGACCATTGATGATTTCAAAAAGTGACAGACTTGGCAGCAGAAATGCTCTTTGTGGATTTGTATGAGTTTGGTATGTAGGTAGATGTTCACAAAAAAGCCATATTTACTACCTCATGCTACTGCAAGATTCTGCACTGCTGATGTGAGTATCCGTGCGTCTTCTAGAGAGAAGCCGTGCTGCCCAGAAAATTACAACAACCACAGCAACCATCATTATTAGTATTGGCAGTTGCCCCTAGGTGCAAGAGAGGGTGTAGTAGGGTATGCCGGCGGACGGGCTCCCAGCGGTCAGCATACCGGCGCCAGAATCCTGACCGCCGGCATACTGACAGCTGAGCGAGTGCAAATGAGCCCCTTGTGGGCTCACTGCGCTTGCCACGCTATCTATTCTCCCTCCAGGGGGGTCGTGGCCAGCAGTCAGGATTCCGGCGCCGGTATACTGTGCGCCGGGATCCCGACAGTCGGCAAACTGAAGACCACCCGCAAGAGATATGTCAGGTACAGAATTCCAGCCTCTGTACACACTACTTAGAATCGCACAGAGCTTTAGCTACACACACATGACACTTCCAAGAGACATCTTTGCATGTTGCCGCTCAGTTGTTCAGCCAGTATCAGCCCATTTCACACAAAGCAAGACTCTGCAAAGAGCCGTCCGACTCAGGATCAGTCGTAGGTAAGCATAATTGCACAAATCCACTTCTGCGCATGCATTGCATGGTAAAAATTGCTTTCTGCATCCATGAAAAGAGTTTATATGATGCCATCATAATATTGGCTCCAGGATCCCAGCATGGATTTAATGACGGGTGAGTGCTTGAATGAGCAGGAGCAAGTATAAACTCCAAGGGAGGGTGAGAATGAAGTGACTCCACACAGGAGGTTCAAGGGTTAACAGGTTAGGGAGCTTAGCCAACTGGGTTTAAGGGAGTGGTTTAGGGTGGGAGCTGAGGACATTTTGAGTCAATTATTAGATTTGGTCTACCTCTTTTTCCTGGATTCCCCGCCCGCCCTTCCTTATTCAGTCTTCCTTAGTTTTTTCTTTTCTTTTACCCGTTGGGATTTGTCTGTCACGATCCGGGTATCTGGACGCCATTACTTACCCTTCAGATGCCTCCTAAGGCTGGCTCAGCGTTCCAGGACCGGATCCCGCTGTTCCTGAGTTTCCACATGCAGAATGTCAGAGTGGTGATTTCATCAGCCGCGGCCTCCGCTGTGCCCGCGTGGTTAAATGTGCGCTTGTCAGTCTGGCGTCTCCTGTCTCCTGTGGCCGGCGTCGCCATTACGGTTTCAATTCTCACATGGATTACAAACCAAACTTCCCTCCAAGTGTCTGCATGGGCGCAGCCATCTTGGATTTTGTCATCTGATTATTTCCACCAATCTGCTGTCTGTATTGTTGATTTGCATAATTGCCTAGCCAACCCCTTCCTTGCTGCAGGTATAAGTATGCTGTGCCTGAGCAAGGAAGGCGTCAGTGCTTTGGTTGTCTAACCTAGTTCCAGTTTGTCTCTCTCCTGTGGTTGTCTTCCAGGTTCCAGCTCCTGTCTCCAGACTTCTGCTATAGAGACTCGCACCAGCATTCCATCTGCGGTGTAGCCTGACTCTCCGATCCATTCTGGACTCACCTGTTTCCAGCTACAACAATCACCTGCTTCCAGCCCAGCTTCCAGCAGTGTACAGCTTCTCTTAAAGGGCCGGTGTCCTTTTCTGCAGTTTACCACTCTCCACCGGTATTATTATTTCACCGCTCTCAAACTCCAAACTTCATTATTATTTCATCGCTCTCAAGTTCGTTTATTATTTAACTGGTTCCAGCCAGTATCCACTCCGTACCAACAACAGTCTGGTTCCAGCCAGTATCCACAGCAGCCGTTTTACCTTCAGCAGCCCAGCCTTTCCTGGAACATCAGCTGGTACGATCCTGGGTTCTCTCCATTGCTACAGTCAGGCCTGGTAAGGACTTTCCAACTAGAAGATTATAAGAACTGTCTCACACTACCAGTGCCTGTGGCCCTTGCCACCCTGTAGTACCCAGGAATTGTATTTATCCTCTGTTGACTTTTATGTTTCCTTTTACTGCTGCTGTGTTACGGAGTTTGTCATAATAAACATCATTGACTTTTATCCTGGTTGTCGTGGTCACGCCTTCGGGCAGTTATTCTACATGTCTAGGGGTCTGATACAACCTCCCAGGTTCCGTTACATCTCTGCCCCTACAACTGAGGCTGCCTCCCGTCAGCTCAGGCCCTCAGTTGTGACAGTAAGCACTGACCTAATGAATCCAGCCGGAGACCAGGATCAAGCGGCCAGGCCGATGCAAGAACTGGCAGCCCGACTTGAACATCAGGAGGCTGCACAGGGCCACATCATCCGCTGTCTCCAGGATCTCTCTACACGGCTGGATGGGATTCAAACGACCCTCCGTGGACCTGGCACGTCCGGTGCGTCCACTACAGTGACACCAGCTGTAACCCCACCCACCTTACCCATTTCCAGTCCACATCTTCATCTTCCAACGCCAGCAAAATTTGATGGATCTCCAAGGTTCTGCAGGGGATTTCTCAATCAATGTGAAATCCACTTTGAGCTTCTACCTGGCAATTTCTTCAGTGACCGTACCAAAATTGCCTATATCATCTCCCTTCTCAGTGGCTCAGCCCTTGACTGGGCATCACCTTTATGGGAGAAGTCTGATCCCCTGCTATCCTCCTATACTGACTTTGTAGCTACATTCAGGCGCATCTTCGACGCGCCAGGCCGGATAACATCTGCTTCATCTGAGATTCTCCGTTTACGCCAGGGAACACGTACTGTGGGACAGTATCTTATACAGTTTAAAATCCTGGCATCCGAACTGGCATGGAACGACGAGGCCCTGTATGCTGCATTCTGGCATGGCTTATCAGAACGCATCAAGGATGAGTTAGCTACCAGAGACTTGCCCTCTAAGTTGGATGAGCTAATTTCTCTTTGCACGAAGGTTGATCTACGTTTCAGAGAGAGAGCAACCGAGCGAGGAAGATCATCTACTCCTAAATCTTCTGCTCCTCCTCCTCGTCAACCATCTCCATCCAAGGATGAGCCTATGCAAATTAGTCGTTCCCGTCTATCTCCCGCTGAGCGCCGAAGACGTCTCTCTGAGTCTCTCTGTCTCTACTGTGCAGCTCCGTCGCACACTATCAATGCCTGTCCCAAAGGTCCGGGAAACTCCAGATCCTAGCTCGCCAAGGAGAGGGCCGGCTAGGAGTAATGATCTCCTCTCCATCTCCTCATGACTGTAACCTCCCAGTGTCGCTCCAAATTGCTCAACGTTACAGGAACGTCATTGCCCTCCTTGATTCCGGAGCAGCTGGGAATTTCATAACCGAAGCTTATGTTAAACGGTGGTCCCTACCCACCGAGAGACTGTCCTCGTCCATCTCTTTGACTGCCGTGGATGGCAGCAAGATTTTTGACGCAGTCATTTCCTTAAGGACTCTTCCAGTTCGTCTGAGAGTGGGAGTTCTTCATTCTGAGTATATTTCTTTTTTAGTGATTCCAAGAGCCACACATCCAGTGGTTTTAGGCCTTCCATGGCTCCATCTCCACAACCCATCAATTGACTGGACGACTACGCAAATACTGGCATGGGGTTCCTCCTGTGCTGAGACTTGTTTAGCCAAAGTTCTTCCTGTTTGTTCTTCCTTCCCCAGGTCATCTGATGTTCCGCCTCCTCCATATCAAGACTTCACGGACGTGTTCAGTAAAGCCTCTGCTGATATCCTTCCTCCTCATAGAGAATGGGACTGCCCAATCGACCTCATTCCAGGGAAGGTTCCACCGCGAGGCCGAACTTATCCGTTGTCTCTGCCTGAGACACACTCCATGGAAGAGTACATCAAAGAGAACCTGGCGAAGGGTTTCATCCGACCATCTTCTTCTCCAGCCGGCGCAGGCTTCTTCTTCGTTAAGAAGAAAGACGGTGGTCTGCGTCCGTGCATCGACTACAGAGGTCTGAACGACATTACCGTCAAGAACCGATACCCTTTACCCCTGATTACCGAGCTCTTTGATAGAGTTAGTGGTGCAACTATTTTCACAAAGCTGGACTTGAGGGGTGCCTACAATCTCATCCGAATCCGTGAGGGTGACGAGTGGAAGACCGCCTTTAACACCCGTGACGGACATTATGAGTACCTCGTCATGCCCTTCGGATTGAGCAATGCTCCAGCAGTCTTCCAGCACTTCGTGAATGATATTTTCAGGGACATCTTGTACCGCCATGTCGTGGTTTATCTAGACGACATCCTCATCTTTGCTAATAATCTCGAAGATCATCGTTTCTGGGTAAAAGAGGTTCTTTCCCGTCTCCGTGTCAAT